>NC_140585.1:706490971-707138828 GCF_964204655.1 Triturus cristatus
TTATTTAATTCGCGCAGATCAATAACCAATCGGTATACTGGCGGGGCTGTTGGATCAGTTCGTTTAAGAATCGGAATTATCGGTGAATTACATACATTGGAGTCAGTTTCCACAACCACTCCTTGGGTAATAAGCTCGTCAATGATTTGCAGTAAAGCCACTACAGCATCTGGGGGTAACTTGTATTGTCGCATTCGTGGTAGTACCACTCCTGCCTTTAGTGTGACTCGATATGGTGTAATGTTAATGCAACCAACATCTGTAGGGCCTTGTGCCCATAAACGTAGTGCCCTTTGAAATCACGTAAAAACAATCTTACTCCTTCCGGAGAACAACATATTATAGCTCCTAGAGCTTTCAAAGTTTTTATGCCTAACAGGTTTTCTGGACATGATTTAGTAAGTAATAAATCTGTAGTTCGTGTCAAGGGACCAATCGTAAGTGGAAGAGGCTGTGATACTTCGTTAATGATAGGTTTTCCTGAAAAGCCAAGGGAAATATTCTGTGAGCCTGAGAGGGGTGCCCCTGGAACTTCACTACGTTTTATTGTTGTTCGGCTTGCCCCTGTATCAAGTAAAAATTTTCTATCTTGGCCTAATAGTTCACTGTGTACATAAGGTCCTTCTTGATCTACAGGGACCTCAATAAGGGGTAAGCCAACTTCCCTCTCTAGGCTGTTTCATGAGTATCGTTGATAATCAGGGTAGTCATACTGTGCGGTCTGATACATCTGTCGGGTCGTTGTTTGTGTGGCAGCAATAGGCTGCGGTGGTGGAGCTGGCATAGACTGTTGCGGAGCTGGCATGGACGGTGCATGCTGCGGGGCTCCTTGTTGGTTCTGATCCTGTCTAAGTGGCCGTGGTCTTTCTTTTGTATTACCTATGGCGATATTATGTTTTAAGACTGGACAATCGTGTACATAATGACCTGGCTGTTTACAATAGTTGCATGTCCCTTTTACAGGACCTGTTGAAACACTGGACTGTGTTATACCCTTCTTATGACCGTCAGCTGGAACTGTCTGGGAAACTAGCATTTTCATTTTCGTGTCTTTCATGCGTCTTTGTTCATGTTCTTGTTCTTCTCTAATTCTATTGTGATGGTACTGTAGCATTTGCAACATTTGTGATGGAGTGTTACCTTGCCAGGTACTCTCGAATTTCAATACTCTATTCTTAACTTGGGGCAAGGCATTTTCAACCAATTTTGTCACAAACAGATGTGGATACGACTCGCTACTTGCTTTTATTCCACTATTTATACCAAAACATTTTTCAAATCGGGAATAGAAATCACTAGTGTCTTCATCTGGTTTTTGTTTACAGGCTGATATTGCACCCCAGTCTTCCTTTTTCGTAGTTAACAAACGTGGCAGTACCTGTACTAGTAAACCTGGTAGTGTTTTGGTCTTTTCCCCAAGCCCTGAACCTGGACCTCGAGCTTTTTCTTCGTTTTCTAATGCTGTCCAATCTATCTTCTGGTCTCCCACCTCCCAATCCTTTTCCTTGAGTTTTTCGTAAATGCCCGCAGGCATTAATACCTTCAATATTGTCATAATGTCGGGATAGGTATATTCTCCCATGAGTAACATGTCTTTAATTTCACGGTGGAAACCCGCTGGGTCTTTATCATGACTGGGTACCACTTTCTTCATTTCTAATAGTTCTATTTTAGATATGGGTGTGTATACAAACACACGTTTAAACTGATTGTCCTCACCCTTTATCGGGTGGACTTCGCGTAAGGGATTCTGTCTATCCATATAATACGTCGTTCTTTCCTTGATGGGCAGTGAGACATGTTCGGGGCATACAAAAAGAATGTACTGCTTTCTGGATTCTAGTATTTCTCTAATTAACTCAGTACCTGAACCTTTCCATTTATTCGTGAGTAATTCAGTCAATATATCAGGTAAGGGGCCAGGATCGGAGTGTTGGCTTTTATATAATATAAGGAGTTGTTGAATCATATAGATACCAGCTAAACGCTGTTCATCTGGGGCGAGGTTCAAAAACGTGTGCATTAGTATATCATCACTATATTTTCCGGGACTATCGACCCAGTGAACGGCTGACCTGGCTAATTCTTGTTCATCCATAGAATCGAGTATATGATAACCCCTTCGTTCTCGGAGTAATTTGTCAGCGGCTTGGAACGAATGTTCGGGGGACCTTATATTTATTATAGGAGTTTGGAATTTTCTGCTATTATCTGGACGTATCGGACGTATCGGATCAGTAAAGCATCTAGTATTATTGCAAGATCTTCCTCTACCTACATACGCCATGGTTTCTAACTGTCCTGTGGGCAGTTCTAATTCTTCCTCGTCCTCGGTTTGTTCAGGTTCGTCTACTGCTAATCTTTCTTCGTGTATTCGTTCTATTTCTTTGCGGATCTTTCGGCACATAGCTACTATACATGATCGTTTATCATGTCTCCCCTCTGATATATTCTGACTCCATGTGGTAAGAATTTGCATTTCTTCCGGATTTACCCCTGGTCGGTCTTGATTTCTGATCACACAGTTTATGAGGAAACGTAACAGTTCCCCCTGTATTTCCACTTTTTGGTACTCCATGGCTCTGTTAATACTCTCAGAATCTCGCCCTGACTGGACAAAGTGATATATATTTTCTAAATGTGCAGTCATTCCTGGTAGCTTCCCTAAATATATTGCAGCTCGTCGGATACGTAGTGATGCCAGCATCATTTCGTCCCCTTTTCCGGGCACAGGGTCATATCTACAATCTATTAGAAGTTCCTTGAGCGTGTTGGGAGTTACTAGTTTGGGCGTACGTTGGTGGGCTAATTCTTGAAAGGAAAGTTTATTTGCTCTGGGTGGCGTGGAAAAAATGCTTGATGTACCTCCGGTAGCACCACCTGGGGTGCTGGATGTGAAAGGATTCGTTGAACGTGATATAGCAACCATAGGTGTGGATACAGATGTAGAAACAGATGTGCTTGCCGGAACTTGTGTCGGAGTTTGCTGTTGCAGAGGTACAGACGGAGGAGGGTCTTGGCGTTGAACCCCCCCGGCAGGCGGTCTATGTGGCACAGCATTAGCATACTCGGGAGCTGCGTCGTCTAAATAAGAGGAAAGAAAAACATCTTCTGCGGTTCTGGGATGCCCTTTGGGATGTACTTTTATCGGGAACAATGGGGGTGGCAAGTCTTTTGGTATCTCCGGAGTAGCCTTAGGTAATCCTTCGGCCAGAAGAGGATACATACCATTCACAAGGGCATTTCTTTATCTGTCTGTTTGTTCTGACTTTACTCGAGTACCTTCTTCAATTAATAAATTTTCTCGAACTTTATTTGAATTCTCCTTACTTTTCTCTTCCTGTCTGAGCGCTTTTTCTGTACGTCTATATGATTCTTTACGCCATAATTCAATGGCATCTTTCTGTGACTGTCTAGCTTTCTTTTTCCATAATTCTTCCTCTACTTTCATGATGCAATCTGCATCCCAGGTCCCAGCTGCGGGCCACCTCTGACTTTCTGGTAATTCCTTGGTGTAGTCTACCCATAGATCAAGAAATAATATGGCGTCTAGGCCATGTTTATGATACATGAAGTACCCTGGAGTGTCCCTAGGAGGAATGGGAACAGCTTCTTCGAGCACCCCTTTTCTAGTTTTGATCTGTCTTAATTTCGAAAAGAACGGCATATTGAGAACTGATCTGATACCTAATTTTGAACACGTTTAATACCATAAAACACAATAATGAACAGTCATTCACACCACAATATACAGAACGTATTTAAAACATTTTAACATTTAACATTTAATGAATAAACAATGATGGCCATTTAGGGAACTAGTCACTAAGCATAATACTCGGTACTAACTAGATAATTCTGAATTATATACTAGACATACTTGATATACTGCTAAACAGTACAGATACACTGCTGAAACAGTGCAGACCGGATTTGTGTACCCAAACCCGTCTTGACCGGCACAAACTATGTGCACGTCAGAACGCCTCCCCGACAATGGTACTCACCGGGTAGCTCGGAACGGAAGGCCTCGGAACTGAACTGAACTTGAACCGGACTGGACTCGACTCGAAACTTCGGAAACTTCGGAAACTGGTGGGCCTCTGTATACCTCGGATCTTGCTCTCTCAGCTAGGCTCTGGTCGGGATACTTCGCACTTCTCACCGCCTCGTCTGGGTGTTGATCGCAGCCTCAGTTACCCCCGCTCGGCAGGAGGGAGATACAGGAAATCCTGTGGGTACGCGTTGTTGTCCGTCCAGCTGTGACAGGAGACCGGGCCTGCAACGCACCTCCGGCGCGTGAGATGAGAAAGTGTCCCTATTCGGGCGCCATATATGTGGTAAATAATTTAATTACCGGAACTTAATTTGATGCGGAAAATCTATAATAATAGCTCAGTAAAATAAGAGTCAGAATCCGTGGTATTAGAGGTTCGGAACGGGCTTTATTCCAAAATCAATTCGAATTGAGGACTCCATATTCCATCACCACGAAGGTTCAGGAAGTGAAGGACCCTACTTTATTGACAAGTAATCATTTTTATACAATAGGCATTACAGTGAAACAGATGCAGGAGGCGTAACAATTGATAGCAAAGATAAAACATACATGCGTAGCTAAAGTGGGTGTAACTGGGCGTAACTAAAGAACGTCATCAGGTATGATGTCACAATAGGGTGGTTCCATGAAAGAATTTCGCAATGTCAGCAGAAATACTTGGCAGAAATGAGCGCGCAGCAGCATGACGTGTGATTGACGTGCAACTAGGGGGTGAAGGGGACTTGACATTTAGCTCTACATGTGGAGACAGAAGTCTGGGGGGTCAAGTCAACATAATCCCAAATCATATCTAACATCCTATGTTTAAAGAACTATGTTATCCAAAAGGAAAGGTCTTTCGAACAAAATCTATTCTATACTGACTGTGAGTGCGTGTACAGGCGTCTAAGTGTCTACACTAGATGCGAGGGCAGAAATCTTCCATAGTAACAGGGCTATGAATTACTTGCATAAAGACAGAGAAGCCGGGCCCTTTGCTCGGTAGCTGGAAGAATGTTTACTTAAACTACTAGACAGGAATGCATTGGATAGGGAGCGGAGCAGATAATTTCGAAGGTGAAATACAGTTTTTGGCAGGCAACAGGCTGGAGTCAGGCACCGTTAGCCGCGCAGGGAGTAGGACAAAGTTCATGGATACAGATGCGAGCTCAGACTGGAGCTTTCAGAGGCAGAAGGCAGGAAAAGGCTTAACGGCAGAATCAGGGCCTACTCGCCTGGACTGAAAAATGGGATAAATGAACCATATGAAGCCGGTGGCCTTTCATACTTAGAAATAGAATATCCGGCCCATTCATGGCGGATCTGAAAGAGGACATGTTGACGGTGGACGCACAAGTGTTTGCGTCTTCATAACTGGAACTGGAGGGAACATACATGTACTTGTGATTTATACATGAAACCGTTGGGGTCCAAGATAGGGGACATAACTGATCATAAAAATCCATATTTCCACATATCATATTTTTTATTGTGAAAAGATATTCCCTGCTGAGTTCCTGCTCTTTCTCTCCAGTTGTCACACAATGTATGTTGGGTCATCATATTTTTTAATAGCGCGCGTGAATTGGGGGTCGGTGTAGTTCTGGTTTTGCTTGATTTATCTAAATTTAAGTCTAGAAAAATGTTAAAGTCCCCTCCCATAATTATTGGGCCGGTGAAATCTAAGAGCATGCCAAAGAGGTTTATTAATGGTTCACAATCATAATAGTTTGGGTCATAAAAGCCTACTAGCGTGAATGGCCTGTCATCTATTTTAACATCTGCTATGATCCACCTTTGTCTGCTTTCGTACGTGTAACCCAAACTTTTGTTTGTTTTTTCACCATTATTGCAACCCCTCTGATATTCACTATCTGATCTGTACAGAAAACTTGTTGTACCCTGTGATCTTTGGGATTTGGCGGGCTGGAAAAGCAGGCAAGGAGGCCGTATATAGTGTGCAATAGTCTACTTTATTGAGTTCAAGGTACGGTGGGCAACAGGATAGAATGCGGGTCTTCTGCCGGAGGGGTTGGAATCGATGAGGGATCCCGTCGGTTGCGGTCGTCGTCACCGAAGGTCTTCTGCTGTCCAAGTCGCCAACGTTGGTCCCAAGAAGGGGAATGGACGAACACCTCGGAGGGCAGTGAGACAAAAACACAGAAGGAGCCGTTAGACCTGCGGACAGTCTATGCCACTGCCGTAACCTTCACCGAGGAGTGATAAAGAGGAGAGGTTGTGAGGAGAAGGGACAAGGAGAAAGAGGGACAAGTCGAGAAAAGGGGTGTTCGGAAAGGGGGTTTGAGGGGGATACTATGTACAAAGCGTGAGGTGCTGTACAATGGATACTGGGAGATCTTACTAGGGTGCAGGGGTGCTAACAGGAGAGAGAGTATATACATCTATGTACATGGAACCCCAAGGTACACACGGGTGCTTTAGAGTACTATACTGGAAGGAAACTGGTACTCACGGGCTCCGCCGTAACTCTCATCCGAGTTACGGCCGCTCTTCAGCCTCCTCCGGGGGACTCCACCAGTCTTCCGACCACTCTTCTGGTTCACCGCTCTCATCCTCTCCTTTCGTCGTATCTCCTGCCGGACTCTCCTTCCACGATCCTTTGACGACCTCTGCTTCCTGTCTTCCGGCTTTTCTATTCCCGGCGGGGAACGGGTAGGAGGGACTTCCGGGAATCAGGGGTTGTCCTTCCGGTGGTCCGTTGTTCGTGATTGGCTCCTGTAAGAGAAAGAGGGGCGGGGTTCCTGTGGTCACCGGGGCTGTGGATGAAAGCTGGGATGGACCGTCTGAACAGGGAGGATTGAGCGGAACAGATTCCCGGGACAGGGTAAGGAGGGGGGGCCCGATCTGAGGTAGGGGGTCTTCGTTACATTCCCTTTCCCTAGCTGTCTTTCTTGTATCCGATGTGGATATGGGATAGCGAGAGAGAAAGTCCGCGTTACCCTGTTCTGTGCCTTTTCGGTGTACTGTTTTGAAGCGGTATGGTTGGAGGGCCAGGAACCACCGCAGGACACGGTCATTGTGCCCCTTGTTCCGGGCCATCCACTCAAGGGGGGCGTGATCGGTGAAGATGGTAAAGTCACGTCCTTCTAGGTAGTAACGGAGACTGTCTACTGCCCATTTAATCGCCAAAGCTTCTTTCTCCACGACTGCATAATTCCGTTCTCTAGGAAACAGTTTCCTGCTGAGGTACAGGATGGGTCTTTCGTTCCCCTCGCGGTCCCTCTGTGACAGTACAGCCCCTAAACCCTGTTCTGAAGCATCTGTCTGAAGGAGGAAGGGTTGTGTGTAATCCGGACTAACTAGTACGGGATTGGAGGTCAAGGCATTCTTCAGATCGTTAAATGCATGCCACAATAGGGGAGTCGGGTTTTTCAGAATGGCCTCTGTTTTCGTGGCTTTCTTCAATAGGTCAGTGAGCGGGGCGGCCCTTTGGGAAAAATTGGACACAAACCTGCGATAGTAACCAAGGAGGCCCAGAAAGGCCCTCAAATCTTTTCTGGTCTGGGGGAAGGGGAGGGAATGGATGGCTTCTGTTTTGCTGCTCTGGGGCCGTATAAGACCCTCACCCAGGAGATATCCCAGATATTTAACGGTTTGGGCCGCCAGGGTGGTTTTGGCGGGATTAATCGTGAATCCATAGGAGCCCAAAGAGGAAATGACGTTATGGAGATGCTCCAAGTGTTGTGACCAGGTGTCGCTGTAGATAACTATATCGTCGAGGTAGGCCCCTGCGTACTGGGTGTGGGGACTTAAGATATGATTCATGGCCCGTTGGAATGTGGCGGGCGCGCCATGGAGGCCAAAGGGGAGGACGAGGAACTGATATAAACCTTCAGGGGTCGAAAACGCCGTTTTCTTTCGGTCTTCTTTTCTGAGGGGTATCTGCCAGTACCCCTTACAAAGGTCCAGAGTGGATATGTATTGGGCTTTTCCTATACGCTCTACCATCTCGTCTACTCGGGGTAACGGGTATGTGTCAAAGGTTGATATCTTATTAACCTCCCGGAAGTCAATACAAAATCTAACAGACCCATCAGGTTTGGGTACAAGCACTATCGGGGAATTCCAGTCACTTACAGAGGGTTCTATAATGCCCAGTTTTAACATTTGTTCGATTTCCTGATGTATGATCGCTCTACGGGCTTCAGGGACCCTATAGGGCCTTTGTCGGACCACTTTCCCCGGACTCGTCTGTATGGCGTGCTCAGTAATGGAGGTGTGACCAGGCAAAGAGGAAAACACATGTTGTAAAGGGGAGAGACGATGTTGGAGGGCTACACTCAGGGACGGAGGTAGGGCGGGGTCTATGCAAGGAGAGAAAGAAAGAGGTTCCAAACCCCTAGAGCCGGTCAGGACGGGACGAGGCCCTTCCCATTTTTTTAACAGGTTGACGTGGTAAATCTGGGTGGTACCCCGTGTGGGGTCTAGTTGTATTTCGTAGGTGACAGGGGTTATTTGTCGGAGTATGGTGTAGGGACCTTGCCATTGCCCAAGGAGCTTTTGATCGGAAGAGGGCATCATTAAGAGAACTAGGTCTCCCACTGAGAAGACTCGGTGTTTTGTGCCTCTGTCATACTGACCCTTCTGTTTCTCTTGTGCCTGTGTAAGATTCTGATGTACTATGTCCCTTATTAGAGACAAGTGGTTTTTGAGGTTCTCCATATATTCCGGGAGGGGGCGGGTGCGATCTGGTTCTGCCTCCCAGGCTTCCTGAGCCATGTCTAATAGAGAACGAGGGGGTCGGCCATACAACAGTTCGTAGGGCGAATATCCTGTACTGCTCTGCGTCTTGCAACGTATCGCAAATAAGGCAAGGGGTAACATTTCTTCCCACCTCCTCGCCTCCAGCCCTAATAGTTTCTTTAGGGTTTGTTTTATGGTGGCATTGTATCGTTCCACTAACCCATCGGTTTGTGGATGATACGCCGAGGTCCGTATCTGTTTAATCCCTAGTTGGGAGCAGACCTGTTTCATAAGGGAGGAGACGAAGGGAGTGCCTTGATCCGTCAGGATCTCCCGGGGAAATCCTACCCTTGAGAACACAGTGATGAGAGCTTTTGCAACATTTTGGGTGGTGGGTTGTCGTAGGGGAAGGGCTTCGGGGAAGCGGGTGGCGTAATCCACGATAACTAGGGCGTATCGGCAACCACTTCGGGAAGGCAGCAAGGGCCCTATGATGTCCATACCTACCCTGCTGAAAGGGACGTCAATGAGGGGTAGGGGTTGTAGGGGTACCCTTGGAGGTTGGTATCTACTGTGTTTCTGACAGACCGGACACTCTCTGCAGTATGTTTTGATGGCTTGGTGTACCCCTGGCCAATAGAACCTGTCTAAGATCGCTTGGCTGGTTTTCTCGTCTCCGAAATGTCCTCCCAGAAGGTGGCTGTGGGCCAGAAAGAGTACCTTCTCCCGGAAGGGACCGGGTATGAGTAATTGTGGTTTTTGGTGAGACCCTCCCTTCCTATATAGCAACCCATGTTTCTTAAAGAAGTAGGGACCTACTATAAGAGGATCCTCGTGGTCTACTGCCTTGGCCCATGCTTCCTGTAGCACCGGATCCTCTTGCTGGGCTGCCCTGAATTCTCTGTCGGTCTGCCACGGGTGTTCTTCGAGGGTCACGGGAAAAACACCGGTATATTCACGTCTCTCCTTCTTTTTCTGGGCTTTGGGTTTCGGCGGCTTGGGATCAGTCCTAGGGGAAGCAGGTCCTTGAGGGAACGGGGCTTCTCCCCACCAACGGGTCAGGGAATCAGTAGTTTCTTGCAGAAGTCCTGGTAGTCCCATATAGTCGCTTCCCAGAATAGCCTGTTCCGGTAGAGTGGGGACAAGACCAACAGAGAGGGTGGTTCCAGGATCTTTGGGGTGTTGGATCCGAACTTGAGTAGTGGGGTACTGTTTTGTGTCTCCATGGACACATTGAATGGCGACCGTGCCTGACGTCGGCCCCACAGGTTGAGGCAAGAGCTGGGGCCGGAGAACGCTCTGACGACACCCCGAGTCAGCCAAGGTCAAAAGGGGTTGCCCATCGAAGTTTACCGGGCAGCGGAACGACGGAGGTGACTGGCCTGGGGTCGAACACACATAATTCCTGGCGAGTCCCACCTCCATGGGTTCCTCCTTCTGGGGGCATACCCGAGCAATATGACCAAAACCCCCGCAATGGTAACACTGGGGTCCGGGATTATTAGGTCGGGGAGGTACGGGGTATGGGAGCAGGGGAATTGGTTCCGGTCGCCTTTGGAAAGACGGACAGGGAGGTCGGAGGTTTGTGGAGGGATGTGGTTTGGGAGGCGGATCTTCCTTACTTCGTTGGATCTCTTGTGCCCGACTGTAGGCACTCGCAATCTCCACCGCAGTGTCTAGGGTAAGGTGGGCATGTTGTCGTACCCACCTTTGGGTGCCGGGCAACAAGGACATTAGAAATTGTTCTAGGTAGATTTTTTGTAACACGTCGTCCATGGTGGAGGATTCTGGTCTCAACCACCTATTAGCCAGGTCCTTAATCCTAAAGGAAAGTGCTCTTGGGGTTTCCTGCGGTCCTTCCTTGATTTGCCGTAGTTTCCGGCGATAAGTTTCATCGTCGATACCCAACCGCTCAAGGATGCATTTCTTTATGTCCCCATACGGTGTGGTACCCTGTACGTTCGCCTGTTGGTAGGCCGCCTGTAATTCGCCGGTCAATAAGGGACCCAGGTAATGACCCCAACGGTCGGCAGGCCATGCTGCAGCCTGTGCCAATCTCTCAAAATTGGTAAAGAAAAAATCGGGATCCTCCCCGGGCACGTATTTTTGTAGTACCACTGAGGGTAGGGAGGTGGTTGGTCTCTGGTGCTCCAATACCGTGGTCAGCTTTCCCATAGCCTGTTCATGGGTGGTCCCCTGACCCTTTAACACATCGTGTAGTTGGCCGCGATCGTCTTCGGCCGTCTTCAAGAATCGCTCCATCATTATCCCCATCTGCTCCTGATTCTCCGCCATTTTCTTTATTACGGCCTCCATGCTTCCAGCTGATCCCACTTCTGACACCACCTGTGATCTTTGGGATTTGGCGGGCTGGAAAAGCAGGCAAGGAGGCCGTATATAGTGTGCAATAGTCTACTTTATTGAGTTCAAGGTACGGTGGGCAACAGGATAGAATGCGGGTCTTCTGCCGGAGGGGTTGGAATCGATGAGGGATCCCGTCGGTTGCGGTCGTCGTCACCGAAGGTCTTCTGCTGTCCAAGTCGCCAACGTTGGTCCCAAGAAGGGGAATGGACGAACACCTCGGAGGGCAGTGAGACAAAAACACAGAAGGAGCCGTTAGACCTGCGGACAGTCTATGCCGCTGCCGTAACCTTCACCGAGGAGTGATAAAGAGGAGAGGTTGTGAGGAGAAGGGACAAGGAGAAAGAGGGACAAGTCGAGAAAAGGGGTGTTCGGAAAGGGGGTTTGAGGGGGATACTATGTACAAAGCGTGAGGTGCTGTACAATGGATACTGGGAGATCTTACTAGGGTGCAGGGGTGCTAACAGGAGAGAGAGTATATACATCTATGTACATGGAACCCCAAGGTACACACGGGTGCTTTAGAGTACTATACTGGAAGGAAACTGGTACTCACGGGCTCCGCCGTAACTCTCATCCGAGTTACGGCCGCTCTTCAGCCTCCTCCGGGGGACTCCACCAGTCTTCCGACCACTCTTCTGGTTCACCGCTCTCGTCCTCTCCTTTCGTCGTATCTCCTGCCGGACTCTCCTTCCACGATCCTTCGACGACCTCTGCTTCCTGTCTTCCGGCTTTTCTATTCCCGGCGGGGAACGGGTAGGAGGGACTTCCGGGAATCAGGGGTTGTCCTTCCGGTGGTCCGTTGTTCGTGATTGGCTCCTGTAAGAGAAAGAGGGGCGGGGTTCCTGTGGTCACCGGGGCTGTGGATGAAAGCTGGGATGGACCGTCTGAACAGGGAGGATTGAGCGGAACAGATTCCCGGGACAGGGTAAGGAGGGGGGGCCCGATCTGAGGTAGGGGGTCTTCGTTACATGCCCATCTTTGTTTTTCAAAGATATCGAGACATTCCTTTTTCAACAAGTGTGTCTCCTATAAGACCAAAATTTGTGTGGGAGAATCTCTTAGGTATTGAAGTAGTTTATCCCTTCGGCCCTTCACCCATAATCCATTGACATTCCACGTTAATATCTGTATGAACATATCTCTGATATTGTAATTCTAGTTGCTGATACTAATATTAAGGTGTTTGAGATTTACTGGATTTACAAACTGGAGTCCATGAAGCCGAAGGGTCTCAATGACCGCTTGGAATTCGCTTGCTACCTTTGAACTTTAAACTATCTTGCTGATATCAATGTTCGCTCACTTTTGCGTGATTACCTTTTTTTGTGATGTTTCTTCCTTCTTTTTCAACATGAGCACTCTCATTGAAGTCGACATGCTTATCTGTTATGAGTCATTCGGCACCCACAGCCGATTCATTCTTCCCCCTACAAGATGGCGCCCATGTTCAACCAGTTACTTCCAACACATACCCGCTATTCCACTACCGTTCACGTCACTTCCGGTGTTATGCTTTTTAAGAGCACGTCCCACCACACTTTAGCAAACCCCGATGCAACACTGACCGACACCATTAGAACAAACCAGGTACAGAGCTTTTGCTTCCACAGTGAGCTGCTCGTTCGCTTTAGCGTATCCCATTGACCTCGACTAATCAGAATCTACGTTTATTTCGCTTTCCAACTTTCTTTGCATCTTCCCGAATTTTGCATTAAGCGTTTCTACACGCCACATGGGTCTTTTGACTGAGTTTGGGTACACCTGGCACTTTTTCCGTTTCCACCTTCTGACTCACTACAGCACACGCTCAAGGGTGAACTGTCCCTTCTTAGGTCTAAACCTTTCACCGTGAGTGGGTTTATCTGAAACAACCACGGTCATTTGGTCTTTCCAGATATATTTCCAGCACCCTTTCACGCTACCTTGATAGTTCAACCAACTTTTGAGTTCGGTGATATGGTTTTATTTAGCAAACATTGATACATTTGATTTGTTGAGCGTAAACTTACCTTTTGTTAGGCGCAGTCCTTTCTTCTTTTGTGATTATTGGTTGATTCCTCATTTTTGCAATTTACTGATTTGTACATGTTTCTTTGTAACATAGATTACCCTGATGAAGGGCCAGAGGGGCCCGAAATGCATTGGGACTGAGTTCAACACCTGAGTGGAGTTTTAACACAGTGATGTTACCCCATGAATGCAATTTTTCATCACTTGATCATATGAACTGATCCGAACTTCCATGAATTAAAACTTGGAATTGAAGATTAACCCCTATGTTTCATTTTTGTCAAACAAAAATCTCATTCGCTTTCAGCGAAGCATTCACGGCGCGCCCAGAGGGACGCTGACTGTTGTCAGTCAACGCATGTGATTTCCGATTTCATACACTCTTTGGGATTTGAGAGTGATACCTCTGTGGCACCTGACAACATTGCAAATTGTTCAACCTTTGGTCTGTGCACGATCCAAAATACTGTATGATTTTTTTTCCCACCCAACTCACCCTGGAGAACCCACCCCTGCTTCTTCTTCTAAGACATGATGTTAGTCCAAATTAGTCCTATGCACCATTAGCTCCCAGTCTTACAAGTGAACGAATTTAAATAATTAAGTCGTAGAAAAATAGCATACAATGTATGTGTTAAATTACATGTTCCATGTGAGTGCCAAAATGAAAACCAACTTGTTCTAGTTTACCTAACTGCCCCCGCCGCTCCCCCTTAATACTTTCTAGTAGGTCATCTGCTTCTCTTGTATTTCTAACCATATACATTTTATTAGTAAACATTACTCGCAGAGATGCTGGAAATTTAAGTTGCACAGTCGCCCCAGATTTATTTAAATCATCTATGCGCCTGCCCAGTTCCCACTGTCTGTCTAGGGTGGCTCGCGATAAATCTGATGTTATTTCAAAAGTGAAGTCAGGGCCCATCAGGGTTTTAAATTAGTGTGGCTATCAATATTTTTTCTTTAAGTGCATAGGTATGGAAATTAATGAGGATCTTCCTTGGTTTTGTTCTTCCCGGGGTTTTTGCTGAAGGGATCCTTGTGTATTCTTTGTATATCTCTAGGGATATCCACTTCACTTTGGCCCACCTGGACTGCAGCTTTTATGAGAGCTTCCACAAATGATTTTAGGTCCCCACTCTTTTCCTTCCGGTACATTTAATATCCTCCAATTATTTTTTCTAGAATTATTTTCCAGCTGCTCATCTTTTTCCTGAAGGCCCTGTTCCTCTTTGCGCAGTGCCTGGAGTTCCATTCTATTACTGGCAAGGACTTTTTTTTAGCTCCTCTACTGTGTCTTCTAGGATCTCTGTCCTATCTGATAGCATATCTAATTTATTTTCCAGAGTTTCACAAAACCCACGAATTTCGCGCTGGTTTGCCTCAGATATCGAGAACCCATTTCTGATCTCTGCAGTTAGGTTTCCTATCATTGCTTCTACTGGATTTACCAAAGGTGCACCTGACTGCCCATCCGGATTCCTACTGCTAGAAGTTGTAATACTTGTTATATTTATATCTGGTCTTATAATACTTGTGTCTGGTCTATGTTCACCATAGTCACCACAATTATTATCTCCTTTGTCCTGGGTACCACTAGCGTTGTCGCCAATTTGATTCATTAGTCCATCAGGAGCTTCAGGGATGTCGGGAGCTATGTTCATAGCCATTTTTTCAGCATTATCCTGTCTAAATTTATTACCACTCTCCATAACTACGGGAATGTATCTATAACAGTATTAGCCATGGGCCCCCAAGTTGAATTTGAACCTTCTGATTCAACTTGTGATGGTCTTTTTAGAGCAAGTACTGATGGTTGTACTTTAAAAAAGAGAGCTCAGGGATGGTGTAATTTTAGGTTTGGGCTCTATGAGGTCACCTTTTTTCTTTTGTTTTCTGCCCTTCTTTTTTATTTCTCAAATTTTCCTTGGAGAAACTCTTTTGGATATTTTCTGGGGATTTAACTGTAAAGCAAGGGGGGGCTAAGTCACAATCACAATCGGGAGTCTGCCCTTCTTTCGGTTCAGTAAACCCAGTTTGTCCAGTTTGCACCTTCTTTTCTACTTCCACTGTGAGACCCTCTTTAATCCGGTCTCTGGGCCCGTACAGAATGAGCTCTGCAGTGGGTCTCCTACCTTTCCGGTCCTGTCGTCCTTCAGCGTTGATGGCGGCTGGCCGCCTCGGAGGTGCTCCGACCTCCAAGCTACCCAGACGTGCAGCTACAGCGTATGTGCTGACGCTGCCATCGCTCGCCGGGGGATAGCCTCGCTCTGCTGCCCTGCATCTCTTCCTGAGCTCCAGGGCGGCCGAGACACAGCGCGGACTGATGTCCGAATTCAGGCAGGAGCCAAGAGTCAGCGGATTCAAGATAATCCTCGATATAAGACACATCAGAGAATGCGGCCCGCCCCAGGAATTAGAAGCAGCGATTTTGGGGAAAAATTGAGTAAGATTAAGAATGGTTAAATGTTATGCATATTTCGTCGGCTGGGGGCCTCCGGAGCTTGCGGCCTGTGTGCTACGTGGCCACCATATTCTCCCCCAATTCACTAATATACACTCAATCTCCTATGTCATTTAAAATGTGAGGAACTTCGACTTCAAAACACTGTTGCCAAAGACCAATTAAAGTTGCGCATATGTTTTTAAGGGCATGGTGCTGTATAAAGGGCTCAAAATCTCTCATAGTCGCCCAGGCATCCTCTACACCATAAATAGGATTACAGGCCCACTGTGCAGCCTGATTGGCTATTACCTGTTTCACATCATCTCCCACATCAGATTGCACTAACTGTCCCATACGCTCCTTAAATTTCACCCAATCCCTATCCTCAAATCCATGAACCGGCGTCCCGCTACCTACTAATGTCGGAGGATAAAAAACCATAGTGGGAGAAGCAACAGAAGTAACAGGCACTATAGTCGATAATTGTTGTGTCGCAGGAGAAAGAGCTGGTGAGAGGGACGCTGAGAAAATAGGTGTGGCAGGGGTACTAACAGTCACAGTTGCCACAGACGGCAAAGAAACAGAAGGAAGAGAAGGAGGAGGGGGAGCCGAAGCCACAGCCTTTGAAATAAGAGCAGTAGATACAGGGACAGAGACAGTGGAAGCAACTGTAACAGGTGGCTGCAAGGGCACCGGGACAGTGGAATATATTCTTTGCAGGGCATCTGGAGGCGGAGGTCGAGTGTCTAACAATTCTTCCATGAAAGTGTCATCTCCTTCCTGAACCACATACGATTTATAAATGTGTAATTGAAACCTCCTGTCTTCTCATTCAACACACTTTTCTTGTTTACCCTGTCATATGCTACAGCCTTCTGAGCCAATGTCTGCATTTTTGCTTTCCAGGCCTCTTTTTCTGCCTTCAGTCACTTCTGTCTAGCTGCTTTCTGCTTCTGAGGGAATCAAACATAGACTGCCTACTTTGTCTCTTAAACAACTGTTCTTGTAAATACTCAATCTTTTGTTCATTGAAAGTGCCCATCAACGGCCACTGCAACTCGGCATTGTCCCTCGTATATATTTGTGCGATAATGTACTAAACATAATGGGGCCAAGACCATGCTCCACATACATATCAAAATTTGGAGTGCCTTCTGGAGGCGCCAGCTGAGCTTCTTCTAATCGAGCATCAGCAGAACAACAGCGACAGCACAAGGAAAACAACTTACTGAATCTAGGCATTTTTCAAAAGAAAACAAGTTCACTATTTATGCCTGGCAAAGCAATTGCAAATGCTTTTATCCAAAAGACGGTCCTTAGACTGTACCAAATACAAACCAAAATAGTACCATATTCACAAAGAACAAAAACAAATTCACCTGATACATGCATGTTGAATGAATTAATTCTCCCCTGCCGACTCTTCAGACCAGTCAGATCCAAGGGTTTCGCCATTCAAGACTCCCGTCGGGATGACCACTGGGCGAGGCACCGTCCAGCGGGACAGAAGGGGCAGCTGCGAGTACCAGGAACTCTTCATGCAGGGATCCCTGATCCATCCATCCTCCCGATGATGGCCTCGAGGTCCCCCCTGTCCGCGGAAGGGGATGGGTCACTAACCCGAAGGAGTCCCTGTTCGGGCGCCAACTGAAGGAAGTGGCCTGATTAGGGTCACTCGGGTCACTCATGACTACCTCTCAGCCTTCCATACCAAATGAAGAGTCGGTCGGACAGTATAGAGTACAAACCAATAACAGTTTATTCAAAGTACACTCAGAGAGGAGCTCTGTCTGCCCAGTCGGTAGGAGTGCTGCAGTGGGACTGACATCAACAAGCATAGAGACACATTATGTACACTTTGAAACCAATGAAAGCACGCGCACCATGGAATTTTCCATGGAGATGCAGCTGGACAGTAAATTACAAAGGAGTACGTTTCGATTCTGAGGCCGGGCACACATTATCTACTATTCAAGGTCACTCTGCCTGTACCCACTACTAGACAAGTGGGAGAAGGCATACGTCTAAAGGTAAGGTATGCACTAATAAGAACAGTGCATTCATTAGTGTAATAAAACTCAGCTCCGAAGAAACGTAACCTAGAGAAGCCCGTTTCTCGGAAATGGCAAAATAATTAATTTTAATATTGATACAAAATGGCGCCCTCACACAAAATGGCGCCTCAAATGCTAACTTACATAAAATAATGCTAATACATATTTTTCTATTCTAACACGCACTTGATATATCCTCTAGCTCTACTCTTTGACTCATCTCAAACCTCTTTCTACAACTCATTGCAATGCACTAGCCTATTTCTCACCCTATACCTCTATCAATATATCCACTACCTCCACTCTCTCATTCATCCCAAACCACATACCACTACTATGGCCCCCAAAATAACCCTTTCCAGATTCTTCCCTAATTCACCTCTCCTTGAATCATCTCATGCCTCTTTTTACAATTCTGATCTCCCAAAACAAGCCTTTCTAAACCCTCCCTCTGACTATTCCTCCTCCACCTCTCTTTTAAGCATCCCCGTCCATCTCCCTTTTACTCAACCCAAGCCTCCTCCTTCTGCTATGAGCTCCAAAACAAAAGAAAATCTAAATCCTTCCCTTCTATCTCTCCACTAACCTTCTCAATCCAAATAACTGATTAACATATCCACCACTCAAATTAATTTCATATTTCACTAGACTAGTTCACCACTAACACTGTATGGGTTCCGAAGTAGCGTGTTACTTGCCCAAAAAGAGCTTCAACTCCCTATCAAGGGTAGCAAATTCTATATAAACAACAGCGTGCCCACAGACATCACTCCCTTCCAGGACCTCTCGACAGACTAAGCGCTTTTTTCCATCACAAAATCTATGACAACTTAGATGACAATAACCCCCATGAGGAACCCCCATACCTCTCCCAGAAGCACGCAGCTGACACTGGACAGCTAGACCACCCTCAGCATCGAAGACACTTTGAGGATCATGAGGACGACCCACTCTGGGGCCCCCACAGACCCCTGCCTCACCACATCTACCATAAAGCCACAGACATCATCGCTCCCGAGCTTCAACGTATACTCAACCGCTCCTTCAAGACCGCCTCCTTCCCCGATGGCAGGAAACATGCCGAGATCAACCCTCTCCTCAAAAAACCTTCAGCGGACCCCACCGACCTCAAGAATTTAAGACTGATCCCCCTACTCCCTTATCCGGCCAAAGTCATGGAAAAAGCCATCAACAGCCAACACGCCGCCTTCATCGAAAATTACAACATCCTCAACTCCTCCCAATCAGGCTTCAGGAAGAACCAGAGTGCTGAAACCACACTTCTTGCAGTAACAGACGACCTCCGCGCCCTCCTTGACAGAGGAGAGACTGTAGCCCTCATCCTCCTAGACCTCTTTGTGGCCTTCAACACTGTCTCTTACCGCACCCTAGCCCACAGACTCCACGGCGTGGGAATCCAGAACAAGGCCTACGACTGGATCCTCTCTTTCCTCTCCAGCAGAATGCAGTGAGTCAGACTCCCTCCATTTCTCTCAGAACCTACTCAAAACACCTGCGGAATCCCACAAGGATCCTCCATCAGCCCCACCCTGTTCAGCATCTACATGGCCCTGCTTGTGTCCATAGTCAGACCACACAGACTCAACATCACATCTTACGCTGATGACACCTAACTCATCCTCTCCCTATCCAACAAACCCATGGTCACCAAACACAACTTTCAAGATGGAATGGAAGCCGTTGCCAGATGGATGAAGAACAGCTGCATTCAACTCAACACGGACAAAACTGAGGTACTCATCATGGGCCTGCACCCCGATGCCTGGAACGACACATCGGAATCATCCTGGACTCCGAACTCAAAATGGACCGCCAGATCAACGCCATCATCTCCTCCTGCAACCACACCCTCCACCTCCTCCAAAAGACCTTTAAGTGGATCCCCCCGAACACAGGAAAACTGTCACACATCAGCCAGCACATACGGACCCTATACTGGCTCCCCGTCAAGAAGACAATCATCTTCCAGCTTCTCACCCACGCACACAAGGCCCTCCACAACACCAGACCCACTAACCTGAACCACCGCCTCGCATTCCACGCTCACCAGCATCCTTCTCCACTCGGCCCAGCTCTTCCTGACTATGGTACCTCGGATCAAGGAAAGCAAAACAGGAGGGCGCTCCTTCTCCCTCCTTGCTGCCAAGACATGGAACTCCCCCCCTCTCCAACTCTGACAGACTGCATCGCTCCCTGAGTTCCTAAACAACCTCAATACCTGGCTCTTCGATGGAACTCATTGATCCTCCAGGATCTGCAGAACCGCCCCCCCCCTCAGCGCCTTGAGACCGGTTCCGGGTGAGTAGCGTGCGCTTTACAAGCCCATGATTGATTGATTGATTGATTGATTGATTGATAAATGCAAACCTTTTTCCCTCTTCTATCCCTCCACTATCCTTCTCAATCCAAATAACTGACTAACATATCCACCACTCAAATTACTTTCATATTTTCACTATACTAATTCACCACTAATCCTTTATGGGTTCCAGAGTAGCGTGCTACTTGCCGAAAAAGCGATTTGATGCCTCGTCAAGGGTAGTAAGCACTATATAAATGCAATTACAATACAATATACTAGTAAAGACTACATCCTGAGACTAAGGTCACAATGAAAGGGCTGGCATGTGTATCACTGAGAGCTTCCTCTCTCGGGATGTGTGGACATGTGAACTACTTAATTGAATATCATACTACATCTGATTGAGTTTGTGTGGTATGTACTGCCATCACAGGACACCTTTTTCCATATGTGGCACTGTTACAGGGATGACAATCAACATACCACTGTATGATTGGATTGAATGTAACAAAGCTGGTGATTCACATATCAAAATCTCTTCAGAAGTAACCAACTATCTACACTGTTACTGTGTCACATGTGTAATACGCCTGTAAGTGGAAGCATGACTTATGGAAAAGTGACAACAGACATCTGAGAGCAAGGGGCCTGTCATAAGTAAATGACACGCATATCGGAAAATGGAAAGAAGTATCAGGTGAGGGGATTACCTTGTTAAAGATTGCAGGAAATGCTGTTAGCATGAGCTAAAAGCCATTTTGTTCCTGGCAGCCATTTTAGTTAGTCATGTGCTTTCTCTCTCCTCCAGAGCCTTGTACATGCTCATAAAGACCTGCAGCTGCCAGAATGCACCTGCTCCTAGTATAGAACTGTCAGGCTGTTATAACTGATGTCAGCAACTCATTACTACTCCTACTTGTTGACTGTGCATTTTCTGTATAACCATCTATGTGTGTAACTCTTCTCATGTGTACTTGTACCGCCTACTTTTGAGCCCCTGTGTGGGTATATGAGGCCCCTGTTCTCTGTACTCCCTAGAATGCCTCCTACAGTGGCCTGAGGGTACTGTGTGACACAATCTCCCTCATGTGAGGTTAATAAATATGTTTTCTTGATATTACAGCTTCCGTGCCAATCTCTTCTTTGTTGGCTTAAAGGACCAGGTGTATCAGTGAACCCCTTAGAAGGTTTTTATTTCTTCAACCTCAGTCACTATTCTAAATGTAGTTCATGTAAAAGCAATCAGGACTAATATTGGTTCAGAAATCTCATTTTGGGAACATCCAAGGATCTGCAGGTCTACAGGAAGATTACTCTGTGCATCAGTTGTATTGCCACAGTAACTCTGCCCCAGCCTGGGCCATGGTCAAACAGAAGTTTGGCAAAGCCTGATGGGGCTGAGTGATATGTGGGATTTTACACTTAGCTAACATCAACATCAATTGCTTTTTATGGTATACAGACTAGGCCTGGGCTAAAATTCTGTTGCGATAATTTGACATTTTCGCGTTCTGCGGAGAGCGCGAAAATGTAAAAATTTCGGCAATCCGCATTTTACCGGAAATTTTTTGCTTGCTCGCGATGTAAAATAATACATTCTCGCGTGAGCGCGATCGCCTTACCTGAATCCCCGAGTTCGCCGGCAAGTTTTCCCAATCCGGTCGCGTTCTCCACGAGATGTTGGATTGTTGGTAGCCATTTGCGCTGTCTCGCGACAGTTCGCGCCCGCAGTAACGTCATTCGTCGCGCGATCACGTCTTTCTTCTCGCGATCATGCACCACGAGACAAGTGAAAACAAGATGGCCGCGCACGTGAGCAACCGCATGGGTAAGTTGGCGAGCCACGACCACACAGAAAATACCGCAAACGGGCAGGAAAAAAACTTCCGCATCTTCGCGATATTTCCGCGTGTTTGCGGAGATATTTAACATTTTCGCGATAATTTGCGAAAGTGAATTTTGCAAATTCCGCCCACCCCTAATACAGACACAGCTCATGCTGTAAAGCCTATATATGTATTTGCACATTTACCATGGTCTGAATAGGAAATATATCTTCGGTACCATGAAATATTTACATGCATAGATAGGTGCATGCAACACAAGTAGGATATAGGGCTTATCACACATCACAATGGTGATGTAAAGTCCAGAAAGTACAGTGCCCCATGATCTATTACAAGATTATCCTATGCTGGGGACCACAACATTTAACGAAAAATAATCTAATTTCACTCTAGGACTCAGACGTACATTGTAGCATATGCGAATGGAAAGGATAAAGATGAACAGAGTAAAAAATGTATTAGAGATAGTTACCTGCTTCTCTGGAGAGCCATAGAGCTGGCCATACAAGGGTAGGGGTTACAACAAACAATTGATGGATGGAATGCTGACAATGCAGACATTCTCCCCCAGTCAAGAGATCTGGGTTAAATCCATCGTTCTTTTGCCCACTACACCACCCCAGTTTAGACATGGCCATATGCAAATCAGTCTTGACCCTGTGCCTCATGGGAACAGTCCAGCCCGAACTGCCAAGCCATGTCTTCACTGGACCGGAATCAAGCATCCTAGGACCGGTTTCTGGCTATCAGCCGTCATCAGCCAGGATAGCTTGACTCCAGTGGCGTAGTGAGCACGGGTCCCACGTCTGGGAATACCCATCCCACTTAGGGCGAAAAGCGTTACAACAAACAATTGATGGACGGAATGCTGACAATGCAGACATTCTCCCTCAGTCAAGAGATCTGGGTTAAATCCATCGTTCTTTTGCCCACTACACCACCCCAGTTTAGACATGGCCATATGCAAATCAGTCTTGACCCTGTGCCTCATGGGAACAGTCCAGCCCGAACTGCCAAGCCATGTCTTCACTGGACCGGAATCAAGCATCCTAGGACCGGTTTCTGGCTATCAGCCGTCATCAGGCAGGATAGCTTGACTCCAGTGGCGTAGTGAGCACGGGTCCCACGTCTGGGAATACCCATCCCACTTAGGGCGAAAAGCGTTACAACAAACAAGGGTAGGACCTCTTCAACCAAGACCGCTCACCTGCTTGGCCTGGCATGATTTCTCCCAGAGTTGGCAAACAGCAGCTAAAGTGGAGGAGGTGCTGATAGCAGCAGTGTCAGGAGGCAAATGAGTTATTTTTCAAACTGTGGCATGCATGTACGCCATGTATGTGGTCATCAGTATAGATGCACCCAGCCTTTGGATTGCGACCGTCTCAGTCACTAACATTAGCCTATGGCTGTGTCTGCCACAGATGAAACCACTCATCGCATGGTCGACCTCCGCTGGCAGCGGTGGTACGTTCCAAATGTCCTATATGTGAGGTCAGGCATCTGCCATTTTAGCAGTTGCAACTACAGTGTTGGTGACTATTAAGTGCGTCACCACCACTCCAAATGAGGGCTAACATGTTTACAATGGACTACTTCATTGCCATGTAATTTCCAGAACACAAATCATCTGTGTGGTGCATTACTGTCTATAAAGGCAAAATGTGCACGGTGCAATGTACACCTTCGGTTGACGGTTGTTGACCTAAAATTTCCTAAATTCATAATTATTGTGCTAATATCACATTTCTGAATGTATGATGTGCACATTTATGTTTCAGGCACATGTGAGGGAGGGCTTCAATGGGGGTAATTGGTGGATGCTGGACAGTATACAATTGTTATGTGAATTATGTGCAATGTTTTCTGAACCAGTTATGTCTTGTCATATTACTTTTGGCTACCTTAACATCAATGTTACCCTGGACACTGTGATCAATGCTCTACATTGTCTCCACTCCACACATAGGTACCCTAGGAGAGGGAGGAGATGACAACCTTCAGTGTGCTGCCCATTTCCAGACTTTCAGATCATGGAAGAAAGGCATGTGATCAAGATGTTTTGTTTAAATAGGCAAACAACATAGAACTTATGTCATTTGGAGCCTGATCTCCTTCCTCAAAACACCAATCCCACATGTATTCCACCTATTGTGAGACTTATGGGATCATTGCATTTTCTGGCCACAGCTTCCTTTCAGTACACTGTGGCTATATCTGGTGGTAAGTCACAACCAACGTTCAGTGGTGTACTACAAGGCATGCTTTCAGAAATGATAAAACACATTGACAGCTACATCCAGTTCCCCAGAGATGAGGGTTAGCAAATGTGACAAGGGATTTCTATTGATTTGGTCACATTCCACATGCGGTTGGAGCAATTCATGGCGCTCATATTGCTTTAGTGCCAACGCAAGCCACGGAACAAGTGTACTGAAACAGGAGCACATACATTCTATCAATGTGCGAGTGGTCTGATTACTGGATTTATACATCTCAAACATCTGTGCCGGTTCCCAGGATCAGACATGAATCCTTCATACTGCGCAACAGCACCATACCCCAGCTCATGTCACAACTACTACAAGGCCTGCTTTGTTGATATGTATGATCTGTCCTAACTTTGTGTGGGTGAAGTCAGGTTGTATCATCAGAAAGTGTGTAACTCATTGTTGCACTTATGTCTGTCTTCCATCAAGGAGACTCAGTGTATCCCAACCGGCCATGGTTGTTGGCACCGCTGAGAAATCCAACTAAGCCAGTGAAAGTCTGCTTCAATAAGGCCCATGGAAGAACATGGCGGCTAGTGGAGTGGACTTTTGGGCTCCTGAAGGCCAGATTCAGATGTCTGGACAAGACTGAGGGAGCCCTCCTCTACTCTCCCGGGAAGGTGTGTCAAATCACCGTGGCCTGCTGCATGCTCCACAAAATAACCCTGCTACGGTACATCCCTTACATCGCAGAGGGTGGAGACCATGAAGTGCCAGAGGTTGAGAATGCTGAAATGCCAAATGATGATGGTAGTGGTGAAGCAGAAGGAGTTGACTTGTGTCAATATCTCATCGACAACTTCTTTGCATGAGTGTAAGTATGTTGTTAGATGTCATGACTTTGACTATTAAAGCAACTCTTGTTGTGATGATGTAAGGAGGATGTTTAGAGAAAATATTTGGAATCTAAATCTCTGGTAAAATCCGCTGAAAGGTGTTTGTGGAGGAGGATTTTGACAGAGGCTCACTTTGTTGGTGTTGCTTTGTTTAGCTTAGAATTTTGACATGGACTGTGTACTCCAGATGTTGACTATGTGATTGGTGTCATACGCATGGTTTCTCAACTGATTTCTGTGTTTTAATCTATTTTAGGTACCTTCACCATACCATCTTCATTTGGACATTTCATAGGTGGGACATTAGCAGGTATATGATGCTGTTTGGATGTACATAGTGGACATGAATTGTTCACAGGAATGTCTGTCACAGACTTTGGGTGTGCAAAAACTGTACCAAAACAGCTTGCACAGTGATAGAATGGCAGTTAAAAGGAATTCATTGGACTTGTTCATTGTCATGTGGTGTTCCTATTACAATATGTGTGCCATCATGTGCTCCAGAACATTTTTGCTGTGGGCCTAATTCATGCTAGTCCCTCTTCACATTGGCAAAATCCTCAATGTGTATAAACTGTATGTGGCTGTTTATGTGTCTCCTCATTGTAGGCCAAAGTGCTTGTGGTACATCACTGACATTTGTGTGAGACATTCCAACAGATGGTGCAACACTTGATTGGAATAAGCCAGTGATCAGAAACTGGTGTACTACCATGTGTATGTTTATTGGTTTAAATGATGTGGGATTCCTTTTGTGAGGTAGGCGATATGGCTCCAGCTGATGACATAGACCAATTTTATTTTGTATATTCAACAGGAAATTGTCTGATGTATCCTCTCCTTCCATGTTGTTCAGGTCTGCACCTGAAAATGCGATCACTGACACAGAATATTTGAGTCAGGTATGAATTGCTATGTTTCTGATATTGTGTCAGCCTATGATTGGAACAATTGAATAAAGATGTTATAAGACAAGGCACTTGTATGTATGTGTTGTTGTGACATGGTTGTGATCCTGAGTTGAACATTGCTTACATTTAACATATGCATGCTTACACAAGTAACTTGTTTTGGCATTGTAAAGTTCACATGGATGGACATAGATAAGTTGGTAGCTGTGAGTGGTACTACAGGAGGCAATGAGCTAGTGACTAGTGCATTTATTGCACTTAACATAGAGAAAATAAACAATGGTCAAAACCAAACTGGGGAAAGCCAAAAGTGAAGAAGTCAGTTGTGGTTAATGAAACCATAGGTGTAGATGCCAAATTGTCTGAAGTTCGAAGTCCAAAATACTACTCTCATCAGAAATGGAACAGTGTCCAGAAATAGTCAACAAAGTGAATGTGTTGCACACACTGGAGGAAATTAGGTGCAAGGTTTGTTACTGGTGGTGGTGGGTGTCTTGCTATCTACACCTCCTGGATTTTTTGATGGATGTCCTCTCCTGCGGGAGAGGGTGGGATCCGCTGCTGCACAGACAGGGGTGTCTGCAGACGTGTCTTCCTCTCACAGGGCCTCCCTTCCTGTGGATGCTGCAGATATAGATGGCCCAGCAGCAGCTTGTGCAGGTAACAGTGGTGGGGCCAGGTGGGGGGATATTGACAGACAACGAGGGAAACGTAATTGTTTATTTATTTTTCCCTCGTGGTCGTTTGTCGAATCCCCCTCCAACCCTGCACCACCGCCCCATCGCTCTTACCTGTATGGGCCACTCCTGAGATGGCCCAGATTTAGTTGGACTGCGGGAAGTCGTAGATGACCGCAGAAGAGCCCTGCAGCGGGTGGTGTTGATGTCCTGCAGCACCCCAATCAGCTGGCCTATGTTGGTGTTGTGGGTGACCAGCTCCTGGTATATGTCCCTCTGCAGCTGCTTCATCTCCTTGATTTCTGTTAGTATCTGGCACATCAGGCCTTGGGAGTCCTGATAGGCTCCCAAGACTTGATCAATGATCGCCTGAATGTGAGTTTCCCATGGGCCTCACTCAGAAGCCCACAGTTACCCTCTCACAAATCCTACCCCCATAGGCCTGTGCCCTTGGCCAAGGCTGCGCCCTTCCACTGGGTCCTGGTTCCTCAATGACTGGTTTGGTGATTGTCACCTCAGAATACAGGACTGGTGGGCACAATATGTTAGTGACTGTGCTAGGTACATACATTGGGGGGTAGAGGTTAGCTGAGGTGTTGCAGCTGGGGTGGGAGGTGTTGTTGTGGGAACAGAAAGACCCACTGTTGCCATCTGTTGCCATCTGCTCAGCTGACCAGATGCACCAGAAAGGGTATCCACGTCCACATCTCAAGGAGTGTTGTCATCGAGGGCTTGATCCTGAGGTTGAGTGGGAGCCTGTTCGGTGGAGAAGCTCTGGTCAGGTGCTGTGTCAGATCAACCTGTTGAGAAATAGAGAACATTGTTATTGGTGAAAGTGTGGTATCATCCACATCGTTTGTGTCACAGTAAGTAGAGACTTAGGAAAATCCAAAATAGGTAGAGATTACTATTGTCATATATTTCTGTGGTATTGAACTTGTTTACAAGACATATGGAGACATTCAATACATGTAGGAGAATTGATTAGCTTATTAGATGTGCTGATATGTTGCATTTTGGATTAAGGAATGAACATGACATCTCCCAAATGTTTAAGCCAACATAGTGTAGAAGTAACATGTTTATTTGACCATTCCAAGGCCTAGTTGTGTACAATACGGGCGAACACACAACTTGGTTGTATATTTAGCATTAGTCAACATGTGAGCAGTGCAAGGCCAATGGGTCACCTGCCACATCTAATGAGCTAAGTTACCTTCATGCCTTACATGAATTTGAGGTACACACTTGGTGTGATATCACTCATGCCCTCAATAGTTTAAGCTGAGGAGACCAGGACAACATCACGCTAAGTAGGCAGACATGTCTCTGAGTAGTGAAAAACAGCTGTAACATGGCTGGCAAGTAAGTATGGGCAAAATAACTGTTTCTGTTACAGGAACAGGGCCTCATTATATTTGTAGTCATTTCAATCTCTACGTCCCAATACTCAGCAAATGGTGTACTCAATGAGAGGTGAACATCAGTTGTAACATGGCTGACAAGTGAGTATGGGCAAACACACTATTGCATCTTGTTTAGAGTTACAGAAACAGGGCCTCATGGTAGTTGTAGTCATTTCTATCACTACTTCCCAACACATGACAAAGGGTTAGTGTAACATACCTGTTGCCAAAATGCAGTTGGACTGGACCATACATTTACATATTGACATATATCATGGATCCTGGGATGGTCATTTAATAGTAATACACTTACAGACAGCATTGCAACATGCGGCACGTAACAGATAAAATGTGACCTTATATGTAACAATACACATTGACACTGACAATCAAACATCTCTGATTCTTTGAGTACTGCATTTTAGGAAAGTAGATATAGAACACATTTGCAAACGCTGAGATGAGAGCATACAGAGCATTGAAGTGTTGTGACAGTGAGGTGTAACTTACCAGAATCCACTCCCCTAGCTATTCCTGCCAAGCCCTCAGTAGACCTTTTCCTCCCTGGGAAAGAGTTGTAATGTGGCGCTGGGAGGACCACAGTCAGTCTTCTGGGCCTCCAGTTGATGCTTGAAGGCCAAGGAACTGACCTTAGCCCTCAGGTCGTGCAACTTCTTCCTAATTTTGTCCTTTGTGCGCAGGGTAGTACCTACAGCATTAACTTTGTCAACTATCCTGGAGTATGTTGGACTAGGGCTCCAAACAATTGTGGCTCTACTCTTATAATTTCATCCACCATGACTTACAATTCAGCTTCTTAGAAACATGGATTTTTTGTGCGTAACATACTTGAAATTAAAATGGGTGACAATGACTAACAAAAAACACCAAGGGATATTCATGTAAAATGTGAACAAAAGTGTATGGAGGTGCTAAATGGAATAGTTGGGGAAAAAAGGTAAGCCTTATGTGACAAAATTTGCACTTTGTCTTGGTATGCTGCAGTGTAGAGGCAAAGACTCATGGTCTGGGAAGGAGTGTATTATATAGTGCATTTTGCAGGTGTGTCAACTTGACCAATTGCCATCAGCTTTGTAGTTTTGGAATCCATCCAATGGGCACTGTTGTGGTGCTTTGCTGTGAGTGTACCGTGGCAGTCTACCACCGTTGAGGAACCACCGCTAGGGGACTGCCAGTACAAAGTTTTTTTGTTTTGGTAGGAAACCCTGGCGGTGTCCAAGTATGCATCGCCAACATTGCAGTCCATGGCGGCTAAGGCGGGAACACTCTTTCGACAACGGTTTGGGCTGCATGCATCATAATACGGCAGGTGGGAGACCTCCGGCTCAGTGGTCTTCTTGGGGCCGCCGACATGGCGTTACGGCGGTCAGACCACCAAACCCATACTCGAGCCCTTACTTGTATTATTTGATCTATGCTCTACTACTGGGGTTAAATAAAATCCCACTAATACTATAGTAATCATTATTACTGTTATTTGGAAGATTGAACACATAATATATTTACACGTATTTCTAATGCAACACATTTCTCTTGAATCAGGATAGGTGTAATAAAGTTCAATAGTTCAGCAAAGAATTCTGTAAGTAGCTTCTTAAGACAACTAGTTTCAGTTGTTCAGATTTCTAATTAGACAATCCTCAACCCTATTCTGTGTTCTTCTATATTGCTATCCCTACTTTTCTACAGCACACTTGGGCCTAAGTTGATTTTGTGTAAAATAAGAAATTAGAATATTAAAGGTGTAACAGGACAGTTCTTTCTTATTGATCGATTACTGTTTCTTTCTTTCAACTTTCAATAGTTCACAGTTATCAGTCTTTCCAAATTTTTTCTTTCAATGCTATAAATCATGGAGATTCATACTGTTGAGATCTCCCATCACATAGATCATCTGTGTTCACATAGATCGTCTGTGACATTCAAGCACTTTATCAACATAGTATGTCCATTCCGGTGCTGAATTCACTTGACAAGGTACCCTTGCTCTCTTTGATCGTCTGAGGGATTGTCTATTTTGCTTATACCACTTTCATCTCTTGATTCAGTTTCTTCAGCTATCATTGCTGGTATTCACTCAACTGATGTACTCCTTCTCAGTCTTTCTTGTTCATAGGATTTTGTCCATTCAGCTTTGTGGGTGACTTTCCTTATCCCAGTGCTTGTTCCTTCCCCATGGTATTCTAGATATACATTTTAACAGTAATGTTTTGTTTTGAAGATCAGTTTTTGAGAACACGATGCCAATTTGTGAAACTTCAGGCACTTGAATTTGTTTTTCAATTGCAAATCTTGCTGCCATTGTGTTGGCTGTTCCACTGCCCTGGGTGGTCTCTCAGGTGGTGGTGCAGCCACCAATGTTCTTTGTTCAGGATCAAAGACCACAATTGCCTCTTCAGGCTTTCTCACTTTCTTGATGTGAGAAGCATGGATCCAATTCGCAACTCCTGTGCACTTAACAGCAATATTGCTCACAAGAATTATTTGGATGGCGCCTTTCCTTCTCGGTTCGAAACAAGTCTTTTGAACATGCTTCTTGACCATGACCCAATCGCCAGGATTGAGGTCATGGCACCTTTCTTGGTGTGGATCTCTTCTGGCAGCTGTAACCTGGTAAGAGACAGAATGGATCATATCAGCCAATCCTTTGCAGTAATCGAGTACCATATTATCTGTGATGTTCAAAAGTTCATTTACAGGTACTCCAGGCAACCTCATTGCCCTGCCCATCAGGGGTTTGTGCAGCAATAAGCTGGATTTTCTATCTGGGTTACTTGGAATTCTCATTAGTAGCAAAGGCAATGCATTAGGCCATGTCAGTGATGTTTAACACAACCCTTTGCTAATCTTGAATTAAGGGTCCAGTTGATCTGTTCAACTATTCCAGAAGCCCCAGGTCTATAATTGCAAAGTAATATTTGCTCAATCTGTTGTGCCGTGCAAATCATCTTCAGTAACTCTTTGTTGAAATGGGTCCCCCGTCTGATGATTCCAGAGAAACTGGCATTCCATAATGTGCTATCAATTCTTGCAATAACAGTTTTTTCTACAGTGAGGTTGTCATTTCTTCTGGTTGAGTAAGCTTCCACCCATCTTGAGAAGACACTCACTGTGACCCGAATACATCTCAGCCCATTGTAAGCAGTGATCTCGATAAACTTTATCTGCATTCTGTTGAAAGGACCACCTGATCTCCCTATGTGACTCAATGTGACATGTGCTTTCTTTCCTGCATGCATTTGTTGGCATATGACAAACTTCTTCTTCCAGCATTCTAAATCTGGGGTTAAACCAATTCTGGTGAAAAGGTCTGACCCTGGCATCTCTGCCTAAATGTGTGTATCGATGATAGTACCCTGTCTTTGGGAACAGCAAACTGTCTGGTAACACTGGTCTCCCATCAGCTGACCTTTAAATGTCATTAGAATTTTTCTCACAACCCGCCTTGATCCAACTATTCTGCTCTGCTTATGAAACATTTTCGAGTACCCTCTTTATTTTGTCCTAAGTATCAGTCACTTTCATCAACAAGGTGGACACAATTTCCTCTTCCAACTCACATGTAAAATTTCCATTATATGTGCAGACCAGCAAAGCACAATACTGTGCCACTGAATAAGCATATCTATTTCCCATGGCATTATAGCCATTAACACTTTGATAGGCTGCACATTTAACCAATGCAATTTCTTCAGATAACTGTAAGGCTTTAAACACATTTTTAACATGCATTACATTTCTGATTGGAGTGCCTGAGGAAATTAAGAGCCCTCTTTGTGACCATGATTGCCCAAAATCATGGACAACATTAAAACCACACTGACTATTCGTACATTTAGTCACTTTCATCGAGGAATTAAACTGCACGCACTAGTAAGGGCAATCAATTCTGCAACATGTGCCTAGGTAACTCTTTAAAGCCAGGAAACATCCACAATATCATTATAATGCAAATGGCATATACTGCTCTCAATGTGTCCTTCTTAGACATGAACCATCTACAAAAAGCAGTTGGTCGGGCTCAGTCAGGGATTGATCCTGAACATCAGGTCTTGGCTTAGTGCATATTTCCATGCCATCAAGGCAATCATGTTCAATTTAATCACAAACAACATCAGTCATTGGCAAAAGAGTTGATGGGTTATGTATTTGACAGCTTTTTAAAATAACATCATCAGAAGACAGTATTGTCTGCTCATATTTTATCAGGCGATTATGTGTGAGGTATTGAATCTTCGTTCATGTTAATTGAATCTCCACCGAGTGTGGGACCATACCAGTTAAAGGATATCTCAATACTATGTTCCCACTCTTTTCCAGATTAGTGCTTACCGTGTCAATCACTTTAAGGCGCCTGGATGGTAGAAAAATATGCCACTGGTTTTCAAGCATCACCGTGCATCTGAGTCAGAACTGAGAGAGCGCAGCCCTCTTGCTCATTGTAAAATATTATTTTTGTATAATCTGGCATTCCTAGTGCTGGGGCATGACACAATAATTCTTTCCTCTCTAGGAAGGCTTTCATACAGTCATTGTCCCATGGAATCAGATTATACACATCCTAGATAACAACCTCAGTAACGGCTTTGCCACCAGGGAAAAGTGTGGCATCCACTGTCTACAGTAGCCGACCACTCCCAAAAACATCCTGACTTCCTTTTGAATTCAAGGTGGATTCATTTGAAGAATTGCTTCCACTCTCTCTAGCGACACCTTTGTAGCTCCTTTTTCAATTATGTGTCCCAGATATTGAACTTCTTTTTGACAGTACTGCAGTTTACCTGGAGACAAATTGGGTATCATTAAGATGTTGTGCGGATGCCGTAGCCGACTGGATCTGCCCAACCATAGGTCAGCGGTTCCGACCGCACAATTTGGATGCGAACACCCTATAGGAGGTCATAACCATCCGTTTTATAATGGCAGCTTCTGCTGCGGGCGGAATGGGCCCAAAGCACAAGCTGCCATTGTAAAATGGATGTTTTTAAACTATGCCTGCCACATGACACAGGGAGAGGCCACCGAGGGACAGGGGCCCTGCTAAGGGCCCCCAAAGTCACTTTCCAACAGCCTTTCCATGTAGGAAAGGCCAACATGTAAAGGCTGTTGGAAAGGGACGCCATAGCCCCGGAGGCAGAGCAGAGGCTGGCTCTGCTATCATAATGGGCTTCTTGAGCCGGTCAAAAAGTGCAGCAGATGGTCCATCCGCCCGATGCCTCTGCCCGCCGCATCGTAATGTGGTGGGCGGACCACAATGGTAGATGTTGGGCAGACTGCAACCGACAGTCTGTCAGTTGCGGTCTGCCCGACATTGTAATTGGGCCCTTTGTATCCGTTCTCAGACAGGTGATTCAATAATGCAATTGTATCTTGTTTACAAGCTTCTCATGTCTCTGATGCAGATCATCTTTGTACTGTACAAGTACTGATCTGTAGGGCATTTGCAATGACTCCAGATTTCTTTTTAGAATCTGTTTGAAGATAGAAGGACTCTCTGTGTACCTTTGTGAGACATGATACCATGCTAATACTCTCTGCTGGAACACACAAAAAAAGAGGAACAGGTTTTTTTCAGGCAGAGGCACTGAAAGGAAAGCCTGACACAAGTCAATCACTGTAAATCACTCCGCAGTACATGATTTTTGAAACAATATTGTGGCTGGATTTGGTACCATGCGACAACAAGGGATAAGTATTTCATTAATCTTTCAAAGATCCTGTACTATCCTGTATTTTCCATTGGGCTTTTGCAAACCCATAATCAGGAAGTTTCCTAGACTCCCAATTAATTCCCTCAAAATTCCTTTTTGTAGCATGTCCTCTATTACAGGCATTTTTCCTGCAATTGTCTCAGGAGTGAAATTGTAAGGTGGAGAAGCGTGGCTCAATGATTAGAGCGGCAGACCCTGATGCAGAAGTCTAGCCCGGGACCAGGGTTCAATTCCCCATCTCGGTGGGTCTTGGGCTCAAAAATTCCACGGACCTGATAATTCTTGCCTCGGTGCCTATTCCAATCATGGAGTCTCACTCTGTAACTCTGGGCAATAGCTTGCTTAATCTCCACAATGGCCCCCACAACGCTAAGGATACCTGGCCTCCACCTTGGGGGTGCCCAGGAGTGGACGCCTCACAGGGAAAGCCAGGATGGGTTCCACAGTGGTATTCATACAAGTGCCTTGAGACCCTTGCGGGTGAGTAGTGCGCTATACAAGTATCATAATTTGTTCTGTAAATACTGCATTTGACTTTACAGTAATCCTGACTGGTCCTGCACCTATAATTAGTTCGATATCTTTTCCTGTGAGATCCCAGACTTCTGTATTCACAGTGTCTCTGAAATCAGCAGGTAATTCTTCAATTTTCATTGAAGGAAACATTCCTGTAGCTGTCTGTTTTTGAATCATTTTAAATTCCACATCCTCATCATGTGTTTGATTAGCTACACCTTCCGGTGTGCAGTAAATATACAATTTAACTTGCACAATTAATCTCCCCCTTGCAAATTTCACGGACTTAAACCACAAACTACAAACTGCTGTTTTTCTTCAAATGAACCTATTTTAACCTGGACCTTCTCTCAAATTGGATTGGTAAATGTTTTATTTGTAACCTGAACATTTTTCCCTGAGAGAGGTAGGTCTGGGACTTCTACTGTTCTAACAATAGATCGGGTAGCACCTGTATCAATAAGAAATGATACGGTGGCCATACACTTCAGCATCTACAATGAGCCACTCTGGTCTATCTCTAAGTCTGCGCCAAGTACGCAATCGTCCTCGTGTCTCAGGCACCTTGATTTGGGAACATCAGAATGAACCATCATTTTCTGAAAAGGGATACTGCTGTTAAGCATTTTGATTTGAATTAGGAAGTTGTTGCCATGTATTTTGAAATGAGCTAGTATTCATTTTTGGCATTTTATTTAAATTGAATCTGGAATTTCCCATGTTTTGTGGAATGATTTGAGCTGGAGGAACTGTCATCATTAGGACCTGTCCCTGACCTACGCACTTGCATTTGCTGTGCTGGCATGTTTTGCCGCTGCACTCCTCTTTGCATTTGTACATTACCATTTGCATTAGCAGGATTATATCTATACTCCCTCTTGTAATGCCCAACTCTGTGACAGATGTGACAAAGAGTAACTTTTTTTATAGCAGCAACATCTGTTCCTGAACCCGTATTAACAGGAGCAGCTTTACCTCTACCCTGAGGCACATTGAACCATCCTTGGTTACCCTGGTAACCAACTTGTGGAATGACAGCCTCTTGCATACCTCCTTGATTCCCTGTAAAATTATTCTGAAAACCTTTCTGAGAAAACCTTGTCTCAGAAATTTCTCTTTTATCTTTTTCTGCCTCATCTCCAGCTCGTCGCTGCCATATTTCACATATTTCAGAGCTTCATCAAGGGATTTGTTCTGCCAGCAGATCATGCTTTGAGTTATATGCAAATTGATCTCTGGTTTAAGCCCTAATAGAAACTGAGACATAAAAGTCTCAATAGCCTTTTCTTCAGAATATTCTCATCCTTTATGCTGTTGAAACACCTGTAACAGTCTTTCATAAAATTTATGAACTGATTCTTGTGTCGATCAATTAATCTTAACCCAGTCCAAATCTTTTGGTGGCACTCGGCCCTTCAGGAAAGTAATTACTGCTTCATATTGCTCCATAACCACAGGAGATGGTGCACTAGTTCTAGTATTCTTCACAGGTTCCTCTTGTGGCTATGTACAGCAATAAGTTGGCACTACAATATCAAAGAAGGTATCCAAATCAGCCAACCATGCCTTCAAAATCTTTATAAATCATTCTACTAGTGAGTACCACTGCACAGGTTTGGCTCTCAATTGTGGAAAATTGTTCATAAATGCTGCAAGATCATCTCTGCTCCATGGCACATGTACAAACATTCCTCCTGCTATTTCTTTCAAGGGGTATGCTGTAGTCTCACCCTCATTTTCCTCATCTTTCTTCCCTGTTGCTTCAGCTTCCCTCTTTGTTTCATGGATCTTCGTCCACTTAATTTCCGATTTTTCAGTCTCACCCAATTTGCGAATGCATTTTACTAGCCCCATAATATGCCACCGCATTCCTGTTGTATGCATATTTTCAATTGCCACATCATCCAATCGAACCCTATAACCTTTCTGTGAATGCACATTTTTGGAAAGATCAATTCCATATTTCTGGGCTAATTCTGCCAATTTATTATGTGTAACAGCTGCTCATCTGGCAATTTCTTTACACAAGTAAAATAACTCTTTCTTCTGATATTGCTCTAAATGCTCTAATTCTAAACATCCTTGTATTATTTCCTCTAATTTCACTTTCAGTTTGGTAATATTTAAAGTTCTTTCCTTTTCAGAATTTAAATTAGCTTGCAACTCAGTGCTTTCCATCTTTCTGATACCTGCTGCTTCCTGCAAACAAGGTGAAATATCTCTACCCTCAGTAGAGTTTATTTCTAAGGGGCTCACAACTGCTATAAAAACCAGTGTTCCTCCATCCATAAGTGCTTGCATTATTGCTTGAAGTTGTAGTTGTTGCAGGCAGACTTTCTTCAGCTCCTTGAAGTTCTGGCATAAAATTTTTAATTCTGTGGGACATTTGTAACTGGCCTCGGTAAAGTCTGTGCATTTACTGGTAGTGTTTATGCTGAATTATGCAATACGGGAGTACTAGTCACAGTAGAAACTGCAACTTGTGGCTGAGCCACGACGGGTGGAACAAGCTGAAGTATCTGCATAGGTCTCTCAATCTCTACTATTCTTGGTGCTAGAGGGGCAGTAGCCACTTTACTACTCATACTAGTTCTTGAATCACTTTGCTTAGTCGGTGTTGCATGAGGTGGGGGTCTTGCAGGCAACATTTCTTCTAAGATAGCATCCCCTAAATCGCTTTCCGTCTCATCATCTCTTTCTTCGCTTCACTCTTCACTCTTCTCTATTGATTTCTTCTTATTTCCATGTCCTGGTATCCCTGTCATAATAGCTGGATACAATCTGGCTCCCTCAAATACAGCTTTTCTCCCTTTACGCTGTCCTTCATCGCATTGAGCATCTGCATAATTACGCACTGCTCTCTTTGTCCTTCTCTTATATTTCTCCTTTTCTGTCTCTCGGGCAACTTTCTCCCATAAATTTAGAGCTTCATATTGAGCAGGTCCAGGAGGTTGCTTCATTTCAAACAATTTCTCATTTAAATTATCAAGAATACTAGTTTCAAAAGTTCCATATTTTGGGAGACTACGTGGACCCTCTTTCTCTGTGATCTTTCACCATTGACGAAATGAAAAACATGTATGTAACCCATATTCTGTTGTCACAATGCAGTGGTTCCCAATTTATGCGCTGCGAAACCCCGGTGAGCTGTCAAAATTAGCGAGGGGCGCTTCAAACAGATGCACATTAAATGATATAAGCTCCCCTACAAGGGTATCGTTCTATTGAAATGTGTATTCTCTTTGACTTTGTTAAAGAACTTTTACATTCAGATCTCTGTCTATGTTTTATGGTTAGTCGTCTCTTCATCTTGTAAATCTCAAGCAACGTTTTAATTGCTTTCTTCTCCAGGAAATCCAATAAAATTATTTGAACTGGAAAAAAATAATACGAAAAAGAGGAAGACATGCCAAGAGGTGGCACTCCTGAAAAGAAATAACATATATCCTTTAATCTGGTGTAAAGACTGAGTGTGTAGGTGAAAACACGACAGCAATCAATCAATCATGTGTTTGTTAAGCGCGACTACTCACCCATGAGGGTCTCGAGTCGCTGGGGAGGAGGGGAGGTGCAGGTTCCAGTCTAGGAGGGGGTCTGTCGAAGAGCCAAGTTTTGAGGTTTCTCGTGAAGATGGGAAGTCATGTTGTCTGTCTGAGGTAGGGCGTTCCAGGCTCTGGCCACGAGGAAGGGGAAGGAGCGGCCTCCCGATCTGGTCTTTCTGGCATGGGGGACCATGGCGTAGGAGAGCTGGGCTGATCGTAGGGCCCTTTGGGGTGCGTGGAATTTGAGTTGGTTGTTCGGAAATGCTGGTCCGGTGTTGTGGAGGACTTTGTGTGCGTGGGTGAGAATCTTGAAGGTGATTCTAGCCTCGATGGGGAGCCAGTGGAGTATGCGCAGGTGCTGGGAGATAGGGCAGTGTTTTGGGAGGTTGAGGACCAGTCTTGTGGCGGCGTTCTGAATGTTTTGTTGCTTATGGGTGAGGTTTTTGTTTATTCCGGTGTAGGTGCGTTTCCGTAGTCGAGTCTGCTTGTGACAAGGGTGTGAGTGATGGTCTTTCTGTGCTCAAGGGGGATCCATTTGAAGGTCTTACATAGGAGGCGGAGGGTGTGGAAGCAGGAGGATGCGACGGAGTTGATCTGGTGGTCCATCTTGAGCTCGGAGTCCAGGATAATTCCAAGGTTGCATGCATGGTCTGTGGGGGTGGGTGGGCTTCCAAGGGTGGGGGCCACCAGGTGTTGTTCCAGGCATAGGGGTGTGGGCCCATGATGAGTACTTCTATTTTGTCAGTGTTGAGTTGTAGGCAGCTGCTTTTCATCCATTTGGCAATGGCTTCCAGGCCTTCTTGAAAGTTGTGTTTTGCTGTGTTGGCTTCGTTGGATAGGGAGATAACGAGTTGGGTGTCGTTGGCGTATGAAACAATGTTGAGTCCATGGGCTCTAACGATGGGGGCGAGCGGAGCCATGTAGACATCAAAGAGAGTGGGGCTGAGGGAGGACCCCTGGGGGACTCTGCAGGTGGTTGGTGTAGGGTCCGAGAGGAAAGGAGGGAGTCTGACCCACTGCGTCCTGCCGGAGAGGAAAGAGTGGATCCAGTCGAGGGCCTTGTCCCGGATCCCTGCATCGTGAAGTCTGCGTGTTAGGGTGCTGTGGGAGACGATGTCGAAGGCCACTGAAAGGTCAAGGAGGATGAGGGCTACTGTTTCTCCTCTGTCCAGGAGGGAGCGAATGTCGTCTCTTGCGGCCAGGAGGGCGGTTTCTGTGCTGTGGTTTTTTGTAAAGCTGGATTGGGAGGAGTTGAGGATGTTGTGCTCTTCGATGAAGGTGGCGAGTTGGCTGTTGATGGCTTTCTCGATGACTTTCACTGGGAGTGGGTGCAGGGAGATGGGTCTGTAGTTTTTGAGGTTGGTGGGGCCCGCCGAGGCCTTCTTCAGGAGGGGGTTGATCTCAGCGTGATTACAGTCGTCGGGGAAGGAGGCGTTCGCCAGGGAGCGGTTGATGGTGTGGTGAGGCATGGGTGCGATGGTGTCGGTGGCTCTGTTAAAGATGTGGTGGAGGCAGGGGTCTGTGGGGGCCCCGGAGTGGAATGACGTCATCGTCTTCAGTTTGTCTTCAGTGGTGAGGGCTGTCCAGCTGTCAATCATTGGCTTCAGGGTGTTGGGGGTGGCGGGTGAGGGTTCAGTGTGTTGGTTGTCTTCATCAAAGTTGTTGTAAATGTTCTTGATTTTGTGGTGGAAGAAGGTGCTGAGTTTGTTGCAGAGGTCTTGTGAGGGAAGAATGTCAGTAGACTTGATGGTGAGTTGGGCAAACTCCTTGATGATGCTGAAGAGTTCTTTACTGTTGTGTTCGTGTGTGATCGCTGTTTTTCCCGTATTTCTGATGAGTTGGTGGTGGGCGTTGGTGGTGGCTCTGAAGTTGTTGTGGGCTTCTGTGGATTTGGAGTTCCTCCAGGCCTTTTCGAGGCAGTGGCATGTGCATCTGGACTCTTGAAGTTCGGTTGTAAACCATTTGGCTTACTTGGCGTGTGTGATGTTTTTCTTCTTGGGGGGGCTATGGTGTTGGTGCTGTTGGAGATCCATCTGTGCAGGGTTCAGGCTGTAGTGTTGAGGTCATCGTCTCTCGCGGTGGTAGGGGTGGAGTTGCTGAGTGAGGAGGTGAGCTGGTCGTTGGTGATTTTGGCCCAGTTTCTTAGTGAGAGCAGGTGCTGGTGCCTGTGGATGGTGGGTGTTCTGAAGGTGAAGTGGATGCATCAATGGTCTGTCCACGGATGTTTGGTTGTGTGGCTGAAAGTGATGGAGTTTCTAGTTTTGAAGAGGGGGTCGAGGGTGTGTCCTGCTGAGTGCGTGGGCTTGGTCACACTCTTGCAGAGTTTAATGTTGTTGAGGTTGTCCAGGAAAGATGTGGTGTTGGGGTCCAGTTGGTTGTCGAGGTGGAAGTTAAGGTCTACCACCAGGGTGTAGTTGGTGGACGCGATGGCTTGTGAGAGATGATGTGTGTGATGGAGTTGGTGAAAGGTCCGCAGGGTCCAGGGTGTCGGTAGACGAGAGTTCCTTGGAGAGTGGTGGTAGGGCTGGCCTGTATCTTGAAGTGTAGGTGTTCCATCAGGTCTGTGGGCTCGTCAGGGAGTGTGCTCAGCCAGAGGGTGGATTTGTGGACAATGGCGATTCCTCCTCCTGGGCAGGTGGGGAGGTCCTTCCAGGAGATCTTGTATTCTTTGGGAATGGCGATGGCGATGTCCAGTCCCGAGGTAGTGTTGGTCTAGGTTTCGGTGAAGAATGCAACAACTGGCGTGGTGCTGTCGAGGAGGTCCCAGATTTCGGTGCCGTGTTTGTGGAGGGATCGGTTGTGCTCTTGTGGGCGGGTTGTGCTGGGTCCGTGTTCCTGGCGGGGCTGCAGGTGTGCCGGCAGCAGTGACAGCTGAAGGATCCGTGGGTGTCGGCTGGTGATGCTAGCTTGCAGTTATTGTTGCAGCCTGGGTTGAGCACATGGTGTGTTGCTGGGTTGTATCATTGGCAGTGCGGAGGTCCAGGGTTCCTGGTGCTGGTCGTGGTCGGGTGCCAGACGGGCACAGACAGGTTTGCCTTTGGCGTGCCAGTGGCGCGGCCACACATCTGCCGCCATTAAGAAGGGGTCGGGGAGGGCTGGACAGTTGGGAGGCGGGAGCGGGGAGGGGAACTGGCTCGGGCTGGTCGCACTGGGGGGAGGGGCCGCGGGCCGCAGCGGCAGGTAAAACGGGAAAAGCAAGCAAAAGAAGAGGAAACATGTGAAGAGTAAAAGGGTGAAAAAAGAAAAGAGAAAGATATAAAGAGTAAAAGGGTGAAAGGAATAAAGGGTGAAACGGAGCAGAAAGCAGAAGAAAAATGCTAAAAAGAGTGAAAGGGTGAGAAAGCTAAAGGGTGAAAACAGATCAGAAAGCAGAGGAAAAAATGCTTTAAAGAGTGAAAGGGTGAGAAAGCTAAAGGGTGAAAACAGATCAGAAAGCAGAGGAAAAAATGCTAGAAAGAGTGAAAGGGTGAGAAAGCTAAAGGGTGAAAACGGAGCAGAAAGCAGAAGAAAAATGCTATAAAGAGTGAAAGGGTGAGAAAGCTAAAGGGTGAAAACGGAGCAGAAAGGAGAGGATGAAGGGGGCAGAAAGTGGAGCGAGAGAAAGGAGTCAGAGGTCCACTGGACCACCAAGGATGAGGTGCAGGTATAACCTGCGAGTGGAGGAGGGTCTCGAACACCAAACACTACGGGAGTGCAGAGGCTCAGGAGAGGCCTCACTTAATGGTGGAGCTGCGAGGGTGGGAGAGCAATTTCACTGACAATGAGTCAGTGGTCTTGCTCGATTAACTAACCAAATTATACCATTAGGGTAAGTGAGGCCTGGGTTACCAAAGTCTCATTAGAGTAGCCGGTGTGATGCACATCTACGTTTACTGACGTCTGGCTTTTATTAATGAAGATTTCGGCCTTAGCCGTTTCCTCAAGCCATGCTATAATTAATATAATGTTATAATAAATATGATCATCTTTAAAGAAATAGTCATATGTGAGGTTATCTACTCTGGATTCTGAGCTTTACTGTCTAGCACCCATATGTCCTCACAGTACCGGAAGATTCAGGTTCTGCATCGTGTTTAGATTGGGTAGTGGAGAGTCTCCGACTCTACCAGCAAAGGAGCAGCAGGTCAGGGTGGAGGTGCATTGGCCTACCTGCACTTGAATAACACGGGAGGCCATGGCCCCAGTTTACGAGATCATTCTATACATATTAAAATTTGTCAATATGAAATACATTTTTTCCATCTAGGCTAGTGTGAATTATTGCCAGACTGGATATAAAACAGAAAACTGATTAATCCCTAAGAAGCGCTAACATTTTAAGATACATTTTGCAAGTGTTCTCTTGAAGAACAAAGGAGTGAATGGTCTCTATTTATAAAACACTTAGCCAAGGGAGTAAGCAAAAAATTAAAATACCCCTGCACTTGAAACACCACTTAGAAGGTTGTGCTGCATCTTTAGTCTAGATGGAATTGTTTCATTTTAGATTTGCTACAGATGAGCATTGCAGGTTGAAAGAGAGTGCTTATAGATTAGTGAGATTGTGACAATTCTGTTCCTGAATTGCAGTTGTATTGTACTGAGTTTATAAGATTCTGTTATGAATTACTCCACTAAATGGCAAATGATACTCCTGAATTAACAATATGACATCTCCTGTCCTACTGACTTGGAGAAAAGAAGAGCACACTATCTCAGCAGTAGCTACCAAGAATTCAAGCACTATGTTCACTTTCAAAGGAAAGCTGCATTGCTATCTTATCAACTAATGTGCCTTCTACAGGACTTAGTTTACCACAGGCATGTTTTAACTCCTGCTGGATAGCTTGAATGCTACAGTGCCTGCTGCAGAGTTGTACCCCGCTAGGAGCATATTCTCAGGAAATTATACCATTAAGATAGGTCAGAGACTTAGATTGATGTAGAGATCTTAGAATAATTTGCAGATTATTCCTCTAAGGTCACTCACCATTCTGCCGTCCTAAGATAGGCAAAATCAGTACATTTACACATGGTAATACCAATAGAACTGGGCACCTCTGGAAAATGTAATATGCCTTCTTCCCTGACTCTAATTACCAGCAACAGAAAAAAAGTGTGTTCTTCTCTAACATGCTGGAAGCAATTTTTAAAAACAAAACTTTTTTTACAATTCCAGATGCATTCCCCAGTGCTGAAGAGAATTTTTTCTGACTTAACCAATTAACGTTTTTTATTAAACAACTGTAATATTGATATTTTGTTACATCTATGATTATAATACCTTCATCGGGGTCATCCCAATTATTTTCAAGGAGCAAAATGGAAGTACTCCACAGATGGGCTTATATCCCCTGCCCAAAAAAAGTAACATGATGGGAAGTCGTGGTCAGCAGCCAATAGCTCAAGAGAGCCACAGGTCAAAAAAGTTTGGGAACCACTGTCATAATGTACGCAGGCATACCCATTGAGGTGCCTCTTCACCTTTCCTTATTGGAATAGTAACATTCCCCTCCACAAAATTCTTAATTTCTTAAAATCATTTCATGATTGTAATAAATCGAAATACAAAAACAACTTCAAGTCAATATTTTGATTCTTATCCAGATACGTCAAATCCCTGTAAACCAATCCTGTCACAGCTATTATTTTCCAAAGTTTTGTCAACAAATCCCAGGGCGATATTCACTCAGCCACTGACCAATCCCAGTGCGACACCTTGACATCACTAACCAATACCAGCACGAAAGCACACTAACCGACCAAACCCAGCATGGACCCTATGACATTTGACTTCACTCCTTGCTCCAGTTCACCCTCCTATACAATTTATTCATACTTGCAAAAACTTCAACAAAAACTTTAAATTCTTTTTGATCCTCGAAAGAAATAAATGTATTACAATCATTCAAGAAAATCACACAATCACATGTAAAATCTCGACCAGCTTGAAATCACTCTAATCAATGCTGCATCACCTTGTTGCGCAATAACAAATTTGCTAGCATTTGTGCCAAGAATTTTTTATTCTATTAGGGACACAGAGGCGAGGATTATTGCTTCTCTTTCTTTACTGTTAATTTCACAGCAGACAATGAAAACGTTTCAACATATAAAAACGACATCACCAACCATGTCCCATCAGACCCTATAAGAGCCACCATCTCCTTCTCAAGAGTCTCTTTCATTGCTCAATAGTCTTTTAGTCCAAGTGCGTAACTAGTCATCAAACAAAACCAATGTCGACGATCCTTCAACATGAATAGAACTTCTTAACCAAGAACTGGGACGAAGGCAATACTGCAGACCATGGGGACACACTACTCTCCTTTCTTTGCCGAACCTGGAAAGATCAAAAGAAGAAAAAAATTGAATATCTGTGGACAAATGCATACTACATATGGGTGGGTCATTTTTTATTAAAAGTACAATTTAAAATTGAAATCCAATCGGTGGGATAATCCTTGCCTCTGTGTCCTTAATAGAATTGAAAATTCTTGGCGAGAATGCTAGCAGATTTTTTATTCTATTACGTTACCAGAGGCTCTGATTATTGCTTGATCAATGCTTATCAAATACCACAGTAGTTATATCATCCACCAGTTTATAATAAAATTGCTTAAATATAGATTCTGATGACCAATCAGCAGATTTCATAATGTCCTTAATGGTTGAACCAAGCATAAATGTTTTGGATGCCATGGTACCACGTACAGAATGAGCCCCAAAAACCTGGGTATCGATATCAGCTGCCTTCATTTCTGATTTTAAACATCTGGCTATTGTAGCCACCGATACTGGTTTGAACAGATTTTGAAATGCAATTAACAGTTGTTTGAAAGATCATGTGCATTCTTTTAGGTTTTTGGGCATTGAACTACACACAACTTAACATTATTGGGAAAAGCATTATATTCTATGCTACGTGAGAATGTTTTCGTCCTGCCAGTAATGGTAAAAGAAACACCTTCTGGAGTGAACACTCTACCTGTAAGGTCCAGAAGTCTCACATCCAAAGAACGTCTGCAGGCAAATAAACACAAAAGCATGGCAAGTTTAGAAGACAATTGTTTCCTGGATAAAAGAGCATTATCCAGCCATCTGTCAAAGAGGGAAAGGACCAAGGAGACATCCCATAAATATGAATACTTTGGTTTAGGGGGATTAGCCACTCGGATTCACTTATGTAACTTGCACACCACTGGGGGCATACCTACCGGTTTTCCGTCTACCAGGCTATGGTCTGCTGATATTGCCGATCTGAAATTATTTACTGATCGGTACGACAAATCTTTTGAAGCTTTGTCTGATAGAAAATTCACAATACGGGATAACTCTGCCCCCATGGGATCCATGTGCCGTTCCAGGCACCTAGGTACCCAGCATTTCCAAGCTGATGAATATCTCTTCCTCGTGGAAGGGGCCCAGGCTTGCTTAATGAATTCGGAAGCTTTGTCCGAAATGCCTGGCATTTCCCATTGTTGCCTGAAAGCCTCCATACCATCAGGGACAACTGCTCCGATGTTATCATCGGATGCAGTTCTCCTTGAGGGCCCTGGAGCATCATCCGAGACCAAGGGAGCATCCTGGGCAAGTCGCAGCTCATCTCCAATAGTATCAGGAACCAGTGATGCAACTTCCACAGGGGTGTCACCAAAATCACCTCCGCCTGCTGTCAAGCTATCTGGGTTGTTACTCTGGGAATTAGAATGAATGGAGGAAATGCATAGTTCAGATTCATTGACCAATCTTGGGAGAAAGTGTCCTTTGCTTTTGCTAGTGGGTCCGGCCTCCAGCTGAAGAACATCTGCAGTAGTCGATTCAATCTGGATGCAAATGGATTTAGTACCCACTAGGTATTCAAACTCTATTGAGAAAAAGGAGAACAAAAGCCTCATTTAGAAAGGGATTGTGAATTTTAATACATGTTTTAAAATTTATTTTTGTATCTTATATACGTATATTGAATACATTTGTACTGCTCATCTGATGACTTGATCATGTGGTTCCTATATTCATTGTTTTCATATTGGTGACACAGGGTTCCTATTGTGAGTGTGGTTTTATGTATGGTGGTTTACCCAAAGGGGGGCGTTTTATGACTAAACACTAATAAGAAGAACAACAGGAAATGGTATGCTACAACCAATAGAAACTGAGGAAAAGTAAGTGGCAAAGACACGAACAAATGAAAAGTAAGGGCAGGATGTAAACCCCTTTTAAGATTATATTAGATTTCACAAGCACAGCGTAAGGGCTGTGCAGCCAAAACTTAAAAACATATTACCAGCGTTGATTAATATGTGCCAGATTATGCACGTAATGATTGCCTTAAAATAGATAATGCAATGACTTATAATATGGCTAAAAGGAACAAGTGACGTCAATGTATTTAGGCTGATTGAGACCAAATTCAACATGGCACCACTACCGTGCGTTACATACATGAGGTTAAAATGCGAACCTCAAAGCTCCCCACATGTGAACAATAGTGTGTTAAGTGTATAACGACGAGACCCTGCATGTAACAAGAGATTCACTAAAAACTGTCATTCTCACACTGAATATGCAACTGCAACAACGAATAAAGTGTAATTACAAATGGATAGCAGGAATAAAGAGAATAATGCGACCCTGGCTGCAAAACACAGAATGAAAATATGTCCATTTATTAGACTAAAACCATGGCTAAAGCAATACATGATGAATACCCAAAGGGACATACCTTTGCTACCTTTGCTTAAGATAGAGCAACTCAAAACACATTACTGCGGAATCCCGATACCCATCGAAACAGGCGAAGAAACCTTTCTTCCAAGTGTGACTCACTTTATAGGACTCTGATGAGGAAGATTGATTAGGTGGTAATGGTATCAGAGGTATACACCTGTATTAAGAAGCAATAAGGGAGAAAATGTCAGAGAGGGCAACAACAATAGAAGGTTTCTTTATTACAAGTTGGTAATTGAGAAATTTGTCTTAAAATTATTCATCACATTCACAGGAGAGGCCATAAATTAAACCCAAAAGGAAAGTATGTATGAAAATGATGTAAAATTGGAGCCCTGTGAAGGAAAAAAATGAACATATCCTTGATTCCTGTAAGAGTCCTGATCCAGAAAGTAAGATTAGTTTGCCAAAAAGCAAAAAAAAACAAAGTAAAACAGACAGAAATTTGATTCAACAGGAGAACGGAAAGAGACAATTACCGACCAAAAATCTGCCATTGCACCGCGAAGCTTCATCAATTTTAAGTTATTAAAAATATATTTATTCAATGTGCCTTCCTCTTGTGTTCTTGAAATATACTTGCAGTGATTTGTACTGAATTGAAAGAATATCTTGAAGTGTGTTAGGGATCAGGAAAATCTATGTCCTTTCATTGTGTTTTAACTGTGGTACCTCAAAAAACAGTGAACAAAAATTACCTAGGCAATCTCTACTGCCTCACAAATACAAACACTTCTTTGATTGTTAGTCTCCTTGCGAAATGACCTATACCGAGTCAAAATTCTAAGTTAGCTGCCCTTGTCCAAAACACGCAGTGGAAAAATACTGCAGTGCTGGCGCACGAATAAGAGCCGGACATGGATGTCATCCATATTTTTAACGTCACAGCGTGCAATGTAAATGTGATGAAAATGAAAATTTGACCAAGTTTGTACATAGTGGCATGCGATATGCACTATCGCATGCCACTATGTACATGCACCAGAATCTAAGAAGTCAAGGACACCAAAAGTGTGCGCACTTGCATGGTCAACAATAAACAACAAGATGGCCGGCACTGCTTGGGAACGCATAATTAAAATGCTCTTTCATTGTGCGTTGCGAAGGAGTGCCAGCCATCTTATATGGTGAGCGCAATGTCCACGAAGAGAAGAGATGATGTAGCATAAGGACTAGAACAGCTTATATTGAAGCAGGGGAACCAGGTTTGAGCCTCTGCAGGAGGCTCCAAATCCTGTAATTCTTGGCAAATTAATCTCGCTGTGCCTGAGAATGCATCCTATTGTAAAGCAATTGGTGTGCGAAGATATATATAAAACAAGCACGCTTGAAATACATGTAGCCACAGAGAGATTAGATAAAGGGCCGAGGACAAACAAAACAAGCACAGCTTAAATGCTGTGCAGGAAAAACCTATAGAAAAGCAGATGAAAACAGTACTTAGGCCATGGGACACTTATAACAGAAAAACTCAAGGAGCAACAAGAAATAGTATGCTACAGCCAATAAAAACGGAGGAAAAGTAAGTGCCAAACACACCAACCAATGAAAAATAAGGGCATGATGTAAGCCCCTTTTAAGGTGTGTATTAAAGTCAATAGATTTCACAAGCACAGTGCAAGCGTGCGCAGGCAAACCTAAAAAGCACCCCAAAATGGATTTGTTAAAGGTGACATAGGGCCAGAGGTACGAAGCTATTTATCATTTCTTAATGGACCGAATCAATATTTTGGGACATTAAGAAATGCTAAATAGCCTTTTGGCATGTACAAAGGCCTAAAGGCGGTCACAAAATGCGATTTCCACCCAGCAGAAATTACATTTTGTAATTCCCTAAATAGGAATCGCAAATAGGGATTACATATTTGCAATTATCTAAGCACATGTACAAAGCATTTCCTAAATGCGAAATGAGCATTTAGGAAATGCTATTACCATCGATTCCAAGCTAAGTGTAATAAAGTGCAATTTTGAAAATGCACTTAAAATGCATTATTTCTGGTGCCTTAGAGCACCCACTTGCCCCGAGGGCAATTGAGCGCTCTACACGATCACCCCTCTTTTCTCCCCTTTGATTTGGGAGGGGCCTTAGACCCATAGGTAGAAAATGCCTTTGCATTCCCAGAATTGCGATCTCCTATCAGGAAATTGCAGATTTGAAAATGCAAAACCATTTGTACCTATGGGCCTTGCCCATAAGAATGATAGTTTGGTATTTCTTTAACAGCGATTACCCAATAGCAATTCCTAGTGTCTAGGAATCACTATTAGGAAATCGCTATTTTTGTACTTTCCATTTTGCATTTCCTAAATAGTGATTTCTTAGGATTCGCTGTTTCGGAAATACAAAATGGAAATGTTGTACATATCGCACAATATAACCTCTTTGTACCTTAGTAATATCAATTACCAAATAGCGAGTCACAAAACGTCCCTATTTGGTAATTGCTATTACTATTGTTTGCACATCTGGCCCATGGTTCTTTAAAGCGTAGGTGCCTATCTTCTTGAGTGTGGCTGATTTGTCTTACGGCTAGCTACGCACCAGGATTCCTTTTAGGTTAGAGATGCGCTCTACAAATTTAAAAATAAATAAATAATCCATGTCTTGCATTTCTTTGGTTTACAATCATAATTTATTTTTAGAGTTCGCCTGGAAATAGCATATGAAATGGGATATTATAGCCCCCCCTTGGTTGGTGGTTCCCTATGCTCGTGGAATATTGCTGGTTTAAATGCCAATTATCCATAATGGATTGGGTTGAATTCATCAACAAAAATGATATTTGTCTATTCCAGGAGACTTGGCTTTTAGAACCATGTTTTTGCGTGGGTTATTTAAATTTTCACATTCCGGCCTCCAAAGGGTCCCACGGGCGTCCATCTGGGGGTCTAACTATTTGGCTGAGAAGCGAATTGTGTTTGAATAGCAAGCTCCTTCATACTGGGAATAGAGACATCCAACTGTTGAGGCTAGAGCTTGGATCTTTGGGCACAATTGACATATACAATGTGTATGTTAGGGGCTCTAGAGGTGCAAAATCTCCTGTTATAGATGAACTCATGAGTTTGTTCGATCTTTCAATCAATCAATCAAAGACATTTATAGAGCGCACTACTTACCCGTAGGGTCTCAAGGCGCTTGGGGGGGGGGTGCCGTTACTGCTCGAACAGCCAGGTCTTGAGCTTCTTCCTGAAGGAGAGGTGGTCTTGGGTCAGGCGCTGGTCGGTCGGGAGGGAGTTCCAGGTCTTGGCGGCCAGGTAGGAGAAGGACCTTCCTCCTGTTGTCGCTCTTTGGATGCGGGGGACGGCGGCGAGGGCGTGGCTGGCTGATCGGAGGTGGCGTTTGGGAGCGTAGAAGTTGATGCGGTTGTTGAGGTAGCTCGGGCCTTGATCGTGTAGGGCTTTGTGTGCGTGGGTGAGGAGACGGAAGGTGATTCTTTTGTTTATTCAGCTGACACCTTTATTATTGTTGCAGGTGACTTTAATGTAGCGTTTGAACCACTTGTTGAAACTGAGTGGGATACCCAGGACAAGGAAGAGTTACAATGGGGTATTCCTCTCTTGGAGTTGCCTCCCATAAAAAGGTGGCCAGAAGTCGCCATTGAGATTAATTCTCTTTGCATGGAAAAGGGCTTGAGGGCCCTGAATGGTAGGATGCCCAGTGATCGCGAGGGCGCCCACACTTTTAACAATGGCCTGAGCAAGAGCCGAATTGATTATATTTTAGCTGATGTGAAATTATGGCACTCTCTTGTTGACATGAAGATAATGGCCCTCCCCGAAAGTGATCACAACCCCCTTTGTTTATCCCACAGATGGTGGAAGGTAGACTGTGGTCCACTAAAGGCAGGGGTGCCGTGTTCTCTTGAGGTTGTGCCATCTAACAATATACGACGGCTGAGGTGGTCCGGCCTAATGGAGAATTCTTCTGCCCTAATAAATATTTTAGCAGAGGTTGACGGTTCCATCCATGCTATCGAGCAAATCCTTTCTTCCAATGGGGAAATGGGGGATGTAACAATCTTACTTTCTTAAAAAAGCAAAATCTGGTCAAAGAGCTGTTCCACGCCAAGCAACTTGGTATAATGGGGAATGTAGGCAGTCAAGGCTATTACTCGGGAAAGCCTTGAAGGAAGGTGATGTTTGTGCGGTGCGACACAGCAGAAATACCTACAAAAGTTGTATTGCCAAGGCGAAGCGATTATGGGATGAAAAGAAGTGGCAGGGCCTTCTCGAAGCAAGTGTCCAGAATAATAGTAAATTATTTTGGAGTGTAGTAAAGTGGGGATCCGGTGGGCAGCCTGAGTGTCCCCAAAACAATGTTTCCCAGGGGAGGTGGGTTGAGTATTTTAAACCCCAGTATGCTTCTCTCACTGACCCCCCTGAAAGTCCTGGCTCGTCCCAGGTGTTTAACTTGGAAGACAACTTTACTAAAGCTGAGGTGGAAACAGCGCTTGCTGGTGTGGCGTCTGGGAAGGCCCCCGGCCCGGACGGAGTACCAGCGGACGTCTTCCTATATGATAGGGTTAAATGGGGAAGATACATCCAATTGATTGCTAATGCGCTGGCACAGGGTGCACCAATTCCTAGTTCATGGAAAGCGGCGGAAATAATACCAGTCTTCAAAAAGGGGGACCGGTCGCTTCCAGAGAACTATAGGCCCATTAGCCTGATTGACGCTATTCAGAAGATCATAGGTAGGCTGATTCTAATTCGCGTTCACTCCTGGATAGCATCAAATAACATCTTGTCCCCATTTCAAGCAGGATTTCGACAGCACATTAGTACTATTGACCAGGTTTTCCGTTTTGTCCTCCTCTATTGGAAGACTGTGGTTCTGGGCAAGGGGAATCTGTACGCCGTGTTCGTGGACCTAAGGGCCGCCTTTGATTTAGTCCCCTGTTCTAAACTTTCGACGACGTTGAAAGATCTGGGGCTTCATGGCGGTTTGTTGTATTGTTTAACAATCCTTTAGAGCAAGTACAGGCTTTCAATTATTTAGGGGTTAATATTCAAAACAATTTTATGTGGAAACAGCAGAGGGAATTGTCTACTCTAAAACATAGGCAGCTGGTAGGAGTCATATCTGGCGAATTTAAAAAATCTTTAACTAAACCGATTAGACCCGTGCTTCAGGTCTATAGTGCTAAAGCTGTAAGTACAGCTCTTTATGGTGCTGAACTGTGGGGATACGAGAACTTGTCTTCCTTAACTATCTCGGAAAACAAGTTTCTGCTTAGTATAACTTCTCTCCCTCAGAGCACGCCTATAGTTCCTTTAAGGCACGATCTGGGTAAGAATTCCATTGCCGATGTAGCTAGACTACGACCTATTCTTTATTGGCGTAGATTGTGGACAACCCCGGCTTTAGCTCAGTATGCTGAAGGTTTCCTCGATGTACTGTCTTTGGTTGGCTCCCGTAATATTGGTTGGTTCAAAGAACTCAGAAAATCCCTTGTGGCTCTGGGGATGAGTGATCTCTGGGAGAACCCCTCGGGTGCCTCCTTTCCATCTAAAGCACTCTTGAAGGAGAAATATTGGGAGCTGGTTAATGCTAAGGTACTTTTTGATAGCAAATCCCTTTCGCTATCTGATGGATTTTTGAGCATAAAACCTGCTCCAAGGCTAGAATCTTTCTGGGATCTTGTTACAAAAGTGTTAGATAGGAAACTATATTTCCAGATGCGGGTGGGATCGCTGCCTTTAAAATCATTCACTGCTCGGTGGGATACTAATAGCAATAATTTATGTTTTTTGTGTAAATCCCACGAAGAAACAATTGCCCACATGTTTTTTGCATGCCCTGCCTATATGGCTCCGAGGCGTGTTTGGCTGAGACCCATTTGTAAATTGTTGGGTACTAGACTTAGTGGTGAAGCAGGAAGAATTCTTCGTACTAGTACTGATCCAGCCATTGTTGTGGCTGTCGCTAAATTCCTGGGGTGGGCATGGATTATAAGAAACCAGAGTATCTGCCAGTAAAGTGTTAGCTGCCCTAGATGCCTCCCACTGCGATCCACTTTGTAATTGTATGTATTTTAATCTTGTACATATTTTAAAAGGTATCCGATTTTAAAGTTTTTTATCTTGGTTTATTATTTATGTACTGTGTACCTGTACTTGGTTGTATTGCTTTTATGACTTTTGTCGAATAAAGCTGTTTTGGATTGGATTGGATTGGATATTATAGCACATTGTCTAACTCAGAATGGGGCCTAAATTTCGGAAGAGTTTCATATTAGAAAAAAGTCTTTGAGAAAGCCTTCTGCATTTAAACTACGTTAAGCTAAGAGAAATAAAAATAAAAATATCACTCAGCACAACAGAAGAAAACGTACGTGATTATTGATACATTTGATTCACCTAGGTCTGTTTATTGTGATGGTGCTGTTCTAAAAGAGATATAGACCTCTAAAGGGATCGCATTAATCAGAGTAGACAATTCTCCCTACAACATTGGAAACAAAGAAAATAAATAGTCTTCCCTATATTAATAACATGTAGAATTAAAACTATTAATGACTACACCTGTATCGCCCCCCAATTGTTTCTCAAGGCTACAATGAGAAAAGTATTTTCTTGCAACTAAGGATCCACCTCGCCCCTGATCTTCAAAACTCTCCTGCTCTCTTAAAGGTTGACTTTTAAATGAACACTATTTATTTTGAGTTGACTGCTTCTGCCACATTATGAGCATATAAGACATACACTTAGAGTAGGCCTTCTTAAGACCTGATTCAGTCAATCAAACCACTTTAGTCAGGTCTGAAACAGGATTTAATCTTAGAGCAGCTGGCGTTTATGCTTAGAATAGTTCGCAGTTCCTGACAAATAAGAAAAGAAAAGAGCTGATGGGTACATTCTAGTTTGTAATAAGAAGATCTAGGAACGGTGAATCATAAATTATTTGAATGTCTGAAGGATAGCAAGATATTACTGTTAAATGCCGATGCCAGTGTTAAAAGAAAACGAGTTAGAAAGTGAGCTAATGGTCATTGTTTAGTCTCAAAGTTCCGTGGAAGTTCAGAGAAAACAAATCACTGTGTATAGCAAGACACACTAACCAGGCACAGAGATCAGTACTGCCCAGGCACTGAAATTCCAAAAGAAACATTTGCAAGGGAAAGTATCGCACGTCCAAACTCGATGTAATACATCTATGAATTTAAGAATTTGTGTTTATTTGGCATGAGCAGGAATATTGTTCAAAAGTACTCAAGTGGTACAGAGCATGAAAAAAAGCTAAAAGTAACAACACCAACCATAATGGGTAATTGATGTATTATTACATTTAAAAAAAAAAAAAAACGATTTTGTTATGGGTAGATGGCGAAAAAACACGTGGACAAGTTACATGATACATGGACTTATTTAGAGTTTGGAGGAGATACGAAGAACCGGCAAAAAAAGACGGTACATACGTCCTCTATTATAAAATACTGTCCCACGTCAGTGGCACCGTCGTACTTCTGTTGGAACTTCAGCAGTTGCCGAGGTACCGAAGTCAGAGGCCTGAGAGGCCCACAGAACCCTTATTATTGTTATATTTCACAGTTACAACCAGCGGTCGGAGGGTGGGGGGCCTGTACTTCCTAACTTGCACCAAGGACTTGCAATGCTACTGGTCTATCAGCTTGTTAAGCACCCCTCTGCTGTCAGCCATGCCTTCACTTCATCAATCGTCCTTGCGGGTTTCCACCCCTGCTGTGGATGAAACAATTACCCAAACCTTATCACACCCACCATATCCCTTCTGCAGCAAGCCTTGGGAATGGATCTGAGATAGGCTGCGGATCAACTGGCTAATGCTGGATAAAATCTAAGCTATGTCCACAACAGTCCAATAACTAAAACTTACATGTTAGGACAAAGTAGTAATGATAATATATATATGAACTCCATGCACCCAATAAACACATATAAGGTAAAGTAAATCAGACACCACAAATGTGAATGTTACCATGTGGCATGTATAACCACATAGGCCCTCAAATGTGCCCTGTAAAGGATATTTGTGTGTTTATATTTTTATGTATCATTAAAAGTGTGTAGAATATAGTTTCACACTTAATTATGTCTATAGATTGATATAGTACTATTGTCTTTGAAGCGAAATACATATGATGTGTAGAAGCGCATTTCCCTGACTGTTGTCAATTAGGCCTCAAGTTAGGCCTAGCAGCCATCTTGTCTAAAATGGATGTCATTACTGTCACTCCTGTCCTCCTCAGCCCGAACATTTCACTTTCTGTCATTTCTGCAGCACTTAGTCAAGAATACTATTATTTGTTTATTTGCATGGTCATTGTTAACGTTGTTTCCAAGTAACTTACCCCAGCTGGGGCACAAATTTTAACTTCATTCCAAGGTCCTTCCGTTAGCTCACTGTACCCTATTCATTCATAGTACATTCATAATAGGTTGCTTTTGTTCATGTATCTAGTTTGTTTCATCATCTTCAGATGATATTAGTATAGAGGGGGCAGAATAATTATTTATATAGTTGGGTAGTGCTTAGGTGTTAAGACAATGATTGATTGATTGATTGATTGATTGATGTACTTATAGAGCGCAGCTATCACCCTACGGGCATCTTGGCGCTTGCATTGGGAACCCGTCCTGGTTTTTCCCTGTAAGATAACCTGTACTGGGCATCCCCAAGGTGAAAGCCAGGCATCCCGCCGCAGGGGGCCGTTGTGGAGATTAAGCAGGCTTGTTGCCCAGAGCTGCATAGTGTGAACTCGTGCTTAGAGTGGGCACTGAAGCGAGAATTATCGAGTCCGTGGACAATTGGGCTCTGGACCCTGCCGCGTCGGGAATCGAACCCAGGTCCTGGGTCTGATCTCTGCTTCAGGGTATGCCTCCTCTAAACAGTGAGCTACACTTCTCCACTGGCCTTATATCAGACTGTGCTCTGATGATTTGCTATGAAGGTAATGTTTTTGCTTATACAACAATAATTCTGTGGTTGTGTTGATTTCCTAGGCGGAAATAATGTAGAAAAACCTTTGATTATGGAGGTGAGCCGGACACCTTCGTGTTCTACTCTGGATGCTGTCTGTTTCTCTCCCGCTTTTGTTGCCTCTTTGGACATAGAATTATTTTTTTATTTAGCATTTCTCTGTAAAGTTCTATTTTCTGAGAGCCTTCATGGGAATTAATCGGTGCCGTCCTTTTGAATTTACTTTACAAATCTTTAAACTATTACACTGATCTAGAACTCTGCCATTGAGAGGGCACTTTATTTAATTGACTATTTCTGATATTTTGATGTACTGGGAGGTATTACTTCATAAGCATAATGTAAAATGTTGAGGTGTCAAATTTGTGGTGTCCCCTGTGCCCACAACCCCAAAATGTAATTTTACAAAAAATATTGGCATATGCATAATTTAAAATGTTGACAACATACTAACCCAAACACAAAGACCACACACAAATACCCACACCCACACAGACACACAGACACACACACACACAGAATATCTATTTGGGTAATCTCACAAATGGGTCACCTGAACCACAATTTTAAAAATGCGTTTAAAGAAGTGTTACCTATCATATCATGTCACACCAACACCAAATGCCAACCCTGAAGTTTCAATTCAGATAAATGAAAATCAGAACTAGTCTTGGTATTATTATCATTCACTGATATGTTATGACACTACATAAGAAATACCAAAAAGGAACATATTGGCAACCAATTATCCTGCGAGTTTGAATGTTGAGGGACCTCAAACGGTTTAATCTTATAATCATATTTGTAAAATGTAGCCCACATTCTGCCACACACCTGTACAAAGAAAAACCACATAACACAGTAGTAACCGAAAATAGATTTCAGGTGTACATATCATTGATAAAAACATAAACATATCCCTGACTTTAAGGATGTGGAGGTTTGGGGAAAGGAAAATTGAGGACAAAACATAAATATTCATGGCCTTTATCTTGCCTTCCCAAGCTTATCCTCATTAGGGGCATCTTCCAGTGCAACTCTGGATGTCCAGAAATCTCGGGGAGGGTACGGTGAGGAGGAGTGGGCACCTAGAGAAGGTGGCAGCATATAATCAACAAGAGGCAATTCAGAGCTCTGAGAACTGTGGTGAATGGATAGAGGAGTGCCTGGCAATTCTGATTTCAAAGAAGGATGTACCTTACCAAAACAATCTGTGCTGGGAAACCTGCCAAATAAACTTTGTCCAAGACTAGAAAGAACCCTAAAAACTCCTTACTAGCCTGATACCCTTACCCTTCCCTGAACCTTAAAAAACCCTTACTACCATGTACCCTTGCACATCTTTGAACCCTAAACAGCCGCACCACTGCATTACTTTACCCATCCCTGAATCCTTTAAACCCCTTTAAAACCATCACCACACTATACCCCTACCAACCTGACCTTAAGCACCCCCTTACAGCCCTCACCTCCCTGAAGCCTAACCCTTTCATAATCTTTAATTCCCACTATTTTAAATGTCTTAATGAGTATGTCATTTAAAAAAAATGTACCTATGTCGTAAACTGCCAAAAACAGTCAGTGTGGTAATTAACTGCATGGTAAAGGCAAGCCTGGTAATAGCCTGCGGGTTGAAGGCTGTGTACCGGTTTGTAAACACATGGTAGTCATGAAGAGTGTGTTGTTACGCAGGGCTCTACAGTGATTGATTTTATGATGTACTGATCTTGGATGCCGGGTAGTTTACCATGTGATATCTTTTGTTAGCCAGCCAAACAATAACATTTGTGTGTATCTGATAAGTTTCAAACTATTTTTTATTTCAGAATGATTTGGCCTGTTATTCGATTTACAGCAGATAGTTATGAGACATTGGTTTTGATTAGTTACACATATGCTGGATGCTATACTCCCAGGCGTGCCCATGTGAAATGTGGCCATATCACTATGTGCATTCACATTGACCAAGGTGGTGTTTGAGGTACTTGTCTTGTGTAAGTTGACAGGTGTGCCCTTTGTGTAGCTGAAGGTGTCCCTACATGTAAGCTGGTCTGTTAGTCAATATTGAAGTCAGTCATTGTTGTCGTTGTGTCATCCAGAACGTGATATGCTGTGCACATCTCATGATGTATTGCATTGACATGTGTCCACTATCATCTCCACTAGGAGGAGGCCAAATTTTACTCGTCACTTGACGGTGCTGGAGGACATGGAGGATGTTGCGATCATACGGAAATGCCGCCTGGACAGAGCCACCCTGAGAACCCTTTGTGATCTGTTGGAGCCCCACCTGCAGCCCCGCAGGACATATCCAACAGCTTTTACCCCTACTTATAAGGTGATGGCAGCCCTGTATTTTTTGGCCACTGGATCGTTCCAAGAGACCGTGACCAGTGCTGGTGGGATGTCACAACCGATGTTCAGCATGGTGCTGCGTGATGTACTGTCCGCCATGATGCTATACAAGGACAGAAACATCCATTTCCCCAGGGGTGCCAAATTGCCAGCTGTGAAGAGAGACTTCTATCCCCTTGGACACATCCCCAATGTTGTCGGGGCCATTGATTGCACCCATGTCGGTCTTGTGCCACCACAAGCAAGTGAGCACATTTACCGCAATCGCAAGCATTATCACTCCATCAATGTGCAGGTGGTGTGCCAGGCAGATATGACCATCTCGCACATGTGTGCCAAATTCCCAAGCTCGGACCATGACTCCTACATCCCGCAGAACAGCATAGTGCCCCAGCTGATGGCTAATCTTCCCGAGTGTGCATGGATTGTGGATGAGTATGCCTAGTCGTCTGGCGTGCTGTGTGTGTGAGCTGCTGCCCTGAGCCTCTGCGACATTGCAATGTCTATTTGTGTTTGTCATACTTAGGTGACTCTGCATATCCCAACCGTCCCTGGTTGTTGAGCCCACTGTGGAATCCCAGGTCCCCGGCTGAAGTCCGCTAGAATGAGGCCCATGGGAGGACACGTCGTGTGGTGGAGCGTACTTTTGGCCTGCTCAAGTCACGTTTCCGCTGCCTGGACAAGACCGGAGGTGCACTGGCATATTCGTCCAGGAAGGTGTGTCAGATTGTAGTGGCATGCTGCATGCTCCACAACCTAGCCATTCGCAAGGAGATTCTGCTGCTCCTGGATGATGGTGAGGACCCAAGGCCCCAGCCTGCAAACCAAGCCGTGTCCAGTGATGAGGACAGTGGAAAGGAGGAAGGTGTTGACCTGCGTGAACAGCTCATCACCCGCTACTTCACTTGACGGTGGGTGTCAATGTGCAACATACCCATTGTCTGATGATATTGCTGTTGTCGTGAAGGGGCATGTGAGAATTGTAGCATCAGCCAGTTGTAGACTCAGTGGTGGCTGGAAATGTTTCTGGAACATGTCATTTGGGAACATCAACGGGACATGTATGTTGACGCTTGTTGGCCATTGTGACATGTGCATGTTGGGTTATCCTGATAGTAGGGGTTGTGTGATGTCTGTGATGCCACACCCAGACCAGTGACAGTTGTTCTGTTGCGTTTCCCTAGGTGCCTTCGGCTTCTCCTTGCCTACATACAGCCCATGCTCCTGGTACATTGTGATCATGTTGGAGACTGTACATCCTGCAATAAAGACAGAGCAGACACAACAACATGTGTGTGAAGATATTTTATTTACAATGGTGAGATGCGAGGGGGTGTACATTTCCATTGTGGGGTGGGGTGGAGCAGTGAGTTGACAGTTGTGTTAGATGAGATAATCGAGTAGTCACCACACTGCTGTGTTGACCCAGTCCAACGGACAGATGCCATTCACAAGGCAGTGTGGGGAAGGGCAGTCCAAAAGGTCAATGCAGTGGTGGAGAGGATTGCCATCATGGCTGGCTCCGTGACTGGCGTCTGGCAGGTGCTTGGCCTCCAGGTACTCCCAGGGTCTTCTTGGGACAGCCCCTTCGTCGTTTGGCAGGGGGGGGGCCTGCTGCAGGGCTTGTGGGGTCTGAGGACTCACCCCTCTCTGTGGGCGCAGGGGAGGATTGTGAACTGTCAATGTGCGGCCCACCAGACGGAGGTGGAGATGTTGTCTGTGGTGCATGCCTGTCCCTCAGTGCCACCGCTTGCTGGCCCAAGAGGTTCACGATTTGTCCCAAGCATGTGTCGATGGACCTCATCAGCAGGATGAGTTCATGCAACAGTTCACCCGACCGGACTGTTCGTCCCTGGGCCTGTTCGTATGCGCCCAGGACTCTAGTGATGTGTTCCAGGGAATGTTTCCCAGCCTCCTGGTGTCCCTGGGTGACCCTGCCACTCCCACCTGTCCTGCTGCCACAGACCTGTTGCCTCACCACTGTGGGCCCCGCATCCTCTCCCTGCTCTCCTCCGTCAGTGGTGTGTGCTGGTCATCCTCTGGGACAGGGAGGGTGTTGCAGGCAGCACTGGTGTTGGTGGTGGTGGCGGGGGCGGTGGCCACACAGGCCGTGACAGCAGGGGTCTGCTGTGAGGTTGATGTTGGCGCTGATGTGGTCGGGGAGACAATGGGGTCCTGGGACCTGTTGCTCCCTGTCACACCAGATAGGCCGGCCTCGAGCTTATCGTCCATGGAATCCTGGGAGTCAACATCCGAGAGTCTATGTACCGGGGGTGGAGACTGGCTCTGCAGGTAGCTGGTGTTGTCCTCTGCAGTGAGATTTTGGTCACCTATGGGTCAGATGTGAAGTGGTCATTGCAGTGCACCCGACAAGCTTTGTGTTAGCGGTGTGTCATTCACTTTTTGTACTCTGCACAATTGACATATCATCACATTGTTGACAATGTGCACTACTGTGCTTCCTGACATGATGCAGTGGTACAGGCTTTACTTGTCCATGGTGTGAGGTGTCAAGGCATACCATTCGACCCGTGCACAATTAAGGTTTACAGGGACTTGTTGCCATCTAGGGCCTGGCACAACATGTGTTAAATTGAGTACTCATTGTTTATTTGTCTGACCTGGCAGACGTGACATCTGGCCATGAACGGGACATTGTCATCTCCTGCATCCCTTTGCCCTGTCATGTGCATATCTTGATTTGTGCCACCACACATGCTTTCATATTTTTCTGATGGTCCTTGTTGCACTTGCCCCATGACGATGCACATGTAACTAGGTGATGTGCATGATTGTGCCCTGATTTTCTTCTACTTGTGCATTGGTGTGTCACACTTTGGTAGCTGTGACAGTTTCCTTAGCTTACCTGTGTCCAACTGTGCTTGGCAATGGGGTAGGTATGCCTCTTTGTGCAATTAGAGGGCTGGTGTTGTCATATGGCACCATTTAATATGTGAAAAATAGGTGGGTGCACATACTGGCTACTTACCTGTACGTTTGTTTGGTGTATTATTATTTTAAACATTTATAAAGCGCGGCTGACACCTTGCAGGTTTCCTGGCGCTGGTGAATACTCTTAACTGAGGGGAACAAATAGCGAGGAGCGGGAAGAAGGGGCCGTTTCTAAGGGAATAACCACGTCTTGATGCGTTTCCTGAAAGGGAGGAGCTGTGAGATTTGACGAATATCAGGAGGCAGACTGTTCCACAGCTTAGCCGCTGCGACTCTGAAAGATCTGCCCCCCGTCCTGACTTTGTTATATTTAGGAACAATCACCAGACGGGCTGAGGCTGAGCGAAGAGCTCTTGAAGGGGTATACCATGTAAACATGGCCTGCAGAGGTTTAGGTCCAGCTCCATGGAGCGCTTTAAAAACAAGGCAGAGGGACTTGAAGGCCACACGTTGTTTAAGCGGAAGCCAGTGTAATTCAGCTAGGGCCGCTGAGGCTGAAGATCTCCTAGTCCAACCCAGAACTAATTTGGCTGCGGCCGACTGAACTCTTTGAAGTCGGTCAAGCAGGGCAACTGGGGAATCAAGTAACAGCGCGTTGCAATAGTCCAGGCGACTGAGGATGGTGCACCTGACTATCTGCTCCCGAGCTTGTACGGGTAGCAATGGCATAACTTTGCGCAGGGAGCGCAGGAGAGCTGTGCACATTCCCACCGTTTTAGCAACTTGGGTTTCAGTGTTCATTTTATCATTCAGTGTGGCCCCAAGGTTGCCAACCGATGTAACTGGCCGAGGTTTATCTACTGTTTCCGGGGGCCAAAAGTCGCTGGGGAATTGCCGAGGAATGCGACTACCTGCACAATACAAAACCTCCGTTTTGGAGGAATTAAATTGCAGCGAGTTATTGTGAAGCCACCCAGCCGTCTCTCTTAAGCAGTCGTGAAAGGCTGCAAGGGGGGTAGAGTCTTCTCCCTCCCAAGAGAGGATGAGCTGGGTGTCATCCGCATAGTTGATTGTTTTTAACCTGTATGCCTTTATCAACGTGATCAGAGGTCTAAGGTACACGTTAAAGAGAATGGGGCTGATGGAAGAGCCCTGGGGCACCACATGAGGGACAGAAGAGAATATAGATTGATAAGGGGGGAGAGACACCGCCTGTCTCCTGTCCCGTAGGAAGGAGGGGAACCAAAGTAGGGCAGTGCCGTCTACCCCAGCCTTCCGTAGTCGCTCCAACAGGACCCCATGGTTGACCGTATCGAAAGCGGCAGACAAGTCCAACAGGATCAAGGCTACTGCCTGGCCCCTGTCTGCCCGCAGACGAAGGTCCTCCAGAGCTGTCAGGACAGCTGTTTCAGTCCCGTGAGCAGGACGAAAGCCAAACTGAAAATCGTCCAGAATCTGATTTTTCTCCAGATGAATGGAGAGACAGGTGCTAACCCAGCGCTCTACAATTTTTGCTGGGAAAGGCAGGAGGGATATAGGCCGGTAATTGGACAAACAGTCAGGGTTCAAGGAAGGTTTTTTTAACAGTGGGGTGATGAGGGCCTCCTTCCAGGAGGATGGCACAAGCCCACAGTGTAAGGATTGATTGCAGATCCTGCAGAGGGTGACAAAGAGGTCAGAACCAAAACTCTTCCAGACTTTCGGAGGCACCGGGTCAAGAGGGGATCCGGAGGTGATCCCAAGTGCCAGCCTTTCAAAATCAGGTTCTGGGATGGGGGGAAACTCCCGCAGCTTTTCCATGAGAGGAGAATCAGAGTGCACCAAAACAGGATCACTAGTACATGCTCTAGGTGTAATGAGACCACCTAGGGGAGGGGAGGAGTTCAGATTGAGAATAATAGTGTCGATTTTGTTTTTAAAAAATAGCGCAAGGTTATCGCAGAGGGCTTGAGTGGGAAGGGTAGATGTTATGGCACAATCAGGGTGGGTAAGGTTTTTGAGAATCTGAAAAATGCTTTTAGAGCTGTTGGGGGCATTGCTGATCGTAGTTCAGAAATAGTTGGCTTTGCTCTGATTAATGGCAGATTTATATGCTTGGAGATGGTTTTTCCAGATTGCTTTATTCGAATCGGAGTAGCCTTGTCTCCATTTCCTCTCTGATTGTCTGCAGGCTAGTTTAAGAGATTTCAGAGAGTCGTTAAACCAGGGGGCAGGAGCTCTGCTTTTTGCTTTGCCTTTCTTCTGGGGGGCAAGAGAGTCTACGGTGGAGGTGATTGCTAGACAGAAGGCTTTGAAGTTGTTCTCAACCGAGTTGGTGGGGGAGAAACTGTTTTCAACACTGAATACAGTGCCCGCCGCTCTTAGTTTGTCAAGGGCTTTCCAATCTCTATACAGAAAATCTGAAGTAGTGCTACGTAGGGGCCTTTTAGCTTTATCACCTGAGATGTGAAATTTAATAAGTGCGTGGTCGGTCCAACACATGGGCAGGATGTCACCCAGGTGTACCAACTGGGAAGAGGCAAAAATTAAATCCAGTTGGTGCCCGGCAGTGTGGGTGGGTTTGTTAACCAATTGTGAGAGGCCGACTCCATCGCAGGAAAGCACTAAGTTGTGCAGTGCGTTATCCAGGCTGCCGTTGGACCAGAGATTAAAGTCTCCTAAAATGATTAGTTTGTGGTGAGAAGTGGCCAGATTAGTGAGGGTAGTGATTAGCGATTGTTGCTGCTGGGCGTTGAAAACCCCAGGGGGGCGGTAGCAGATAATAGCTGTCACGGTGTCTCCATGGTGACAGTTAATCGAAACGCCAAGAAGTTCCGTTCCGGCAACCGGGTCTATGTCAAGGATGGCAATCGACCAGGATGCTCGGAAGATGACCCCCACTCCCCCGCCACGGCCCTTTGGCCTGGGGAGATGCAGTACTTTAAAATCTTGAGGGCACGCGAGACCGAGGTCGACGTAGCAATCTGCATGCGTCCAGGTCTCAGTGAGAAATAGCGCGTCCAGATGATGGGCGTCAATGAGCAGTTGGATTTCATTGGCATGTTTTGGTAATGACCTGACATTGAGAAGGCCGCAAGTTAGAAGGCCCTGACTGGTGAACTCATGCAGGGGGAAGGCAGTATCAAGAAATGATAACTGACCCTTATGTGCGAAGTCTCTCAGACGGAGAAGGGACTCACGCGCCAAATGTGGGAGGGGGGTGGCGGCTGGCGGAGGGATCAGGGCAGGGAAAGTTGCCCCAGTTGCGTCCGAGGCGCGGACGAGCGCAGACGAGCTTGCCTTAAGCGCGCCTTCGGCGCGCAATCGTCGCGTCCGCTGCGCTCGTCCGCTGCGCTTCCGGCTGGTACTCATGTTTTGTAGAGTGGAGTTGGCAGTGGGAGGGGGGGGGCGTGGCCACCCGAGGTGGGCGTGTCCCTCACGCAGGGAATGGCGGCAAGACTCGGGTCAGGGCAGAGACAGCAAGCGATCTGCTTCCCTGCGCCGACCAGGTAAAGACCGGAGAATTGTGCAAATTAGCTTATTTAAAAAATACAGAGAACAAATAAACACAATATCAGTCACAATTTGTTTAAAAAGAGGAGCTCCCGGCTAGTTCGCCTCAGGAGTGTTCACGAGTGAGTGGGAGCGGCGCTTGCAGTCAGCGCATAGTTATAGCATCCAGGGAGGGGGGGCGTGGCCACCCGAGGTGGGCGTGTCCCTCACGCAGGGAATGGCGGCAAGACTCGGGTCAGGGCAGAGACAGCAAGCGATCTGCTTCCCTGCGCCGACCAGGTAAAGACCGGAGAATTGTGCAAATTAGCTTATTTAAAAAATACAGAGAACAAATAAACACAATATCAGTCACAATTTGTTTAAAAAAGAGGAGCTCCCGGCTAGTTCGCCTCAGGAGTGTTCACGAGTGAGTGGGAGCGGCGCTTGCAGTCAGCGCATAGTTATAGCATCCTGGGAGGGGGGGGCGTGGCCACCCGAGGTGGGCGTGTCCCTCACGCAGGGAATGGCGGCAAGACTCGGGTCAGGGCAGAGACAGCAAGCGATCTGCTTCCCTGCGCCGACCAGGTAAAGACCGGAGAATTGTGCAAATTAGCTTATTTAAAAAATACAGAGAACAAATAAACACAATATCAGTCACAATTTGTTTAAAAAGAGGAGCTCCCGGCTAGTTCGCCTCAGGAGTGTTCACGAGTGAGTGTACTGCAATGGCTTCCAACTGCTCCTGGGTGGGGGAGTGCTCCATCCTGCTCAGGTGTGCGACAGAGGGGATGTTAGGAGCAGTAGTGCAGGCCTCCCAGACACAAACACCCTCTCATGGGAGATGACTACCTACATGCGAGTTTTATGAGGGTGATGTAATGGCTTCCAACTGCTTCTGGGTGGGGGAGTGCTCCATCCTGCTCAGGTGGGGGACAGAGGGGATGTTGGGAGTAGTAGTGCAGGCCTTCCAGCCACAAACACCCTCCCAGGGGAGATGGCTACCTACCTGTAAGTTTGATGAGGGTGATGTAATGGCTTCCAACTGCTTCTGGATGGGGGAGTGTTCCATCCTGCTCAGGTGTGGGACAGAGGGGATGTTGGGAGTAGTGGGGCAAGCCCCCCACCCCCAGACACCCTCCCAGGGAAGATGGCTACCTACCTGTGAGTTTGATGAGGGTGGTGTAATGGCTGACACATGCTTCTGGGTGGGGTAGGGGAGGAAACTATCTTGCTAGGCTGTGGGACAGAGGGGATGTTGGGAGTAGTGGTGCAGGCCCCAACCCCCAGTCACCCTCCCAGGGAAGATGGCTACCTACCCGTGAGTTTGATGTGGGTTGTGTAATGGCTGACACATGCTTCTGGGTGGGGTGGGGGAGGGATCCATCTTGCTAGGCTGTGGGACAGGGGGCATGGTGGGAGTAGTGGTGCAGGCTTCCCACCCACAGACACCCTCCCAGGGAAGATGGCTACCTACCTGTGAGTTTGATGTGGGTTGTGTAATGACTGACACATGCTTCTGGGTGGGGATGTGGGAGGGATCCATCTTGCTAGGCTTTGGGATGGGGGCATGGTGGGAGTAGTGGTGCAGGCCCCCGACCCCAGACGCCCTCCCAGGGAAGATGGCTACCTACCTGTGAGTTTGATGTGGGTTGTGTAATGGCTGACACATGCTTCTGGGTGGGGTGGTGGGAGGGATCCATCTTGCTAGGCTGTGGGACATGGGGCATGGTGGTAGTAGTGGTGCAGGGCCCCCACCCCCAGACGCCCTCCCAGGGAAGATGGCTACCTACCTGTGAGTTTGATGTGGGTTGTGTAATGACTGACACATGATTGTGGGTGGGGTGGGGGAGGGATCCATCTTGCTAGGCTGTGGGAAAGGGGGCATGGTGGGAGTAGTGGTACAGGCCCCCCACCCCCAGACACCCTCCCAGGGAAGATGGCTACCTACCTGTGAGTTTGATGTGGGTTGTGTAATGGCTGACACATGCTTCTGAGTGGGGTGGGGGGAGGGATCCATCTTGCTGATGCTGTGGGACATAGGGCATGGTGGTAGTAGTGGTGCAGGGCCCCCACCCCCAGACGCCCTCCCAGGGAAGATGGCTACCTACCTGTGAGTTTGATGTGGGTTGTGTAATGGCTGACACATGCTTCTGGGTGTGGTGGGGGAGGGATCCATTTTGCTAGGCTGTGGGACAGGGGGCATGGTGGGAGTAGTGGTACAGGCCCCCCACCCCCAGACACCCTCCCAGGGAAGATGGCTACCTACCTGTGAGTATGATGTGGGTTGTGTAATGGCTGACACATTCTTCTGGGTGGGGTGGGTGAGGGATCCATCTTGCTGATGCTGTGGGACAGGGGGCCTGGTGGGAGTTGTAGTGCTGTCTGCCTGTACACATGCCCCCATGGTTATGTTGGTAGCTACGTTTGGGGTGGACGGGAGTGGGTGAATGTTGGATCTGTGAGCCATGTTTTTGTGAGTGTATGGTGCAGATGGATGGTATGTGTCCTAGGTGGTGTAGCTTTCTAGTTGTGCAAGCAAGTACATAGCAGAGTGGCGGTAGTCATTTGTTTATACTTACCAGCCTCCACTCCCCCAGCTACTCCTGTGAGACTCTCTGGATGCAGTATGGCAAGCACCTTCTCCTCCCATTGTGTGAATGGTTTTGGTGGAATGGGAGGGCCACCGTCAGTCCTCTGAGCCAGCTAACGGTTCTTGCTCCTCCTCTCCTTGACCACCCTCTTCAGATCATGCCACCGGTGCGTTCCACACGTACCCCTACGGCACCAGTAGAACAGTGATACGGACCGTACACACGCAATGAATGCGTGGGTACGGTGTGTTACACACGTACCCCTACGGCAGTAGAACAGTGATACGGACCGTACACACGCAATGAATGCGTGGGTATGGTGCGTTTCACACGTACCCCTACGGCACCAGTACATTTGGGATACGAGGCATACACACGCCACGAATGTGGGCTTACGAACTGGCCCTGCATGGTACTTCATATTGGTGTGTGTGTAGGTCCAGGCCAGCAGTGTACTGCTCCAAGGGGGTGGGTGTTTGGGTGGGTGTGTGCAGAGGATTCCCAGCAGTGGACACACATATAGGGGTTGGTGCAGATAAATACCATCAGTGTCCAGACATATGGGGGTGGGTGCATAGGACTCCCAGCAGTGGCCTGCAATATGAGGGGTGTGTGCAGATGAATACCAGCAGTGTCCAGACATATCGGGGTGGGTGCACAGGACTCCCAGAAGTCGGCCTGCAATATGAGGGGTGTGTGCAGATGAATACCAGCAGTGTCCAGAAATATGGGGGTGAGTGCACAGGACTCCCAGCAGTGGCCTGCAATATGAGGGGTGTGTGCAGATGAATACCAGCAGTGTCCAGACATATGGGGGTGGGTGCATAGGACTCCCAGCAGTGGCCTGCAATATGAGGGGTGTGTGCAGATGAATACCAGCAGTGTCCAGACATATCGGGGTGGGTGCACAGGACTCCCAGAAGTCGGCCTGCAATATGAGGGGTGTGTGCAGATGAATACCAGCAGTGTCCAGAAATATGGGGGTGGGTGCACAGGACTCCCAGCAGTGGCCTGCAATATGAGGGGTGTGTGCAGATGAATACCAGCAGTGTCCAGACATATGGGGGTGGGTGCACAGGACTCCCAGCAGTGGACAGAGACATGGGGGTGGGTGCAGACGACTCCCAGTAGTGGACAGAGTCATGGGGGTCAGTGCAGAGGACTCCCAGCAGTGGACAGAGACATGGGGTTGGTGCAGAGGACTCCCAGCAGTGGACAGAGACATGGGGGTGGGTGCAGATGAATACCAGCAGTGTCCAGACCTATGGGGGTGGGTGCACAGGACTCCCAGCAGTGGCCTGCAATATGAGGGGTGTGTGCAGATGAATACCAGCAGTGTCCAGACATATGGGGGTGGGTGCACAGGACTCCCAGCAGTGGCCTGCAATATGAGGGGCGTGTGCAGATGAATACCAGCAGTGTCCAGACATATGGGGGTGGGTGCACAGGACTCCCAGCAGTGGCCTGCAATATGAGGGGTGTGTGCAGAGGACTCCCAGCAGTGGACAGAGACATGGGGGTGGGTGCAGACGACTCCCAGCAGTGGACAGAGACATGGGGGTGGGTGCAGAGGACTCCCAGCAGTGGACAGAGACATGGGGGTGGGTGCAGATTAATACCAGCAGTGTCCAGACCTATGGGGGTGGCTGCACAGGACTCCCAGCAGTGGCCTGCAATATGAGGGGTGTGTGCAGATGAATACCAGCAGTGTCCAGACATATGGGGGTGGGTGCATAGGACTCCCAGCAGTGGCCTGCAATATGAGGGGTGTGTGCAGATGTATACCTGCAGTGTCCAGACATATGGGGGTGGGTGCACAGGACTCCCAGCAGTGGAGAGAGACATGGGGGTGGGTGCAGAGGACTCCCAGCAGTGGACAGAGACATGAGGTGGGTGCAGAGGACTCCCAGCAGTGTACAGAGACATGGGGGTGGGTGCAGATGAATACCAGCAGTGTCCAAACATATGAGGGTGGGTGCACAGGACTCCCAGCAGTGGACAGAGACATGGGGGTGGGTGCAGAGGACTCCCAGAAGAGGACAGCAACATGGGGGTGGGTGCAGATGAATACCAGCAGTGTCCAGACATATGGGGGTGGGTGCACAGGACTCCCAGCAGTGGACAGAGATATGGGGGGATGTTCATCATTATCAGATGGCCACACCTACATGGTGGTATGGACACATCCCTAACTTTGGACTATGATGATAGTGCTATGACAACACATGACTGACAGCAGTGTCCCACTCCCAGGAGGATGGATGTATTTCACACACTGCATGACACACCACATGTGGGTGTGAGGACATATAACACATGCATACCCACCCATGGCGGATGCAGCACAATACACACCCTGATATCATGCCACAAGACTGTATAGTCATGTAACTGCCTACAAAACTAAGATAGCCATAGGGAACACACACTGTCACGCACATCCCAGGACTGATAGGAATGTCCAGGTGCTGGTCCAGCCACCAAGATGTTGTCTCTCATGGAAGGAATAGGGTGGAAGTCCCCTAGATACAATGCCCACAATTGTCAGTCAGGTGCCCAAATACCCTGCATAACAAGTACCATTTGTGTGATAGGCCGTGATTACAAACATGCATAGTGCTGAAAAGAGGGAATTTGTCCATGAAGGGATTTCGACATACTCAAAACACAAGTACAGTGACTAGCAAGGATGGCACAGACGATTCGGCAGGAGACATCGGTGAGCAGGCATGGCCATTGTTGAAGGGATGCGTCACCAACAAAGGAAATGTTGACACAGGTCAGCACAACAATTTTGCAACTGTTTGCAGGGAAGATGTCAGGTGCCACAGAGGAAGGAACACTCCTTGGGACAATGTCTCTAAACAAAATTAACACACACTACCAATGATTCTTTGCAGAGACATTGTGATGGCACACAGATACCATGGTACACCTCATGACCATCATACAAAAACATTTCTCAGAACCCTAACACATTACCAGAACACCAACTCCAGGAGCCTCAGCACCAACATCAATTACCTGAAATGCAATTGTGTTGAAAGTAAAAACAAAGGCTTTATTCAGCACAAAAAAAGATTTGCAAAATAAGACTATATACAGAGGCCAATGGCCAGTCCATAATTCAAGTCCAAGGGGGGACATAGGGGACCGAGTCTACCCCTAGCTTGCCTGCACAAAGGAACCTCAAGGTTTGTCGACCGGGGGGGTGCATCATCTGTGGCAGGACAAGGCACCGCAGGGACAGGAGGGGGAAGGGTAGGTGTTGCGGGTGCAGGGGGGATGTCTCCACCACAGGGGGTGGGGCAGTGCCGAAGGTGGAGGCGAGCTCGGCGCTGCACACCGCTGCCAGTGCCTCCATCCGAACCCCTGCACCTGAGTATTCCCCAGGGTCAACAGAGGGTGTGGTGGGTGAGGGATGGGATGCAGCGCACTTGGGGGAGGGGGTCGACATGGTGGGGGACTCAACTCCCGTGCCCGGGGACTTCCTCACCCGCTTGTGGGGTGGTCACTCAGTGGGGGCGAGGTCCAGCTCACCCATAAAGATCTCCTTGGGTGAGAGTTTGGCAGGGGAGCCAAGGGGAGTGGTTTTGGAGGAACAGGGTTGTGAGGACTGTGACTGTGGCTGCGTGTATGTCGTCTGTCCCCAGACCCTGTGGGTGTGCCTACATCCCCCTGAGTCTGCATGCCAGGAGGTGTGCGCTTTGCCTTACTTGGGGGTGTGCTGGCTGTGTCTGGTGGGGTGCGTGCCCGTGACTGTCTGGGTGTGCGTTGGACAGGCATGGGAGAGGGAAGTGTGGATGGGTCTGGGGTAGGGGGGGACGGAGCGCTGCAGGAGACTAACTGCTGCCGTCAGGGAAGAGTCCATGGACAGCAGATTCCTGCGTTGGTCAGACATCGTTGCTGACATGCCCTCCATGAACGACACCATCTGTGTGAGCAGTTGAGTGTGTCCATGGAGGACATTCAGCACCGATTGCTGCCCAACCTGCAACTGCCGCAGTATGTCCACAGACTCTTCACTGAGGGCAGCAGGGGTGACAGGGGCAGGGGGTGCGGTCCCTGGGCCGAAGGAGACATGGTGGGCCTCTGCACGGAGAGAAGGGACGGGAGCAACTGGGAGGGCGGAGATGGTAACGGAGGAGGTGGGGACAGATGTGGGGATGCTGCCAGGTGGTGTTGCAGCCTCCGCCTCCCCCAGGAGGTCAGCGTTGGACCCGTCGGCATCATAGCTGGTATCGTGTCCAGACAGGTCCTCTGACTGACTCCCCTCGCCCTCCGTGCTACTGGCTCCTCCTGACTCCACAGCACTGGTGGCACTGTCACTGGGTCCCTCCTCCAGGTCCGTGCAGGTGTCTCCCCCCGTTGCGGATGATGATGCTGTGGGCAAGGAGAAGAAACCGAAATGCATCAGTCACCTGTATACATCTGACACATGAGCACAAAAAGCAATTGGTCACAGTGCATATCAGGCAATGCATCATGAGTAACAGCTAGATTACTCCGCACATATGTAAGCCCGGTACTGCCCAGTAGGTAGACCCACTATGCCACTTGGACACAAGGAAAAAAAGACCACACTAGGCCACTACTTGAATGAGAAATACACTGAGAAGCTAGTGTCTGTGAACCGGTGAGCACAGCAATACAATGAAGTCATGCCACCTCTTGTTTACCCTGAAAGAAACAGTAGTGGTGCACCCAACGTAAACTGACACACCTCAATACTCAAGGTGTCACCACACTCAGAGACCTGTAAGTACTTTGGAACACAAAATAAAAAAATGTTGGTACCTTGGGACTCACAATACTTTACACAATCGACATGTTTGGAATGTGCCAATTCGCCATTTCGCAAAAGAGAACACTCATGTGCCTGCATGAAATATGTCTCACAAGGCAGTGCACACAAAACTACATTTACACTGTCATTGAAGAAGCTGGCACCTTTTCTAAGAAGCCACTGTTAGAAATGAATGGTGTTGCAGAAAGTACATATACATGGGCCCACGGAGGTCTGGATGTCTTGAGACTTGTTAGTTTGTATCACCAACAACAAAGGAGTCTCACAAAATCCAGCCCGCTGTGGGAACATGTATATGGAGTATCTGCAACACCATTTAATTCTAACAGTGGCTACTTTGCAAAGGTGCCAGCGTGTTCCATGAAAGTGGAAATGTCGTTTGGTGTGCACTTCCTTGGGAGACATCTTTCATTCAGGCACATCAGTGTTCTCAACACAAATCATCAAATTACCACATTTAAAACATGAAGAACTGTTGACAAGTGCTGTGAGTGCCAAGGTACAATTATTTTTGAGTAACAACTTGAATTATGTCAGTTGTCACATGGCCATCTGTCACCTGATTACACAGTTGGCTACACATATGACCTACTGCCTGTCATCTGGAGTGGCACCAATGTCCACACCCAGGACAATGCATTAGCTACTGGGCCTGCAATTGGGTTGTTAAAAAGCATAGCTGTACTGTGGAGACACCCTCATGGCAAGCCAGAATGTCCACACAGATGTCAGCACACAAAGTCCAAACTGCGTTGCATCTGAACCACACACAGGTGCCAAAAAGGTATGAGCAGGAATCATGTTTTAGGAAAAATTACAAAGGTTGCAAAGCACGAACATTAAGCACTGGCCAGCATCACAGGGGCACTGCACGGTGATGCTGTGTACAGCCAATTCTCATACACAGGTCAGACCTGGCAAGGAAAATCAGGGGTGCCCATGTAGGCCTCTCCCGCACAACCACCCATACCTGAGTCAATGTGATTGATACAGATCAAGAAGTGACACCTCTTATTCAGGGTAACAAAAACTGTGCTGCAAAAATTGCTAGATTTACACAACATCACCTCCTGGGGCTGGCAACACATATTTGTGACTAACAACCAGCAACAGATTTTTGTGAATAGCCACACAGGCACTGCCCAGTGTGAGTATGCACGAGCAAAATGGTGTATCCCTGTCCAGTGGACACATGTAGCACACATTTGAAAAATAGAAACTAGGCCAGGGACCAATGCCACAGAGGCAGACCTATGCTGAACCCACAGAGAATGTGCACAGTGTTGGATGACACACATGATTAGGAGGCCAAGGTGTCTCAGGGGACTGTAGTGGGCACACTGCTCCGTGTTCCTGGAATGAGCTGACTGTACCATGAGCAACCGTCATGGCACTATGCATATCTCACACTCATGCACATCATGTCTGAGGCCACCACATTGGTCATGCATGCTGCAAGGGTGTTCAGTTGAAACCTCACACTCCTATGTTGAGAATCATCATCAGTGCCAACAAATATGGACCCCCAACATAGTGAAGAGGTCATGGCACTGACAAGGTACCAACACAAGTCACAGACCACCCTCCCATAAGATGCAGAAAGCAATGTGCACTTAGATTTACTGGAACCTTAGATGACCATGTGCAAATGTGATTACACACAGACCAGGGGACACATGTCAAGGAGGGAAAGGGATGAAAAAGAGCACCAGGTGACATCGGGGAACAGAAAATGCACTGCACATATAAACTCTGGAAGTATATCCAGGCTAAAGAGCACTTCAAAAAGCTGGTGACACATAATACAACAAACAGCCATGTACCTACCCCCTCGTTGCTGCAGTCTCTCCTGTAACTGCCTATCGAGGTCAGGTAATACCACCGCCAGGACACGGCTCATGTGGGGGGTCTGGCGTTGGCGCCCACCGTGGGGGCGAGGAGAGTCGATCCCCAGCTGGACCCGGGCGATCCGCCGGGTCCAGCACCGGATGTCCTGCCACCTTTTGCAGACCTGGGGCAGGCTGCGACTACGCTTCCCCGCAGATCTCACAGCCCTGACGATGTCCCTCCAGATCACCCCCTTCTCGTAGGCAGTTACCTGTCAGGATGACAAAGTGACACAACATCAATACACCTGCTCCATGTCCCAGAGACACACATTTGAACATCTTTAAAATGTTGAACAGGGCATAGGATGCTGACAGGAGTTGCATCATTCACAATAAGAAATTGGCCTGTGTGCAAGCCCCAATGCACTACATGGCATTGAAAGTCAACAGGTGGCATGAGGGGTGCGACACACTCACTGATCATGGCACACACTGTGCAGCACATGCAACAGCAGGCTGATGGCCAGCACGTGTCAAGCAGTCACATGTCCCACTCCACTGACGCACCCTCAGCAGACTAGACAGACACACCTAGGCACAGATCACTCACCTGTCAGTCACAACAGCGGATACAACCCTCACTCTGCACATGTGCCACTTGCCAGTGGGGTGTCACAGGTGTCGTGCCAGCTCTGCAAGTTAGACACACAGCACGGCTTACTTGTCACATCAAATGGGTAGATCTGTTGCCTCCTCCATGCAGCTGTGGTGCAACACTTCACATAGACACTCACCCACATGACAAGGAACATTCACACACAACAATGTCCATGAGGTCGTACACATCATTTGGACACTCTCACCACAGGTCCACTCAACTCATACACATCTGTGGGTCCAGTCACCTATCACACTTGGGGGGACCACTGAATCACCTCAGGACAATAGGAAAAAAAGCCACCAAGGATTTGCCAGGCTGAATATGTCATGCGCTATGTAGTGAATGTCACAGTAAGCACAATGCAAGTGAGGAGTGCACACAGGAACTACCTCATGCTCTGCATGAGAGACATAAGCATGTCCCCCCCCGGGACCCACTCTAAACAACACTGCATGTCTGTCACACCTGGACACAATGCCAGAATGACAGTCACACAACAGGTGCATAGAGAAAGGTAGTGGAGTCAGCACTCACCTGCTCCCCTGGTATCCCATACAGCTTGGGGTACTGTGGGAGGAGGACGTCCAGCAAGGCCTCATTCTCCTCCATGGTGAATGGCTGGGCCCTCTCCACAGTACGTGACATGGTCCAGAGGAAGCAGAGACAGCAGCAGTGTGGTCGACTGGAAAGTTGTGCAGGCAAGTGCCCTCTCATGGGTTCTGGCTGCCTTATATCTGTCTTGCTGAGGGGCATTCATTGTGAGGAGTACATAGTGATTGGTCAGACACATTTGTATCGTACGTTTACTCCAATCCCTTTAAACATACACCTATGACACGCATTTGCATCGTTCAAATTGTGAGCATCATGTCAAGTCAACAACCACTTTGCAACATTGTATTTTTTGGCCAACTGACTGTTCCAGGACACCTGATGGACACATTTCAACTGAAAACTCAGTATCCATGACAACCAGCATGCATTTAGGGCCTCATCCTTGTCCCTTATGTGTCCCCTATGTCATTTTGAAATCCACACACAGGTACGGTGCATACAATGGTGAAACGAAGCATACACACGCGATGATAGCGGGTGTACGGTGCGTTTCACACGTACCCCTACGGCACAAGTACAAAGGTGAAACGAAGCGTACACACGCGATGATAGCGGGTGTACGGTGCGTTTCACACCTACCCCTACGGCACAAATACAATGGTGAAACGAAGTGTACACACGCGATGATAGCGGGTGTATGGTGCGTTTCACACGTACCCCTACAGCACACGTACAATGGTGAAACGAAGTGTACACACGCGATGATAGCGGGTGTACGGTGCATTTCACACGTACCCCTATGGCACAAGTACAATGGTGAAACAAAGCATACACACACGATGATAGCAGATGTACAGTACGTTTCACACGTACCCCTACGGCACAAGTACAATGGTGAAATGAAGCGTACACACGTGATGATAGCGGGTGTACGGTGCGTTTCAAATGCTTACAATGGTAATACAGGCATACACATGCCAGGAATGGAGGACTACGACTCGCACAAGGATGTCCATCAAGTACTTGTCATTGCATACTTTCATGTGCAGGCCCTAGGTGTGTCAGCCAGTGATATTGAACATGTCATCTCATCTAGTTGCACAATTGATGTGTGATGACCTGTGTAAACATGTCATGTGTGATGGGTCACTATGTGGCACACATCACCTTGACACTTGCCACATGTGTGTCTGTAGTCTAACTGTGTCATGCACAGCAGCAGTGGGATGGCACAGTCATCTTTTTTTAATCAGGGAGGGACAAGGAGCCTAGTTTTGATTGAGGTCCTGCTCAGAAGGCACCAATGGAATATTGAAAAGAGGAAGAGCAGTTCCTATGGGTTGCTGATTGGGGAGGGGGAGGAAGTGGGGAAGAACAGGTCTTTCTTCGTAATGCCCTCACACACCCCAAGGGATGTCATGCTTCATCATTTGGGCATTTGCCCCTCGTCAGGCCGGCGCTGCAATGCCTGACGGGCTCCCGAAACCGGGGCTCTTTGTCGGAAATCTTTTGAAGAAGCCGTATGGGTGCGTGTGGGTGTGAGGGCAGGGTAGTGCACAAGGAGTGAGATGTTTAAAAAAGGTATAGGGCCGTCCTACTTGATTTAAGTATTTTATTAATGAGGTAGCTCCAGCCTTAATAAAATTATGTGAAAGCCCTATTTAGGAGTGATGTTCCATGAGGGCTAGTCAAGTGTGGGTGTGGTCAACATGTTTCGTGCCCCAGCTGCCCCAAAAGGGGTCAATGGCACTTCGTCAGGACCAAAATAGAACGTGTAGGGTGAGTGCACTACCGTTTAGCACTAGTTGCTAGAAACGGTAGGGGGTGATTAATATAGGAACTGGTACTGGGATGAGGATAGACTTGTGGGAGAGGGGAGAAACAACAGAAAAGGGAGGGGAAAAAAAGGAAACAAAACCAGCGATTAAACCAGCCATCGGCATACAGTGCATGCACTGGACAGTGGTGCGCCTAAGTGAAGTAAAAAGGTACACAGGTGTACTCATAGTGTACTCTTAATATTCGACCAGTAGGTGGTGGGGGGACGGAGTCAATCCGTCGTGATACTTCTAATGACAGAGTGTCAGGGGTAGTGACTATTCCGACGATACCGTGCAGCGTGGACGGACTACAGTCGATCTCGAGTGACTAAGTAGAATGACAATTTGTATCTTCTAAACAGTCGTGGTCTATAGTGCAGTACTATAAAGTAGTCCTGTGCTGTGCACATGTGTGTCCATCAATACAGTATCCGAAAACAGAAAGGATATTTTGGAATGATAAAAACGGTAACGTTATGCAACCGTGATACGAAAAAATGACATTTATTAAAAAGATCGTTTTAAGGTCAAGGAAGTCGGAGGTTGATGGTGAACTAATTTACACACTTGTGTGAAAACATGCAACAAACGCGCTAATGTAAAGGACATAATACGCGGGACACGAGGCACAATTAGGTTAAGACTCACCCCTCACGACCTAGTTCCGGACAGACGGGGATGAGAACAGAGCACAATAGTTGCTCCGATTTCTATGGGGAAGCAATCGAGAGGGAAACAACAAAAGGGGAGGAAAACGGGGGAAAAAGGTGGTCAAAGTTACATTCACATGATAACCAATATGGCGAAAGGGCTTACCGTCGAGATCCAGTCTTACGATAAAGGTACTCACGTAGGTAGACTGGCAACTTGCTGGCGTCCTACCCTCGCTCTGGGCCCCGTAAAGAACACTTCCCGGGTGATTCTTATGTAGCGTTTTAGAAAGACGTCCCTGAACGTGGTGGCCATATTGGATAGGGCTGTCCTAGCGCTACTGTCATGTGACATCCGGGAGGTCGGTAGTTCATGGTGGCCATATTAGAACGGGACAAATGAAAGAATGGGATTGGAACTACGAAGATTGTATTCAAAAAGAAGAAGGGGGGGGCGCGGGAGTGGTCGAGGGGTGAGAGCGATTTAATCTAATTACCGTGTACATGGACACGTGTAGTTTTTTATGATACCTCTGTTAGAAAATATAAAAATATATTTTCTGTTCTGTTTATGTGGTCCCTGGGGGTATTTTAGATGTAGATGATAGAAACCCCTAGGGAGCAACTCAAGATGATTAAAGGAGAGTCAGGCAGGGGATAAAGAGGACGAGCCTTCAGGATGACATTGGGGGGGCTTGATTTAATGATTCAATTCAGCCCAAGGTATGTCATCGTTCAGACCCCTAATGTGTGACGCAAGCTTAAACACCCAGCATTGTTCCTTCCTAAAAAGGGCTTCTTTTGTGATGACTGGGAAGGCCTCTAAAATAGTCCAATTTAGCTCATTTGGCGTATGATTGTGTACCGCATAGTGAGAACACATCTTGGTGTTAGTTTTTTTGCAACATACATTGCTTCTGCGTTCGGTTAGTCTTGTCTTTACTGTGCGTGTAGTCATCCCAATGTATTGCAACGAACAGGGGCATGTGATAAGGTAAATACAAGTGCGTGTGTTGCAATTTGTGTGTTTTATCTGGGTCCAAATCCAGTTGGTAGTTAGTTGGACTGTTTTGCTTGCTCGGGTCAGTGGGCAAGCCACACATTGGCCACAGGGGTAATGCCCGCTGACCGGAGGTAAGTTCCATAAGGTAGTAGAGACTGTAGGGGCCGGTGGTTTTGGTCTGGTGTTAATTAGGAGATCCTTGATGTTGGCTGTGCGTTTGAATGCAAATCTCGGTTTACTTAGAGACAGATCACCCGAGTCTAGTATTCGCCAGTGTTTGTTAATGACCCTTTTTAACATATTTGACTCTGAGGTGAAAGTGGTCACACATGTAATGAGGTCTGATTCTGGTTTTGTCTGTGATTCGAGAAGAGTTGACCTCTTAGTATTGCGTGCTCGTTTTTGTGCATTATTGATGATGCGAGCAGGATATTGTCTCAGAGTTAGATTCCTACTAAGTTCAGATGCTTGCTTTTTGTAGTCATCTATCTTGCTGCAGTTCCTATGGATGCGTAAGAACTGCCCATAGGGGAGATTGTCTTTTAGTGCCTTGGGTTGAAAACTATTGTATAGTAAAGGACAATGGCTGTCAGTAGGTTTTTTGTAAGTTATCGTCTCCAAGGTACCCATATTTTTAATGATCGTCAGATCAAGGAATGGTAGTTCCTGTTCAGAACAGGTTGCAGTGAATTTTAGGAAAGGGTTAAGATCATTAATCCATGACAGGAAGTTCGGGATAATATCCATGCTGCCTTTCCAAAAAATTAAAATGTCATCAATGTAACGTCTCCAAAGGAGAACGTTACTCAAGAACGGATTGGTGTCCGTGAGCACATGCTTGCCCTCAAAGTCTGACATATAGAGGCATGCCAGGCTCGGGGCGAAGGTGCTGCCCATCGAAGTTCCTTGGGTCTGATGGAACAGTTGATCCTCAAATAGAAAGAAATTCTCAGTAAGAGCAATATTGGCACATTCCATAATGAAGCTCACGGGGGTTGGTGAGTCCCAGTTAGTATTGAGCAGGATCGTCTCCACCACCTCAAGAGTATTAAGCTGAGGGATATTGGTGTAGAGGGCCTCCACATCCAGAGTAAGAAGTACATCTGGATGTGGGCCCTCCAGGTTAGTAAGTTCAATCAGTTTTAGAACATCTCTGGTGTCTTGGAGAAATGTTGGGGTGGTTTGAACTAATGGGCGGAAAAAATGATCGCAAAATTTGGATAGAGGTTCCAAGAGGGACCCTATGCCAGACACAATGGGTCTCCCGGGAGGTGGGGAGACCCCTTTGTGAATCTTTGGCAGTGTATAAAAATAGGGTAATCTTGGGTTGGTGTTCACTAAAAAGTCTGCTTCGTTTTTTGAAATCCATCCTTGGTTGAGTGCCGCTGTGACCATGGAGTTAATTTTGGTGGAGAGGCGTGGCGTGGGATCTGTAGTGAGTGGTGTATAGTAGTTAGTATTTTGTAGTTGGCGTAGACATTCCGTCCGGTAGTCTGTGCTGGCCATAATAACTATAGCACCACCTTTGTCTGCTTCCTTGATAGTTATGGAGGCGTCATTAGCTAAGGTTTTGATGGCTAATGTCTCAGCCTGAGTAACGTTGGAAAACTTCGGAGTTTGACGTTTTTCAGAAATTTCTTTGAGTACTGCTTTTTCAAAGGTCAAGACTTCTGGAGGTACCATACTCGAGGTGGGGGTAAAGGTCGAAGGTTTTCGTAGACCGGTATCCGTTGGAGGTAGGTTAGGTTGGTTGCCAAAGTAGGCCTTGAGGCGGATTTTCCTGAAGAGATTTTGAACTTCAAGGTTAGTGCGAAAGAAATCCACTTTGGGGGTTGGTACAAATCCTAGGCCCCTTTTCAGGACGTTAATTTCTGTGTTAGTAAGAGAATGGTCTGACAAATTGACGATTAGTTTCTCTTCTCCTGGTGGCTCCGCAATTCCATGTGTGGTGGTGGTTGCTGAGCCTGATCCTGCCATTGTACTTGTTTTTGTTGGTTCTGTCCGCCTCTTCTTCTTCTGCCTCGCCCCTTGCCCCAGCCTCTGCCTAAAAAAGGTTGTGGTTGGTAGGGAGGAAACAGGGGTGGTGGTCCTTGTGGGTATTGCCACATCGGTGGTCCATGGAATGGAATAGGTCCCTGATAAGGGGATGGTCCTTGGAAGGGCCCAGGTCCTTGGTAAGATTGTTGACCATATCCGTACATGGTATTGGTCGGTCTTCTGGGTTGTTGGTTATGATAGTAAGGACCTTGCGCCTCGGAACTGGAGTTACTTCCTGAGGAGTTTGTGCGCCGGCGAGAGTTAGTACTGTCGTCGGATAGGTAATCATCTCCAGAAGGCACAAAATCATCTTTTAGATAAGGGTATACCTTTTCTTTGCTAAACCGCGTGATGTCCTTTTGAAGTTTCGTAACTTTTTGTCTCATCAGATAGTCTTTATTGTCATTGATCTCTTTAGTGATCTCGGCCAGCTTGGCCTTGAAGGCGGCGTTAGCAATATTAGCCTTGATGTTACCTTCTGCTATGGTAATTTCCTGTAGAAGTTCATCTGCCAGCCTTTTTGCAGTCTTGATAATAAGTACCAAAAGATCCCTGGTACATTTCCATGCCACCAGGGACCATTCTTCCTTAAATTGTTTATCCTCTAGGAAGATCCTAGGGGTGTTGGTGACGATCAATCCATTGGGTGCTATCTTGGCACGCATGTATTCCGTCATGATGGCTCCATGCATGATAATTTTCATGAGTTGCCTTTTCATGTTTGTGATAGTTGTCCAATCGCCGGCAGAGCTACTGGTAGATGCTCCTCCATCTGGATCCAGTAACGAGGGTCCTCTCAGAATTTCTGAGACGCAATCCTCATCAAAGGAGAGACCTTGGTTATTATCCATGGTGGCGTAAGGGAACTAGCTACGGCTGGTAGAAAGGTAAAAAACGAAAGTCCCACGGCTGAGCCGCCGCGCTTAACTTTTTTTAATCAGGGAGGGACAAGGAGCCTAGTTTTGATTGAGGTCCTGCTCAGAAGGCACCAATGGAATATTGAAAAGAGGAAGAGCAGTTCCTATGGGTTGCTGATTGGGGAGGGGGAGGAAGTGGGGAAGAACAGGTCTTTCTTCGTAATGCCCTCACACACCCCAAGGGATGTCATGCTTCATCATTTGGGCATTTGCCCCTCGTCAGGCCGGCGCTGCAATGCCTGACGGGCTCCCGAAACCGGGGCTCTTTGTCAGGGATCTTTTGAAGAAGCCGTATGGGTGCGTGTGGGTGTGAGGGCAGGGTAGTGCACAAGGAGTGAGATGTTTAAAAAAGGTATAGGGTCGTCCTACTTGATTTAAATATTTTATTAATGAGGTAGCTCCAGCCTACCTACGTGAGTACCTTTATCGTAAGACTGGATCTCGACGGTAAGCCCTTTCGCCATATTGGTTATCATGTGAATGTAACTTTGACCACCTTTTTCCCCCGTTTTCCTCCCCTTTTGTTGTTTTCCCTCTCGATTGCTTCCCCATAGAATTCGGAGCAACTATTGTGCTCTGTTCTCATCCCCGTCTGTCCGGAACTAGGTCGTGAGGGGTGAGTCTTAACCTAATTGTGCCTCGTGTCCCGCGTATTATGTCCTTTACATTAGCGCGTTTGTTGCATGTTTTCACACAAGTGTGTAAATTAGTTCACCATCAACCTCCGACTTCCTTGACCTTAAAACGATCTTTTTAATAAATGTCATTTTTTCGTATCACGGTTGCATAACGTTACCGTTTTTATCATTCCAAAATATCCTTTCTGTTTTCGGATACTGTATTGATGGACACACATGTGCACAGCACAGAACTACTTTATAGTACTGCACTATAGACCACGACTGTTTAGAAGATACAAATTGTCATTCTACTTAGTCACTCGAGATCGACTGTAGTCCGTCCACGCTGCACGGTATCGTCGGAATAGTCACTACCCCTGACACTCTGTCATTAGAAGTATCACGACGGATTGACTCCGTCCCCCCACCACCCACTGGTCGAATATTAAGAGTACACTATGAGTACACCTGTGTACCTTTTTACTTCACTTAGGCGCACCACTGTCCAGTGCATGCACTGTATGCCGATGGCTGGTTTAATCGCTGGTTTTGTTTCCTTTTTTTCCCCTCCCTTTTCTGTTGTTTCTCCCCTCTCCCACAGGTCTATCCTCATCCCAGTACCAGTTCCTATATTAATCACCCCCTACCGTTTCTAGCAACTAGTGCTAAACGGTAGTGCACTCACCCTACACGTTCTATTTTGGTCCTGACGAAGTGCCATTGACCCCTTTTGGGGCAGCTGGGGCACGAAACATGTTGACCACACCCACACTTGACTAGCCCTCACGGAACATCACTCCTAAATAGGGCTTTCACATAATTTTATTAAGGCTGGAGCTACCTCATTAATAAAATATTTAAATCAAGTAGGACGGCCCTATACCTTTTTTAAACATCTCACTCCTTGTGTACTACCCTGCCCTCAAACCCACACGCACCCATACGGCTTCTTCAAAAGATCCCCGACAAAGAGCCCCGGTTTCGGGAGCCCGTCAGGCATTGCAGCGCCGGCCTGACGAGGGGCAAATGCCCAAATGATGAAGCATGACATCCCTTGGGGTGTGTGAGGACATTACGAAGAAAGACCTGTTCTTCCCCACTTCCTCCCCTTCCCCAAACAGCAACCCATAGGAACTGCTCTTCCTCTTTTCAATGGCACAGTCATCACCACCCACACCTGTTTCCTGATGCCAGGGACAGGGACACTCTCTCAACTGACATGTCACGATCAGCATGCCCCTATGTGACTATGTCAGGTGTGTGTCATGTGTTCCCATGAGCTTGCTGTTAGTGTTCCGTCAACTGCATCTGCTGTTGGTACATCCAACATGGGTCTGTGTGGAGATGGGCATGGCACACATCTATGCACACCATGCCACATGTGGATTCCCATGGCTGTAGGGTCTGTGTGCATCGGACATCATATTTTCCCAGGCATACATGTGTGCGTCGTCACAATGGCTGTGTTTAATTGTTGTCACGTGTACCCCTTCATCGCAATGTGTGTCATATGTACATTTGAGATTCCATGTGACCTGTGCGTGTGCCTTGCAGTCAACTGTCTGGATGAGATGACATCCTTCCAATGCAGCTATGTGGATGTGTGTCACTCCGGTGATATCTCTGGCTGTTCACTCAGACTTGCCCCCAGCTGATTTCAGGGCCTGTCATGTAGACTTGACAATCAACAGGTGTATCTGGCTTTTTGTTGGAGAGCCAGCAAGGTGGCATATGTGTCCTGGATGTATTGCACACACCAGACTCCATAGTTACCTGATGTGTATTAGCAGTTTGGCATGTGCAATGTTCATTGACATTGATGTTGGCAGACTCAATCTTCATGATTCCTAACAATGTCTTGCAGGGCGCCGCTTGTCCCAAGAACAATGCCAGACTTGGCTGCCATGAGGGAACGTGCCTGCATCCGACGTTACAGATTCACTCAACAGTTGATTGAGGACTTGACCGACAGGCTGGCACCACACCTCCAACCGCAACACAGGTATCCTACTGCGCTGACCCCAAAGATGAAGGTGATGGCAGCCCTACATTTTTTTACCACAGGTACGTTTCAATTGACCATAGCTGATGTTGTTGGGATGTCACAGACAATGTTCAGCCGTGTCCTGCGTGATGTTTTGGCCGTCATGTTGGAGCACCTTGATGAATTCATCCAATTTCCTACTCCTGGGGAGTTGACAGATGTCAAGGGTGATTTCTATGCCCTGGGAGGGATGCCCCATGCCATTGGGTCCATTGATGGGACACATGTGGCTTTGGTACCACCACAGGCACAGGAGCAAGCCTATCACAACCGTAAACATTACCACTCAATAAATACCCTTGTGGTGTGTCTTGCTAACATGCTGATTTCCCATGTCTGTGCACGTTTTCCAGGATCAGCACACGATGCCTACATCATGAGGCGTAGCAGGGTGCCACAAATGATGCTGCGGCTGCACAGCGAACAAGCATGTCTTGTTGGTGGGTATACTCTGTTGGTCCTGTGTGTTGCGGTATCTTTGGCTCTTACGGCATCTCCTGACCCACTTATTTACATGATGTTTCCATGTAGGGGACTCTGGATATCCCAACATGCCATGGCTAATGACTCCTATCCGCAACCCAAGAACAGCTGCAGATCACAGGTACAACAATGCACACAGGTAGACCAGGCGAGTGATTGAGAGGACATTTGGCCTCCTGAAGAGCCGATTCCGGTGCCTTGACAAGACAGGCGGGTCCCTCCCATATGCACCGGAAAAGGTGTGCAAAATCTTCATTGTGTGCTGCATGCTGCACAACATGGCCATTGAGAAGGCAGTGCCACTCATCCTTGATCCTGATGAGGAGCAACACCCACCCGTGGAGGATCCAGGGCTTGGTCACAAGGCAAGTGATGAGGAGGAGGAGGATGATATCCGGAGTCAGCTCATACGCAACTTCTTCTCATAATGGTGAGTCACTGGGTATGAGTGTGCAAGCTTGTAGCATTGAGTGGAATGTGTTGCAATGTGTGTGTCCAGCTGACTGAATGCAAAGTGACTTTGATGTGTGTACTGTTGTGTCACTCGAGTGATGATGTCATGCCACACAGTTTTGCGGAGAGACTTTCTTTGAAATTTGCATGTGTCCAACATTGTTCATGTTTCGTAACTGACCATGTGTGCGGCGAGATTTGTTTTAGGTGACTTCTTGTGTGTCTGTCATTCTTAGGTTTTTGCGCCTGTTGTCTGCTCATGTCATCTTTGTCCTCCTGCTATTCCTCATGAGGATTGCAATGTGTGCTGAATCAGCGTTCCATGCACGGACATGTGGAAATGTCAGTTTGTGTAAGGATTGCAGCAAGGCTTTTTGGTGGTGGTACGGGTTGGGAATGTGTGGGGACTGCTTCTGTGCATGCTGTGGTACCATGCATACATGTCTTCTCACCATGGAGCATATAACATGTAGCATCACTCCCATGACATGATAGTCACCCTTCTTGACAGTCATCTGTAGTGGAGTCTGATGAAGGCATCAATGTGCGTAAACCTTGCCTCTGATACATTGCTGATGCTACGGGTGGACATAGTGTGGGACATCACAACAACTGGCTCTATGGTGATTTGCAGCATCTCCGTGTGCAGCAGGATGTGTTTGGCTCATCCCCTTGACTTGTGTGCCAGTTCATTGGGATTTCCAACATCCATGTTGTGAAGGGGGGTCCAGCGTATGTCCACATGTTCTGTCAACTGACCTGTGAGTCTGTTCATATGGATGCATTTCCCTTTGTGTGAGTTTGTGCAATAAAGTGTTCTGCACACTCCAAAGTGCCTCATCTCTGTCACTGCATATCTCTTGCCAGTTTGCATGCGTAATCTATGGCATCATTGTCAAAGATTGAGCATATGAGTGTATGTGTACTTCGGCAACATGCATGCAATTCTTCATGGCTAATAATCTCTATTGTGCATGAAGTACCTGGTTGTGTATGTATTTGTGCAGGTTGCTCCCCACGATGGGACGTCAACGCCTGCTGATGGTGTGTCTCCTGTGCGCAGCTCTGCATTTTGTTCCCTGATCCTGTGGCCGTCATTTTTGTTGATTCTTCATACATTTTCTCGGAGTGACCCATGAGTAACCTGCCACTCCTTCCTTTACATACACCTGTTGCACTGTGCCTTTCTGACCTCCTTGTCTTTGTGTGCTACTTTTTGCCTAGTTTCTCACCCCTTCTGCCTGCTGCTGCCTCACCTGCGGCACCGAGTGCCCAGATTCGGCAACCCACACGCCTACAAAATGCTCCTCCCTTCCCCCTCCACCCATTCTAAATACAGCCAGCATCTTGTCTGTGCCAATGTTGCACCAGCGCCGTGCCAAAGGCAGGACCGTCTGCGCCTGCAACGTGCACAATGCACGACCCTCTGGTCCTTGCATGACCCATGTCACACAACAGGCTCATGCTGCAGCCACCCTCCAAGCAATGTCCTCCAGACAATCAACCACCTGCTATCAGGCAACCTCTAAGCGCACACATGACACCTTTGCATGCTGAGTGTGCAACTCCAACTGCCTACACAGCGCTGCCCTGCCTACCAGACCCTGTCAGAACAACCAGGTCATGTGCCTCCTACTCCACATCCGCTCTGTCCACAAGCACGACATTGGACTCTGTTACCTCCTCAACACAACGGCCCCACACATCACCTTCATGACAGTAACCTGGTCAAAAGCATCCTCAGCACACAACTTCTTCATTGCCATCTCAGACGGATACAAGATCACCCGCAGGGACGGCAACAACAATCCCGGAGGATGAATTGCAATTTATTCCCAAGTACACCCTCTGAGTCACAAATCCAGTTTTGCTCCAACCACCTGGCAACCCTCAGAGTAACACTCATCTACAGATCTCCAGGCCTACATCCACAATTCCGCAAAGCCATCAACACGTACATCTGCATGCACACACTCACCTCCACAGGCTACATGTGGCTGGGGGCCAGTAACTTCTTGCTGGAGGAGAACCACATCACCATCCAACATTGGTCCATCAACATTTGCATCCATGTCTCTGACAAGTAACACACTGGCCCACACCCCGCTACCGATCCCCCAAAGATGCTTGATGTAAGTCACCACAGACAAGCTGTGTGGGACACTTGAACCAACACCACTGCCACACCCTGCAACCTCACACACTGGATCAGCTACTGATCCAACAATCTTGCCACATTGACGGACTTTCCTGTGAAGCACAACAACAATTAAGCCACCTGGGACAAGGCAGACCTACTGGACTCATACAGATCGAGCCGGACTCTTGTGCAAACCTTGCAATGCAAAGTAACTTCATTTACCTTACAGCCCTGGAAAACGCCACACACAGCCATCACCATATCATCAGCAAGGAGATCCTTCAGGTAGGGGCGAGGCACCAAAACACACGACATCAAGGAGCTCATCAGCATTGTGAGTGAACTGACAGCAGATCTCCATCCAAAAGACACCCCACCCTTGCAAGGCAGATCACATCCCTTGCAACTTTCTACCACTGCAAGCTCATGGCCATACACGACAGCCTTGGCACACAGAGGCAGACAGCACTATTATCCGCGTGACAAACCCCCCTCAGGTTCTGGACTCCCGTCAGCAACAAATACACCACCTTGCTCATGTGCACCATCCACTCTGGCTCTCCATCAGGCCCCTTCCCACACAACATCTCAACCACATCATTCCCCATCCTTGAAGCCCACATCCAGGGCGTCCTGAATGTCTCATTTGAGTTTGCCACATTTCATGGGAGCTGGAGGCATTCCGAGACCCAGGCCCTTCTTCAACAACGGATGGCAGTACCGCAGGATCTCCTGGAACATCACCCTGCTTCCCTACCCAGGAAATGTCATCAGGAAGACACTCAACGAGCGACTGACAAACTTCCTCCGCACAAACAGCTCCAGGCAACTGGCACCAGAACATCTTCCACAGTAATCACACCACTGCAACCGTCATCATTGCCACCACTAACGACAAATTAGCCCTACTCAACAATGGTGAGACCACCCCCTTTGACCTCTCAACGGCATTGTACACCATGTGCTACCACACTGTCAGCTCACACATCTCCAACACTGGTATCCAGAGGAGGGCCCAGGATTAAATCACCAAGTAGCTCACCAGCAAGGCCCAGGGAGTCGGCCTCCACCCTGCAGCATGTAGTACACTGGGGTTATGTGGCCCATGCCCCAGGGCTAATCTCTCAGCATGACGATCTTCAATGTCTCCATGACCCCCCTCTCCACCATCACATGTGCCCACGACCTCATCATCATCTCGTATGCCATTGACACCCAGCTGCTCCTCAACCTCACCAAAGACCCAGCCTTTGCCAGATCCAACCTTCAAAAAGGCATGAGATCCGTTGATAAATGGCTGACCATCAGCCACCTGAGGCTGGACTTGGACAGGACTGAGGTCATCATCTGAGGATTGTCCCCTTACGGCTGGGTCAACTCCTTGTGTTCCACCGGCCTGGGTACCGCACCAGCACCCAGTGGCCACGCACGCAAGCGGGTGTTCATCATGGACTCATCGCTGACACTTACCATGCAACTCAACACCATCTGTACCTCATGCTGCAACACCCTCCGCATGCTGCAAATGATCCACAGATAGATCGACTCCAAGGCAAGACAGACCGTCCCCCAGGTCCACGACACCAGCCGGGTCAACTACAGCAACGCCCTCTATGGAGGAACAACAGCAAAACTGCAGGAGAAGTTGTCCACATCCAGGGTGCATCCGCACACCTCATCTTCAACATCCCCCACCCCAGCCACATCACCGTCCACCTGAGATAGCTAGAATGGCTCACTGTCTGCTGCAGGATCACCTTCAGACTCCTGAATCACACTCAGGAGGCAGTCCACAACCCCAGACCCAAAACCGACCTTGGATGTCTGTCTTCCAACACCCCGTTGGCCCAACTTCGTGCAGCCCACCTTGCCCTGGCCACCATTCATCACATCCACAGAACAACTGCATGCAGAAGATAGTTCTCCCACCTCACAAAACAGACCTGGGACTCTCTCACCGGGCACCTCAACATGACCCATGACCTCTACACCTTCATGATACTCTGGCAAATTGGTCTGTCTGAGCAGTATTGCAAGCCCCCCCTCAGCAGCTTGAGGCCTTCACGGGTGAGTATTGGGCTCCATGTCTGTATTTGGTGATACATTGTGACCCATGTGTGTCCTCAACCGGATTCAGATCCAAGTGTATGGATGGCTGGAGTTAGTTCCACCCTCAGGCATACTTTGACATATCCCCACACGTATGTTGTGGACTCATGCTAAATGACTGCAACATAAAATTACAATTATAAATGTATTTATTATAGGTCTGGGGCGTGATTTGTCCACCGAAAAAGGTGCAATACAGGGACCATAGAATCCAAAGTTCACAGGGGGAGATGTGATCCTTGGCATTTGGAGTCATCAGAGTCCAGGCCACAGTGTTTGGCATAATTGGTCAGACTGTAACCAGCAAGTCCATGTGGCAGATGATGTCAGTCAATGAGGTGATGCTGTCGCACATGGAGGCCAGGTGCCACGCCAGGTGACCTGGGAGATGTGGATGGTCCGCTGCCTCTCACAAACTTTTCCGTGGACGACCCACCTTCCTCCGGGAACCCTCAGATGCAGGCCTTGGCGATGCTTGGGACGCTCCGTCAGACATATCCTCCTCCTCCTCCCTCCCTGTGGCTGGTGGTGGTTTTCACCTGGTGGCACAGGGAGGGTTGCCCATGTTGTCGGCGATCCGACGGAGTGAATGGCTTATGTCCCTTTGCACCGCCAGGAGCTCAGCCAGTCTTGCCTCCATCCGTTCTTGGTGTGCTTGTTGACTGGCGTGTTGCTCGGCCTACTGGTTCTTAATCTCTGTGAGGGTCATCACTACCTGGCTGAACTCCCTGGTGTCACGCCGGTATGCGTCCATGATGTTGGCTATGTGTGACATACCGGTCCCTTCAGCTGGCTGGTCAGGTTCTCGCCTCCGCCTGCCTCCACTCCCACCACCCCTGCCCACATGAGCCTGGGCTGCTGTTGTGGGCACATCGGGTCTATGGGACCCCTGAGGGATGGCAGTGGCAGTATTGTCTGCCTCCTCCTGGGTGCCCAGCGCACCTTGTCCCTCCTGGTCAGACTGGCTCATGTGTTCACTGCGGGCAGGGCTCCTCGGTGTCTCCTGGGATGTGGCAGAAATGGGGGTGGTGGTTGGCACAGATGTTCCTGAACCAGGTGCTGCAGGGGCTTGGACACCAGAGGGTCCAGGTCGGTCGGGGTCATACGCGGAGTGTTGAGAGGCGTCGCTGCCGGTGGGATCAGGTTCCTCCCGAGCCTGGGACTGTGATTCTTCACCCCCATTGTTGGGGGGAGAATCATCACGTTGCCCTGTGTGTGAGAGACTGACATTGTTAATGCTGTTTCATGCAACATCCATGTTTCATACACATTCAAGTTGGCACTGTTCCTCCAGGTAGTTGTATGTGCCTAGGATTCTCCTCAATGTTCACTTATGGATGGGTATGTTGCGGGGGACAGATTGATATGTTCTCCTGAGTCTTTGACATGTAGATTTTTGGCTTGGATGCTTCTTCAGCTATGTATTGGTGTTGTTGTGTTACATGTCCATTGTGACAGTGGGTAAATCCATTGCCTGTCCCGGGGGTGTCTGCTTGTGTAAGGGGTGTGTGTGACAGGGCCTGCTGGTGGGTGTAGTGTGATTTGGCACTGAGGTTCCCAGGTGATGTAGCTGTCCCCCCATGGCGCATGCTGCCATGACAGTGAGTGTGAGTTCCTGTCCTAGATATCTGACCTTGTTGTCTTGGTGTTTGTGTTTGCACTGGTCACAGGAGTGCCTTGTGCTGCCTACACCCGGGCCAAGTGTCAGCTATCTTGTCAGTACTTTCCCAATCCCTGTGCATTGCGCATGGTGCATTGGTATGTACCTGCGCCATATGGGATGAGGGCAATTGTGTCTGATTTGGAGTTCAACAATGCGTTTAGTGACACCCACCCTCCCAGCATACGGGACATCCAATCTTGGGTTGGTGCTTCGTGTAGCATGAGACATAGCATGGCCTTGCTTTCTCAATGGGGCATACACATGTTATTGGCATTAGAGTTGTTTTTGACTGTGGTTGCGGCCGGTGAGGGCTTGAGGGTAGTTGCGTGCATTTTGTGTAGTTGGGGTGTGGATGCCATTACCCCCATGTAACGTAAGTTGTTTGTGTACTCACCAGGCTCTGGAAGTCCTTGAAGTCCATGTACTCCCACCGGCGGAAGCAGGGCCATTACCTTCTCCTCCCAGGGATGGAAATGTACTGGTCTGCGGGGCTCTGAGCGTAGTCGTCGTTCATTTTTCGCTTGACCGCCCTCTGCAGATCGTACCACCTGGCTTGTCATTCATTCCTGGTCCTTCTGATGGGTGCAACAGCATTCACCCTATCGACGATCCTCTGCCACAGGCGTGATTTTTCGGCTATACTGGTCTGTCTGACCAATGTTCCAAACAGCTGTGGCTCGACTCTGATGACTTCATTGACAAGGATCTCCAGCTCCTCCGTTGTGAACTTTGGATTCTTGTCTGTGGGCATGGTGTGGGGTGAGGGTGTGGATGGTTGTGGGTGTGAATGTGAAGTTGTGGGTCTGAATGTGAAGAGGGGGTATGTGTGAAGGAGGTTGTGTGAAAGTGTATATGTTAAGTTGGATGGGTGCAGCTGTTGGTGTGTGCTGTCTAGCTGCAGTGAGTCTGTTGCAAAGGCTCATGGTTTGTGTGTGGGCCCTTTTTATTGGTCCATTTGTGGGTGGGCCTCAGTTTGAATTTTTGGTGGGTGTGTTATAAGGGGTGGTTGTGAGTTTGCCCCTCTGTTTGCCTGTTTGGATGCAGCCAGGTCAGTAATGTCCATGTTTTGTGCACTGTAGACGTGTTTTGTGGTGTTGTGTGAGTCGAATAGACCCTCCTTGTGCTGTTTTACATTGCCTATGTACGGTGCGTACATACGCAATGATGTTATTGTGAGGTGCGTACATACGTGAGGATGTTGTTGTGGGGTGCGTACATATGCGATGTTGATGTACACACCGTACATAAGCGATGATGTTGTTGTGGGGTGCGTACAAGCGCGATGTTGGGGTACGCATCGTACATACGTGAGGATGCTGTTGTGAGGTGCATACATACGTGATGTTGGTGTACGCACCGTACATACGCGATGATGTTGTGGGGTGCGTACATACGCGATGTTGGGGTACGCACCGTACATACGCAAGGATGTTGTGATGTTGGGGTACGCACCGTACATACGCGATGATGTTGTGATGTTGGGGTACGCACCGTACATGCGCGATGATGTTGTTGTAAGGTGCGTACATATGCAGGGGGGGCCTGTACGACTCATACCCCTGTACGACTCGCACCCCGGGAACTACTTTTCCCGGGATACGAGTTGAACAAAGTTTGCTTTGTAGTGGGTAAAGTCATTCCCCGTGTACGGGACGTTTTCCGTACGAATCCTAAATCGGAAAGCCGGTCCGGATCGTACTTGTATGGTCGGACTGTATTTTTAGGCTTCGCACGGAAAAGTGTCCGGGTCCGATCCGTATGTATTTTTCCCATACGAATCGTGCTTCATGGGTGGGACGGGACTTGTACGATTCGTACGGGGAAAATTACGGATGCGAGTCGTACGGGAAAAAAAAATACAGGATCGGAATCGGCCCCTTTGTGTGGAAAAAACAATAAATTATCTCTCATTAATGAGGAAGGCATTATGCACTATGGAGTACATATATTCTTTTGTGCTATTTTAATGGATGCATGCTAACTAGCAAGTACTTTGCTACCCTCTTTGGTCCGCAGCTGGGGCAGCTGTAATGAACAATTTTCTTACTTTAATTCCAATGTCCCTGCTATTGTCCAAAATGTCTTTCAATTTTACCCTGACTCCAAAAATGCAGATGAATATAATGATAAAACGTCACATATGTCATGTATAAAATGCAGATATCCTGTCTGCTGTAAGTAGACGGTGTGAAAAACGATGCACTGCAGTACAGGGAAATGATTAAGGAATGGGATAGTTAGATTGTATTTGGCACGTTCGTCACAGACTATCCCATCTGCAAAACTCAAAGCACTTAGTACCACCTTACTCTGTGGCCTCGCCCTCCACCGCAATTTCTAATTCCAACAAATACATTTGCTTGACAGTAAGAAAAGGAAACTTGACTTACTGTACTACAGGGTAAGTTAGAGGGATAAGGCCGGGAAGTGAATGTTTTACTACAAAATAGCGAGGTGTCACTGATCATCATCATGTGGCTAAGCTTTGGCTTAGTCAGTCTCTGTAGTTGACAAGTCTTGAAAGGAAGGCCTAAATCCGTTATGGAAGCCATGAAATATATAAATTACTTGGCCCGAAAAATGTGGCACATTTTCATTTATATTGGTAGGATGGGACAGAACAGAAAGAATAAAGGAGTGAAGTACTAGGAGGTGACTGAGATGGCATTGTGAGAGAAGGGAAACACACCTTGCTTTTGCTTTGCCATGCATTGGAAAACTTTGTAAATGTCACATTAACTGAAGCAGATGCACATTGCTCAGCATTCACTGCAGTGCCAAATTGAAGAATGCAGCAGTTAGGTCATGTTGGCACTGATGAAATTCCATGGGCAGTGAGGTGATGATTGATGATGGGCGGAATACATATCTGCTTTGCTTAACTAATACAGTGAGTTAAGGGAGTTGACAGAAATACTCTCCCTTCTTTGAATCAAATCTTTGATAAAACCATTCCTAGCAAGTGAAGTATGTGAGCACGCCCCTCTCCAGAAGAGTACCCATGTTTATTCATCCAAACAATTATTCATTCGACATTTCATTGTTCTAGCATTCTTCACCCTTTGATATCTGCCATTTAAGCTTTACATTCCGTCATCCAGTCTTTCACCATTGATAATCATCCATACATATATATCCATCCATCTATCTATTCAACTATCCATGGCCCTCAATCATCCTTTCACCAATCCATGCATTTACCCACCCATGCATCTTTTCACTGATTCACACTTTCACTCCCCCTGCTTTAAGCCACCCAAGCATTCCTTTCAATCATTAACCCTTTCACGCACCCAGGCACGAATCCTTTCGCCATGTACCCTTTCAGCCATCCTTCACCCATCCTTCACCGACCCATTGAACCTTTCACCAATCTAAGCATCATTTCACTCATATAACATTTCACTCATCCTTTCGCCTTTCATCCTTTTTTCCCTTTTCCATCAACCCATCATTTTCAGTGTTTGTTGTGAGCTTTTGTCTGCTGAGTTGCAGATAGAAGAGGCCATTATGAACTCAACTTCCACTGTATCTGCTAAAGTGGGGGGATCATGACACGCTTGCAGTGAGTATACTAGTAATTGTCAATAAGCAAGCAATGTGACTTACCACCGCCAGTCCCTGCTGCCACTGGGACTCCACTTTCGACCGTCGTCACATCTGCTCTACTGGTGCTGCCGCTCGCCCCGGCATTGGTGGTCTGTGCAGCTAGAAAAAAATGCACATTTTTAGATGCCAGATACTCCTCCCTTTATTATTTTTATTATAGATTAACAAAATACAACCGCTACAGTTTGGTTGCGGTATTTTCAAAAATACAACATTGGGCATTTTGTTAATTGGCAATGTTTGAAAAGCCAACCAAAAACTTTTCGGACTGGAGAGGCAGAGCTATGATGCCTCTGAGTCATTGAAGCGGATGAAGGGGTAAAATAATTGGTCAATGAAGGACATATGGTCTTGGTTGGCTAATGCAAAGGGACCGTCCTCATACTAGTTTCTAGCCTTGCTGTACTGTCATCTAAAATGCTGGTATACTACTACTATAAAAATGAATGATGATACATACACAACATTGAGGGCGGGTCCACCCATGACCGTAGCCACTGTAGTTTTAGTGTTTGAGCATGAGCAAGGAAAAGAAGGCCTTCTCAACAAACATACATAGAATAGCTTACTTGGGCATGCAATCTTCACCATAGAATGCCTGTCCCGAAATTGGTTCTCTTAATCTTACAGTACCTGTCCACAAGATATAAAAGGTGAGAGGAAAAGCTTACAGACAAAGCAGAAGTAAGGAAGGTATGGGCAGACCAGTACAGACAGGAGGTACTCAACTACAGAAACTTGAAATATAGAAAATAACTAGGATAATGCAGGGATAGCAAGAATTTAACAAACATTAGATAGAACGAAGAGAAGTTGGAAAAAATTAGGAGACAGGCACAGTAAAAAAATAAATTAAAATTATATTAAATGTGGAGTGGTAAAAGTTAGGGAAATAATATTAATATTAGAAGGAGGACTTACTGGGGCCAGCAGATCCATTGGCCACGGCGCTTGTGGTAGTGGTGGTGGTGGAACTTCCACCTGCCTCGGTACTGGTGGTGGTACACCTGGCTCCATTACCCATCTCTGTGCTGCTAGCCCTCATCCTTTCTCTGGATGCTGATGTAAGAAATAAAGAAGATAAAATAAAAAAGATTAGTGGTACAGTTAATAATCTCGCTCAAAAAAAATTTGACAGGCAAAGACAAACGCAGTAACATTGTACTTTTCTAAATCAGATTGCCTTTAGTACTAGTATCAATTGATTTGACCTATTCCTAATTTCCTAAGCCCTATTCAAAATTTCCTAAACTACATTTTGGAACTACGTTTGTATTGCAACAAGTGATCTTGGCTTCTCAACTAATTCTCATTCTCAACCTCCTTTGACAGGCCAACTCAGTATCCTTTTTTTCCAATGGTTAGATGCATACTACACATCACTGGAAGGTTGCTTGGGACTGTACAAGCTACAAAAAGAAAGGCACAGATAACGCTAACTCACTGATATTACTACTACCACTATCTTAGTGACAGGATAGAGGAGTTGTCATGACTTCTTATATAATCAGCCCAAGTGAGCACCAACGAGTACAATTAGGTGGCGCTGAGCACCTGGTTGCATCTCATAATATTTGTAATGTAAACTTAACTTACCTCTAAGTGTGAACAGCATACTATTTTGAAAAAATAATTTGCATAAAAAGAACACAAAAAATAAATAATAACTCACCGAGCCCCGCAACCTCAATGCCCAGCAGGTCGAGCAGGTCCTGCTCCCTGTCCAGGATATTGGCCAAGTGGTGCGTCAACTGCTGCTGGGTGCGCTGGACCCCAGAGCTCCAGCACACACACGGCACACCTTCCCCCAGAGCAGTCAACGCTCATGCAGGCCGTACACACTATCAGACCTGCTGCCTGCAGCCATCATGGAGGGGAGGTGGTGCTGCATATAAAAAACAAGCGCAGCCACCGCCACCTCTGAGAAAACGCTGCGGGCAGCACGCCTTGGCTGTGCCGATGACCACAAGGTGTGCGATTAGCAGCTCCACTGGCTCCGTCGCTCCCTCTCTTGCCTTCGCCCTGCTCTGTCATGGTGCTGGAAGGTCAATAAAAAATGTGAAGATGTAGGAGAAGGACAAAGGGAAAACTAAAGCCTTATGGTGGGAAAACAAAAAAAGTACAAAAGTCACAAAAAACACAAAGAAAATTACAACATTGTAAAATACATAAGCACAAAAACACACACTGATACAATAAAGTAAAATGAGGGGTGGGTGAATCAGATAGGGGAAGGATTGAATAGATTGAGGGTGGATTAAACAGCACCACTCACAGAACAAAAAACACAATGGAGGTACCCATGCGAACCGGTGGTGCCGTTTGCACGCAGTTTTTAGCACAGGAATGCGCGTCACACAACTGGACGTCAAAAACATAGTGCAAACTGGCACTTTGAGCAGCTCATCCTGTCCAAGGAATACTGTGGAATCTCGCTGAGGTTTTGGCCCGCTCCGCAGAATCCCACGTAGGAGAACTCCGCGAGCTCCACCCAGGCCTAATCACAACTAAAATGGATTACAAAATTAATTACAACACATAACATATAATTCAAAAGTAGCAATCACATAGCATTCCCATAATTGAAATAATATGTTATTTTCCTCCCCTAATAAAGAACTCAAATATAACTTACTGCTTCATGGCTGCAGATCTTCCTCCGTATCCATACACTCAAAAAGTATAATCCACCAAAAATAGAAGATAAATATCTCTTAAATGTTTGCCTTTTTTTGTTCCATGTTTCGTGACCTGACACAAGTGAGCAAACATTATCCTTTTATGAGGGTAATACGCTGAATGTTATTAAAATGAATGCACAGCCTAGGTTCTTACACCATTTTAGTTGGATATCACATGTAAATAAGGAAACAAAATTATAGCCAGCTTACAGATTGCTAGGAGACTCAGAAGTCAGAGAAAGAAACCTAACCATGGAAAATTAAAAAAAGGATACAAAAAGAGATGATTTCAGGTTATCCAATTTATATAAAGACAAGCTAACCTTTGGGGATTCATGCATTTTCAAATTCATGCAAGATGCAAACGGTAAGCCAAGTGACCAAATCTACTGTTGCAATTATTTAACCTTTATGAACAAACACTAAAGCTTTTAAAGCAGGCAGTATGTATTCATAAGGAATGTTAAATAGGCATAAACCTGGCCTGTAATCAAAAACAGGTATTTTATCTTTTTGTCCTCTTGGATTCATTCTGCAACAAATACACCACCTTGCTCATGTGCACCATCCACTCTGGCTCTCCATCAGGCCCCTTCCCACACAACATCTCAACCACATCATTCCCCATCCTTGAAGCCCACATCCAGGGCGTCCTGAATGTCTCATTTGAGTTTGCCACATTTCATGGGAGCTGGAGGCATTCCGAGACCCAGGCCCTTCTTCAACAACGGATGGCAGTACCGCAGGATCTCCTGGAACATCACCCTGCTTCCCTACCCAGGAAATGTCATCAGGAAGACACTCAACGAGCGACTGACAAACTTCCTCCGCACAAACAGCTCCAGGCAACTGGCACCAGAACATCTTCCACAGTAATCACACCACTGCAACCGTCATCATTGCCACCACTAACGACAAATTAGCCCTACTCAACAATGGTGAGACCACCCCCTTTGACCTCTCAACGGCATTGTACACCATGTGCTACCACACTGTCAGCTCACACATCTCCAACACTGGTATCCAGAGGAGGGCCCAGGATTAAATCACCAAGTAGCTCACCAGCAAGGCCCAGGGAGTCGGCCTCCACCCTGCAGCATGTAGTACACTGGGGTTATGTGGCCCATGCCCCAGGGCTAATCTCTCAGCATGACGATCTTCAATGTCTCCATGACCCCCCTCTCCACCATCACATGTGCCCACGACCTCATCATCATCTCGTATGCCATTGACACCCAGCTGCTCCTCAACCTCACCAAAGACCCAGCCTTTGCCAGATCCAACCTTCAAAAAGGCATGAGATCCGTTGATAAATGGCTGACCATCAGCCACCTGAGGCTGGACTTGGACAGGACTGAGGTCATCATCTGAGGATTGTCCCCTTACGGCTGGGTCAACTCCTTGTGTTCCACCGGCCTGGGTACCGCACCAGCACCCAGTGGCCACGCACGCAAGCGGGTGTTCATCATGGACTCATCGCTGACACTTACCATGCAACTCAACACCATCTGTACCTCATGCTGCAACACCCTCCGCATGCTGCAAATGATCCACAGATAGATCGACTCCAAGGCAAGACAGACCGTCCCCCAGGTCCACGACACCAGCCGGGTCAACTACAGCAACGCCCTCTATGGAGGAACAACAGCAAAACTGCAGGAGAAGTTGTCCACATCCAGGGTGCATCCGCACACCTCATCTTCAACATCCCCCACCCCAGCCACATCACCGTCCACCTGAGATAGCTAGAATGGCTCACTGTCTGCTGCAGGATCACCTTCAGACTCCTGAATCACACTCAGGAGGCAGTCCACAACCCCAGACCCAAAACCGACCTTGGATGTCTGTCTTCCAACACCCCGTTGGCCCAACTTCGTGCAGCCCACCTTGCCCTGGCCACCATTCATCACATCCACAGAACAACTGCATGCAGAAGATAGTTCTCCCACCTCACAAAACAGACCTGGGACTCTCTCACCGGGCACCTCAACATGACCCATGACCTCTACACCTTCATGATACTCTGGCAAATTGGTCTGTCTGAGCAGTATTGCAAGCCCCCCCTCAGCAGCTTGAGGCCTTCACGGGTGAGTATTGGGCTCCATGTCTGTATTTGGTGATACATTGTGACCCATGTGTGTCCTCAACCGGATTCAGATCCAAGTGTATGGATGGCTGGAGTTAGTTCCACCCTCAGGCATACTTTGACATATCCCCACACGTATGTTGTGGACTCATGCTAAATGACTGCAACATAAAATTACAATTATAAATGTATTTATTATAGGTCTGGGGCGTGATTTGTCCACCGAAAAAGGTGCAATACAGGGACCATAGAATCCAAAGTTCACAGGGGGAGATGTGATCCTTGGCATTTGGAGTCATCAGAGTCCAGGCCACAGTGTTTGGCATAATTGGTCAGACTGTAACCAGCAAGTCCATGTGGCAGATGATGTCAGTCAATGAGGTGATGCTGTCGCACATGGAGGCCAGGTGCCACGCCAGGTGACCTGGGAGATGTGGATGGTCCGCTGCCTCTCACAAACTTTTCCGTGGACGACCCACCTTCCTCCGGGAACCCTCAGATGCAGGCCTTGGCGATGCTTGGGACGCTCCGTCAGACATATCCTCCTCCTCCTCCCTCCCTGTGGCTGGTGGTGGTTTTCACCTGGTGGCACAGGGAGGGTTGCCCATGTTGTCGGCGATCCGACGGAGTGAATGGCTTATGTCCCTTTGCACCGCCAGGAGCTCAGCCAGTCTTGCCTCCATCCGTTCTTGGTGTGCTTGTTGACTGGCGTGTTGCTCGGCCTACTGGTTCTTAATCTCTGTGAGGGTCATCACTACCTGGCTGAACTCCCTGGTGTCACGCCGGTATGCGTCCATGATGTTGGCTATGTGTGACATACCGGTCCCTTCAGCTGGCTGGTCAGGTTCTCGCCTCCGCCTGCCTCCACTCCCACCACCCCTGCCCACATGAGCCTGGGCTGCTGTTGTGGGCACATCGGGTCTATGGGACCCCTGAGGGATGGCAGTGGCAGTATTGTCTGCCTCCTCCTGGGTGCCCAGCGCACCTTGTCCCTCCTGGTCAGACTGGCTCATGTGTTCACTGCGGGCAGGGCTCCTCGGTGTCTCCTGGGATGTGGCAGAAATGGGGGTGGTGGTTGGCACAGATGTTCCTGAACCAGGTGCTGCAGGGGCTTGGACACCAGAGGGTCCAGGTCGGTCGGGGTCATACGCGGAGTGTTGAGAGGCGTCGCTGCCGGTGGGATCAGGTTCCTCCCGAGCCTGGGACTGTGATTCTTCACCCCCATTGTTGGGGGGAGAATCATCACGTTGCCCTGTGTGTGAGAGACTGACAATGGTAATGCTGTTTCATGCAACATCCATGTTTCATACACATTCAAGTTGGCACTGTTCCTCCAGGTAGTTGTATGTGCCTAGGATTCTCCTCAATGTTCACTTATGGATGGGTATGTTGCGGGGGACAGATTGATATGTTCTCCTGAGTCTTTGACATGTAGATTTTTGGCTTGGATGCTTCTTCAGCTATGTATTGGTGTTGTTGTGTTACATGTCCATTGTGACAGTGGGTAAATCCATTGCCTGTCCCGGGGGTGTCTGCTTGTGTAAGGGGTGTGTGTGACAGGGCCTGCTGGTGGGTGTAGTGTGATTTGGCACTGAGGTTCCCAGGTGATGTAGCTGTCCCCCCATGGCGCATGCTGCCATGACAGTGAGTGTGAGTTCCTGTCCTAGATATCTGACCTTGTTGTCTTGGTGTTTGTGTTTGCACTGGTCACAGGAGTGCCTTGTGCTGCCTACACCCGGGCCAAGTGTCAGCTATCTTGTCAGTACTTTCCCAATCCCTGTGCATTGCGCATGGTGCATTGGTATGTACCTGCGCCATATGGGATGAGGGCAATTGTGTCTGATTTGGAGTTCAACAATGCGTTTAGTGACACCCACCCTCCCAGCATACGGGACATCCAATCTTGGGTTGGTGCTTCGTGTAGCATGAGACATAGCATGGCCTTGCTTTCTCAATGGGGCATACACATGTTATTGGCATTAGAGTTGTTTTTGACTGTGGTTGCGGCCGGTGAGGGCTTGAGGGTAGTTGCGTGCATTTTGTGTAGTTGGGGTGTGGATGCCATTACCCCCATGTAACGTAAGTTGTTTGTGTACTCACCAGGCTCTGGAAGTCCTTGAAGTCCATGTACTCCCACCGGCGGAAGCAGGGCCATTACCTTCTCCTCCCAGGGATGGAAATGTACTGGTCTGCGGGGCTCTGAGCGTAGTCGTCGTTCATTTTTCGCTTGACCGCCCTCTGCAGATCGTACCACCTGGCTTGTCATTCATTCCTGGTCCTTCTGATGGGTGCAACAGCATTCACCCTATCGACGATCCTCTGCCACAGGCGTGATTTTTCGGCTATGCTGGTCTGTCTGACCAATGTTCCAAACAGCTGTGGCTCGACTCTGATGACTTCATTGACAAGGATCTCCAGCTCCTCCGTTGTGAACTTTGGATTCTTGTCTGTGGGCATGGTGTGGGGTGAGGGTGTGGATGGTTGTGGGTGTGAATGTGAAGTTGTGGGTCTGAATGTGAAGAGGGGGTATGTGTGAAGGAGGTTGTGTGAAAGTGTATATGTTAAGTTGGATGGGTGCAGCTGTTGGTGTGTGCTGTCTAGCTGCAGTGAGTCTGTTGCAAAGGCTCATGGTTTGTGTGTGGGCCCTTTTTATTGGTCCATTTGTGGGTGGGCCTCAGTTTGAATTTTTGGTGGGTGTGTTATAAGGGGTGGTTGTGAGTTTGCCCCTCTGTTTGCCTGTTTGGATGCAGCCAGGTCAGTAATGTCCATGTTTTGTGCACTGTAGACGTGTTTTGTGGTGTTGTGTGAGTCGAATAGACCCTCCTTGTGCTGTTTTACATTGCCTATGTACGGTGCGTACATACGCAATGATGTTATTGTGAGGTGCGTACATACGTGAGGATGTTGTTGTGGGGTGCGTACATATGCGATGTTGATGTACACACCGTACATAAGCGATGATGTTGTTGTGGGGTGCATACAAGCGCGATGTTGGGGTACGCATCGTACATACGTGAGGATGCTGTTGTGAGGTGCATACATACGTGATGTTGGTGTACGCACCGTACATACGCGATGATGTTGTGGGGTGCGTACATACGCGATGTTGGGGTACGCACCGTACATACGCAAGGATGTTGTGATGTTGGGGTACGCACCGTACATACGCGATGATGTTGTGATGTTGGGGTACGCACCGTACATGCGCGATGATGTTGTTGTAAGGTGCGTACATATGCAGGGGGGGCCTGTACGACTCATACCCCTGTACGACTCGCACCCCGGGAACTACTTTTCCCGGGATACGAGTTGAACAAAGTTTGCTTTGTAGTGGGTAAAGTCATTCCCCGTGTACGGGACGTTTTCCGTACGAATCCTAAATCGGAAAGCCGGTCCGGATCGTACTTGTATGGTCGGACTGTATTTTTAGGCTTCGCACGGAAAAGTGTCCGGGTCCGATCCGTATGTATTTTTCCCATACGAATCGTGCTTCATGGGTGGGACGGGACTTGTACGATTCGTACGGGGAAAATTACGGATGCGAGTCGTACGGGAAAAAAAAATACAGGATCGGAATCGGCCCCTTTGTGTGGAAAAAACAATAAATTATCTCTCATTAATGAGGAAGGCATTATGCACTATGGAGTACATATATTCTTTTGTGCTATTTTAATGGATGCATGCTAACTAGCAAGTACTTTGCTACCCTCTTTGGTCCGCAGCTGGGGCAGCTGTAATGAACAATTTTCTTACTTTAATTCCAATGTCCCTGCTATTGTCCAAAATGTCTTTCAATTTTACCCTGACTCCAAAAATGCAGATGAATATAATGATAAAACGTCACATATGTCATGTATAAAATGCAGATATCCTGTCTGCTGTAAGTAGACGGTGTGAAAAACGATGCACTGCAGTACAGGGAAATGATTAAGGAATGGGATAGTTAGATTGTATTTGGCACGTTCGTCACAGACTATCCCATCTGCAAAACTCAAAGCACTTAGTACCACCTTACTCTGTGGCCTCGCCCTCCACCGCAATTTCTAATTCCAACAAATACATTTGCTTGACAGTAAGAAAAGGAAACTTGACTTACTGTACTACAGGGTAAGTTAGAGGGATAAGGCCGGGAAGTGGATGTTTTACTACAAAATAGCGAGGTGTCACTGATCATCATCATGTGGCTAAGCTTTGGCTTAGTCAGTCTCTGTAGTTGACAAGTCTTGAAAGGAAGGCCTAAATCCGTTATGGAAGCCATGAAATATATAAATTACTTGGCCCGAAAAATGTGGCACATTTTCATTTATATTGGTAGGATGGGACAGAACAGAAAGAATAAAGGAGTGAAGTACTAGGAGGTGACTGAGATGGCATTGTGAGAGAAGGGAAACACACCTTGCTTTTGCTTTGCCATGCATTGGAAAACTTTGTAAATGTCACATTAACTGAAGCAGATGCACATTGCTCAGCATTCACTGCAGTGCCAAATTGAAGAATGCAGCAGTTAGGTCATGTTGGCACTGATGAAATTCCATGGGCAGTGAGGTGATGATTGATGATGGGCGGAATACATATCTGCTTTGCTTAACTAATACAGTGAGTTAAGGGAGTTGACAGAAATACTCTCCCTTCTTTGAATCAAATCTTTGATAAAACCATTCCTAGCAAGTGAAGTATGTGAGCACGCCCCTCTCCAGAAGAGTACCCATGTTTATTCATCCAAACAATTATTCATTCGACATTTCATTGTTCTAGCATTCTTCACCCTTTGATATCTGCCATTTAAGCTTTACATTCCGTCATCCAGTCTTTCACCATTGATAATCATCCATACATATATATCCATCCATCTATCTATTCAACTATCCATGGCCCTCAATCATCCTTTCACCAATCCATGCATTTACCCACCCATGCATCTTTTCACTGATTCACACTTTCACTCCCCCTGCTTTAAGCCACCCAAGCATTCCTTTCAATCATTAACCCTTTCACGCACCCAGGCACGAATCCTTTCGCCATGTACCCTTTCAGCCATCCTTCACCCATCCTTCACCGACCCATTGAACCTTTCACCAATCTAAGCATCATTTCACTCATATAACATTTCACTCATCCTTTCGCCTTTCATCCTTTTTTCCCTTTTCCATCAACCCATCATTTTCAGTGTTTGTTGTGAGCTTTTGTCTGCTGAGTTGCAGATAGAAGAGGCCATTATGAACTCAACTTCCACTGTATCTGCTAAAGTGGGGGGATCATGACACGCTTGCAGTGAGTATACTAGTAATTGTCAATAAGCAAGCAATGTGACTTACCACCGCCAGTCCCTGCTGCCACTGGGACTCCACTTTCGACCGTCGTCACATCTGCTCTACTGGTGCTGCCGCTCGCCCCGGCATTGGTGGTCTGTGCAGCTAGAAAAAAATGCACATTTTTAGATGCCAGATACTCCTCCCTTTATTATTTTTATTATAGATTAACAAAATACAACCGCTACAGTTTGGTTGCGGTATTTTCAAAAATACAACATTGGGCATTTTGTTAATTGGCAATGTTTGAAAAGCCAACCAAAAACTTTTCGGACTGGAGAGGCAGAGCTATGATGCCTCTGAGTCATTGAAGCGGATGAAGGGGTAAAATAATTGGTCAATGAAGGACATATGGTCTTGGTTGGCTAATGCAAAGGGACCGTCCTCATACTAGTTTCTAGCCTTGCTGTACTGTCATCTAAAATGCTGGTATACTACTACTATAAAAATGAATGATGATACATACACAACATTGAGGGCGGGTCCACCCATGACCGTAGCCACTGTAGTTTTAGTGTTTGAGCATGAGCAAGGAAAAGAAGGCCTTCTCAACAAACATACATAGAATAGCTTACTTGGGCATGCAATCTTCACCATAGAATGCCTGTCCCGAAATTGGTTCTCTTAATCTTACAGTACCTGTCCACAAGATATAAAAGGTGAGAGGAAAAGCTTACAGACAAAGCAGAAGTAAGGAAGGTATGGGCAGACCAGTACAGACAGGAGGTACTCAACTACAGAAACTTGAAATATAGAAAATAACTAGGATAATGCAGGGATAGCAAGAATTTAACAAACATTAGATAGAACGAAGAGAAGTTGGAAAAAATTAGGAGACAGGCACAGTAAAAAAATAAATTAAAATTATATTAAATGTGGAGTGGTAAAAGTTAGGGAAATAATATTAATATTAGAAGGAGGACTTACTGGGGCCAGCAGATCCATTGGCCACGGCGCTTGTGGTAGTGGTGGTGGTGGAACTTCCACCTGCCTCGGTACTGGTGGTGGTACACCTGGCTCCATTACCCATCTCTGTGCTGCTAGCCCTCATCCTTTCTCTGGATGCTGATGTAAGAAATAAAGAAGATAAAATAAAAAAGATTAGTGGTACAGTTAATAATCTCGCTCAAAAAAAATTTGACAGGCAAAGACAAACGCAGTAACATTGTACTTTTCTAAATCAGATTGCCTTTAGTACTAGTATCAATTGATTTGACCTATTCCTAATTTCCTAAGCCCTATTCAAAATTTCCTAAACTACATTTTGGAACTACGTTTGTATTGCAACAAGTGATCTTGGCTTCTCAACTAATTCTCATTCTCAACCTCCTTTGACAGGCCAACTCAGTATCCTTTTTTTCCAATGGTTAGATGCATACTACACATCACTGGAAGGTTGCTTGGGACTGTACAAGCTACAAAAAGAAAGGCACAGATAACGCTAACTCACTGATATTACTACTACCACTATCTTAGTGACAGGATAGAGGAGTTGTCATGACTTCTTATATAATCAGCCCAAGTGAGCACCAACGAGTACAATTAGGTGGCGCTGAGCACCTGGTTGCATCTCATAATATTTGTAATGTAAACTTAACTTACCTCTAAGTGTGAACAGCATACTATTTTGAAAAAATAATTTGCATAAAAAGAACACAAAAAATAAATAATAACTCACCGAGCCCCGCAACCTCAATGCCCAGCAGGTCGAGCAGGTCCTGCTCCCTGTCCAGGATATTGGCCAAGTGGTGCGTCAACTGCTGCTGGGTGCGCTGGACCCCAGAGCTCCAGCACACACACGGCACACCTTCCCCCAGAGCAGTCAACGCTCATGCAGGCCGTACACACTATCAGACCTGCTGCCTGCAGCCATCATGGAGGGGAGGTGGTGCTGCATATAAAAAACAAGCGCAGCCACCGCCACCTCTGAGAAAACGCTGCGGGCAGCACGCCTTGGCTGTGCCGATGACCACAAGGTGTGCGATTAGCAGCTCCACTGGCTCCGTCGCTCCCTCTCTTGCCTTCGCCCTGCTCTGTCATGGTGCTGGAAGGTCAATAAAAAATGTGAAGATGTAGGAGAAGGACAAAGGGAAAACTAAAGCCTTATGGTGGGAAAACAAAAAAAGTACAAAAGTCACAAAAAACACAAAGAAAATTACAACATTGTAAAATACATAAGCACAAAAACACACACTGATACAATAAAGTAAAATGAGGGGTGGGTGAATCAGATAGGGGAAGGATTGAATAGATTGAGGGTGGATTAAACAGCACCACTCACAGAACAAAAAACACAATGGAGGTACCCATGCGAACCGGTGGTGCCGTTTGCACGCAGTTTTTAGCACAGGAATGCGCGTCACACAACTGGACGTCAAAAACATAGTGCAAACTGGCACTTTGAGCAGCTCATCCTGTCCAAGGAATACTGTGGAATCTCGCTGAGGTTTTGGCCCGCTCCGCAGAATCCCACGTAGGAGAACTCCGCGAGCTCCACCCAGGCCTAATCACAACTAAAATGGATTACAAAATTAATTACAACACATAACATATAATTCAAAAGTAGCAATCACATAGCATTCCCATAATTGAAATAATATGTTATTTTCCTCCCCTAATAAAGAACTCAAATATAACTTACTGCTTCATGGCTGCAGATCTTCCTCCGTATCCATACACTCAAAAAGTATAATCCACCAAAAATAGAAGATAAATATCTCTTAAATGTTTGCCTTTTTTTGTTCCATGTTTCGTGACCTGACACAAGTGAGCAAACATTATCCTTTTATGAGGGTAATACGCTGAATGTTATTAAAATGAATGCACAGCCTAGGTTCTTACACCATTTTAGTTGGATATCACATGTAAATAAGGAAACAAAATTATAGCCAGCTTACAGATTGCTAGGAGACTCAGAAGTCAGAGAAAGAAACCTAACCATGGAAAATTAAAAAAAGGATACAAAAAGAGATGATTTCAGGTTATCCAATTTATATAAAGACAAGCTAACCTTTGGGGATTCATGCATTTTCAAATTCATGCAAGATGCAAACGGTAAGCCAAGTGACCAAATCTACTGTTGCAATTATTTAACCTTTATGAACAAACACTAAAGCTTTTAAAGCAGGCAGTATGTATTCATAAGGAATGTTAAATAGGCATAAACCTGGCCTGTAATCAAAAACAGGTATTTTATCTTTTTGTCCTCTTGGATTCATTCTGCAATAATTAAGTTTAGTCAAGTCTGGAATAATGAATCTCCATTTGATTTAGACCGTTTATTTGATCTAGACCATTCAGAATATAAATACCAGCTGCAATCTTGTGAAAAAAATGATATAATATTATGAAAGGCATATTTGAATATCTTATTCACATCCTAGTGTTTGTCTCCCTACCGGTCATTTTTCATGTGCTAAAATGAGAAATGAACAGCTTCAGTTATTCAGAAACGTCTGAAAGTCACTGGTGAGCATAAATCTTCGAGAGGTTTAAAGAATGCATGAAAATTAGATCTTCAGGAACAAATAACAGTGTAGTCCGACTGAATTTCAGCTTTCCCCCGCTAAGGCTCCCAGCCCCTTTAAACAAGCATTGGCATAGCCAATAGGTATCGCCTTTGGGACATTGAAAGTATTTAGCTATGCAGCACATTATTCTGGGTGCTACAACATCTACTGATACTTCCCTAGACTATGCTGAAAGGGGGAGCCACAGCCGCCAGTGAAGCCAAGAAGAGATTGTATGAGGCACAAGAGAGCGAACAAGCTGCGAGGGTCAGGCACTACACGATAGAAGGCGGGAAGTGCCCTTGTAATAGTAACAGAAGAGTGAGATTGCAGAGTGTGAGAAAAAACGAACTAAGGGGGTCATTAGGATGGCGGATGGACTGGAGTCCATCCGCCATCCTGGTGTAAACCGGGACCGTCCACCATGCATGCGGGCAGTCCTGCACACCAGATCAGGATGCGACCGCAACCATGGCGGTCGGATCTTGACTTTTAACATTGTGGCTGGTACTGTCGAAATGCTAAAACAGCATGTCGTGCATTTCACAGCACTACGTGGCAGGCACCATCCGGTGCCTGTCTCGTAGTGCTGTGAAATGTAGGGGGGTACCATGGGTACCTCTCAAGTGAACCCTCACCTCCCCCAACACAAGGGGGGTCCGCAACGGGCCCCCATCACCAATCCCCACAAGCCTTTCCATGGCGGCAGGAAAGGCCTGCATTCTGATTTGGTGGATGGTGCCTGGTAGGCACCACCACCATTCAGGGCTACCTGATATGTCTGCCAGGCAATTTGTTAGATTGCTTTTGGCGGACCTGTGGCGGATGGTCTTTGCGTCCGCCAGGGTCCAATTGTGATTCCCTCCGCCATCGTAATGTGGCGGAGGGAAAATCGCGTACGATTGCGGAAGGACCATCACCGCATACCTGGCGGTGACGGGCCTTCCGCAATTGTAATCGGGCCCTAAGAGTAGAACGAGCTAAGGGCAAGAGATCTGAGCAGAAGTGAGGGTGCCAACAATGAGAGAGAAACTCAGACAAAAGTAAAATAATGATTTAAGGGAAGAACTGAGCAGCAATGAGAGTACAAAGATTAAGCAGAAACAAGTGAGCAGAGAAGTCAAAGAGGTAAAAAGAGAGCTTAAAGGCAAAAGAGAAGTACGCGGTGGAGGGGAGAGGCAGGAGAGAGAGGCTAGAAGCTTCAAGACAGCATGAGAGAGGGTCCTTCAAGGGCCAGGCCAGGTCGGAGTACTGTGCACAGGTAAATGTCTTAGACAAGACCAGGCAAAGGTTGAAGTTTCCATCTTTTCTGTCTAGAGGGATGCATTTTACACAGCAGCATCCGTCTTCTATCTGGCTGTCTACAGCCCACCTCTCAAGCGTCAAGGAGCTTTCCATAAGTTACCCAGCAGATCACACTAACTATGCAAATCTGTAAAGGATAATGGATGAGTTCTCACAAATAAGATCTCTTATATATTTATATTTTATATACCCGCACCCCCCCATTCAGACACGTAGCTGAGATGTTAGTGTACGATACATTAATTTTTGAGTTTCCTTTAGCTACTATTTTTTGGGGGATTGGTTTGTTAAGGAAGGATGTTGTAATGGTTCGATAACTTAGGGGCCTATCAGGAAAGCGGGCGGATCGCCACCGCCGCTCAGCGGAGGCGATCCGCCCGCCAAATGTCCCTGTGCCACCTCCGCCATATTAGTATGGCAAGGGGCACCGCAGCGGAGGATAAGACCGTCCGCCGCTTTTCCGCCGGTCGGATTGCCAGTCGGGCGAAAAAGGCACTCAATATGGTGGCGGTGCCTGCAATATGATGGGTGCGGTAGAATGCCTTTCCATGGCGGAGACTCCGCCATGGAAAGGCATGCGGTAAACACTTTGGGGGCCCATTGCGGGCACCTGGGGGGTTGGCAGGGTTGGTGGCTGCACTTGGGGGGTAACTATGGTACCCCCTACATTGTCACGCACAAGGTGGCGGGCACCACGCGGTGCCTGTCACGTTGTGCATGCCAATGCACAACATGCAGTTTTTACATTGTGGCGGGTGCTACTTACAGCACTGCCCGCCGCAATGTAAATGTTGCGGGATGCGACCGCCAGGGTGGCGGCGCATCCTAATGGGCCTGGCGGGAACACCGCACCTCCGGCGGGCGGTCCCGTTTACCGTTACAGAGGATAGTCTGCCTGCCATCGTAATATGCCCCTTAGATACGATATGGGTAGCGGCTTGCAGACTTCAAGCACCTACACTTCTTGTTTTGGAAAGAGGCACGCCTGAATTTTCAGTAAAGCTGGAATATTCCAAAGACAGAGTGCCACTTACTAGAAGTACATTGTCTCCTAAATTGCATGCAATCACTGTCAGTCTTTGTGACCTTTGACACAAGGACCTTGCATGGTTTCCAGCTTTGTTCATACTGAACTCAATGTGAGTCCAGTTACTAAGCATTTACTACCACTTTGGTCGAGAGCTCTAACTTCACATGTTACGTTATGTAATGATTGAGAATATAAACTGCGTCTTATACCAGTGTGTTGTCGCTCTCATATGGTTAAATATGCCACAGAACGTATATGTGATGAGGTCAACCACTGTGTAGCTGTTTGTGTAGTTATGTATACTATTGTAGAAGTACAAACTGCAGAAATGACTTAGAGGTCCCAGGATTTCAGTTGTGATTTAAGAGAATACAAAAAAATCGTAACGGTTAAGACCACTCCTTTAAGATATTACTTTTACAAGAGTATGACTAATTTGAGTAAAGGGCAACCCCATAGCTCATGCAGCAATGTTCCTCTTTGCTACAAATCCACAGATGTCCATTACAACGCAGACATTAAATCGTAATGCCTTTACAACGCAACTTTCACAACGCAACTACCATTACATCGCATGCTATTACAACACATGTGCCTTTACTACGCATGCAATTACAACCCATGCCATTACAATGGATAACATTACAACGCATTGTAAGGTAAGTATTTGAGTTAAGTTGTTATTTGTCAGGTAATTTTGAAAAAAAAGTAAATTGCGGATTTGTGTGGGAGTGTTTATTAATACTCAGGTAATTTTTTTATTACTAGTGTATTATAAGATAAAAGATTTCAAAAAAATGTAAAAGGTTAATTTGTTTTTTTAAATAAATGTAGAAAATAAATGTAGAATTACTTTTTTAAATTAGAGGGCGAGTTATAGTATTTAAAGATTCATCATGTAATGAATTAATACTCAGGTAATTTAAAATTATTTAATACACAGGTTAATAAAAAATTTAGAGTATTAAAAGATGTCATAAAAATATTGTATTTATTTAAATAATAAATTGCACAAACCTAGTGGGCTGGGATGCTAGGAAAATAGGGTTTTGGGTGGGGTAGTAAATTAATACTCAGGTAATAATCTTAATACTAAAAAATACATATACAAAATTTTAACATCTCAATATAATCTTTAATAAAAATACAGTAAAGAAATAAACAATACACCGATTAATGATGTAGTTTTATTAAATTCTTAATTGTATTCACATTTTCAAAAAATTATAACATTATAAATAAAATGCAAAAAATATTGATAACATATTTTATTAATAATAATATTTTTTTTTAAAGTAGAATGTTCAGTGAACAGTTACATATATTTTTTAATTTCTTTGTAGGTTTTCCCATAGTTTACCATTGAAATCAATGGGGAAATTGTCGATTTTTCGTTTTTACAGAAATACATGACATTGTCACGTATACGTAACTTTCGTCATTACGAGGATTGTTGCGCTATGGATCCGATGCAAGGGAGAGCTCTGTCATGGTAAGGCCAATTTTGATTATTTAAAAAAATTAGTGGTAATATCTATCGTAAGGAGAGAGGAGGCAGGTAGTTAGAAATAGTAAACATGTTTTGAGTACATTTTTTGTGTATTACCTTAATATTTAATTCCAAAACAGGTAAAAGTATTAGGCCCAAGTCGCGTTTCAGTCTTTAGTAACACTTTTTGTTTAATAAAATGTATTAAATTATAAATATTATAAATCTTATTAAACCAAAGTGTAATGAAAGTAATCGAATTTGTTTTGTTTTTTTAAGCGACTGGGTTTTTGGGGGAAAAAAGTTAATGCGTCATTGCGGTTATAGGCATAGGTCGTAGGAACTTTCTAAAAGACTTCAGGTTTTGAAAAAACATTTTGGCCAATTTTTAAACCATTGCATATTGGATTTTGGGAAATCGTATTGGGTTTTTTCGAAAAAGGGATTGCAACTATGGATTTTTGGATGTGGATTTATTTTGGATTTGGATCGAGATTGCATCGCTGTTTTTTTTTAGCGTTTTTTGCCCCATTTGTTTTCTTTTTCAGGATTTCTTTTTGGGTGCGATTTATGTAAGTGTGCACATACATTTTTACAGTTTAATTATTAGCTGGAAAAATTTGTTTTTGCAGAACTGTGCTCATTTTTTAAAGTTTCATTCGGGTCATGGATTTCAACAAGGATTATGGAATATTTGCGATGGTTTAAATGACTACTCTCGGTGAAAAAATGAATTGAACTTAAGTCCAAGAGTTAAAAAAGAAGACATCAGAAGGTAAGAAAACCCAACTTTTTAATATGAGTTTAGTATTTTGGCATGATTCCACTACTAACTAAACTATTTATAGTCACCACCCTATTGGATGGAACTAACTTGCTTTAACCCAGAAAAAAACCACCCCTGTCCCGTGCTTCCAGCACTCCAAGGTGCAGATTTACAAGCCCCTTGCGCCACTTTTGCGTCACTTTTAACATGGGAAAAGTGACGCAAAAGTGGTGCAAGGGGCTTGTAAATCTGTCCCCAAGTGTGTCAGAAATCATGATTATGTGTTAAGATTATGTATCTGACTCTATATACTTATTGTACCGATTGTGTATAATGATATGTTCGTATCCACTTTGTGTCAAAATCGTGAAGTATTGTTTTCACTGTACATGACTTTCGCTATGATTTGCATTGCTAAATATTTGTACATGACTCTTGCTATGTGCATCGTTAAGAGTATTGAATGAAAAAACCCCGGAGCTCGCTCCAGTAGAATCCTGACGCTGCACGCGTAAGACACGCAACGTCTGCATTGTTGCTCGGGTGTGGCCAGACTATAAATATCCACACCTGAGTTCTGGAAACTGTTTAGCCTTCCACCATCCAGAGCGGAACCTTGACTTACCTGATCTTCATCGAGCGCAAATCTTCCTGCTTCGTTGCCTCGAATACGAAAATTTTCTGGATTGTCTTCCTGATCTTCAGACCTGAAAGACAGCAAAACATGAAAGCAAAGTGAAAACAGTTACTTATTATCTGGCGCCCATCGCAAGACAGCGTCAAATAAGGAAGCATTTAAAAACAATTTTTGGAACGTTTTTTCCACAAGAAAAGACAATTTAAAGACACAGATCTTTATGTGAAAAGGTTCAAAGACAATTTTAAAAGTTTTCTTTTATTTTAGTGTAATTTCTGTCAAGTATCACGTGACATATCAGGAGACTTTGGAGAATTAATAGTAAGTGTTTGGGGGAAAAGGTGAACTTTTGAATAATTGTATGAAAGTGTCCATATAGATAAAGTCAGTATTTGAATATTGATTCCCTTTGTACAAAATTTCAGGAAAACACTTAGAACTCCCTCTGCGCACAACAGTAGACTAAGCAGCTCTCCAAACAAAACTACCGACTTCTGTCACAAGACTCCACGGATGCTACATAAAAACCCTGATTATCTCAGGTAGGACATATGTTTTATATTTCTCTGAGGAAAGTTAAACAAGAGGTGACTGTGACATCTTACAACAAAGAGTTAGAGTCTAAAGTATTCCCTGTTGCATTGCAGGTCGACAACAGGAAAAAGCAGCATCCAAATCCGGCCCTCCTTCCTTTACTTTATCTTTTAGCCTTCGTGTTAGTACATACTTCACAGGTTGAAAGGTAGGGTTTTTTGGGAAGTTGGCTCATAGCGTTTCTGCGAAACTTCAATCAAGTACTCCTCAGGTAAGAGTACTTATTGGACCTTGACAGATTTTTGGAAAAATGCCAAAAGATTTAGGGGGTATTTTGGGTCAAAACAGGCAAGTAAGGAGTTATAGGAGATAGAGTAGGTTAGAAATGGAGGATGTGTGCAATATTTTCTAGGTAGTCTGAAGCCACCAACAATGAAAATTGTTGAATTGCACCCAATTGTCGCTCAGGCATTTCTTTAGTTCTTTTTTAAATTTGTGGGCTCAGACTACCAGTTAATGATTGCGACATTCTCATTTCTTGGAAACTTTGCTCCTTCCTCAGAAATTATAGAAGTTAGTTCCCAATTTATTTATTGAAGGAGTTGTGCCATCCCTCTATGACATTGTTTGTTTTTGCTCCGCCCTCTAAGCAGGTAGAGTAGCAGTTCCACCACTTCACATGGAAACCTGGTTTCCTCCTGCGACCTGACCTGATTCGTTGGCCAATCCATGTGTCTTCAAAGTAACTTAGTAGGGGTGCCAATTTGTTTTCGCTTGCAGTAAAGTATTCAGATTCTGTAATAGAAGTGTAGTATTCGTCTACACTCTCAGGAGGAACAAAACAAAGTGCTGTTAGTGTTTTTTTAATTCAAATTGTAGTTTGCTGTCCTCAACTAATGATTTTTTTAAAACTTTTTCACCAATATGCCATTGAAATGTGAAAAAAACATACTTGAATTTTGGTATCCGTGTACATTTTGGTAATTGTGTTAATCATTGGTGAGTCAAAGTCAATTAACACTTTTCTAGGACTTTTGTTAATTGTTATAGCTTTCATCACTGACAAAAATTCAGTGTATGTTGAGGATTGTTTATCAGGGAGTAAACCCTACACTAAGGGAACAACTGTATGGTTGATATAGGCATGAATAGTGTATATTTGTGTGAATGGATGCGGTGTGGATTTAAACATCCCATCCATCATCCAAATATCACTACTGTTCAACTTAACAAGATTATGAGGTGTGCTAAAGATTAGTATTCTTTTATGAGGGTTTTGGTTGTCATGTAAAAGAAATGGTTCATTAGTAACTGTTATAGAAAGTTCAGAAGGAATGTTGATGTCAGAAAAGGTTTGGGGTGTTACACTAAGAGGGTTACTTGCCTGTTTTTTACGCTGAATAATTCTGCATAGGTTGGGTATTGTGGGCATACTACTCGCAACATGAGATGGAATGTTTTGGGATACCTCCTTCACAACTGTGCCACGGGGTTCATTGGAGATGGATGCAATTGCTTTCATTTCATTGATGTTTTCACAAATTTCAATCTCCATTGCAGAGGCAGAGTGGTTATGCTCTGTGGTTCTTGAAACAGAGTCACCAAGAGTAACCGCTCTGCCTGTGCAATGGGACGAGTAATATTACACACACCTCCAATGACACCTGGGCTCAGTTAGTCTCTCCTTACAATAAACATACCCACTATGATTTAAGAGATGGTTTCCTCTGCTGGATTCGATGTATTTCGCCTCATTTTCGGAAGCCATTATCTGTAAAGATTTGAAAAATAAAACAATATTGTTTAATTATTTGTAAGAGTTGGTGTTTTCCTATTTTTTTAAAACAAATTGTGAACATTTTATGCACAATTTTTGGCAGCTTAAATAATAGGCACTGTGAACTTTGATTAAATTGTTTGACATTGTTGATTTTGCTTATGAAGTTTTATGATCTTAATTATTTACCTAGAAATGAATGATGGTTAGTTTGTTATGCAGAACAGTTATTGGTATAGCTTACCTTATTGATTGTTCTTTTTTGATTTTTTGGATTTCTGGTTGTTCATTGGTGGTTGTTCTCGGTTTTGTTGGGTTTTTTCAAAGTTGATTCTATTGTTGATTTGTTGGGTCTGGAAAAAAATATATTGTTTTAGTAATCTTTTTGGGTGTTTTTTATATTTTCCATTACCCTGCAATGTAAAAAATTAATGCTTTGAAATGGTTGTACAGTATAATTTTGGCTTACTTATTTTGGGATAGTTTGGTTAGATTTGTCTTATTTTTTTTGTTGAGCTATTAAAACTTTATTTATAAAAACCTATAGCTAAATATTTACCTTGGAAAGTTGGTTTTCTTCTGCTTTGATGTTTGAATTTCCAATGTTCTGTTTTATGAAAAGTCAGTGAAAAAAATAGTTGAAGATTGTTTTATTTTGGAAAGTGAATTTCATTTTTTTTGCAAAGTTAAACTTTGCTTCAAATTGCTTGTGCTTTTATTATTAAAAAAAGTTGAGTTTTATTACCTTGATTTCTTTTTTTTCTTCTGCTAATTATTGTCTTTTGTTTCTGATGGAGGGTGTGTGCTCCTCTCCTGGTGTTGTTTGATGTTTTTTCTGTGGAGAAAACTAAGGGGTCTATTACGATGACGGGCCGACAAAGTCCGCTCGCCACCACAACGGCAAAAGGAACCGCCCGCCATAGTTGCGGCAGTCCCGCCATTCAAATTAGGATGCGCCCGCCACACTGATGGGCACATCTTGCATTTTTTACATTGCAGCGGGTGGTGCTGTAAGCAGCACCCACAGCAATGTGAAAAATAAATGTTGTGCATTTGCAAGCACAACGTGACAGGCACCGCGTGGTGCCTGCCACCTTGTGCATGCAAATGCAGGTATGGTACCCCCCCATGTGCACCCCGACCCTCCAACAACGGGCCCCCAAATGCAGAAACCGCATGCCAAAGGCTGATCTATGCCATCATCCTAATATGGATGGCGGTGTCTTGCAGACACGCCACCATATTATACACGTTTTCCGCCTGGTCGACGAGTCGACCGGGGGAAAAGCGGCGGACGGTCTTCCCATCCGCTGCAGACCCCCCCAGCCATCCTAATGTGGCAGGGGCTCATTCCCACCGGGCCAGCGGTGGCTACCGCCGGACCAGCGGGGTGATCCGCCCACCATCCTAATGGGCCCCCAAGTGTTTTAAATCATTTTTATATTATTTGTTACAAATATTGCATATATCCATGGTAATTTAACATTTTTAAAAATTAAGACTTTTTTGGGGCGATCTACAACTTTGCTTTTATTTGTGACTAACATTTTCCCTGATACCACCATCCAGCAAAGAGTTGGTATAGTAAATTTGAACTCTTCACCATCCAGCACTTTTCCTTTGGCAAACACTGCTTGGAGTAGAAATAGTAAATTTGCTCCCAACACCATCCACCACTTTCCCAGTGGCTAACACTGCTCGGAGTTGAAATGGTAAATTTGCCCCCACCACCATCCAGCACTCTTCCTGAGGCAAACACTGCTCGGAGTAGGAATATTAAATTTGCCCCCACCTCCTTCCAGCAATTTCCCTGAGGCAAACATTGCTTGGAGTTGGAATAGAAAATGTGCCCCCCCACCATCCAGCACTTTCCCTGAGGCAAACACTGGTTGGAGCAGTAATAGTAAATTTGCCCCACCACCATTTCCCTGAGGCAAACACTGCTCAGAGTAGGAATAGTAAATTTGCCATCACGACCATCCAGCAGTTTCCCTGAGGCAAGCACTGGTCGGAGTAGGAATAGTAAATTTGCACCCTCCCCCGAACATCCTACACTTTCCTTGAGGACAGCATGGTTCGGTGTAAAAATAGTAAATTTGCTTCCTCCACCACCTTATACTGTAAATTAGTGAAATACAGGTCAGTTATGGAATCGTAAATTTGTTTTTTTGACCATCCCACATTTTGTGAGAACTAAACAGAGCTCTGTGTATTCTGTGAAAATTTTACTTCACCATATATTTTATTATTGAAACGTTAAATTATATTTATTTATTTTTAATTAAAATTATTTGTTTTACTGACAGAGTTTGTGGATTTATTGGCTGTATTGTAACTGGATAGTATATATTGCTGTTTTTCAAAATCAGCAAATGCTGTAAAACATTAAAAAATAAGAAATGTAATTTTATTGGTTTATGTAATTATATTGTATTTAAAACATAATTATATTGTACACTTAATTCAGAATGTAGATGGCACTGTTTGGGTTCTTTAAAGTTCACCTGTTGCCTGCCTTGAAAAACACATGCGGTCACCTTGGAAGTCAGTTTACCACTGTTTTTAAAATGGTGGTCGGCTGCTTTTATAATTTTTTTTAATGTTGAACGATAATTTAAAAGAAAAACTGTTTTGTGCACAGTTCTTTTGCGTGATTTAGAAGCTGACAAAAACTATAATTATTTGATAGTTTTATAAATGTTCGTTATTTCTTTTTTTGTTCTAATGTCCGCCATTTTAGCGAGTTGCAAGGTAAGGTGCATTCATAGCAATAGTTGCAGGACTTTCGTTTTTGTATTGTTGGAAATGGTGGCTTAATTATTGTGCTTTCGTTTATTTGTTTTTGTTAAAAAATATATTATTCTTTTTTTAAGGATTTATTTTATATGTAAAAATTAATTTGCGGGTATTCATTATTTTTGGGACATATTAAAATACAGGGGTATTAATTTTATTAAACGAGCATTTATTTTTAATACCCGTGTATTAATACACTTCCCCAACCAAAACTCCTATTTTCCTTGCATCCTCTTACAGGGGTTAGTTTAAATTTTTTCCTAACAATATTGGGATTTTTTAACTAATCAGAGAGAATATTATGGGAAATGCACACGAGTAATAATTTTAATACATGAGTATTTAATACCCAATTATTAATTTTTAATATCTGTGAGTTAATACACTTCCCCACCCAAAACTCCTATTTCCCTTGCATCCTCTCCCAGGGGTTAGTTATACTTTTAATTAAAATAATATTTAAAAAATGATATTATATATAAAAAAAGTGTAGTAACAGCATGCGTAGTAATAGTATGCATTGTAATGGTTTGCGTTGTAATGGATGTTATAGTGCATTCAAATGATTTTGCGTTGCAATGGTATGCGTTGTAAAAACATGTGATGTAATGGTAGCTGCGTTGTAAAGTCTGCATTGTAAAAGAATGCGTTGTAATGGTTTGCGTTGTAACATCATATATTCAGCTGCGTATGAACCTTTCTCATCAAGTCTCCTTCAGAAATACACACATTGTGATACCCACTAATTTAGCAAAATATATTGGTTTATCACTCATATTTAGTCTCATATAAATCACAATAGCCTTAGCGGTTAGTGTCTATTTTATAATAAAACCATCCAATCCCAAAGGAGAGCGTTAGCATCCTCATTTATAATAGCATACCTTTGTATCTGATAGGCATATTAGGTGTCTTTGATTGCGTAATTTTGACATAATTCGTACGATGAGTACACACATATGACAGATATTCACTGACCTGTTGGTGTTGAAGTTTCTGTTTCTCTGTATTGGGAGGGAAAGGGTCGGCCTTTAGTCACACTCTGTTTTATCAGCGGCAAAATGGGAGTAAAAAAACAGCGTAAGAGAAGGTGGGTGCCCTGTGGTAATGTGGCACACAGCATACTGTGGCTCCTGAGCGCATTCGTACAGAGACTAACTTCGTCAAGGGTCCTGCCCTACTTCGTGGCCTATTTGATTCCGCGTCGCCCGGCTTGTGATTACCTAGTATTGCAGTTCAAAGGGCTGGGCATTCAAATGGATCCTAGCCTGACAGAGAGAACTCCCAGGTAGCTTTGTGGGCACCTCGGTTCGAGGCAACCTCCGCCCCTCTCTGTTCACAATAGTTGGTTATTAGGGCTACCCCATAACAGATCTGATTGTTCTGTATAGCGCACTTTGAGGTCCTGCAACCAAATATGGCAAAATGTTTGGTTTGGAAATAATGCGTTAAATAATTAAACGTAAAGAAAGGAAGAACGAAGAAGACACTGCTTTAAATGTGTGCAAGGGGTCACATTTTCTTAAGTTAAAAATAAAATAATAGGTTGCCATCAGATGAAGGTATGGGTACGTGTATTTGACCCCTGCACACATTATTACAATACAGTGGTTCACTGTCACTTCTGTGCCATCTGGCGCCACCCACTACCGCTCAACCGGTTACCAAGTATTTCATATAATTCTCATTTTACATACCATTGGCTCAACGCACACAATACAGGAGACTATTTTACTTCCTCTCCAACTTTCGGAGCTAGGCTCTGAAAACCCTATGTTATAGTTTACAGACCACAGGTAATGTTTTTAGAAGTAAGTATTTAGTTTTCAGAAGAGAATATTGCTGTAACATAGATAGAATTAAAATGCAATGTTTATCCCCGTTTAGAAGGGGTAATTGATAAAATGTAGCCGAAACTATACTGCTCTACTTGCACCCTCGAAAATACCTAAAATACATTTTAGTGTTCCTCTAAAATGAAAACTAAAACAATTGCAGTTTATTTGGGTTGGAAAACAAGTAAACATAGCAACAAAAAAAAACAAGACAGGTGTAAAACATTGTTGTGGTTATACCAACTTTAAAATAGAGCTGGCTTTAATATAAATAACTATATAATTTACTTTAACACGGTTTCATAAAATATTGATGTTGTAACTTTTATAAACAAAAGATTTTATGTTAGAACTCTAGTATGATCTCTTGCCAACTTCCTCTCCAAAACACTGCTATAAGCATGCCACGCCCCCAACAAAGAAATGCGGTCTTGGGGAATAGTTTGGAAAGACAAGGTAAAGGTATGCAAGTTGCAGGCACATCGCTGCTTGTTCCCGAGGCAATACTCCATGGGAGTTAACTTTTAAAAAAAGGTGAGGCATGCACCAACAACTAGCCATTTACAGGCTATGATTTTGGAATGACACAGACATAAATCAATCAAAACTGGTGGGATGGATCATACCCCACAAAGTACATACAACAGATCTCCAGACAGCGCAAGCGCTGTCTAGGCTCGACCTAAAAAGGGCTTTGTGGCCCCACCAACTCACTGTCAGCAAAGAAACAGGGCTCTTTGTCCTAGAAAGAAATATAGTTGCAACTCTCTCCTTCCAATTGCAGCAAAATATTTACCCTGTTTGGTCTGTGAAGCCAAACTTTCTTCCCCCATACTCAAATAAAGAAAACAATGATCTTCAATCTTGCTACCACTTACAATAATTATTTCAACCATACAACTTTCCCAGCAGTGACACTGAGCCTTTCTTTTCTCCTAATGGATTATGACTGAGAAGAAAATTGAAGAAAAAGGAGCATTATCATTAATTTAATTTTATTGCAAGTCACAGACATACTGCATGGAATATGCTGATATCAGATTGTTGAGGAAACTCGACTAACGTCACCTCCCGTTAGGATGCTTTCATACTCTGTGCTTCTCAAGTGCCATTAATATAGAAAATGGACTACAAGGTTCTCATCTTTTGAGTTTGGAAACTACACTAATTGTCCTTCATAAAGGAAAACTACAGATTGCACTGTAAAAGACTTGCGTTATATGTTCAATGAAGTAAACAAAACTTTGCCCTCAACTACAGCGAAACAATTATTTTTTCCTCTGCTACCTTTTAAGATAGTTGTCTTAGCTGAAAAATCTCCTGACAATATACCATGAAGCTTTTTTCTCTTTACTGGTAACTGATCATTGGATAAAATGAGGATGAAACAAACGTGTTCTTTTAATACCCCTCACAGACTTCAAACATTACATAGTTTGTTCACAGATCTATTAAATTAAGTAATTTCTCACATGGAAACTGATCAGCTCTAATCAAAATGTCCACTGGTGACTAAAGAATAGAAGAAAGATACAATAAGGAAGCTTCATAGCAGAGAGCTCATTTAAATAGCTTGTTAAAAAGTGTGACTTTCTTCATAGATTAAGGACATCTGCCACATTTCAGGCCACGAGGCTTGAAATTTGCCCCTCTTATCTTCAAGTATACAAATAGCATTGAGCGCCTATTTCATCAACTGTCAGTTTATCTCCAGCTAACAAACACATTTTTATCATGAAACGTCGCCCCTCTGTAACGGGAGACCACATTAGACTGACCAAATTTATAATGGATCAGGAAAATTAATTGATTGTGCCCTTGGTCACTTACCTGTCAACCTGCCTTCTCCCTATCTTAATAGCCATGATCCAGCCTTAAGTAAATTTTCTCAGCCTGCTAGATGAGTACACCTCAGCCTAATTCAAGCACAATCCTCGCCTGTGCAATGAAGCCCCTTCACCATCCGATTCATGAATCTTCCGTCCCAGGGCATCGGTTGTAATTTCTTCAATAATGAATGTAAGTAAAGTGAGTGGATGGAGCACAGTCCACTCAGAGAACAAATGCAGGCCAAGAACAACTACCAACCGTCAGCATTCAGTTGCATTACTGCCAACAACTCCTGAATTAACCTCCCAACTGAACCATTCAGGGACGGTGGACATCTTGGATTCAACATAGATCTTCTGCCATTCACATCAGCTAACATGTAGAATATCAACTAGAAAGAAAACCTTTTAGTTTATATCAGAGAGACTGACCTTGTTTAATGCTTCCCATTCCTCGCAAAGACACACAATAATTGTTGAAATGGCCCTTTATTCAGTGTCCTTCCTAAAATGTTTGCATTCTTCCTCTCCTTTTTGCTGAATTCCTTTTTGTTATCTATAGAACGCTGTGCATTTTTCTACTGGTAACTGTGCTAAAGTGCTTATGCTCTCTCCTTAAACCTTGGTAAAATTAGTTCATCCCCAATTGGGAAACTCAATGTACTTATTAGTCTCTAGTAAAGTGGTACTTCATATTCCCGGGGCCTGTAAATTAAATGCTACTAGTGGGCCTGCAGCACTACTTATGCCACCCACTTATGTCTCAGACCTGCCATTGCAGAGCCTATGTGTGCAGGATTCACTACCATGTTGACCTGGCAAAATAAACCTTTTTTATCAAAGCAGCATGATAGAATGTGCACCTTCTTTCACTCATAGTGAACAATAATTCTAAGCATGCTCATTGGCAGAGTTTTGGTGTGCAGGCTCAACTCGTGCTCTCTTCTAGTAGCATGGAACTTGAATATCATAACTAACTGGTCCACGGTCGTGCACCAACCTCCAGCCGCACAGCCATATAGGCATTAGTCGCAAGAATCAAGCATCCAATTTTTATCCAAGTAATCCATTGTATTCCAATATTGTTCAAAGTCCACTTAGAAGCAGTGTGACTTCATACTTTAAATGCTAAAGAAATGCCCATCCTGGCTTATTTGTGCAGGACGAAAGAATTCACATCTCATCCTGGGTGACCATACAGATATTGACCCAATGCATTTCGGGCAGAATGCCCTTCATCAGGGGTTACTGTAGTGTAAAAGAAAAGATACATCAGTGACCAAAAATGATCTCATTGCCATAAACATGAGTTAACTATAAAACCCTATTTAACTTGCAGTCCATGAAGTGAATACTCAGAAATCACCACTAAAACAAAAAATTACATCACAAAAGTCGTGCCAGTTTAAATCATAAAATGTTGTGTAGAACATATATAAACTCTTAAATTCATTTTCCACTACTGCAATACCTATATCTCCCATAGGATAACAATGGCGTTGCCTTATTGTATTTTATAAATGTAATATCCGAAAGAGAATATATAACTGGTTCATGATTGGTGACTTTAAAATCCTAACTAAGGCTGAAGTCGGATTTTAAATTGCAATTCTGAAAATGCCACTTTTAGAAAGTTTCAAGTAAAAGTGCTGGACAAGGGATATTGTTTAGCCATCAATTACATTTCTTTAGACAATGTTTATGAAGGCCCTCATATTAGCATCCTGGCAAATACATTTCCAACTTAAATACAGTAACTTAATAATGAATTAATCTTTCAGAGCAGAAGAAACAAAGTAGGGTGCATTTATTTTTTTGTATACATTTATATTCTTATAATATGAATCGAAGAGCACATAAATATCTCATAGATACAAGGATGAAAGAGACTGAAGTTTGAGAACTAATTTATCCTCATCACCAATGGAAGAAACCCAATTTCAAATGTAATCCTGATGAAAACAGCCTATACATTGTACATCATTTTCAGAAGCATATAGATTCCTTGGTAGATTGAAAAATATGGGATGGCGTGTTGACGTTTCGGTCTTTTGCGTAATTCATCTGCAAGACCATCTTCAGGACATTACACTTCATATGAAGAATACAGAACTTTTGGTAAAATTTCAGTCAGTAGTCTTGTTAATTTTGTTATCTGAATCGATTCAGCTCGATTGTTCCAAGCATTTTACTGCCCATGACTTGTGTGAATGATCTCTGTGTTGAGTAACATTCAATTATATTATTGCTTTTTGGACCGCTGTCCTATATCGACGTGTCTACATGTTAGAATAGATATGAGATTGCTTGCGCAGTGCTCTATATAAGTTAGCATTCGCTGCACCATTTTCTGTTTAGACGCCATTTTGAATGATGACTAACTAATCCTTTCATCGTTTCCGAGAAAAAGCCTCTGCTAAATTTCATTGCTGAAATGCTGAAGTCTTGTCTTAGTAATGAAAAGACCACTCATATTAGCCTATACCTTTCTCACTAGATAGAGGCCCTCTCCTACTTGTCTGGTGGCGGGCACAGGGTGAAACGACCTTGGACTGTGCTAGGTTGTGGGAGATACCAGAACCGAAACCTATTTTTTCTGTATTTCATTGCCCTGCTGCATCTGCCTGGAAAAGTCCACTGTAGGCCTATTTTTGCCCAACTATGAAACATACAGAATGTATCTCTATGCTTTTTTATTTCTGGTCCCTCTGCTCCACTCTTTGAGACTGTGAAGATGGGGCTCCGCTCTGAGGGTATCTGAATTAAACAATTATTGGTTATTCTCGACTGTTCTTCCGACACTTCATTTGGTATGGAAGGCTGAGAGATGGTCCGAGGAGACCCGGGTGGCCCAAAGCAGGTCACTTCCTTCATACGTGGCGTCTCGTCCCATTTTTTTCAATCCACCAGGGAGCTTATATGTTTAGTATTGGTGATGAGAATAAATTAGTTCACAAACTTCTGTCTCTATCACCCTTGTATCTATGAGATATTTATGTACCCTTCAATTGATTTTTATTATAAGAATATTAATGTATTAAAAAAAAGAAATACATCCTGCTTTGTTTCTTGTATTCTGAAAGATTAATTTATTAAAAAAGTTAATGTATTTAAGTTGAAAATGTATTTGCCAGGATGCTAATATGAGGGCATTCAATAACATTGTTAATGAAATGTAATTGATGGTTAAACAAATACACCTTGTAGGCACTTTTACTTGACACTTTATATTACCAAGGCCCACATGGGTATACAGCATAACCCAACTTCTACAATTTTTTTTTAGAAGGTTGGCATTTTCGAGCCTTAGCCATTTGGTGCCTGCATCCTGTCTTGTGTCACATGACTGGGTGTAGTTAGCAGTCACACACAATGGGAGCTTAAGTGTGACTTGATAGGCCATCCAAGCAGGATGAGAGGGAGAAGCGGGGCATAGCCTCACTTCCACTGGAATAGGCTGTGTACTGTCCACACACAAAGGGATGCATGCATCCTGTAGTTAGTCTGGAGCGAGGACTGGTAGGGTGGGGTGGGGCATCTGTACATTGGAACCTTCTCACCACTTCAAAGGCACAAGTGTGTATAAAAAAAGGACCTTAGGCACCACCACGTCAGTACATTTCTGGATCTATGGATGCTCTGCCAGGTAGAAGTACTGCTGTCCTGCTGAATGGACTGCCACTCCGCTGGACTGCTACTCTGCTGGACTCCTGCTTTGCTGTGCTGACCTGCTTCCTGCTGTCCTCTTGCCTGGATGTGAAGGACTGGACTTGCATCTCTTGACCCCAGAACCCAGAGTGACTCCAAGGGCAAGTTGGCTGACCTCCTGATCTGAAGCCTCACTGACATAACATGTTTCCAACAACCTTGCATCTGCACTTGGACTCTGCCATACGTGCGTCTACCCAGCCAAGCGGTGTCATCCTAGTCCTGGACCATTGGAAGTGGGCCTAAAGTGCTTACCAGCAGAATTCACTCATCTGCTTTGCTGAGTGGCGCATCCTTGAGTCGAACCGATTCAACGCTGCTGCCGCATGGATTGGACCTGACATAAAAGGCCCACATCGCCCTAGCAGTTCGGAACCAATGCATACCCAGCTGCGCGCCGCATCCCCAGCACCAGGACTTTGCATCTCAAGCCCCAATCGATGGGATCCTCGACGACAAAACAACAGGACTTCGCACTGCAGCCCTACTGAATCTTGGAACCAACGCAATAGCCTTGGCTGCCAGGCGCTTCTTCGACCCAGATCCACGCAACGCTCAGCAACCAGGATGTGAGGTACTTTGTTTAGCGGCCAAACTAGGTCCCTGTAGTAGGTTTCTGCTCCATCATGGTCAGCCTAAATTTGTGACCTTGTCCGAGTCTGGCACGTACAGACATCTCTTGTTGGTGCTTTGTGCTTTTTGGCACTAATTTCAACTTAGAACTTCGTAATTCAATATCTCTGGTTTACTGTATGGAGTTTTGCCTTTTTGGTCTGGTTTTATTTACGAAACTAAGCTTTATTTTTCTAAACCTGGTGTAGGATCTTTTTGTGTGGTGTTTTCACTGTTTTCCTGTTTGAAGTATTGCACAAATACTTTAACATTGCCTTCAAGTTAAGCCTGACTGCTATGTGCCGAACCACCACAGGTTAATTTTAAGTTAGCTTGTGCCTTACCCACCTCCACTTTAAACACTCAGTTGTGCATAAGAGCTGGTAGATGCATGGCATAAATATGCAAACCTGAATCTTTCCAAGCCCTCCACCAGATACTCTGCAATCAATATCTATCATAGGAAAAGATGGGCATTTTTAGTAACTGTCAGGCCATTGAAACTCTATCCACAGATCCCTCACTTATCTGAAACTCTTTTCTGGACTATCTTGACCCATTGTGCTGTAGGTGGCAACTACAGGAGCTGAGCTACCACACAACGTATCTCATATCCTGTCTGTTGTTGCTATATGTTTTCATTTAGAGCCTGATCTATCTATCACTATGTATGCCAACAAAATGTCATTACAGCTAGGGAATAGCAACGCAATTGCAGCTGTAAAACCGAACATTCCGGAAAATGAAAATTCTAGTTTTGTAGGCATCACTGCAACTTGTTTTTTCTGATTATTCTTCCATATTCACCAATAAGCTGCCCACTCAAAATGGCAAAAACAGAACCACAAGTAGTGGTTGGGAAGTGACAAACTGTCATCATAAATTGATAATATGGTGGAAAATGTCTGGCGTCTAAAATGTTTCTTTCGAAACTGTATCCATCTGTGACACAGTCAATGCCAACCCACCTTTCTTTGTGGCAACAATCTACAGACCCCCAAGCACATACCATCACTTTTCTTGAAGAATTTCTGAACTTCACCATGCATCTACATTTATTAGGAAATAAAGTTCTAATTGAGTGATTTATTTTTTTATTTCAAAATTACTTTTGAAAAATTGTAGCAGTGTAATAAAGCAACGTGAGATATGGATTACACTGCAGTACATTATGGCATCATTTGTGAGAAAAAGAGCGCAATATGCATAAGATACATAAAGCTTACATGTTGCAAACACGAAATATGAAGGTCTGAATGTGTAGTCTGCAACGTGTTTGGGACTCAGTCATATTAGCCTGTGTAACTGGTAAATATACTGACTCTATATAAAGGCAGGAAAAGCAATGGAGGAAAGAAGATAAATATATAATTTTCCGGTGACTGTTGTATTATTGCACAAGTGCAAAGTTGAATGTATGCAGAATTGAGAGGGGTGAAGCTTCTTTAGAAACCTGTCCAGAGATTTCCACACATTGGAAGCATTCGTAGAAATGTAAGTCGGCTGAGGTATGAGTTGTGTGCTCCCCGAATGTAGGTAGCACAGGCACACCAGTTGTACAGATATTGGACAGACAGATTGCCATTCTATCAAGATGGGATTTGTAGTTATCGTTAGTAAGACGTCCTTAAGTCTCCTATCGCAAGCCGAGAGCTGTAAAATGCTGGGAGTTGCAAAGGACCGTCGCAAACTCTACTTTGATGTTGGCTTTGAACATGGTCTAGAATGTAACCGGAGACATTGTACCAACATTACTTAACGCGTTCCCAGCTGAGGAACATATGTACTAAATCACCAAGTTTCTCTTTGCAGTGACACAGTCCTCACATCAATTAGGGCTAGTTTAGCAAGTTTGGCTTGGATCAATTAATTATGATGAAAGGAGAAAAAGTTACACTGGAACAAGGTTTGATAAGTTTATATTTGAATGTTTTATCAATAGTCATACACCAGATTTCGTCTGGAAAATGGTATCTGTTAAGGTTGATGCAAGGACTGCGATGTATCTTTATGCATGATAATCAGTTTATGATGCTGTAAGTTGAGATGTAGCTTTTTAGTAGAACTGGGAGGTATGGGCTTTTAAGGTTACTTAACTTTGATATTTTAGCCTTGATTTTTAACAAGTCATAGAATTCTATGCCATGAATGGAGTGAGGAGTTTGACATTTTGCAAATGTGAGCGGCGCGATTCCTATTCAGAAGTTTTTAATTAGAGAAAAGCTTATTTACCCAGGCTGGCACAATGTTAGGACAATTTACGATTTATAGCATTTTATTGTTCCAAAGAGACATTACACTTGATTCGGTAAGTCATGTTCTTATCGAGTGGGATAAGAGCCCTTGTGGTATCAAGTATGATATGTTTAGAGAGTAGAATCATAACCGGTTTCCTTGTTACATTTTCGTGACTATTTTACGGAAAACAAGGCCTTTTCCTGAAACCATTTAGGGTCAATGAATCAATATGCACCGTCTCTTACAAGGGGATATTTACCTCTGGGTCGATTCTACAACTTCTCACTACCAAGCAGTAGTCTTCATACAAAATAGGACTATTTTCTCAGTATGATGCTGGCATGCAACCTCAGTGTTTCAAATATTACTTCACCCCATTTTCATGGTCGGATCACTCACCGATCAATGCAACTGTGCAGTTGTGTAATTAGCAACTTACACATCACTTTGCTAAAACAACAAAAGTTACAGTTTGTGCTTTGAATAGAATTAATCACTCATCTAACCTACGATATATAATGCAGAAAGATTCCACTTCTAACCATGCACTCAATGAACTGTAAACTATTGCCAACGTTGATGTATGGAGAGTTTACATTTAGAGACCGCCTTGAGACATGGCTGGATCATGAATTCAGTCTACCCAGGCAGAACCTGACTCTACAAGCTTGCTTCTGGCATTTGGTTTACGAGTAAAGAATAAATACTACCCATTGCACCTTGAAAGACACAATTTGGCAAATCTTTACTGATTTATCATAGTGTTGGTTTGCCCATGCGACACAGGAGGTAACGAAACACTAAAGTAAGATTTACCAACCAACCCAAGGCCACCTTGTGTGGCCCTGAGGTGCTTCGTAAATCTGAATAACACAGGGCTGTGCAACTCACTGCCTTGCCTTACTCTGCGCCAAGGAGGCGTTCCATGGGTGGAGCACTGGTGTTCCCAGGCATCCACCCGTGGATTTTGCCACCTTCCCAGACTTACCATGAATTGTAGACCTGGGAATGCGTGAAAATGCTGGGCCTCCCTAGGGGAGGTTAATGAGGAGAAATATATTGTTTTCTCCTAAAAGTTTCCACTTTCTACATGTGCTGCATTCACGCGTAGAAAGAGATAAAAAGCCTCAGAGGATAGTTTTTTTGCAGGAAAGTGTTCCTTCCTGCATAAAACAATCCTGCCTACAAAGCAGGCACCTTTTCATATGGTGCAAGGGTGCCTACGTTGGCACAAGGCAGCACATTGTGCTCTAGCACAAGGAGAGGACAGGAATGTGCCATATAATGTTAAATATGGTGCATTCCTGCCCTCTCCCTTTCACGCAAGGTGTCTTGCTGCTTTGCGTTATAATTTGATAAATCTGGGCCGAGGTGTGCCGCAGCAGTGAAACATTACCCATGTGCATAACATAAATTTCTGCTGCTGCTACCCCTGTTTCATTGATTCCAAATACTAGTCCAGATTGCGAACATCCTTTTAATACCAACTTTAACATATTCTTTCTACTGTACATGAACTCATGAGCACTGACTCTAAATATATAACAATACAATTCTCACATAACAATGTTTAAATATTATTACTACGTTTTAATAATTTTGTATGTAAACTGTTACTGTTCACCTGAGATACATTAAAAGTGAGAGTAAAAAAAATAACCACCGACTGTGCTTTCTATTATTACTATGCATGGTGCATCACCTCGCTTTTGTTGCCTGCTTCTCCATTATTGCCTACATATCCAAGTTGTGGCATACAGAATAGAGGGCCACACCTATTGTCTTTGTCATTGACTGGCATTGCATTTATTCACTTCTGATCACCAGTCACCTCCGTTGACTCTTGCTGAGGGAGATATATAAAACCAATGTTTCGCTGCAAATGAAATTCTAAAGCTCATTTCAAAGACAAGACTATGAAGTCCAGCAATGTGCTGTGAGGGTGTTATTAGGAGCAGAATGAAACAGAAAGCAGCTGATATTAAATAAAGACTCCCTACAGCATCCAAATGTATGTTGTGCACTGCAACAGGGCTAGAAGAAAGGGCAGCTTGTTTAGCCAGGGTGCCGTCACAAGGATGAAACGATGCAGTTACTGCCTGATTGTACAGTACATTCTAAAATTAGTCTGCATAATCAGATGGGAAGGATGGGACGATAATGCCTTGTGGAATTCCTTTATGTAAGCCCCAATTTATAATCAGAACATAATCATACTCTAGTTAAGTCTCGCTACAGGGAGTAGAATACGATGATTTGCAGAATAATATATCCGCTGGGGATTTTCTTATTGGAAATGATAAAAATGCAGGTTCAGCAAGGACTTACCATTTACGCTGACAGATATATTTTTGTGCAGTTGCTATCCACCCTGATATATAGTGTAAAAAGACAGTAACATTGTACTGTGAGGGGCACTTATGTACACTGTACAATTGTGAACACTATAAGAAAGTGAATTATTAATTGGAGTGGATGGTAGTCCACCACAAGTAATGAAGTCAATAACCCGTTAGGATCAGTCGAAGTCTTCAATTTTTTAAACCTATGTTCAACCCCTAGTATCTATGGTACAGAACAGACATATTTAACTCAAAGAATATGCGTAAAGCATTTAGAAGTACCAAAACAGTTAAGAAGTCAAAGGCATAACACAATAAAAACCCAATTGAAATACAAATAGATAGAGAACATTTCAATAAGCAAAATGACAAAATCCAATAAGGGGAACTAGAGAAACGATTAGATTTTTAAAGATTTAAGTAAAAATAGGTCTAAAAATCACACACCAATTATAATCTATGGAAGCAGTAGACCAGGACCTAGGTGCGATTTGAGGCCAACTGCAATGGAGTCCTGGTCGAATTCAAGAAATGTATTGGTCCTGGAGAGAGTATGGAATTCAAAAAGTTTGAAAAGGTTTCTAATTACCACTCCAGAAAGGTACTCTGTCACTTTTTTTTCAAGAAAAGCCATTACACTCCTTCCAAGTGCCAACGCAGAAAGGGACTTTGCCACTTTTGGAGAAGAAAAATCCTCCCTGAGTGGGCCTCCACTGAAGTTGTAGCCGCTGTTATGAAACCACAGAGCTCTGACATTTTCTAAGTCCCTCCACACAATGAGATTTAGTCATTTTTAGGTCGATCCTCAACAGCCCTCGCGCTGCCTGCAAGACCTGGTGTATCTCTTCTGTGGCCTTTTGGCACACCCGCCAATTGTCATTGGTTGCTATCTGTACCATTCAGAAATGCTGGGTTGTTATTGGTGCATTTGTGTACATTTCCCTCCTCTGTGTGCTGAGGTCCCTCCCCGGCGATTTTACTGAGAGAATATTTTAGTTGGCCATCACACTGTACAGCATGTGAAGGCCTCTCCTCCATCTTCCCATCTGGTTTTGTTGGCCATCACCCACGCTTCCACCTGGCACAGTGAGCGATGGTCTCTCCCCCTCCTCCTGTCTGAGCAGCGCAGCCAAAGGGTCCTTCTGGCTGTCCATCTCTTCTTCTAAACAGCTGTGAGCGCTCACTCCCTCCTTCCTGCATTTGCCTAACTTTTTATACACTTTGCACGCTTTTAATTCTATTGTCCCTGGTTCCTTTAAGGAGGTGGAATGATGTGTCCTTGGATTGCAGAATTGTTGACACCTCAACCAATCGTGCTGTGCTGTACGGAATCCCGAAGTGCTTATTGGCTGGGAAGTCCGCACGTGCCTCTCTAACACTGAAACACTGTCCACATCTGATGACCAGAGAAAGCAAGTAATCCCAACTCTTCAGTAAACATGGCATTTGGTCTGCAAAGCACATTCTGTGATGTTCCAAAGTGCTTACCTATGTTATGCAAGTGACGTGCTCAGAAGGAGCGCAGTATCGCTTAAGTCTGCACAGCCAGTCTGTGCGGGCTGGCACAGTTAAGTACTGATGATGAGTAAGTACATGGGCAAATTTGAACTATAGAGCTTGAGGACTCGCCTTACGTGAGCCATGGAATTGCAGAGCATGCACCAGCTGAGAGTGAATCTATTATAATAACTGCAGGTACTCTGTGGTCTTTACAGGTCATTTAAGCCTGAGTGTCGCAGTTAGACTTCGAGAGAGGACTGAGGCAGCTTCGTACAGCACGGATCGGTAGCCTGACTATAGGCACCATGAAAGAGGATAACCTGGCAAGGTCACAATGAGAGACTGTCGTTATTGCAGCTTCCCGTGTTCTTGCTGGTTGTATGTGAGTGTGAGCCTGACTATAACACAGTGAAGGTGGAAAGTGCTTATTAAACTTTTTGAGCCATCCTATGATCTACTTCCTCTAAAAGGCACATTAAAACTCAAAGCTGTAGACTGGTTTTAAAATTAATTTCATAATATAGAACCGTTGGGTTTAATTGCAAATGAAAGTTATTACTTTTTATGAAATGACATGTTGAATGAAGTGTGCTGAATGTGCCTAGTGATATTTAATAAAAAGGTACATAATTTTGACCAGTGATATCGTTTATGTATAACTGAGTCACAATACCTAGATAATAATAAAACACTTTGCATAAATTGCATTAATTGCAGATGTGCCTTACCTTTGCACTTAAGTCAACATTGCCTCTTAGTATCATCCACCATTGCGATTTGTTCTAATAGCCCTGAAAAAAAAGTTTACTTAGGACTACTTAATTGGCTTATGATTTTTAGATATTCCTCCAACAAAAATTATACTCGCACTGCAGGAGTTGTGTTTTCAGGATGTTTTATTCCATTAGATTTCAGTCATCACCTATTGTTAACCAACGCGTTTCGACCAGAACAGTCGTGATCACGGTTAGTGACAATCCTTCTATTGTTTCTATTCATACATAGCCGCCCATTAAGCTCATAATAGGGCATTGTGGGAGATGTAGTCCATTGTGTAAAAGGAAATATGTATAAAAATAAGTCCACACTATTCATTTATGAACATTTTTACAATGTTGCTCAAGTTCTCATAACTCTTTGTTGATGGAACTTCTACTTAAAGTTTAATATTCTTTGGTTTTGTCACCCAACCAACGATTATTGTTGACAGATTTTCATGGCTTCCATACTAATGACGTGTAATTAATTTATAAAGCTAAGTGCCATTTGTATTCATTTATAAAATGTTTAAGATTCAATGGGGAGTGTCATCTTCAACTTGTCACAGTTTATTCTTATGATTTGGTAATTCAGTTTTCGATATGGCTCGAAACGCGTTTCTGGAAGCTTTTTGATTTTACTCAGGATAATAGATGAACATGTAATTCTTCATCCCCATTCAATCCATATGGTTGTTTGATTTGGAAACTAATTATCAATCTGGATTCCAGGCATCGCAGTTTTGTTGTTCTGTCCCCGCCCCTCTCACTGGCGGATACTTATGCTATGCCCCAATATTTAATTTGTTGGCAGTTGTAATCCTGATGTGTGCGCATATGTTTTGTCATGGCATAGTTATTGTCATTGTTCTATATTGCGCGAATGTGTTCTAAAATTATTTTCTTTAATTGGCAGATGGTGCTACCAATGTATCTTAGGCCTCAGGTACACTCCAACATGTAGATGACATAAGTTGTTTCGCAATTAATCTTTTCATTAATGAAGAAAGTTTTTCCTTTGAAGTCTGCAATTTCTTTGATGTTTTTACTGATACGACAGGCTTTGCATTTGTCATATTTACTAAATCCTTTTTGATGTTCATATAACAATGATGTTGTTTGTGATCTAGTATAATGACTGTGTACCAGTTTGTCATTAAGCGATGGTGCTCTTCTATAGCTTCTATTTGGTTGGTGTCCCAAGGTCTTCCCTATGTCAGGGTCCTTCATAAGTACGTTCCAATGTTTGTTCATGATCCTGACAATTTCATGATTTTCTCACAACTCCTGGAGTGCGAGTATAATTTTTGTTTGAGATATATATATATATATATATATATATATATATATATATATATATATATATATATATATATATTTTTTTTTTCTCTCTCTCTGCTACATTTACCATTATCTATAGCCGGATGGCAGGACCTCCACCCTGAGCAACCTGCCCCTCTCCCCCACCCCATCTCCCCTATGCTGGGAGCATGTAGCCGACCTCCTGTGCTGACAGATACATTTTACTCATTTGTTTAGCCTTCAGAGGCACCTCTGAAAGGAGATCATACCTTTCACTTCTGCTTTGCTGAATTGCCTGACCTTTGACCCTAAAACCGGGATATCTATTTAAAAATGCATAAAAGTATCAGGACACCGGGACAGCCCACAAAAAAATCTGATCACCCTAACACACGGTCAATGCTCATCTCGGTAAAGAAGCAGCTCTAATTATTAGAGAAACATTTCAAGGCAGAGAGGTGGATTCCAATGCCCTGCAGGTGAGTTGGCGAGGGCAGGTTCAAACAGTCCCTTCTCATGCAGAGGACGCGTCTATTCCTGGCTTGTTGCCCGCCTCACTGGGGAGGGAAGTGGTTGTGCACAGTCCGTAAGCAGCTTTCTGAAAATCCCTGGTAACAGCTTCCACCTGAAAAGCCTGCCTCGCAGACATTGTTATTTCTGAACAGTTCTCATGAGTACTACCTTGGGGCATAGCCGATGGTGACCCTGTAGGGCAGAGTCTGGCACAGGATCGAACATTTTCAGGAGGAGTGGGAGCGGTCTGTCTGTGCCTCGGTCAGGTGCGGTTCCTACCTTGTGGCTGCCTCTGTCATCAAATTGTAATCCTATTTAGGTCGAACCTAGACAGCTCTTGGGCTGTCAGATGATCTGTTTTATGTACTTTGTGGGGTCTGATCCATCCCACCAATTTGGATTGGCTTATGTCTGTATCATTCCAGAATCATAGCCTGCAAATAGCTGGTGGTTGGTGCATGCCTCACCTTTTCTTACAAGTTAACCCCCATGGAGTATTGCCTCAGGAACGAGCAGTGAAATGCACGCTGCTTGCATGCTTTTATCTTGTCTTTCTAAAGTATTCCCTGAGATCACATTTCTTAGTTGGAGACGTGGTGTGATTGCTTTGTTGACCTTCCCAACACCTTCATGCTTTCTCCTGGTTTTATTTTACAGATCACCCCCTATGTCTGTACCAGAGACTCTCCTCTGTGGGATTATCTGCTGGGGAGTCACCTCTGTAACCGGAGATGCAGCATTACATCACAGTATTTGTACCGATTGTGCATTCCTTCCATGGATTACTTTTCTTTCCTTGTCTACTAGAGGTTAGAATTTTGTTTGGCAACAAATGAAATTGCTGAAGTGGGCTTTCTGCCGCCGGGTTGGCATGTTCTGAACTTTGCTTTTAGAATTCTTGGCTGACGTTTGCATAGAACTGACTATGAGCTGCTGGGGTGCGTTGCAATCGATGCCTTTTAGTTTGCTTTTTGTTTTTAGCACTTCATGTTGGGGGTCTATCAAAGGAATCCCTTCGAACTTGTCAATTGCCAGCAAGCAAGGCAGTGGTGTGACAGGAGTGTAGCGGGCCCTAAAGGAGGCAAGGGGAATGGGCTTTGTCCCAGGTTTAGTGGCAGTCATGATTGTGTTATGGTGGGCCCCTTCACACACCTGCACCTGGGTGCTATTGCATATGCTGTTCGGATGACCAGGCAATAACGCATCATGTTTAACTTTAGTAAGACCTATATTGATCTCTGAGGAAAGCGAGAGTCTTTTGAACAAAATTTGTGGATCGTAGAAGTCTGAAGGAAATGTAAATACTGTGAGTCGATTTAAGATTAGCCACGGGATCCTGTGCTGACAATACAAAGTTATACCAATGAACGCACGTACCTCGCGTTAGGTCTTAGGAACAGGCATACTAGTAATAACAGCTATGCGTTCAGGTGTTAGTCTGCGTCCCTCCTTCGACAGTAGGTGACCTAAATAGGTGACCTCCTGTCGATAATATTGAAATTTGAAAGTGACACCTTGTGTCCATGGTGTGCCAAATGCAACAATAATTTAACTGTGGCTTCTTTGCAAACATCCTCAGTGTCCGAAGCAACAAGGAGGTCGTCAACATACTGCTACAGCACATTACCAGGGGGAAGCTCTAAAGAATCCAATTGAGCTTTCAAAGCTTGGATATAAACACTAGGACTTTGTGTAGCCTTGTGGAGCACGGCTGAATCTAAAGCTCTGACCGGCTATTGAAAATCCAAACAGATATCTGCAATCTGTATGGATTGGTATGCTGAAGAAAGCATTCTTTAAATCGATCAAGGGAAAGAATTTTGCTGACGGGGGAATCATTGTCAAGATCGTGGTAATGTCTGGGACCACTGGGTACTGGGGAAACACTATTTTGTTTACCTCTCTAAGGTCTATTACAAAACAGTAAACATCAGGGTGGGCATCAGAAGAATCCAAGGGTGTCTTTTTAAGAATAGGAAGGCGAGGGCTCTTACACACATTTGCCACTGTCTCTTCGACCGCACCAGACTTAGTCAAATCCTGCGAGATCTTGTACTGGGAAATGCGTGGCAATTTGGTGTTGTCCTTTATCTAAATGGAGACCAGTGGGATCTGGGGCAACCCCACATCCATGTCTCCTGTGGCCCACAATGTGCACGGCACGTTCTTGAACTCCGTGGGGAGAGGAGCATCTTTTGTGAAGCATTGCTTTGCACGGGCCACCTGTTGTTCAATAGTCACGTATACATCATCAGGAGAACAAAATATTGTCGCATGTAACCTTTTTAACAAATCCAGTCCCAACAAATTCTCCCCACAATTGGACGTCAATAAAAATGGGAAATAAACTGTGAAGGGGCAAATAGTTAAAGCAAGAGGTTTGGAAATGGGGCAACAACCTCCTCCCTGAAAAGCCCACTGACACATTATTTTGGCCGGACAAAGCTGCCCATGGGACCAGTGAATGGGAAACAGCTATTCATAGCCCCTGTATCAACAAAAAATTCCTTGGTCGTACTCTGCAAATCCGCCGTAACATAGAGTCCGCGCTGATCTACAGGCACCGGAACAGGTCTCGCCCACTGTCCCTGGCTGTCCTAGCTATGGGACAACCCCATCACCTCATCCATGTCATAGTCATTGTGATAGTACTGTTGGACTCGGGGGTGGTCAAAATAGTTCCCGCTCTGTCTATTGTGTGATGTATTCTCTGACTTCATCTCCCCTCGGCCTCCTCGTCCGCATCCTCTAAAACCTCGACCTCCAGGGGTCTCTCCTTTCTACAACAACTCCGGACACTCATTCCGCCAATGTCCCTCCTGCTTACACTACACACATTGGTTAAGCCCAAGGGGCACACTCGAAGCACCACCACTATTAGATTTGGGTAACCGCTGAGCTGAACCTAAACCTCTGCCTCTTCCCCTCACAACTTGCTGCATCAACACCCTCGTCATCATTCCTTTGACTTTTTCTCCACCTTTTCTTTGTCATCATTCTCTCTATGTTTGTAGTACTGAGCCATACTCAAAACCATTGAGGGGGGATGAGGTCGTCCAAGTACTTTCTGAAGTCTGCAACCTAGTTGCGATCTCGGAAAGCAAATTAGTGATGAATCTGTTGACAAACAAACAAACACCACCCTCCTGTGACAGGTCCTGACCACTAAAGTCAAAAAACACCCCTTCAAATCTAGTAAAGAAATCAGACACAATTTAATCCTTCTTCTGGCAACACGCAGTCAACTTATCCCACTCCACTCTCTTTAGTGGGATAAGGGAGTGCATGTAGGTAATAATACGCCATGGCAAGGCTAGGAGCTCCTCTTTCGGCTTGTCGCCGGGCTTACCCTCCTTATCCCATGCCATGATCTCATCCCATGTGCCACCCAACTCCAGTGCATGATCCTGCGTATGAACCTGCTTCCATATATCAACCAGTACCAGCAGACCAAAGAATAAATCAGTATCAGACATCACTCCTCTTCCAAGGAGTATAGATCCACTGTTCCAGAAACAGAGCATCAACCCGCGGTCTAATTACATTGTCCGTGGAGCCACGCAGTTCTGGTATTTCAGGATGGTAAATGGGATGTACCTCCCTCATGGAGTGATGTGTCCCTATCATCAGAACCTTTTGAAACAAACTGCCTAAGTAACCCACTAATGTCGTTACATTGCTAAAAACCTAATTGGGAGTCATACCTGGAGCATATACCCTGTCCCGCATGTCATAGATGATCTGCGGTGCAACACCCTGAAAACACTGTTTCCACAGTCCTATTAACGTGGCCGAAATGTGCTTAAGAGCATGCTGCTGTATGAAGGGCTCATAATCTTTCATCACACTCCACACATCTTCCACACAATAGATCACATTCAAGGCCCACTGAGCGGCTTGGTTTGCCACCATATGCTTTTCCTCATCATCCACAGCAGAACGCACCAACACTCTCTCCATGCGGTCTCGCGCTGCTGCCCAATTCGCTTCATGTATCCCACGCAGAGTTGTTTCAACATTTGACAATGTTTGAGGAGTCACACCCAAGGGGGAAAAAGCAGATGCAGAGACAGGTACCATCATGTAGGGAGACAGTGTTGTAGGGGCTAAAGGGGGGTAGCAGTCGAAACGGAACCATAGACAGGACAGGAGAGCTAACAGCTCCCACCCCTGTGGCTAGTGCTTGCAGAGGAGAAGCAAGTGGGGCCGGGGCTGAGGCAGTAGTGCTAGAAACAGAAACACTAGAGAGGGCGGCACTAGGGGCCGAAGACTGGGACGTCGGAACTGTCGGGTATATCCGTTCAGGGGCATAAGGAGAGGGGGGTGAGAATCCAATAGCTCTTCAACAAAATTATCACCTTCCTCTCTAGGAACATAACATTTATCAGTCTGTAATCGGAACTTTCTATCTGCACATTCTATGCCCTTCTCTATCTTTTCCCTTTCATAGGCCACTGCTTCCTGTGTTATAGTTTGCGTCTGTCTCGTCAAGGCCTCTTTCTCAGCTCTCATACACCGCTGCGTTGCTTCTTTCTGCCATGCTCTTAGATAATCAAACATCGACTGACTGCTCTTTTTAGTGAACAATTAGTCCTGCAAGAAATTCAATTTTGGTTCATCAAACAAACCAGTAAGTAGCCATTGTAGCTCAGCATTGTCCCTTGTATATTTATGCCACAACGTGCTAAACATAATAGGGCCAATACCATGCTTGACAGATACGTCAAAATTTGGGGTACCCTCTGGAGGTGCAGGCTGGCTCTCTTCCAATCGAGCATCAGTGGAACAACATCAACATCCAAAACATCTTAACTTACTTAAACAAGGCATCTTAATATAAGACACATACGCTGTCCCCAACGGACAAGTATAACATCAACGAAAATAATAGAAGGAAAAATAAACAAGAGAACAATTGATCAAGAACTAACCCAAAATGGCCCGAAAAACATCCACTGCAGTCCTGAGACTGTACCAAGTTCAAGAAGACAGGCTCTGGCCCCAGACCTTTTCGATTGAAGACCAAATTACCAGTTGGCCTGGCAGATTGTTCATAAACACTCTGCGTCTTTTAGAAAGGATCCCCAAACCCACCAAATTCAAAATAAAACAGCCCAAAAGACCGTACCAAGACACAGCCCGTCGGCTTGTGCCGTTCAAGCAAGGCAGCCTGAAAACTGCATCAAGACAGTCAGGAGACTGTATCAAGACACAGCCCACAGGCTTGTGTTGTTCAAGAAAGGCGCCATTTTTCCAAGAATCAAATCACTCACCTGATGCACTCAGGTCGAGTCAAATTATTCTCCACTGCCGACTTCTGACCAAACGGTCAGCTCCAGGGTTTCACCTTCTCAGGACCCCAGCCGGTGACCACTAGACAAGAAGTCTCCCGATCAGACAGGCGGGGCAGCTACGAGAACCAAGCTTGATCGTGTGGGGTACCCCAATCCGCCCGACTGACCGGACGCAACCCCGACACTGCAACCCGTTTTTGGGTGAGTGGGGACACCTCGTGGCGACTCTGTTCAGTGAAGGAAGTGGCCCTTAGGGGCCACCGGGTTACTTACAACCACCTGCTATGCCTTCCCAAGAATGAAGAGACGGTCAGACAGTAGAGACTACAAACATACATTTATTGGCACTACTCTGCAGAGGAGTCCAATCTGACCTGCACCCTAAGATGTCTGCCGAGGGACTGACCCCTCAACAGTCTATTTTTACATTTACATATAAATTATTATTACAGTTATATTAAATAATCTTTGTTTATTATATATAATAAAGTTATATACATATACTTTTTAAAATTAAAGATTTGCGATGGATTTGCGCACCCAGCGCGACCTCCCTAACTACGTACATAATGTTACGTGGGGTGGAAATTCACACACCCATCGCTTACGCAGCCCGCATCCTACATGACTTAACCAGTATGGCGGCTTGGATTTGCGCACCCACCGACAAAGGTACAGGATCGGTACGCAAATCCATTTTTCATAAAAAAATATATATATATATTTTATATTTTAGAAAATAGAAAATATGACATTATTTTTATAAGAATTAGAAAACTAAGAAAAAATATTTTTGGGACATTATACTTAGAAATTAGCATTTAAAAAATGTGCAATTCACTTAAAAAACCATAGGTTTCAGGGACCTTATAGTGACAAATTAGAATTTAAAAAAACCTTTGAAATTCACTGGAAAAACCATAGGTTTCAAGGACGGTATAGTTCGAAATTAGCATTTAAAAAACCTTAAAAATTCACAAAAAAACATAGGTTTTAGGGACGTTATAGTTAGAAATTAGCATTTAAAAAACATAGAAATTCACGGAAAAAACCACAGGTTTTAGGGATGTTATAGTTAGTTGGGCATTTCACTCGTACAAAACCAGAGAAATTCAGCCGTAATAGTTAGTTGAGCTAACTATAACTCGCGCCCCCTCAATGCACTGCTGATGAAGTCACATATTACATCATTTATGACATGGTCAGTGACACCACTGATGACATCACTGATGACATCTCAAATTACATCACTGATGACATCACTGATGACATCATCCACGTGATAATCTGGTGCACCTCCTCACACCCTAATATAAACTTTGAAACACCAACTCTAAAATACAGACTAGCATTTTGGAAACCAAAGACACACCAATGCCAGTTACTACATACCCACTCACTGATTCCTAGGTCTACACACACATCTACTCATTCACCCATACAGTCACTCATACATGCAGTCACTCATCAATACAGCACTATCATATGTACTCATACACCTATACAGACACTCAGACACCGCCACTCACCCATAGAGTTACTCACACACATAGTCAGTCATGCAAAGAATAAATTGCACTCCCATTTACTCACATACACATATATATATATATACATACACATACACATTATCTACTGGCGGTCGCCAGTAGATAGTTATAGTTAGGACCGTGTTTCCATAGGAAATCCGCAACATTCTATTTGGAATAACTTTGGCGCCGGTTGACGAATCCCCGCGAAATTTTCAAAATAGGTGGGGCGCTCCGCTCCACTCGTACCCTGAAAGTCTCAGGGGGATTCATCAAGCAGGGGCTGAGAAAAAAGGAGGGTCCCAAAACGCGTTTTTCCCATGCAATTTTCCATAGGGACCTTTAGTCCAAGGTACAGCCCAAACGGCTGAAAAGAATTATTTGAAATTTGGCAAAGAGGTAGTCCTCAGGTCAGGGATGTGCCTTTTGCATATCTGGAGACAATCTGTTCAGTAGTTCCTGAGAAAATTGCAGTTAAATTTACATACATATCTATAGCCGCGTACCGTGCGCGCACTGTACGCATACCGTACGCGCACGCTGCCGTGCACGAGCGTAATGCTGATTGGTGGTTACATGACAGTAAACATTCCAGTCGGTCGAAATCAGGAAGTGTTGGCCGCCATTTTGTGTGTCTCGCACTGAAAAACAAAGGTGGAGAACGTGAAAAGGGGGCAAGGTAGAGAGTTGCAGACCCCCTAGCCTTTGTCAGGGGGTCCAAGAAGGACCCAGAAGTGTGAAAAATAAATTTTAATTTTTTTTTTATTAAATCGCGGGGTGCGCGCACTGTGCGCGTACGGTACGCGTACGGCGGTAAAAAATCAATAAAAAAAATAGAATTAAAAATCAAATTTAAGTGTTTAGATGTTAGGTGGCTCTAAAAAGAGCCGTTGTGTTTATGTAATGATTCTCAATTGATTTTCAAGCAACGTTTGCCTGCAGAATTACCAAATTCCTATTTAATTTTTCTGAAACCAAACTTTTAGATACAAATTGCAACATCTGAACAAATCATTTTTGCGATTTTATTGGATTACCATTGGATATTTCATCAAAAAAGAATTTAAAAATTACCATTTGGCCTCATGGAAAGGTAAAAATTTCTATTGTGGACTTCTTTGACAGATATTATTTTGGTGTATGTGCTTAAGCAACAAGATTTACAGACGATATTTATTGCAAATAGTTAATGTTCTTAGATGATATTTTTATTAAATATGTTACATTTCTATAGAGGTATGTTTTACTGAGAAGAGATTCAGGGCTTTTTTTCAACAATCTTTCAGATTGTTAATTTTTTTGCCCGCTGTTTAGTGATGAATGCAATTGGTTTCACGATTTACAGTGAAATTCAATATATTCTGAAAACAGAAAAAAAAGGGCAAAATATTGTTTTTTAAAATATGAAAATATGTGTACTGTATTCTAAAATGTATTGTTAAATATTAATAATTTTTTTCTTTTTTTACAGATTGAGAAAGAAAATTTAGGAAAATTAATCCTTTTTTCTAGCAATTAAAAAAAAACATTTATTGATAATTAAGTTATTTTGTTGGTCAGGTAAGTTTGAAATATCTGTATTTATCACACATTTACTTTCATGCTCCCTTTTTTTCACTTCTCCTCACTCTGCTTTTCTCATTTCCCCTGTGGTCCCTCAAGTACCTTGAAGGGTGAAAAAAAGATTTTATTTTTAATTTTTTTTTAAAAATGGGTGCGCACGGTGGGAATAATAAAAAAAAAAAGTGATTACAAAAATTTAAAAAAATTGTGAGTTAAGGAGGCTCTTAAAAGAGCCGTTGTGTTAATACAGGGACAGAGGAAGGAAAGAATGGCAAAATTAAAAGGTACCGCACTTGTGCTGCTCTATCTTATTGTCTATTAGAGGAATACTAGACTGCCCAAAAGCAATAAGAGCATAGCAAGTATTGCACCGTATATGTACCCTCTGAAATTGAGGGTAAATGTCCAGAGGAGCAGAAGAGGGTGACGCTCCCACCGCAGAGGAAGTGCTCGGCTGAGCTGCCGATGATGTACTCGGCTGAGCTGCTGCGGATGTGCTCGGCTGAGCTGCTGGAGGTGTTGCTGCAGTAGCTCGAGCAAAAGTCTTGGGATGTACATCCCTAATGTGTCTGAACATAGTGAAGATTCCAAAAGAGTACTTCTTCTTTGGATCTCCTCTAGACAAGACACGCCCACAAAGTTTGCAGGTGACTTTTGGAGCATTGACTTTCTTCTGCCCCTCTGGAAATGTAAAATATTCCCAGACAAAAGAATCCTTCTGTTTCCTCTGTCTCTGTCTGATAATGCTGTCCTGCTCACTCCCAGAAGAGGACTGCTGCTCTGCCATTGTATCACAAAGACACTTCAGCTCCTTCTCCTAGGGAATCACAAGCAATAATGAGGGGAATGGGTGTGGTGTTGGAAGTTTCTGGAAATGAAAGAAGTTTAAACCAATGAAAAGTGTTGTTTCTGGATCACATGACCTACCGTGCGCGCTCCGTATGCTTACCGTAGGCGCACGGTAAAAGTACACATGCGTGTACGTAAGACACGCGCATGCGCGCAAGGAGCACGCGCGTACGATGCACGCGCGCATGCGCATTAGAGGCACACGCGCATGTGCGCACGGCGGTTCCGCGTAAGGGGCACGCGTGCATGCGCAAAAATAAAACGCACGCATGCGCTTAGGAAGTCAGAGCGTACGCGTCGCAGACGAAGTATGCATGCGTACGTAAATCGCGTACGCATGCGCACACGGAGCATACATATTACGTACGCGCACCGTACTTATAGCGTACCGTGCGCGTACCGTAAGCTTACCGTACGCGCACGGTAAAAATTCCTAACAAAAAGGTTAGCTGGACATTTCCCTCGTACAAAACCATTGAAATTCCCCCGTTATAGTTAGTTCAGCTAACTATAACTCGTGCCCCCGCAATGCACTGCTGATGACGTTACATATTACATCACTCATGACACGGTCAGTGACATCACTCATGACATCACTGATGACATCTCAAATGACATCACTGATGACATCATCCATTCAGTTTGTGTTTCTTAACAATTTTAATATGTTTAATATATATAGGGAAAGGCCTGTTGAAGAATGAGTGGGTGTACAAGTGTGTATATGGATGATTTTCTGTGGTGCATAACTGAGTCTATAAGTGAGTCATTAAATGTATCTTACTGCACACTAGTGACTAAACTGTGTAAATGTCTGTATGTGTCTGTGTGTTGGTGTCTAAGTTGCTCCATGGTTTTATGATTAGCTATATGAGTGTCTATATGGGTTATTGATTGGTTGTCTGAGTATCTGTATGGGTGCCTGAGTGTTTCTGTGGGTAGGGTGTGTGTGACTCTGTGCATAGATGTGTGAGTGGGTGATTCTATGGGTGCATGGTTTTAAGAGTGCAACTGAGATGGACTGTATGGTTGGGTGAGTGTATGTATGGGTGTGTTACTGATTGAATGTATATCTCAGTTGTACATGTGTCAGTAACTACATATGTGAAACGCAGTGTATATGTGTGTAAGAGTATATAACTGTCTATATGTGAGCGTGTGTGATTGTGAGAGTTGCTGTATGGAGGAGTGTGTGCTTGTATCAGTAATTGTATAAGAGTGTCAGAATGTGGTAGTATTTTTATTAGTAAGTGAACTTGTGTGTGTATAACTGTATAGGTGTGTAAATTGGAGTGCGATTAATTATTTGCATGACTGACTAGGTGTGTGAGTACGTCTATGGATGATTGGCGGTGTCTGAGTGTCTATATAGGTGTATAATTGCATATGATAGTCCTGTACTGAATGACTGTAATTATGTTTGACTGTAGAGGTGAGTGAGTCGAGCTGTGTGTAGACCTAAGAGTCAATGAGTGGGTATGTAGTTATTGGTATTGGAGTATCTATGGTTTTGAGAATGGCCGTCTGAAATTTTGACTCGGTGTATCACAGATTATATTAGGTTGTGAGAAGATGCACTAATTTATCACATGGATGATGTAATCAGTGATGCCATCAGTGAAGTCATATGAGATGTCATGAGTGATGTCATCAGTGATGTCACTGACCATTTCATGAGTGATGTAATATGTGACGTCATCAGCAGTGCATTGCGGGGGCGAGAGTTATAGTTAGCTGAACTAACTATAACGGGGGAATTTCAATGGTTTTGTACGAGGGAAATGTCCAGCTAACTATAACACCCCTGAAACCTATGTTTTTTTCAGTGAATTTCTAAGGTTTTTTAAATGCCAATTCCTAACTATAAGGTGCATGAAACCTATGGTTTTTCAGTGAATTTCAAAGGTTTTTTAAATGCTAATTCCTATCTATAATTTATCACTAAAGCTATGATGTTTAATGATTTTCATTGGATTTCTAAATTTTTCTATTTTAGTCTGTCAATTCCTTTTATTATATTTTTTGAAAATTCATTTGTATCACCTTTTTTAATGTATTTTTTTCAATTAATTCTTTTAAAAATTAAAAAAAAAATTTTTTTATTGGGTTTAAAAAAAATTGTTAATGTTTTAAAATATATTTTTATAAACTATGTTTTCAAAATTATTATTTTTTCCTTTTTTAGGGATCGGCACACCCTATGCGCACCCTTCACGACCCGTACACGAAAGCATCCGCGTACGGAAAGCGTTGGGTATGTGTTTAGTGCGCGATTACAGAGCGACTGGCACGCGACTCCAAGCCTATACTCAACACGTACGATGGATGTTATGCGACGCTGGCACGCTTCTGCGATGCGTCATGTGCGTGTATGACGCGGTGGGTACGCGAATCCCGCAAAATATTTTACATTTAAAAAAACATATATATATGTATTTCATGTGAATATTAATTGAAGACAAACCCTAAACTACTCATAAAAGTAATATATTTTTACATTTAATCCTATATTCTTTTTAAATTCAATTTCGCGGATGCGCGCTGGGTGCGTAATGTCTAAGCGCATGGTGCGCGGATCCCATGTGACCTAAAAAAAGAGATTTGATTGGTTCATTACACTTCCTATTCTAACTATTGAAAGACCCCACCCATTTCAATCATTCTTCTTAGACCTTCTTTGGAGGACTATCTCTTTGCAGAGTAGAAGCTTTTTTTACTAAGTTTTCACTTAGTTCAAACTTTTTTACAAAACAATGGCTTCAGGGCAGGAGGGATCTCCAGCATCTCAACGTTCTTCTGGAGATGAATTTCTGGCTGAAGCACCATGCCCGGAAAGATATTCATCCATCGTCTGGAAATTTTTTACTTTTCCAGAGTGGCAATCGAAGACCAATGCCACCAAAGTGACATGCAAGATATGTCAAAGAGTGCTCTCCCGTGGCGATCTAGAAAAGAAATACTCATGTGGTACAGCAAGCATGAAAAAAAATCTTAAAACCATGCATCCAATAAACTTGGCACGTGAAGAGTGCCGAAGAATGAGAGTTCTTCCTGGACCTTCACAGACATCATCACAGCCAAGTACTTCCCGTGTCCATCCATCGAAACAACACTTGGACATCCGTCCTCAGTTTGCCACACTGAAAGTACTCTGCTTGAAGTGTAATGCAGTGCTATGCTATGGAGAGCAGTCTATTGACTTAATTTGCAGGATGCAAGAAAGTCATCAGTGTAAGTTTTTTGGGTTTTTTTACCCTGAAGTTCATTGTTTTGTTCCTCCAGTTCAAAAAAATTTAAAAATTGTTCAAAAAAAACACAAAAAATATATAAAAGAAAAAAAAAGAAGTAAAAAAAGTTCTGGTAAGAACTAACTTTCTTGGTTTAAAAAAAGAGCTAAATTTGTTTGTAGGTGTGTGAAAGTTTAGATGAATGTATGTGTAGTATGTGATTGACTGAATTAATGTATTAATAGCGTATGGTGATTGAATAAGTGCAGAACTATGAGGATGTGCTGCAGCATCACACAGTAACCTCTTTAACTGCAGTGTGCTGTAGTACTTCCAAAGCACAGGGATGCAACATATGTGCATAAATATGTTGCAAATCTATGCTTCTCTCTGCATGGCTGCTTAAATTGCAGCCATGTGGTGACACAGGCATCCTTGCACCATAGTGCAAGGATATCTGTGTCATGTGCTGTTTGTTTTTGTGCAGAAAGACACACGTTCCTGCAAAAAAACAATCAATAAACGCATTTTTCTCCTTCAATGTATGCTGAACATTTTAGCATGCATTGAAGATTTAAAAATGAGGAGACAAGTAAACAATTTTCCTTGTTCTGCTTCCGTACACCAATTAGAGAATGGTGCAGTATTCACACACATATTGAGATTTATGATTTATGATAAATCTGGAGATGTGTCTTGTTCTATGAGTATTCAGTGCAATCATACACAACAACACTTATAGAACAACCTTTCAACGCAAAGTGGTGCGTATGATGAGGTTGTATTTACATGGAGTAGAAAAAGTACACAGAGCGCCTTTTCCTCTCTTTGTAAATATGAAAAAGTATCTTGCGCAATAACTATGTTACAAAAACTGACATATTTCTGTTTTAAAACTGCTTCCGAATAATTTAAGGTAAACACAGAGTTTTGTCTGCAAAGATGCTCAAAGAAGAATGATTGAAATGATTGCGATCCTTCGATAGGTACAATGGGAAATATTATGAACCACTCAAATCTGTTTTTTGCAGGTCACATAATATCCGGTAACAGAGAGATTTCAAAACTACATCGGTATAAACAGAGTGTTTTAAAAAAGTTTTTCAATATTTGTAGGTTCTTGCATATCTGCCCATTCTGCATATTTATATTTACTTAAACTTACCTTCACAGTAATAGAAATTAAAAATGGTATACATTTTTTTCAGATTTTTTTTGCAATAAAAATTGATGTAAACTGCTTATTTTGGAATTAGGATCTGTAAAGAAAAGAAAAGATAGTTATAACATGTAATAATACATTTTTTACAACACAGCATAATTTCAACAAAATAATTTGTTTGCCTTTTTTGCTGTTCTCAGAATATATTGAATTTCACTAGAAATAGTGATTTCAATCGTACTCATCACTTAACAGCGCGCAAAAAAAAAAAAATCTAAAAGATTGTTTAAAAAAACAACCATGCTATTCTCAGTAAAATACCACAAGATACAAATTACACATATATAAAATGCTTATGGCTAACAAAATTTTATAAGGTTACCTTACAAAAACTGTAAATGTCAATGAGCTCAAAAAAGTCCATAATTCAAACATATACCTTTCCTTGAGGCCAAATGGTATTTTTGCACTCCTTTTTATGTAAATTGTACAATGATAGTCCTATTAAATGATAATAATAAATTTCTCAGAGAGTGAATTATCTTCCTAAAACTTTGACTTTAAAAATATTAGGTAGGAATTTAGTAAATCCCTAGGCAAACGTTGTTTGAAAACCAACTGGGAATCATTACAAAGTGTCCAGCCTTTGTCACATTTTAGATAGGCAGTGTAATGTCCAGATGTGGTGGAAGGACCATCATGGAAAATTATTGCAATTGCTACAAAAGTCCTTCCTGATATTGATACTTGTGTTGCTACAAATTGCTTTATTAAAGTATCCAATTTTCTTCCATCAGCTGTACAACCTTGCATCATTAAAATTATGTATTGTCCATATTTTCTTAAAAATAATGTGGATAACATTTCTGATTTACATTGGCTACACTCCATGTTTTGATTTGCACCTTTAACTAATTTATTGAAAGAAACTGATTTACAGTCTGGTAATGTTAAATACAGAAATATTTCAGTGTCTACATTAGTGGAACATGTATACATGCAATTTTCACAATGATGTTCCCATTTGTAAGAAAGGCCAAAAATATTTTCTATTTCTACACCTTCATTTTCAAAAATGGTAAGCATATACATAAAAAATTCCTGAGCATCTTGTTGGATATTTTGTGTAAATTGTGTAGAACCAGAACACACATCCAAAAGATTACGAACATCTGAAATCTGAAACATTTCTGATTTACATTGGCTACACTCCATGTTTTGATTTGCACCTTTAACTAATTTATTGAAAGAAACTGATTTACAGTCTGGTAATGTTAAATACAGAAATATTTCAGTGTCTACATTAGTGGAACATGTATACATGCAATTTTCCCAATGATGTTCCCATTTGTAAGAAAGGCCAAAAATATTTTCTATTTCTACACCTTCATTTTCAAAAATGGTAAGCATATACATAAAAAATTCCTGAGCATCTTGTTGGATATTTTGTGTAAATTGTGTAGAACCAGAACACACATCCAAAAGATTACGAACATCTGAAACAGATTGTATTTTACTTGAATCTGTTGTCAATTTTTCAAAAACAGAATGCAACAGAGAACAGAATCTTTGTTGCAGATTCTGCATAATTTGTTCTTGCAAACCTTCAAGATAAAAAACAACATTGACCACTACATTAGCATAGTAGTTGACACATTAACTATTTTCAAACTGATAACAAACAACCTCTTCAACCGTGTCCAATTTCTTTTTACTTTTAATCACAACATTATCTTGTTCTATTCCCTTCTCAACACCTTCAGAACAGATACTCTCAAACCTTCTTTTTCGACCAACCACACGCTTTTCAAATACAGGATATTGACCCAAATTTGGAGCATATACCCTTCTTAACCTATTATACTCATTTACACAGTTTGCATCTGCAGTAACCTTTGTCTCATCAAAATCAATCAAAAACAAACCAGATAATGTTCTGACTCGCGACAAAGCAACATATGCCATACCCTCTTTAAATACAGTAGATCCAATGTTCACAAGTGCACTGTCTACACTTTACCCTTGAGATTTATGAATAGTCACTGCATATGCCAGAGAAAATGGAAATTGTTTCCTACGGACATATAGATCTTTAACAAGCAAAAAACGACCTGAACAACGACCAATTTCTTTAACTTCTTCAATCTGATCAAATTTATTTTTTTTAAATTCAATTCCTTCTTTTTTCTGATAATTAACAAAATCTACCACTTTGCCCATTGTGCCATTAACTAACCCTTTTTCTACATCCAAATTTCGCCTTAAAATTACCCGACAGTTTACACATGCATACATTGTCTTTTCTAAACCAGCTGTTTTAGATAAATATTTTTCTAAAGAATCCAGTTTTGTTTTCAACTTTCCCGTCAAAATAATAGTGATTCCTTCATGATCTATTTTATTGATGGCTTCCATTTTTATAATTTCTTCATTTTCCAGTTTCAATAGTTCTTCGTTGAATATGGAACACTCTCGCAGTGTTGGCATTAAACAGATCACTGATTTATTTTCAGCAATTTTCATGTACACTTTTTTACATTTTCATTTGGGAAGACATTGCAAAGTAATCGACTTTCCAAAGCTTGTTTGCCATGTTTTGTAAGAATTCCAATTCTAATATCTTGAAGAATACTTCCATATTCAGCATCATTTGCCTGTCGCATATTTGTTGTCAGTTCTTTGTATTCAAAATTAGTCCAAATGTTCACATTACCAACACTACCAAGAGACTTTCTCGTATATTCATGTGCAAGTGTTTTAAATACCGGTTGTCCTTTTACCGGAGTGAGTTGCAATAGATCTCCAAAAACTATGACGTGTTTTCCTCCAAATAACACGTCATACTCTGTTTTAAGAATTTGTTGCATTCTTAAATACACAAAGGCAAGCATCAAGTTTGAGACCATGCTCACCTCATCAATAATGAGAAGTTTCATATTCTTCAAGACTCTTGAAACTTCACAACAAGCTTCTCCAGATAGCTTGTGGTATTCCAATTTGTTCTCATGCTCTACTGGTAGCATTAGTAAATGATGTAAAGTAATTCCTTTAATGTTATGTGCTGCCAACCCAGTTGGAGCAGTGACAACACAAGACAAATGCGACTGAGTTGTTTTCTGCAGATAACTTGTAATTGATTTAATTAAGAAACTTTTTCCTGTTCCAGCTGCACCACTCACATACATTCGGATAGGTTGAAATTATGTACATGAGCACCCTTTCTTTTCATGAAGTAATCCATGGTCAATCTGCTCTTTCACTTGTTGATATATTTGGTTCTGTTCAACATTTAGTTGTTCTTCCAAGTTTCCTAACTGTATTACATCTTCTTGAGCTTGATACATTGCTGTTTCCACCTCATTCATGGCAGTTGCTGCTTCATTTTCAACAATTGGTTGTCCTAGTGGATCTTGACTCAGTGCAGCAGAACTTTGACTGTCTTGAGAACTGTCTCTAGCAATCTCAGCTGCAATTGTAGCTTCTTGATCAATTTCCTCATTCAACATTTTCACATAATTTGCAAAAGCACTGCATTGTATGCTATCTTTACAAGCATTAAATGAATCTTCATAGCTCTGAAAATCTCCAAGTAATTTCAGTTCTGAACGCCATGGTTTGAACATTTGCAAAAGGGCTAAATAGTAAAATTCCCTTTTATCAGCAGTGTCGCAACTCAGTTTCCTGTGATTAATTAAATTTCCTTTCCTCTGTTTCACCAGACATCCTTCACAACCAATAACTGCATATTTTCCATCATTGATGTTCTCTGTAGTATTACGTTTAAAAGTGCAGTTTTGCACCACTTCATAGAGACGCATGCTCTCAAGATGATGACTTCTGTTTGGGTAATATGTGTCCAACATATTCGTTTTGAAAATATCTGTACTTTTTGGTTCTTTTTCTGCTAAATATTCAATTTCTTGAACAGATTTCAGTACCCGATTTCACATTCCTGCAAGACCTAGACTCACCCAAATGATTCTTCTACTTTTGGAATATAGACTTGCAGATGATAACCGATCTGAACATTCATATGCTCCAATTTCACGATGCGATAACATCTTCAAACTGAAACTGTAAAACTTTTTGCTTAGAGTCTTCTTGTGAGAAATCTCTTCCCACATTTCTTTCAATTCTGTCTTTTCTGATTTAGTAATGTAGGACGTTACATACCGAGCGACACCAATGGAATTGTCCGCAACATACTGAATATCCATGTTAGCATTCCACATGGATAAAATAACTGGATTGTAGTTATTTATGTATTTTGATTCTTCACTTCTTTTTAAGCTGTTGGTATTTTTCGGATACTTTTTTGTGATGGTATGTCGCATAGCTGACATAAAACTGTTCACTCTTCCTTTGGATAATACAGGACGTGGAAATCCAAAACGACATTTGGTATAGAACTTATCCTTTGACTTGTACTTTCGTCGACTGTATTTTCCACATCGATGGCTTTGGAATCGTAAGACTTGTTGTTTTAAGTTTTTATGTTCTTTGCTATTGGGTACAGCACATGTGGCATAATCTCCAATGAAAGACAAAACAGTTTCATCTGAATCTGTTCCATATTTGGGGGCATCCTTGATCCATGACAACATATGTATATGAGGAGCACCTCTTGCTTGATACTCCTTTCGCCAAAAGAAATCCACAACTTCTCCAAGAGGAGGATTCTTTTTATTGCAGATGAAAGACATCATAGCTTCAAATCTATTGAAATATCTGCATACATTAACAGGATCCAAAAAAAAACAGGATACAATGAGCACAATTCTCCAGGTGTCTTGTATTCAATATTTTTTATATTGCAATTTGCCTCTCGAAGAAATTCAAGTAAATCATCCCAAGCATACTCATCACAGCTTAGTGTAACAAACCATGTAGGAGTTCCCAAGTTACGTAGCATACATTTCAGTTCTCCATGACGACGGTACCAATATTCATTAGTCCCTCGCTGACATGCCATCAGATTAATCAACTGAGATTCTAAATGATCATCTCTCTGATGCACTTTTTCCATAAAATCCTTTGCAGTTACATTTTGCAGATGCATTCCAGTTTTTAAAATGTGATTTACTGCATATGAAAGTCCAGACAGGTCACTTTCAAACAGAAGATGAAACATATAAGGGATACATTGTCGAAATCTTGGATCTTTTGCATTTAATCTTGTTGTCCGATATTCAGATGCAGGAATCTGCACAGGACGTTCGTCATATTGTCCACCTTTTCCTGTTGGAAACAACTGCGGAAAACAACGAGCTTCCAAACTCTCTTCCCATACACTCATGGAACTTCCTGTTGCTTTTTCATTTGGAACAACTCAATCGTATTCCCCATCACCTCTTTGGAATGAAGTGGATGTACACTGTAATGTTCATAGATTTCTTCACATCTGGACATGTCCACTTTTTCTATTTGTCCACTTAATGTTTCAGTATCTTCTGCTAAATCTATTTCTTCTTCTCCTACAAACACGTTTCTATAGTACTCATTATTTTTTAACAGATACAATGATGCCTTTTGCACTTTTCTAAAATCCACTAACTCTTGCCAGATTTTCTTATTCTTAGTAGGAACATCATTAACTAGAATGACTAGTGGCTCATTTTCTGCATGGTCTACACCAATAGTTTCAATATTTTTCCTTAAGTCTAACAGTAAATACACAACTCTTCCTTTCAATCCTCTTTGCAACTCTGATGGAGGTAATTTACCTGTTTTAGGCTCCATACGAACAATAGCCTGAAACGGGTGAACACACTGAATGAGAATAGACTCATACGTATTTAAATCTATCAGCTCTGGAGGAATAGCAACCAACTCTAGATTATTATGAACAGCTCTAGCAGGCCTTTTATTCTCATCTAATTTGTTATAACAATATTTGCAAATACGCTGCTCAGATCCCACATCAAAACAATCCTCTACCAGCAAATAAGTTGCAAATTCCATCCACTTATCATTATCTTCTATTTCACTTTTTAAATACAGATTGACACCCTTAGTCTGATTTTTATAGTGAGTTCGCCGACAACAAATACAAGAAACATTTGGTCTTTCACCTGAAATTACCTTAAACTTTGTGATTTCATCCTCAAAATTTTTTGTAATCACAGGTTCTACATTGTCTTCAACATTTTCTTATACTAATGTCACAGTTTCTCCACTCTCTTGCTGAGGACCAAAGTAACAAAAATCAATATCCTCACAAACCTTCTTCACATCTGATACTGAGCCACGTAAAAGAGCACTGTTCAACTCATTTAACTTTAGTGCTGGACTTTTCGCATAATACAATCTTCTCACTAACTTCTGAATTTGAGTATGATGTACTGACAACATCCTGAAATGGTGAAAAACACTTTCACAAACTTTACTAGAAATACAAGCCAGAGAATGACCTTGCAAACCAGTATTTTTTCTCACTCTGCAAGGGTCTAGTCCTTGCAACACCTTAATCTTTTGTTTAACACTTTTTTTAGTATATGCTCGTAAAAAACTACATAATTTATCAATAAATTCCTGTCGTACACTACAAATACTACTGCAATCCCATGTATACACAGGGTGTTTAGGACGTCTCCCTAGAACTTCATCAGCTATCACTTCTTCTGCATTTCTTTCAACCACTTTCTCTTTCTCAATTGGACAACCATCTCTAACTTCGTAACCTCTACCACTGGTGTCAACTGCAAACAGTAATTTTTTGCTCTGTAAATAACTCTCTTCATTAAAGAAAGGCTCGGAACTGGAACTGTGTTTCCATTCTCCCAAAAAAACATCACAAATTTATTTTCTATTAATTACTCTTTTCCTCCTACTTTTGGCCTTCATTAATCTGATTGGTTTATCTAGTGATCGAATTCTGTTTAATACTAAACTGAATAGTTTCCTTTTTACTTCTAAAGCTTTTTCAACAATGTTTTCAATATGCTTCTTCTTTTTATAAAATAGAGCTCTCTTTTTATATTTCTTCACATCTTTCAGCAAATTATGTAATACTCTCTTGTAAAATATTTTTTTTTCGTAAATCCTTATACTGATTTTGCCTTCTTTTAGCACACGTTGTCTCCTTTGAACGAACATTTGTTTTTTTGCTTTTCCTCTTATTTTGAATTTTTGTTGTAGTTGAAACATTCTCAGTGGATTCAGCGTTCTGTACATTCTGTTTCCTCCTACAAACATTTGTAATAAATTGCTTTGTGATCTTGCCAGAAGATTTTTTCTTTTTAGCCACATTATCTTGTACATTCAATACTTGTGGTTGACTTTTCTTCAAGTCATTCTCCTGCCTCTGTCCTTTTTCTTTTTTTTCAGGCATGATTTCTCTATTTTAACATCGAAAAACAGTATCTGTAAAAAAGAATCACAAATAAAAGTATATTAATAACTTTCAAATTCATACTATTCTATTACTGTAAAAACACATTTTATATAAAAACTGACTAAGAAACAATAGCCATGAAGAACAAGTGTGACGATGGTTAAAACACTACAAGCATAGTGCATACTACTTTGAAGCAGTTCATGCCCTAAAGCTACCTCACTAAGGGCCTCATGTAGGTAAATAAATTTTACCGGTTCTTAAATACCGAGCCGTACCGAATCGGTAAATTAGAATCGGTAAGTTATATGTAGGTAAAAATTCGGTAACAGTTACCGATTCGGTAACATTCGGTAAATACGAATCGGAATTCACCGAATCGGTAAATACCGAGGTGATAATTACCGATTCGGAAAATACCGAGGTGGTATCTACCGAATCGGAAAATACCGAGGTGGTATCTACCGAATCGGAAAATACCGAATCGGTACGTACGGATTCGGTAAATAACATCACATGACTTGACGAAACAGCTAATCCTGTGCAACGACAGCCCACCCAACCAGGAACTGCCCACACCCAGGCAGGTGTACACAATTAGCCGAAGTGGCCACACCCAGGCAGGTGTACATAATTAGCCGACCCTGGAGAGGCTCGGAGTGCAGAGGAGAGGCAGGGAGCAGTTGCATGTGCGAGCGGGAAACGAACAGCATGTCCAGCCAGAGCACACAGAAAGACGGAGGGGAAAGGAGGAGGAAGCTCAAATTCAGCCCCAAGGAACTCCAGGTGCTGGTGGAGGAGGTGGTGAAGCAGCACCAGAAGCTGTTTGGGAGGCAATCCCTGCAAGTGCCTGAGGCCGAAAAGCGCAACATATGGCTGGCCATCCAGGCGCAGGTCAATGCTGTGGGAGTGACCCACAGGGAAATTGAGGTCCTCAAAAAGCGCTGGTATGACCTGAGGATTGTGACCAAGAGGAAGATGGGCGACATCCAGAAGAAGGCCAGCCAGACCGGAGGTGGAACCAACAGGGCACCTGCCCTCACCGAACTGGAGGAGCTGGTGGCGGCCACACTCGAGCAAGAGAGCGTCGTGGGTCTTGGGGACGCCGACAGCTCTGCCAGAGCCGCAACACAGCAAGGTAAGACGAAAGCACAGCAATGTAGCCGCCCCTACCCCTATCCCACATCCCCCATTGTGAAACGAGAATCACACTGCAGTCCACACGTGTCAGTGCAGACAGGCAATGCATTCCGGGAGATGTAGTCAGGGCCACACTAACCATGACGTAAATGTCACAGGGCAACAAGGCATGTCACGCACTCGAGGCACAAGGAGACAGAGGACAGATTGGAATGTGAAATGATTTATTGTGACGCTTGCAATGCAGCCCTTCGGGGACACTGAGCCAATGTTGTTTTTCTGTCCACAGATGTGACATCATGCAGTACAGGGCATGCTGCAGGGGAGACGGCACACCGGCCACAAAAATCACCTCTAGCCACCACGAGTTCAGACCAGGGAGCAGGCCCACTTTCAGCCGCACCACCTACGCAGCCAGCCGCGCCGCACACAGAGCCACCATCACCTCACCGAGAGCCAGCATCACCACCACCAGAGCCAGCATCGCCACTCATGTTCGATTCACCGGCCACATCTCCGCTTGCAGGTGTGAGAATGAGGAGGCGTCCAGCAGCCAGGCTACGAGCCTTCGACACCTCGTCAGACGACAGCATGGGCCCAGAAGACCGCACCGGGCCCCAGGAAGGGAGCCATCCCACTGTGCCCCACACCTCACAGGCAGCACAGACGGGAGCAAGAGGGCGCCGCAGGTCGCGTGTCCAGAGTCCACCAGCACCCACTGACGGCCATGGTGTCTTCTTGGGGCTCGAGGGCCAAATGTTGAAGCAACAGCGCCTGCAATCAAAGGCAGTAATGTCAGTCCAGAGGCACATGCGGGTGATGAGGACAAGCTTAGTCAACATGGACACAAACATTGGCGGCATGGCTGCGGGCATTCGGGACATGTCCCAGTCAATCCAGCAGTTGTGCAGCAAACTAGATGCTGACATCGAAGCACGGCGCCGGGAACGCCAGAGAAGGGACACTACCAGCAGGGCACTCAACCGTCTGGCAACTGCGACTTCCCTACTTTGCCAGCGCTCTGTGACGATGCAGGAGGGCCTAACACAGTGCTGCAGCGACCTGTCACGGGGGATGGTGCAGGTGACAAGTGCACTAGGGGTGCTATTGACAAGTCAGGCGTCGACAACTGCTGCAGGGGATGCTGCGGAGAGCATCGACACCAGCAGCAGCATCACACCCCCCGTCCCAGAAGCACGCAGGAGCAGCAGGCGGCTTGGGGTTGGCTCTAGTGAGGATGCACAGGCCGTGCAATCCACCACTGCAGCGCGTATGCGCAAACATTGATGTGGCCCTGCTTATCCACTTGCCATTGGGTGACGTAACCCTGGACATACTCATTGTATAGATGGCATATTACCAGATTGGCCTGTTCATGTGTTCATGGCGTGGTGCCACATTAAACTACGTCATGACTTCTCACGACTCGCTGTGTCCCCTCACTTACTCAGAAATAGTTGCATGTGATCTCTGCCCGTCTCTCTCTCCCATCGATTGCAGTTGGCACTCTAGCTGCGCTGCCCTCTGGCTGGCCTGACTCATCCTCGTTGTCCTCAAAATATGTTAGTTCCACATCTGTACCTTTTTTCGTGGCAAGGTTGTGCAGCATTGCACAAGTGGCAATTATCTTGCAGCAGGTGATGGGTTTGTACTGGCGTGCGCCTCCGCTCTTGTGGAGGCAGCGGAACCTGCTCTTCAGCAGTCCAAACGTGCGCTCCACCACATTGCGTGTAGATTTGTGGGCCACGTTGTATCGTCTCTCACTCTGGGTTGCTGGGTGTAGGTAGGGAGTGAGGATGAATGAACGGCATGCATATGCACTGTCGCCTGGATGAGTAAAAGGGAACCATCAGTTACATGCCTCTATACACTCTGATTTGCAGGTTTCAAGGGGCGTCACTGTTACTTACCCAGCAGGTATCCCTCTCCGAATTCTCCGGCTCTCAGTCGTGTGTAGATCCCACTATTCTGGAAGATGTAAGAGTCGTGGGTGCTCCCAGGAAACTTTGCAACAATATCTGTGATGATGTTCCCTGCATCACAGATGACCTGCACATTGATGGAGTGGGTGGACTTCCTGTTCCTGTAGATGTGCTCTGTGTCAGCTGGAGGACAGATTGGGATGTGTGTACCATCAATACAGCCGATGACATGGGGGAACTGTGCCATGTGATAAAAGTCTGTTTTTGTTTTCTGCAGTGCAGCCTGTGTGTTTGGGAAGCTTATGTAGTGGTGCATTCTCTGCATCATGGCATCCAGGAACTTCCTGAAGAAACGTGACAGGCAACTCTGGGATACCCCACCCACCGCAGCTATCACCACCTGATAACTGCCGGATGCCAACAGATGTAGGCTGCAGAGCACCTGCACATGTGGGGGTATGGCGTGCGCCCTTCTTATTGGCTGGTCCAGGAGTGGGTGAAGGTCCCTGATTAAGTCCATGATGGTTTCGGGGTGTAGCCTGTACCTCTCATGTATCTCTGCATCAGTCAGCTGGAATAGTGTGATGCGCTGTCTGTAGATTTGTTCCTCCCGTCGCCACACCCTCAGTCCTGCTGCCTGTAGACGTAGGCGCCTTGCAATGACGTACATGGCGGCCATGTTGTCCACGCAGTTGCATTTTGGGATTGCTTATGTGCATTGTTGATGGTTACCACCTGCTTTCCATCCGTGTTAATTACCGACTCTTATTTACCGATTTTCCTGGATTTCTTAATTACCGACTGCTCCTACATGTCATTTTAAATTTTTACCACTTCATATTTACCACTTCATATTTACCGATTCGTTAATGATGTATTCGGTAAATATGAATCGGTATTTTAGAATTCGGTAACTATGAATCGGTATTTACCGCCTCATATTTACCGAAAAGTGGTTTTTGGACTCCTACATCTCACTTGTCTGAATACCGGTCGGTAACGGGATCTTTACCGAATTTCGGCCGTTACCGACCGGTATTTGGCTACCTACATGAGGCCCTAAAAGAGTACATGCTAACTGACTGAATGATTACAATACTATTAGGAAACAAACTGGGTATGTGACAGGGTGTTTCCTAAAAGTGTATGAATACTGACATGGATATTGATGGTGTGAAAGACAAGTGTGTAGGTGATTAGAGACCTACATGCATACTGGACACATGTTTCAATCCATCCATAGGTTAAGGCCTGTCTCACTCCAATACTATTTGGATACTGATTAAATGATTAGAGTACTGCAAGAAGAGTGCCTGGGTGAGTTTATAAGTGTTCGGGTTTTGGCACAGTGAATGGATTACTCCATGGTGCTGAATGGGTCACTAGAGGACTCCAAGAGGAGTGACAAAGTATTTGCTAGAAGTGTATGAATGCTGACTAGGGAATTGAAGGTGTAAAACACAAGTGTCTAGGTGGTTAGAGGACTGCATGCATAGTGGATAGGCATTTGAAGCAATTAATGTGCTAAGGCCTGGCTCACTGCATGAGTACTTAGGTACTGACTGAATGATTAGAGTACTGCAAGAAGAGTGCCTGGGTGAGTTTATAAGTGCCTGGGTGAATGTATAAATCGTTCACTTTTGGCGCAGTGAATGGATTAGTACATGGTGCTGAATGGGTCACTGGAGGAGTACAAGGGGAGTGATAGGATGTTTGCTGCACTGTATGTATACTGAGTGGGGAATTAAAGTTGTGAAAGACAAGTGTGTAGGTGGTTGTAGACTGCATGCATACGGGATAGACGTTTGAAACAATTCATGTGCTAAGGGCTGGCTCACTGCATGAGTACTTGGGTACTGACTGAATGATTAAAGCACTGCAAGGAGACTACCTGGGTGAATGTATAAGTGGTTGCCTTTCGGTGCAGTGAATGGATTAGTACATGGTGCTGAATGGGTCACTGGAGAAGTATAAGGAGAGTGAGAGAGTATTTGCGGGAACTGTATGAATACTGTCTGGGATATTGAAGGTGTGAAAGACAAGTATGTAGGTGGCTAGAGACCTACATCCATAATGGATAGAGGTTTGAAACAGTCCATAGAGTACCACTTGGATCACTGCAAAACTACCTGACTATTGACTGAATCATTAGAGTACTACAAAAAAGAGTGACTCTGTGTATTTTTTTAAGTTTTTGGACTCTAGTGCAGTGAATAGGTTAGTACTTGCTGCAAATGAGTCAGTGGAGGTGTGCAATTAAAGTGACAGAGTGTTTATTGGAGTTTATAGATACTGACAGAGAAATTTAACGTCTGAAAGGCAATTGTGTTGGTAGTTACAGGCCTCCATGCATACTGGAAACACAGTTGAATCAATCCATGTGCTAAGGACTGTCTCACTCCATTAGTACTTAGGTACTAACTGAATGATTAGACTATTGCAAGAAGCGTACCTGGATGAATTTACAAGTGTTTCAGTTTTGGCGCAGTGAATGCTTTACTACATGGTGCTGAATAAGTCACTGGAACACTGCAAGGGGAGTGACAGGATGTTTTCTGAAAGTACATGGATACTCACTGGGGAATTGAAGCTATTAAAGACAAGTGTATAGTGTGTTAGAATACTGCATGCATACTGCATAGACATTTGTAGCCCTCTATGGTAATGCATGGTTCACTGCATGAGTACCTGGAAACTGACTGAATCATTAGACTACTGCTAGAAGAGTGCCTGGGTAAAACTGTTAAGTTTTTCAGTTTTGGCACAGTAAAAAGATTAGTACATGGTACTGGATCAGTCACTGGATGAGTGCAAGATGAGTGACAATATGTTTATTGAAGTATATAGATACTGACTAGTTAATTAAAGAAGTGAAAGACAAGTGTGTAGGTGACTAGAGGCCTGTATGCATACTGCATAGGGGTTTCAAGCAGTCCATGTTGTAAGGCCTGGCTCGCTGCATGAGTACTTGGATACTGACTGAATGATAAGAGTACTACAAAGAGAGTGCCTGAGTGAATTTATAAGTGTTTGGGTTTTGGCAAAGTGAATGGTTTAGTATACGCTACTGAATGGGTCACTAGAGGAGTGCATGGGGAGTAACAGAGTGTTTGCTTGAAGTGTATGAATACTGACTGTGGAATTAAAGGGGTGAAAGAGAACTGTGTAGATGGTTAGAGGACTGCATGCATAGTGGATAAGCATTTGAATCAATGCATGTGCTAAGGCCTGCCTCACTTAGTTACTACTTGAATATTAACTGAATGTTTACAGTATTGCAAGGACACTTCCTGGGTGATTACATAAGCAATAACTGCCTTCTAATTCTAACAAAACTTGAGAACAGGAAAGTTTTTAAGCAGTTATGCATATTCAAACATATGTAGTACCCAAATGCTTCTCTCGCAGTGGTTCCCAAATGCACACAGACTCACAGTGTGATTCTAGACGAGCAACACTATCCCTAGGAGTTTACCAAAACTCATTCACTACTGTGGAAGGGGTAAGGGTACTGTACACAACCTACATATTTCAGTACTACACCTTACTGTCAATGCCTGACCCATTTTATCAATGCATAACCAAAGACTGGCTTCTAATGCTACTAAAACTTGACAACATGACAGGTTTTAAAACAGTTATCTGTCAGCAAATACATGATGTTCCCAAATGCTTCTCTCACAGTGGTTCCCAAATGCACACAGACTCACAGTGTGATTCTAGACAAGCAACACTATCCCTAGGAGTTTACCAAAACTCATTCACTACTGTGCAAGGGGTAAGGGGACTGCGCACAATCTATATATTTATGTACTGCACTTTAGTGTCAAAGCCTAACTCATTTTTATCAAAGCATATGCAAAGACTGGCTTCTAATGCTACTAAAACTTGACAACATGACATGTTTTGAAACAATTATCTGTCAGCAAATACATGATGTTCCCAAATGCTTCTCTCACAATCCTTACCCAAATGCACACAGACTCACAGTGTGACTTTAGACAAGCAACACTATCCTAGCAGTTTACCAAAACTCATTCTCTAGTCTAGAAGAGGTAAGGGTACTGCACACAATCTACATATTTAAGTACTGCACTTTAGTGTCAAAGCCTGACTCATTTTATCAATGCATATGCAAAGACTGGCTTCTAATGCTACTAAAACTTGCCAACATGACGGGTTTTAAAACAGTTATCTCTCAGCAAATACATAATGTTACCAAATGCTTCTCTCACAGTGGTTTCCAAATGCACACAGACTCACAGTGTGATTCTATACAAGCACCACTATCCCTAGGAGTTTACCAAAACTCATTCAATACAGTGGAAGGGGTAAGGGGACTGCACACAATCTACATATTTCAGGACTCCAGTTTAGTGTCAAAGCCTAACTCATTTAATCAAAGCATAACCAAAGACTGGCTTCTAATGCTACTAAACCTTGACAACATGACAGGTTTTAAAACACTTATCTGTCAGCAAATACATAATGTTATCAAATGCTTCTCTCACAGTGGTTCCCAAATGCACACTGACTCACAGTGTGATTCTAGACAAGCAACACTATCCCTACGAGTTTACCAAAACTAATTCACTACTCTGGAAGGGATAAGGGTACTGCACACAATCTACATATTTCAGTACTGCACTTTACTGTCAATGCTGACTCATTTTATCAATGCATAAGCAAAGACTGGCTTCTAATGCTACTAAAACATGACAACATGACAGGTTTTAAAACAGTCATCTGTCAGCAAATACATGATGTTACCAAATGCTTCTCTCACAATGGTTACCCAAATGCACACAGACTCACAGTGTGATTCTAGACAAACAACACTATCCCTAGGAGTTTACCAAAACACATTTCTTAATCTACGAGAACTACATTTTAGTGTAGAAACATGACTCATTTTGCAATGACTGATTTCTAATTGTACCAAAATATAAAAACAGCAGTTATCTGTCTGCAAACAAATGCTTATCACAGAATGGTTTCTACATGCACACACACTGTCAATAAGATTGTAGACAAAAAAAAAGTATTCCCTGCACTTTAGCAGGAGAAATAAATTAGTCTGATTAAAATCAAAATAGTCTACATACATCCCCTCACAATTAAATAACTCACCTTTTAAGTTGTTTTGTAGATTAAGAAGTATATCAGTCACACACCAGATTTTCTTATACAAAATCTCTGCACTGTGCACCTTTCAGCAAAACCAAAGAATGGCAAAGTTTCCCTCTCATTTTCCATACATATACATGTAAACATCAAATCACATTCCTTCCCACATAAATTCAAAAGCAAACACACATTTCTATTGGTTAAACATTTCAACCCTTTCCAAATAACATAAAGTTGAACCCTACCCCCAATCTGCCTTCTGCCTGATACCATAGCAACAGGTCATGGAACACTGAACTGAGCACACAGGTCACAAGTTCAGCACACAATGTTGCTAATCAAAACAGCAAGTGTGCTTCACTTTTCAACAGCTTATCATATATAATGTTCCTTTCGCACACTTGTTGTTAACCAATAAGAATCATGTGTTTAAAAAACAGAAACATGCATCCCACCTTTCAGTGTAGAAGGTTGTCACACAACCAATGATTTCTTGTCTTTTTTCAAAACTGCATCTTAGCCACCATTTTAGAAAAATTTACTTTTCAAACTGCCATTTCATTTACAGAGACCATCTGAGTGCATCCAGACCTCCCTTCAAGATGCTTAGAGTGTGGATTGTGGGACACAGCTATATTTTTTGTAGCCAAAGGTATGCAGAAAACAAAGGCATTCACAAAGACCTAGGGTTGCCAAATGTAGACATTAAATGGATTGGACAGACAGGGTTAAAGTGGCACCAATTGATGCCATTGGTAAAAACCTTTATGTATATCCAACACCCTGACCTCATAATAGTGCACTGTGGTGGCAATGACCTAGGCACTTTGACTGGGGTAGGTCTGGAAATGCTTATGAAGGACACCTTTGCAGAATTGTTTTCACTTTTTCCCAAAACTGCCTTTGTGTATTATAACATATGCCAAAGGCAGAAGTGGAACTGGTCCAATCATTTTTGTCCACAAATTGAGAAAGCTAGGAAACATGTGAATAAATCTGTTTCTGCTTTTCTCCGAGACTATAGAATGGGGTCCATTTACAATAACAATCTGTGCTTTCATATGCAAGAGATGTATAGGAGAGATGGAGTACACTTTACTGATGAAGGAAACAGAGTCTTCCTCAACAACTTTAGACTCTGTATAGGTACTTACTTATAAGTACCAAAAACTCTCAATGAACACAATGGCTCTCTTTAGAGCCACTCAAGAACAACACACTTAAGCTAGATGTTTATCTCCCAAAAATGTAAGTTTGTTTCCCTAGGATCCGCGCACCCAAGGAACTGCGTATTCAACACAAAAGGAACCGTGCACCCAACGCGTTAGGATGCGCGACTCCTAATTTTACCGTTAAAAAAAAATAGCCCCTATCACTAATTTTTATTATCCCCGGGGACCCCATCCCCCGGGGCTTATAAAAAAAAATTGGAGACCGTGGGGGGAGCCCCAACGCCCCCACGGTCCCAGCCGGCTCCCCGCATCCTTCGGGAGCCAGCATTGCTGTTCCACATGGGGAGCTGCTGACATGCAGCTCCCCGTGGGGAAAAGCAATATCGTTTGGATTTTGAATGAGAGAGCAGGTTTCCCTGCTCTCTCTTTCAAAATCCTAACAAAGTTTGCTATGGGAGGGCGGGCACCCCAGGACACTGTATGAGGGCTCCAGGAGGGGGGCCATGCAGCCCCCCTCCCCCTATTAATGTCTAATTTGGTCCCCCGGGGGCTGATTTTTTACGAAGCACGGAAGCCCGCGCTTCGGGGTTTTTTTTCTTCGGGCGGATCCGCGCACTCTGCGCTGATTTTTTTTTAAAAGGGGGCCCCAGGGGGTCCCTTCTGGGACCCTCTAAGCAACACTTGAGGGTCAGAGTATTTCTAGGTAGTGAAAATTTGTTATCCCTTGGTGATAATAATTCGTTAAACGATTAAATTCAATCTTATTCACACCCCAAATTTTAAGCCCATGTGTTAGAACATCACAAATTCAAAAAACCATAATAGTCACTATATTTCAAAAGAATATTCAAATTTATTAAAAACACAATACCAATGCAATTAAAAATAGACATAAAACTGTCTAATATTTAAAATACAATACATGTAGCACAACCTCACAGATAGTAACCTCCTCTATCGAGACATTTAGCTATAACACACAAATAACAGAGAGACAACAAAAGACAATATTTTTTGTCATTGATTTACACATCCGTTCTGACAATGATCTTTTCTCAATCGTTCATCCTAAGCGTTTTCTATAATTTTATCTTGTTAGGAGAACTTCTTCCAACGGATTATGTTGATATCAGCGTCGACGCGTTTCGATGGCTTTATTCAATATTCCATCTTTTTCAAGACCAAAAAATGTATGTCTCTCCTATACTTGGCACTGGTTGGTTACTATAGTTTCACATCCCTGTTGATAGATTGTATCATATTAAATTCTTTACATTCATATTACTGATTTATACATTCCTTCTCTTATCATATCTTAATTATTAAACAGTGATAATAGCATAATTTTCATATGACTCACAGTTTTTACAGTCCTATTATGTGTTTTCATACACCCTCTAAAATTCATATGTTTATTCATAGTTGTTCTATCAAATAGGCTCTGTGTTTATTGTCCTTAGGTAATGATCTTATCTGAAAAGGGAGTCCTAATTGTTCAGTTTATTTTTAAAGCCTCATATTCCTATTCAATTAAATATTTCAAGTGTAAAGAATTTTTTTCAAAATGAACAATTACCTTATGGCATATCCTTACTTCTCTGAAGTTCATCTGATTTTTAAGGACATTCCTTTCCTAGAGCAATCTGTAGAGCAATAATATGCCAATCAGTTTCATTTCTCTCTCCTTTTTGAAAGAAAAGAACGGTTTGCATTCATTTAATTTTAATTCATGCTAGACATCTCTATTTATTTGTAATTTAATTTTCAGCCACTGTTTTTAATTTAAGGGAAATCCTATTCTAATTACCATATACCTAAACTATCTATAATTCTATAGATTTCATCAACTACTGTGTGGATTTTTACCTGGTCAGTTAGCATAGTATTGTCCACTTGTTTGTAGCTCTAATCCCCTGGTTGTAAATGGGTCTCTCTCATTTCATTTTGACACTCAGAGTATTTCTACCCTGCCCCCTTTATATGTTCTAAACACTTATTCCCCTTACTTCTTCAGCCTCGATTCTACAGAGGCACAAAATGGCTGCCAACAGTTCCTGGTTTCGAATGTAGACAGACACTCGACAGCCAATTAGCATTCAGCGTGTAATCGGGAGGGTGTGGTTAGGGTGCGCTTAGGGTGCACGGATCCTCCGAGGCCATAGATATATCTATCTTTTTTAGTCTAATTTTCTCAGGAACTACCAAACAGATTTATACCATTTATGCAAAAGGCACGAGTCTGAACTGAGGACTACCTCTTTGCCAAATTTGGTGTAATTCCGTTCAGCAGTTCGGGCTGTAGCTGCGTCAACAGGTCCTAAGGGAAATTGCATGGGGAAAACGCGTTTTGGGACCCCCTTTTTTCTATATATATATATATATATATATACATATATATATATATATATATGTCGTTCCACAGCGCACCATCGCACTCCATGCACTCCTTCCAAAAAGGCACAAATCCGCGGTTCAAATTTCAAATTGATTTATTCAGCATCGACAGCCAAATTACCCAACGCGTTTCGGCGTGAACCGCCTTGGTCACGGGTAAATTCCGCCATATCGACTCTCGGTTTTTAAACATTTCAGTCGTGAGTATGACGAAACAATAAACAAAACAGAGGAAGGACATATGCTGATTCAATACATACATCGTAATGTTATTGCCAATGCGTCGGCCATTTTGGAGTGGTAAATGTAATGTTCTTACATATATATACATTCTCAAAATTTCATATATTATTAATTTATATATGATCTTACAGTATGGCTGTTCGTTCATAACAAAAAGTATCAACAAACATTGAATTCATGATTATTGAGTATCTATAAACTTCGTATAGCGTAGTATCAGCAAAGACTACCAGACAAGTGATAATAACATGAGCATACATACAACACATTTCGTTAGCGCTGAATTACAAAGTTTTCACTTTCTATAGGGCCCGTAAGCATTTTATTCATCCACGGTTTCCCATCATGTTATATTGTCAAGTACAACTTTATTGACATGAACAAGCCGCTCATCGCTAACAAAGGCGGCACAACTTCTCAGGTGTAAATGACCTCCAATGTGCTAAGAGTTCTTATATTGTCAAGTACAACTTTATTGACATGACCGAGCCGCTCATCGCTTACAAAGGCGGCACAACTTCTCAGGTGTAACTGACCTGCAATACGCTAAGAGTTCTAGTATGCATGCAGATAACTTTCTATTGTCAATTCAGCCCCAGTGGGCATTAGTGAAGAAAATTCTAATTTTGCATTTTCAAACTAAGATGCCTACTATGACATTAACCCTAGTGGGTAATTGTGTCTTTTGCAGAGTACTTAATCCACATATAACTTTCCACTTATTTCATATATGTTTGTATTCTCTTTACATAATGCTGTGTGTTTAACATCATATTACATGTGATACTACTTGCAAAAAATATAAGCAAAGGCATGTGATCATCTTCACATAATAGCTTAACTAAGGTAAAATAAACTTCATCAGAAATTACTAGATCTGGTATTAGTCAATATCTTCAACTCAGATACCCTTCATTTGTGAACACCATCTGAAAAAATGAACAGAACATGATTCAATGATGCTAGATATTGTCCTTCTCATTTAAAAATAGACATACTTCATATGACTATTAAATGTTAAAAACATGAATTACAGCAGGAGACCTTTGAGCTAATTAAAGTTTTCACAGAATGTTATCAAAATCAAATATAAAACAGACCATGATTATCCTGATTAAGAAAAGCCAACAAGTTAATCTCCAAGAAACCACGACATCTCTTCCTCGGAGTTCCGACCATCTGGAATCTTGGTATTAAGTTCTAGAATATAGTGAGATTCTAGTCGCCTCAGCTTGCGAATTCTGTCCCCTCCCCTCATTGTTACAGGTATACGGTCTATCACAAAAAATTTCAATAGATTTCGGTTGCTGTTGTGAAATTCCTCGTAATGCCGTGCTATTGGGGAAAGTTTATCCTTATTCTGGATCGCCCTCATGTGCTCAAGGATACGTTTTTTTGCAGCAAACATAGTGCTGCCTACGTATCTCTTGGCACATGGGCAGGTTAAAACATAAACACAATGGTCAGATACACACGTAAGATGTTTTTCAATGTATCTATCTTGGTCTAAAATAGGATAATAGACTTTTTTCACATTAGAGCTGTATTTACAGGCTTTGCATGACATGCAAGTAAAGAAGCCCTGAACTCCTTTGGATCCTGGTTTCGTTTGGCTGATCTCATTGCTACATATTTTGTCACGTAAAGAATCTGACTTCCTATACGTCACATTGGGCTTATCCTTTACGACTCCCTCAAGAGTAGGTTCAGTTTTGAGGATGCCCCAATGTTTTTTAAGACACTTTCTTACATAGTAAGAACCCAAGTTGTAGGTAGTTATGTATCTAATGACTTCATTTTCATTTTTACCCTCATCTAGGTTGCTTTTAGGTACCAACAAGTCCTCTTGTTTAAGATTAGCGACTTTCTGGCGGGCTTGTGTTATTATGTTCGGTTTGTACCCCCTGTCCAGGAATCTTTCATTCATGATTGTGCATTCCTGTACAAAATCATAATTGGTACTGCAGTTCCTTCGAGCCCGAAGAAACTCACCATACGGAATGCTATTTATGAGGGCTTTGGGATGTCCACTATCAGCATGCAGTAATGTGTTCCCTGATGTCTTTTTACGATACAATTTAGTTGTTAATGTATCGTCCACAATCTGCACATTTAGATCCAAAAATTCGATACAGGATTCGCTGATAGTACCTTCAAATTTTAGGTTGACCTCATTGTTATTAAGACCATTGATGAAGTCCCTGGCAAGTTCTTCACTGCCCTCCCAGATAATGAATAAGTCATCGATATATCGTAACCATGTAATTACATGGTCACGATATAAACTGTTCACCTTGGGTACTTGCTGCTCCCAGTACCCCAGAATGTGGTAAATCTCTCTAATCATTTGTTAAGTTCCATTGAATATGATGTCTTACAATATGGCCTTTCGTTCTGCCCCACAGCATCTTTCTCGTACCCCAAAGAAAGGGTAGATCTTTATCACTTTACTAGAAAACTGCGTTTACACAAATGGAACAAATTGAAAGTGAAGAGTATCCAACCTCAGAACTATTCTAGTAAAATTGGTCCTGTACAGGACACTATCAATGAGGTTAATACTCTGATTGCCTTAAAAGAACTACAATGTGAGGAAAGTGCTGACTGTAGCCCCATTACAGCTCAGTCTTTGGGTTTCAAAACTGACTTAAACTATCCTAACAGTTTTGCACTTAAATCGTGTTTCAATCCTACTATGCCTTCAAGTGGTATAGATATTTTTGAAACATTGGTGATTGCCGACCTAAAATCTTTGGCTAAAAGAAAAGACAAATGGCATAATGACAACCTTAACAAACAACAAAGGGTAGCTATAAAAACTCTGCATGAAGATAAGGGGATAGTGATCCGCCCATCGGATAAAGGGGGCAATGTAGTTATACTTAATACAGAAGATTACCTACAGGAAGGAATGCGCCAGTTAGAAGTCAAGGAATGTTATGAAATTGTAGACAGAAGCATTATTGAACAGTCTAACACCACGTATCACAATATGCTTAAGACATGGCATTCACAAGGAATTCTGGAATGGAATGAATATTCCTTTTTGTTAAATCGAACACCCAAAGTGGCATTATTATATCTGTTGCCAAAACTACATAAGAACATGGTGAAACCTCCTGGGACACCTATCGTGTCTTCTATAGGCTCCTTGTTAGAGAAGACCTCCAAATATATCGATTACTTTTTACGTATATACGTGGAAAGTCTCCCCTCCTATCTGAAAGATAGTAGAGATTTCCTCAACAAAATCAAGAATGTGAATTGGCAGAAGGGCCATCTGCTGATCACATTGGATGTTTGCAGCCTGTATACCAGTATTAAACATGCTGATGGTATACAGGCTTGTAAACATTTCTTGATGTCACGTTCTGTTTCCTTCCTACAACATACAGACATGATATTACAGATGATGAAATTTTGTCTAGAAAATAATTTTTTTATTTTCAACGATGTATTTTACAGACAGACACAGGGAACTGCTATGGGTACTTGCTTTGCTCCCAGTTACGCCAATCTTTTTATGGGGTACTGGGAGCAGCAAGTACCCAAGGTGAACAGTTTATATCGTGACCATGTAATTACATGGTTACGATATATCGATGACTTATTCATTATCTGGGAGGGCAGTGAAGAACTTGCCAGGGACTTCATCAATGGTCTTAATAACAATGAGGTCAACCTAAAATTTGAAGGTACTATCAGCGAATCCTGTATCGAATTTTGGGATCTAAATGTGCAGATTGTGGACGATACATTAACAACTAAATTGTATCGTAAAAAGACATCAGGGAACACATTACTGCATGCTGATAGTGGACATCCCAAAGCCCTCATAAATAGCATTCCGTATGGTGAGTTTCTTCGGGCTCGAAGGAACTGCAGTACCAATTATGATTTTGTACAGGAATGCACAATCATGAATGAAAGATTCCTGGACAGGGGGTACAAACTGAACATAATAACACAAGCCCGCCAGAAAGTCGCTAATCTTAAACAAGAGGACTTGTTGGTACCTAAAAGCAACCTAGATGAGGGTAAAAATGAAAATGAAGTCATTAGATACATAACTACCTACAACTTGGGTTCTTACTATGTAAGAAAGTGTCTTAAAAAACATTGGGGCATCCTCAAAACTGAACCTACTCTTGAGGGAGTCGTAAAGGATAAGCCCAATGTGACGTATAGGAAGTCAGATTCTTTACGTGACAAAATATGTAGCAATGAGATCAGCCAAACGAAACCAGGATCCAAAGGAGTTCAGGGCTTCTTTACTTGCATGTCATGCAAAGCCTGTAAATACAGCTCTAATGTGAAAAAAGTCTATTATCCTATTTTAGACCAAGATAGATACATTGAAAAACATCTTACGTGTGTATCTGACCATTGTGTTTATGTTTTAACCTGCCCATGTGCCAAGAGATACGTAGGCAGCACTATGTTTGCTGCAAAAAAACGTATCCTTGAGCACATGAGGGCGATCCAGAATAAGGATAAACTTTCCCCAATAGCACGGCATTACGAGGAATTTCACAACAGCAACCGAAATCTATTGAAATTTTTTGTGATAGACCGTATACCTGTAACAATGAGGGGAGGGGACAGAATTCGCAAGCTGAGGCGACTAGAATCTCACTATATTCTAGAACTTAATACCAAGATTCCAGATGGTCTGAACTCCGAGGAAGAGATGTCGTGGTTTCTTGGAGATTAACTTGTTGGCTTTTCTTAATCAGGATAATCATGGTCTGTTTTATATTTGATTTTGATAACATTCTGTGAAAACTTTAATTAGCTCAAAGGTCTCCTGCTGTAATTCATGTTTTTAACAGTTAATAGTCATATGAAGTATGTCTATTTTTAAATGAGAAGGACAATATCTAGCGTCATTGAATCATGTTCTGTTCATTTTTTCAGATGGTGTTCACAAATGAAGGGTATCTGAGTTGAAGATATTGACTAATACCAGATCTAGTAATTTCTGATGAAGTTTATTTTACCTTAGTTAAGCTATTATGTGAAGATGATCACATGCCTTTGCTTATATTTTTTGCAAGCAGTATCACATGTAATATGATGTTAAACACACAGCATTATGTAAAGAGAATACAAACATATATGAAATAAGTGGAAAGTTATATGTGGATTAAGTACTCTGCAAAAGACACAATTACCCACTAGGGTTAATGTCATAGTAGGCATCTTAGTTTGAAAATGCAAAATTAGAATTTTCTTCACTAATGCCCACTGGGGCTGAATTGACAATAGAAAGATATCTGCATGCATACTAGAACTCTTAGCGTATTGCAGGTCAGTTACACCTGAGAAGTTGTGCCGCCTTTGTAAGCGATGAGCGGCTCGGTCATGTCAATAAAGTTGTACTTGACAATATAAGAACTCTTAGCACATTGGAGGTCATTTACACCTGAGAAGTTGTGCCGCCTTTGTTAGCGATGAGCGGCTTGTTCATGTCAATAAAGTTGTACTTGACAATATAACATGATGGGAAACCGTGGATGAATAAAATGCTTACGGGCCCTATAGAAAGTGAAAACTTTGTAATTCAGCGCTAACGAAATGTGTTGTATGTATGCTCATGTTATTATCACTTGTCTGGTAGTCTTTGCTGATACTACGCTATACGAAGTTTATAGATACTCAATAATCATGAATTCAATGTTTGTTGATACTTTTTGTTATGAACGAACAGCCATACTGTAAGATCATATATAAATTAATAATATATGAAATTTTGAGAATGTATATATATGTAAGAACATTACATTTACCACTCCAAAATGGCCGACGCATTGGCAATAACATTACGATGTATGTATTGAATCAGCATATGTCCTTCCTCTGTTTTGTTTATTGTTTCGTCATACTCACGACTGAAATGTTTAAAAACCGAGAGTCGATATGGCGGAATTTACCCGTGACCAAGGCGGTTCACGCCGAAACGCGTTGGGTAATTTGGCTGTCGATGCTGAATAAATCAATTTGAAATTTGAACCGCGGATTTGTGCCTTTTTGGAAGGAGTGCATGGAGTGCGATGGTGCGCTGTGGAACGACATTAAAGTAACAGGGAGTCTTGGACCCTGTGATTGCACCGAGATGATAGTGTCCCGGCGATTTCCAAGGATGTGGCTCTCTATATATATATATATATATATATATATATATATATATATATATATATAACCTACTGGCAGTCGCCAGTAGGTAGTTATAGTTAGGACCTATTTTCCATAGGAAATCCGCAACATTCTATTTGGAATAACGTTGGCGTCGATTGATGAATCTTCGCGAAAGTTTCAAAACTTTTGGCCAGCTCCGGTCCGCTCCTATCCTGAAAATTTCACGGTGATTCGTCTAGCGGGGGCCGAGAAAAAAAGGGGGTCCCAAAACGCATTTTCCCCATGCATTTTCCCATAGGACCTGTTGACGCAGCTACAGCCCGAAGTGCTGAACAGAATTACACCAAATTTGGCAAAGAGGTAGTCCTCAGTTCAGACTCGTGCCATTTGCTTAAATGATGTAAATCCGTTCAGTAGTTCCTGAGAAAATCAAAAGTAAAATGTAAAATGATACTTGTATAGCGCACTACTCACCCGCAAGGGTCTCAAGGCGCTTGTATGAATACCGCTGTGGAACCCATCCTGGCTTTCCCTGTGAGGCGTCCACTACTGGGCACCCCCAAGGTGGAGGGAGGCCAGGCATCCTTAGCGTTGTGGGGGCCGTTGTGGAGATTAAGCAAGCTATTGCCCAGAGTTGCAGAGTGGGACTCCATGATTGGAATGGCACCGAGGCGAGAATTATCAGGTCAGTGGAATTTTTGAGCCCAAGACCCGCCGAGGCGGGGAATTGAACCTTGGTCCCGGGCTAGACCTCTGCATCAGGGTCTGCCGCTCTAATCATTGAGCCACACTTCTCCACAGCAAAATCACATATATATCTGGGCGGAGCCTAACCACACATCTCATCTTGAGATCTGATTGGCTGTTAGCACTTCATCCAAGAAGTGTTGGCAGCCATCTTGGGACCAATATACATGATAGCACCTCATTAACCCCTTCAGTGCCCATGACGAGCTGGACTCGTCATGGGCCGCGGTGGCGCTGTGCCCATGACGAGTCCAGCTCGTCATAGACCCCGCCCGCTAATGCAACGGCCGGCACTGGGCGGGGAAAGGGGCGGGCACTGAAGGGGTGAAAAAGCATTGCAGTTAATAGAAGGTTTTAAGACTTTAGTTACATTATAAATCATGTGTTGATGGTACCATGCTCATTTTAGGAATTGTGGTGTGTTCTAAGGTGATTTTACCATGTGAAAAAGCCTTCTGCTGTGATATCATGAATCATGTTTGAGAGAAAACTATTTTCTCATGCTTTTCCCACAGAGGTTTGGAAGGTGATCTATAAGCTAAACTGAGAGCATATTTTCTGTAAATTCACATTATCTTTCTCAGTCATGTGAGAATGAAGTCTGACATTCTCAGTAAAACATGCACATCCAACAAGGGCAGAGACTGTCAGTTGATTCCTTTGTGTTCTACTGCAGCTTCCCAGAGTGTTCTAAAGAACAACTAGAGCGCTAACAGTCCTACTTATGACAAACGTATGGCACACCTGAAGCCATCTTGGTTGGAATAAAGTGGTAACTCTTAAAACATTTAATTTAAAAAGGAACAAAATGAGGGGGTTCATTTTGCCATAGAAAGTATGATTAGTGCTGCAGAAAGAAACATTAGGGTACATTTTGAATGACTTCTCAAATCCTCTTCTATTTCATAAAAAAATTCTGACATGCAGACTGAAACATGCACTTTGAATACCAGCAGCAGACTTCCCTGGTGAGCAGTAGCTTTACTACAGTGATCTAATGAGCAACTAGAGTGCTAACATTCAGAATTTATGGCAAATGTGTGACACATCTGAATGCCTTCTTGATGGAACCAAAGTAAAAAACTGAAAGTATTTCCTACTGAGGAGACTGCAGTAAATGAGGAAATTAGGAAACTTCATAACAAATAAATCTCCCAAGATGGCCACCAGAGACAAAAGAGCCCAAATGTAGCCCAAATATCACCCAGATGAAGCCCAAGTACAGCCCAATGACAGAATGTCCCAGAGTGTTCTTAAGAACAACTAGAGCGCTTACTGTCTTACTTATGACAAAAGTATGGCACACCTGAAACCATCTTGATTGGAATAAACTGGTAACACTTAAAACATTTAATTTAAAAAGGAACACAATGAGGGGGCTCATTTTGCCATAGAAAGTATGATTAGTGCTGAAGAAAGATAAATTAGGGCACATTTTGAGTGACTTCTCAAATCCTCTTCTATTTCATTAAAGAATTCTGATATGCAGACTGAAACATGCACTTTTAATACCAGCAGCAGACTTTCGTGGTGAGCAGTAGCTTTACTACAGTGATCAAATGAGCAACTAGAGTGCTAACATTCAGAATTTATGGCAAATGTGTGACATATCTGAATACCTTCTTGATGGAATCCAAGTAAAAAACTGAAAGCATTTCCTACTGAGGAGACTGCAGTAAATGAGGAAATTAGGAAACTTCATAACAAATAAATCTCCCAAGATGGCCACCAGAGACAAAAGAGCCCAAATGCAGCACAAATATCACCCAGATGTAGCCCACATGTAGCCCAATGACAGAAGTGTGCAAAACACTTATTTGTTGTGTATTTGCAGTTTTATATAGTAAAGACTTGTCAGGTATTGGAGTGCTTTACATGAGCATTGGTTACATCACACAAGATCAAATTCATTTTGGTTGCAGACATGGGGAGATTAAGTGATTTGACCAGAATCACAGAATGTTGAGCTGAAGCAGAAACTCCAACCTGGTTCCCCAGTTGCAAAGTCTGCAGCTCTGGAAGTAACACCACATCCTCTCCCCTAGGTGCAACATTTAATCAAGTGGTCAACTGGATAAAAAAACATAAAGATTACAAATAATTTAAAAGTTCTTTGTCGCTATTTGAAAACTCAGAAACTATGTCCTCATTTTAGTTTTTTAGAGCACTAACCATAATTTTGATGCAAATAAGACCCTATCATATATGTAATTTCTAAAGGAAATACTCTAGGTTTTACAGTTTTGATTACATCAAGATGGCGTCAGGCGTTCCACACTTTTGTAATAAATATAGAATGTTAGCAATCTAGTTGTTCATTGGGATACTGTTGAGAGGCAGAGGCCAGGAGCACGGACTCTGAAAATTGAAGGCAGGTAGGAGAGTGCAGAGGCAACAATTTGACCACACTGGGCAGGCAGGAAGGGCAGTGGCAGCACAACAGACTATGGAGGGCAGTGGAAAGGGGGGCAGGGGCAACAAACCAACAATACAGGACTGGCAAGAGAGGCTGTGGCAATATAATAGACCATTGTGGGCAGAAGGAAGAGGCAGTGGTAGTACAACCATACATGCCAACAGACCCGTTTCAGCCAGGAAACGTCCAATGTTTTTTAGCTCAAATGGGCTTTATTTGATCTGTCTCCTATCTACAATCTCCTCTTTTTCAATGTAACTCAAAGGGGAAAATCAATAACCCAGTTTTTTTTCAAAATCTTACTCTTACCAAGTTCAAAATGTTCGCAAGTATTGTACATTGGATCATGGTAGGCAGGAGGATTGGGGTAGGGATATGGACTCGAATAACAGAGGAAAGGAGGGACATGGAGAGGTGCACCAAACTGACCCTACAGGGCAGGCATCAGGGTTTGCAGCAGCACAATACACCACACAGCGCATGCGGGATGGGAGTACAGCACAACAATCCATAGAAAGCAATAGGGAGGGGACAGGACCATGCACATGGACAACAGAGAACAGAGGGGAAAGAGGCAATGGTAGCTAGCTGACCATAATGGACAGACAGGAGAGAAAGCTGCAGCATATCAGACAATAAAGGGCAGGAGGGACGGATCAGGGGCATTACAATGGAACAGACAAGCCAGGAGGGAGGGAATAGGGGTCTGTACATGGAAACAGAGGGCTGGGGGCAAGGGGGCAGGGCAGGATCAGCAAGATGACCATGGAGGTCAGACAGGATGGGCACTAGAAACAAGACACACCATGGAGAGTAACAATGAGACTATGATGGCATACACACAGACCATGGAGGGAAGGTGGGAGGGGGTCAGGGGCAGCTAGCTGACCACACAGGGAAGGTGGGAGGGGCCATGGCAGCACAGAAGACCATGCATGGCAAGCGGGAGGGTTAGTGGCAGCAAAATGGCTATGATGGGCAAGAAGGAGGGTGCAGGGGCATGCACAAAGGACCATGGAGGATAGAAGGGAGGGTCAGGACCTGGACACAGACAAGAGAGTTCAGGGGACGGGGCCTCACAACAGACCGCGTGGGGCAGGCAGGAGGAGCAGTTGCAGCACAACAGACCAGGGAGGGCAGATGGTGTGGCAGAAAAATGGACCATGGAGGACAGGAGGAAGGGGATAGGGGCATGGCATGTGGACAGGCAGGGTGGAGGTGACAGGGACAGGTTACAGTCATCTGACAATGCTAGGCAGGTGGGATGGGAGTGGCAGCTCAACAGAACACTCAGAGTAGATAGGAGTGGCAGGTTCATGGAACATGGTGGGCAAAAAGGATGGAGCAGGATCATGCACAAAGACATCGGAGGGCAGGGGGAAGGAGAATAGGGGCAGCAAGCTAAGCACAGAGGCTAAGCAGGAGGTCAATGATGGGCCAGAGAATTGGGCAATGGAGGGCAGGAGGAGTGGACTGGTACATCATGCTAAATGGAGGGCAGTGGCAGCACATCAGACCATGCATGGCAGGAGGGAGGAGGCTAGTCCATGGATTCAGACAACAAAGGATAGGGAGGAGGTGGATGGGGCAGCAAGCTAACTGTTCAGAGAAGGTGGGTATTAGGAACTTTATTGTTTTTAAAATGTGTGTCTGTGCGAACTACTTAAAATATGAATAAGTATGCAGCATAATCTCACTTTTATTCAGGAAGAAGAGGACGTTTGTGATTGTGATTCCGGGCACACTTGGCAGAAACACCTCCTGACCCTCCACCCCCATCGCAAAATGTAATGCCAGTGAAAAGGGTAGGTGGATGCAGTGTTATATAGAACATAGTCCTGAGAGCACGATTGAAAATGAAAACTAGATATAGTATATGGTATAAACTATGCACCAAAAAGTGTGATATAAGATGAACCGGTGCGTGAAATATAATATGCAATACATTGTGCGCAATGACAGATTCATTGGAGAGCGCGAGATAGCACAGGCACTAGCGCGTGCTATGCGATATGCGCCTTGGACTGTAATATGCACAGGGCAGTGTTGTGTAACCTAACTAGTCTCTAAAGTTGTAATATAAAATATGTGCTTGGGAGTGTAACGTTGCATATGCACTGTGACAAAGATATGGATCCCATATTGTAATATGTATGGCATAACGCTGTGCGTTATAACATAGGCATCGAGGAAGGCACGTTAGATGGGGCAATATAACCCGTGCGAAGGCAAGTATGACATGACATATTCACGAGGTGGTGTTACAATGCACATGGGCTAGAGAGTGTCATAGCATACGCACTAGCTGGTGGAATACAACACATAGGTGTGAGGCACTCGTCGGGCACTGGTGGGTGTAACACAGCATTGGGCTCAGCCCGGAGCACGCTGTGTCTCTCAAGTGAGGTTTGTCTCCTTTCCACAGAGTGAAATAAAAAGTATTACACATCCGGCGGTGGATGTGTATTTTATTAACCGTGAGGGGGGTTTCTTGCATAGTTTGGTCGAATTTTTGTTGAATGCCCTTTGAATGGCTTGGTGTGCGTGTATATTAAATGTGCCCGTCAATAGCTACCCATGTTTGTATAAATAAATGGCAAGGGTGTCTACTTGGAGAGTACCCACCAGCGGGGGCACCGGGATTAGGCACGGTAGGGCGTCAGACACGTCAGAGCTTCACTAGCGGTGAAAATACATTCCATGTGGATTCGTTCTATGCATAGTCGCCTTTTAATGAATATCACGCAAATCGTCATGGTGATAGGTACATACGGTTTGTCCAGCATGTCCTAGGTGTTTCTATAAATGTATATTTTTGAAAATAATAAAAAACAAAGGCCGGCCCCGGGGGATGGGGTCCCCGGGGCCATAAGTGGCCTGAGGAGGGGGGCAACGCAGCCCCCTCCTAAAGAATAAAAAAAAAAAGGCCATGACCCGGGGGTTGGGGTCCCCGGGGCCGATTAAGGCCTTGGGAGGGCCACGCCCCCTCCTTGCAGCACTCTGCAAACGCGCCCCCTGGCCAGTTGTAAGTTGGGGAATTATTTCCCCTTCAATACTGAGGGTCCCTGAGGGCCAACTAGCCCAACAGGTATCTCCAGTATGCGCCAGGGAGCTGCGTTGCAGACAGGTGTTCTGAAGCCACGCCCCTTTTTACACCTCTATGCAACGCAGCTCTGTGGTGCCTACTGGAGGTACCTAGTGGGCTAGTTTGACCCTAGGGACCCTTAGGATTCAAGGGGACTTAATCTCTCAACTTAGAACGGCCACAGGGCGTGTTTACACAGTGGTGAAGGGAGGGGACGGGGCCAGAGGTGACGTGTGCAAACACGCCCTGTGGCGCGTTTTAAGTTGGGAAAATAATTCCCTTTCAATCCTGAGGGACCCTGGGGGCCAACTAGCCCACCAGGTGCTTCCAGTAAGCGCCACTGCTCTGCGTTGCAGAGAAGTGGTGCAGGCCGTGCCCCTTTTAACACCTCTCTGCAATGGCGCTTACTGGACGTACCTAGTGGGCTATTTTGTCCCTAGGGATCCTCAGGATTCAAGGGGACTTAATCTCCCAACTTAAAAAACGGCCACAGGGCGTGTTTACACAGTGGGGAAGGGAGGGGACGGGCCTAAGGTGACGTGTGCAAACACGCCCTATGGCGCGTTTTATGATGGGGAAATAATTCCCCTTCAATCCTGAGGGCCCCTGGGGGCTAACTAGCCCAGCAGGTGCTTCCAGTAAGCGCCACTGAGCTGCGTTGCAGAGAGGTGGTCCAGGCCGTGCCACTTTTTACACCTCTCTGCAACGCAGCTCTGTGGCGCTTACTGGAGGTACCTAGTGGGCTAGTTGGACCCTAGGGACCCTCAGGATACAAACAAACTTAATCTCCCAACTAAAAACAGCCACAGGGCGTGTTTACACAGTGGTGAAGGGAGGGGACGGGGCCTGAGTTAACGTGTGCAAACAAGCCCTGTGGCACGTTTTATGTTGGGGAAATAATTCCCCTTCAATCCTGAGGGACCCTGGGGGCCAACTAGCCCACCAGGTGCTTCCAGTAAGCGCCACTGCACTGCGTTGCAGAGAGGTGGTCTAGGTCGTGCCCCTTTTTACATCTCTCTGCAATGCAGCTCTATGGCACTTACTGGAGGTACGTAGTGGTCTAGTTGGACCCTAGGGACCATCAGGATTCAAGGGGGACTTAATCTCCCAACTTAAAACGGCCACAGGGCGTGTTTACACAGTGGGGAAGTGAGGGGACGGGGCCTGAGTTGACGTGTGCAAACACGCCCTATGGCGCGCTTTAAGAGGTAGTTTTAATCCCCTGCCCTATTATATACTAGGGGCTTACAGAGGAGGTCATGCTGATCACAGGGGGACTCCAACGCATAGTGTTCCCTAGTGTATGTAGGTGTTTTCACTGTATTCTGAGTGTCTTTTAACATAGCACTGGCTCTAGGACTGGTTAGTCAGACTCAGTAACCACCAGTATCCGTCTGAAAAAGTTGAGGATACAGGATGATTTTGCAACAAGGCTTCTTTCTGCTCTTCTGTTTGTTCTTTCTGCACGTTATCCTTCTTCCTGCACTTTTCTTCGTCTTTGAGGACTTCTGTTGCTTCTTTCTGCATTTCTTTTTTTTCTTTCTGTGCGATTTTTCTTCTTTCTTCACATGTTCTATCTCTGTAGTCATAGTTAGAAATTACCATTTAAAAAACCTTTGAAATTCACTGAAAAAACCATAGGTTTCAAGCACGTTATAGTTAGGAATTAGCATTTAAAAAACCTTAGAAATTCACAGAAAAAAACATAGGTTTCAGGGGCGTTATAGTTAGTTGGACTTTTCACTCGTACAAAAAAATTGAAATTCCCCCGTTATAGTTAGTTCAGCTAACTATAACTCGCGTGCCCGCAATGCACTGCTGATTACGTCACATATTTCATCACTCATGACATAGTCAGTGACATCACTCATGACATCACTGATGACATCTCTTAAATGCTAATTCCTAACTATAACATGCCTAAAAACTATGGTTTTTTCAGTGAATATATTATATATATATATATATACACACACACATATATTACCTACTGGCGTCACTAGTAGATAGTTATAGTTAAGACCAAGTTTCCATAGGAAGAATTTTTTTTGTTTTGCTTATAACTTTGGCGTTGTTTGATGAATCTTCATGAAATTTTCCAAACTAAATTCTTTGTTCATATCAGCTCCCATGTTGAAAGTTTCGGGTTGATTCATTATGGGGGGTCCCAACACGTGTTTTCTCCCTGCAATTTCCATAGGAAACTTCAGACAAGGCTGCAGGTCAAACGGGTGAACAGAATTACCCCAAATTTGGCAGGGAGAAGGGAATTGGTCTAGAAAACACGCTTTTATTTGGTGTAATTCCGTTCAGTAGTTTTGGAGAAATATCGAAATTTACAGATATCGATATTTAGGAATTCTGCCATCTGATTGGCTGAGGCGTTACGAGCACGAGTAGGAAGTGTTGGCAGCCATTTTGTAATTCTGTCGAAGCGAGTAAGGGGAAAAAAGGGAGAAAAAAGTAGGAAAGAGGAGGGTAGGAGCACTATAACCTCTGTGGGGTGTTTAGGGTGTGCTATACAGGGGTGCGAAGCGAACTACTCATCACTACCGGTTTGAAAGTGCTGGGCTACGGAAATTAAGTGAGGTATTGCCTAGAGTCCGATGGTACTAAGGTGAGCTGCTGCGGTACTCGGGGATTTAAGCGTGAGCCCAAACTGTGTGTCTTATGCTGTAAAGTCCTGTGCCCTCTCTGTTGCACCACACCTTTGGAAGTAGTGTCAGCATGTGTTTATACCTACTAGGATGAACTACTGACCCCTACTGGTCTGAAAGGGCTGGGGTACGGAAAATATGTGAGGTATTGTCTAGAGTCTCATGCTGCTAAGCTGAGCTGCTGCTGGACTCGGGGATGAAAGCGTGAGTCCAAACTGTGTGTCATATGCTGTGAAGTCATGTGCCTTGGCCGCTGTACCACATCTGTGCAAGTAGTGTCAGCATGTACTTATACCTACTCGGAGGAACTTTTGTTTCGAACATTGTAACTTGTGTATGGTGCTTAGAAGGTGTTATACAGGGAGTGCGAAGGTAAATTTGCGCGTATCAAATCAATTCGGTATTTGTAAAATGCAAACTACTCACTCGTATGGGTCTGATGGCACTGGGGGCGTAAGCTGAGCTGCTGCCGGACTCGGGGATAAAGCCGCTGAACTACTGACCCCTACCGGACTGAAAGTGCAGGGTACGGAAATTAAGTGAGGTATTGCCTAGAGTGTCATGCTGCTAAATTGAGCTGCTGCTGAACTCGGGGATGAAACCGTGAGCCCAAATTGTGTGTCCCATGCTGTGAAGTCATGTGCTCTGGGCGCTGTGCCACACCTGTCCAAGTAGTGTCAGCAAGATTTTATACGTAGTAGGAGGAAGTTTTGTTTGGAACACAGTAACTTGTATATGGGGCTGGTAAGTGATCCGCAGCACTGCCAAAGGCAGTGCACCCAGGACATGCAGCAGACGTGCAAGGTATAGGTGGATGTGAATGGAGTCGACCATGTGTTCAGACTGACCAGCTATGCGTCAGTGGCTCTGCTTGTAGCTGCACTGGCTTGCCGTGTGCCAGTCTTGTGGATGAAATGGCACAGCTTGGTGCAATGAGCCGGTCTGTGTGCAATGGGTGCAGGGCAGGGTTGTGGTGGGAGTACATGTGAAGGCCATTTCACGCACGCTAACTACGACAAAGGACTTTTGAGTGTGGGATGTCCACTCGTTATTCTCAAATCAGGCAGTGTGTAGTGTGGGAGACAGATGCAAATATTATTGTATCTGTCAGGGGGGCTGGCCAATTGCAAGTTCCTTCTCAGAGCAGCAGATGTGTTAGTGCAAAATAGCTCAGACAAAGAACCTTTGATCCTTACAGTAACTTCTCCAGCTGCATTCATACAGGATGTGTACAAAGGCCGGTTGAGGGTGTTGTGGGATGTCTGCGACCCTGGTCATCATGGATGAGATGCCCAGCACGTAGCACATGGACGGGTTCACTGTGCGTTACATTGCCAAACAGCTGCTCTTCCCTCCATGAGCCCCCACACTTTTGTGCACTGCATTGTTGTATCCCATGCACTCCTAAGGCACACCATTGTAATGGCTATTCACGCATGTCCTGCGGGATACCAATCACACCGTGACACTGCCGTTTGGAGGTGGTGCATGCCACTTTACAACATCAACTGCTGCGGCCCTTGTGGTGGCCACACCAGAACACAGAGACAAACTTACTGCACTTCTTGCACACGGACATGTGTGAGACACCCCGTTCCCTTTGCCGCTTGTGCATGCAGGAGGATGCGTGCGTGCGTAGCTACATCTCCAGGCTCACTGCCAACGCTGAGGTGACACGGTAATGTCCGCTGAAGACAGCACAGATGTTGCAGGGCCTGTGCCTATCACGTGAACACAATGACCACACGGACATACTTGCTCAGATGTGGCTCTTGGCTGTGTTCCCTTTCATGCTACAGGTAGTGGTCCTGCTTAACACCAGCAGAAAGCAGGTGTAAAATCTCTGGTGCTAACATACTATTCAGAAGCTGGTGCAAACTGCATACATCACCAGTATTCCAGCGATAACTGCTCCAAAATTTAACACCATGGTGGACACCAACAAATAACAGTAATAAGAATGAGAAAGAGTCACACAGCACTTAAGTAATAACCAAAAACATTATTGATTTTTTTTCTTCCAAACTTAATTTTTTCGTAAACATATATATAAAGGATAAAGTCAATTTAACAAAATGAACACAAAACAACAAGGCAGAAGACTCCTGTCGGGAGCATGAACGTCAACGACACTGCCTGAAAAATAAAGCACAAAATAAGGACGTGTGTAATGCGCATATCAAAGGAGCGAGACAGAGAAGTAAAAAAAAAAGCCAGAGAGGAAAGGAAAGAAAGGAAGTGAGAAAGGGAGAAGGGAGATAGAGAAAGAGAAGGAAAGGAAGGAAGAGAGTGAGAGAGAGAGTGAAGAGATGGACGTGAGAGGGACGTGAGAGAGAGAGAGAGAGAGAGAGAGAGAGAGAGATACTGCTGCCCCTGTGCGTCCATGATCAAATAATTACCTGCTGCCACTGGAGTGTGTACCAGTGGGCACTCCACGTGCCCGTCAAAGCTCCGTGGCCCGGCAGATCTCACAGATGTCGCTGAGTCATGAGTCATCAATGGCGGAGACCACATTCGCTTTGGGTGCAGCTAACCCTGTGCAACGCAAGTGAGCACCACGTGGTGTTAGGCCGCTGACGGGCATACAACTTAGGGTGTGACTAACCCTGTGTACCTCAAGTCCGTGCCATGTGGTGGTAGGCCCCTGACGGCCACATCAGTTTCAGATGGTACTAACCCTGTGCAAGTCAAGTCCGCGCCATGTGGTAGTAGGCCCCTGACGGCCATACAGCTCAGGGTGCGACTAACCCTCTGCGTAACTTTTCATGGACTCTTTATGATTGAGACCCGTGGAGCGTCTGCCATGCAGTCACCACCGGCGATAAAGTATGTGACGTTGTCGATGCATTATATTTGTGTGGTCACATGGCCTGTGACGTATGTGCCGGATGGGTGTGGTGTGTGTGCAAACCTGCCCTCAGGGACTGGCCGTGACATGTTGACATCTAGAGCACTGACCTGCACACCAACAGCGAGTACGCCTGCGTCAGGTAGCTATGTGGGGGTGTGAAAACGTGTTTTCTCAATGGATTTTCCATAGGAAACTTTAGACAAGGCTACAGGTCAAACTGCTGAACGGAATTACGCCAAGTTTGGTAGGGAGAAAGGTCATGGTCCAGAAAGCGTGCTTTCTTGCATCGAGTCAAAATATAAATGAAAGGTCTGTCTGTGCGAGATAACCCTTTCACGCTCCCTCTTCCCAACATCACCACTTCACAGCTATATCGTTAGAAGCCAGTCCATCGGGTCGCAGCTCTCTACCTTTGCGAGCTAGTGCGCTGCTGTGATTGTACCTCTGCGAGCTACTACGCTGCTGTTCCTTTGGGAGCGGACGGCTCGTAGTACTGCGTCTGTGAGACGACCGGACGGGCCGCAGTTGTCCCTCTGCGAGCCTGGGTATGAACTGTTCATAAGTCACACTATATAAGCATTGAAAAGTCATTTTGTGATTCAGTCCGTCAGCTGGCATCTGTCCAAAGCATTTCTGAAAACATACCGGAGTTCTTTCTGTGAGAGATACCCCTTTCACGTTGCCTCTCCCCACATCAGTAGGTAACGCACCCTCTTCGCACATTACCAACATACCCCCTACAACCTTCTAGGGCCCAGAATTATCCCTGTGCGGTTGGACAAACAAGAATCTTAGTCATGTATAGATTTACATATAAATTATTTTATTTAAACAAAACAACAACAAATAAAACTGAAGGGAGTCTGGTGCAGTGGTCGATGCCATAAAGTTGGGGTTACTGCCATTCAGGAGTCAGGACGCAGTTCCACATGTGGGATCGGCTTGTATTGAACAGGGTTAGTGGCACCACATGTCACACCTTGTGTTGTACAGGGTTCCTGGCACCACGTGTCGCCGGCCTTGCATATGGAAATTTGCCTGACTGATCAAAGGGAGTCTGGGGCTGTGGTCGCTGCCATGAAGTTGGGGTCACTGCCATTCAGGACTCAGGACACAGTTCCACATGCGGGATCGGCTTGTGTTGAACAGGGTTACTGGCACCACGTGCTGAAAATTCGAATTGCGAGCTCTGTTGCCCACAGTGTAGAGTGTTGTTGAGTGTTTGTTGGCATTTGAAGATTAATTTGTTGATTGTACTTAAGCTATAACTGATATAAAAAAAGTTCTTGAAGCAAGGATACTAAAAGGATATTGTTGTAATCTGTACAGGATGACACTTGTAGCCATGTTGTAGGTTTCAAAGCCTTCTTTATTAGCTCCAGTCCCAGATCACTTCAGACAAGGTTCAACCACGTACCAGCTTCATCATTAGCCTATCTAGGCCCTTGTTACAGCCTCTATGTAAGCTCCATGTACAGCCCATATCACGGCCCCACCAGGAGCAGCCTGCCTAGCTGCTCAGCCCATCTCCAACTGTCATCACTCACCCACACAGGCACCCAGGCATTCCATTCATCACAGTCACACCAACATTCCGTTACCATCTCTCACTCTGGCTGAGCAGCTAGGAAGACCTAGGCTAATTACAATTAAGTAAAACTCAGGATATAACATTATCCCTTTCTTTTTAAAATGAAAACAAAGTTTACATTACTACAGCAAAGAACTATACACAAAATAAACCATAATGTCCATAACTCAAGGATGCAACCAAAAGTAAAACATCACTAAAGCAAGAACAAAGCAAATTAAAGAGAAGATAGGAAAAAACGACATATCATAATATAACATGCATCAACATTACCCATCCTCCCTCATGAAGAGTATTATACCAATTTACAACGCACTTAAAACTGCGTACTTTGGGGAAGACCTAACACTGTCTAACTAGCAGTGACCCCCTCCTTCTTTCCCCTGAACATACTAAATACACGTAGTGAAAGATGAACACACACTAAATACACGTAGAGAAAGATGAACACACCACGACAAACACCCGAGGCCATAAACAAACATCAAGGGTGAACCGACACTACAAATACACGTGTACCACAATATGGACCACATAGAGGGTACACACAGTGAGGCGCTGGGCGACTTACACACGACCACAACTGAAGCGCAAGGCGACTTACACAGGACAACACGTGATGCACAAGGCGACTTACACACACAACAACATCTGAAGCGCAGGGCGACTTACACAGGACAACATGTGACGCGCAGGGCGACTTACACACATACAACATCTGAAGCGCAGGGCGACTTACACAGAACAACACGTGAAGCGCAGGATGACTTACACACAACACAAAGAAGTGGGAAACCACCCACCAAGACCATAACCACCCTCACATAAGAGAAACTGTGGCATACACAAACAATGTACCCTTGTACATACATCAGGAATAACACCCACTGGTATAAAGATGATAATCCATATACCTAACCCCATGTAGAGGACACTGACTGGGACTAAAACCCAACCTAACCCCTCTTCTAAGGGATAAACTGTGATGACCACCCACTAGGAGACTAGGACGTCCCAACTAATAAACTTTAAACTGTGGCATCACTACACACTAAATGTACTGTAAAAAGAAAATACTATCACATAAGCTCTAAGAAGTGCATACACACAATTTCTTTTAAATAGAACATCGTAATCCTGTCTTTTTCTTCAAATACACAGCATCGTTGACAAATCACTCGAAACAGACACTTCTTGTTTCGAGAATGAAAACATTCCAACAGGTGTAACAGGAATAAGCATAAATATGACAGCCAGACGGTATATAGATTTTTCCACCAAAGTCACAGCGTCGAAGACTAATCACTTGCGAATGTTACATCTTGCGAATGTTTCATCTTGTTTTTTCCTTTTCTACCGATACCTTAAAACACTTCTAATGAAACTGCTGTGATAGTTACTTGCCTAGTGGACTCTGTAATTAATGAATCAAGATTTAATTTTAATTGTGAGCCCTACTGACCGCAGTGCAGGCATATCATGAAAAGATTAAATATATATAGAATACACTGTCGAAGGGTATGAGCCTGTGATGCTGCTTGGTGCGGATGGGCCGCAGTGGGAGCTATGTCTGTTGCCTACCGAGTCATCTGCAATCGCGACTGTATCTGAATTGTGAGCCCTGCTGACCACAGTGTAGGCCAGAGGTAGCGGTGAGCAAGGGCCCACAACCACATGCATAGGTTGGTGGCTTCCATATACAAATACACGTCACTAATTGAAGGGAGTCTGGTGTTGTGGTCGCTGCCACGAAGTTGGGGTCACTGCCATTCAGGACACAGTTCCACATGTCGGATTGGCTTGTGTTGAACAGGGTTAGTGGCACCATGTGTCACCGGCCTTGCATATGGAAATATGCCTAACTGATCAAAGGGAGTATGCTGCTGTTGTCGCTGCCATGGACTTGGGGTTACTGCCATTCAGGACTCAGGACACAGTTCCAAATGTGGGATTGTTCGGTTTGTGTTGTACAGGGTTAGTGGCACCATGTGTCGTGCCTTGTGTTGTACAGGGTTCCTGGCACCACGTGTCGCCGGCCTTGCATATGGAAATATGCCTAACTGATCAAAGGAAGTCTGGTGCTGTGGTCGCTGCCACGGACTTGGGGTCACTGCCATTCAGGACTCAGGACACAGTTCCACATTTGGGATCGGCTTGTGTTGAGCAGGGTTAGTGGCACCATGTGTCGCCGGCCTTGCATATGGAAATATGCCTAACTGATCAAAGGGAGTATGCTGCTGTGGTCGCTGCCACAGACTTGGGGTCACTGCCACTCATGACTCGGGACACAGTTCCACATGTGGGATCGGCTTGTGTTGAACAGGGTTAGTGGCACCACGTGTCGCACCTTGTGTTGAACAGGGTTAGTGGCACCATGTGTCGCCCGGCTTCTGTTGAACAGGGTTAGTGGCACCATGTGTTGTGGCTTGTGTTGAATTCTGCCTCAATAAGTCCACGTGGCGATGACTTGTGGTGCAGTGAGTTAGTGGCACCTGAAGCACTCAGCGTGTGCACACCCTGCGATGATGCGTGGTCCAGGCGGGCCTCACTGGTAGCAATGTCTTTAGTAGGCCTGGGCCAAAATTCCGTTCCGTTCACAGAAATTGCGATAATTTGGCATTTTCGCGTTCCGCGGAAAGCGCGAAAATGTCAACATTTCCGCATTCCGCAGCTTAGTGATAATTTGTTTCTTGCTCGCGCTGTAAAATAATACATTCTCACATGCGCGCGATCGCCTTACCTGAATCCCCGCGTTCGCCGACAAGTTTTCCCGATCCGGTCGCGTTCTCCACGAGATGTTGGATTGTTGGTAGCCATTTGCGCTGTCTCGCGACAGTTCGCGCCAGCAGTAACGTCATGCGTTGCGCGATCACGTCTTTCTTCTCGCGATCATGCACCGCGACACAAGTGAAAACAAGATGGCCACGCCCGCGATCAACCGCATGGGTAAGTTGGCGAGCCGCGACCACGCAGAAAATTCCGCGAACGGGCGGGAAAAAACTTCCGCATCTTCACGATATTTCCGCGTGTTTGCGGAGATTTTTAACATTTTCGCGATAATTTGCTAAAGTGAACTTCGCTAATTCCACCCACCCCTAGTCTTTACATGCTTTGAAAGAATCTTCATAGCAGTCAAAATCTCCAAGTAATTCCATTTCAGTCCTCCAAGGTTTGAAGAGTTGCAGAAGAGCTAAATAGAAAAACTCTCTCTTATCTGGAGTATCACAACTTAATTTCCTGTGATTAAACAAATTTCTTTTGGCATTCTTTAAGAAACATCCATCAGATCCAATTACAGCATATTTCCCTTCATTTATTTTTTCTGTGACATTTTTTCTAAAACTATAATGTTGCACTATTTCATATGGACATATGTTTTCCAGGTATGAACTTCTATTTGGATAGTATGTGAGGAACAGTAATTGAGTTATCTGCAGCATATTTGCATTCCACATCTTCAAAATTACTGGATTGTAATCATTAATGTACTTCGATTCTTGTGTTCTTTTTATATTATAAGTATTTTTGGGTGATTTTCGAGTGATAGAATGCCTCACTGCTGACATAAAACTGTTCACTCTTCCTTGCGATGACTTATAGTGCACTTAGTTAGTAGTACCTTTAGCGCTCAGCGTGTACGTACCCTGTGATGATGCATGGTCCAGGGGGCCGCACTGGGATCAATGTCTTTTGTCTATTGAATTCTGCCTCAGGAAGGCCACATGTCGATGACTTGCGGTGCACTGAGTTAGTGGTACCTTTGGTGATCAGCGTGTGCGCGCCCTGGCATGATGCGTGGTCCAAGAGGGCCGTACTGGGAGGAATGTATCTTGCGTCATCTGCAATCGCTACTCCAATCGAATTGTGATGCCTGCTGTCAGCAGTGTAGATCAAAGGCAGTAGTCTGTACAGACATAAGTCTGCGGTGCTGTACCGCTGGGTTCGCAGGGGGCCTGTGTCGTGGAGACCCGCGGTCATGGCTGCAGCCTCGTGGCAGGGTGAGGATCGCCGCTCTGGCACAGTCGTTGGTCTTCACATTTCACAAGTGAACCACGCCCAGAGCCCCGGCCTATTTATTCACAATCCTACACTGAAGTGGCGTACGTCAGACCAGCCCACTCCAGTTACACTTATGCTTACAGGGGTGGAACGATATAGCTACATGACTGAGATCGTCCCTAGTGTTTGACGTAATATGGTTGGGTCCACTGTCCACAACACTACAAGCATCAGTAGTATTTGTGCACATGGAGAGGTGTGTGTTCTGCATACTGAGATGTGTCCAGCACATCACCGCTACACTTTGCATTGTGTGCATTGTTATTCATGGGTGAATTGCTTCCTTCACATATAGTTTGTTCACACCTGTCCCAATATTCAGCTATTGTGTGCCTGAGGGGCCATGCCGTTTTCGGAAAGTAAAACAAATTAGCATTTAAAAAAACGTACAAATTCACTTAGAAAACCATAGGTTTCAGGCACATTATAGTTAGGAATTAGCATTTTAAAAACCTTGCAAATTCACTTAAAAAACCAGAGGTTTCACACATGTTATAGTTAGGTGGACATTTCACTCGTAAAAAACCAATGAAATTCCACCATTATAGTTAGTTCAGATAACTATAACTTGCGCGACTGCCACTCTATCACAAGGATGATGTCATCAGTGATGTCAAGAGTGATGCCACTGACCATGTCATGAGTGATGAAATATGTGACGTCATGAGCACTGGATTGTGGATGCATACACACACATACATATATATATACACACATACATATATATATACACATACATATATACATATATATACACATACGTATATACATACGTATATACATATATATATATATATATATATATACACATACATATATACATATATATATACACATACATATATACATATATATATACACATACATATATACATTCACTTAAAAAACCATAGGTTTCACACATGTTATAGTTAGCTGGACATTTCCCTAGTAAAAAACCAATGAAATTCCCCCGTTATAGTTAGTAAAGGGAACTATAACTCACGCGACCGCAATCCACTGCTGATGACGTCAGATATTACATCACTGTATTTATTCACTTATTTACCCATTTTTCTTTCCTTTAACCTTTAGCTATACATATTTAATAAATATTTATTTTACAGAAAGACACATATGTCATCAGTGATGTAATATCTGACATCATCAGCAGTGGATTGCGGTCGCGTGAGTTATAGTTCCCTTTACTAACTATAACGGGGGAATTTCATTGGTTTTTTACGAGGGAAATGTTCAGCTAACTATAACATGTGTGAAACCTATGGTTTTTTAAGTGAATTTGCAAGGTTTTTTAAATGCTAATTCCTAACTATAACGTGTGTGAAACCTATGGTTTTTTCAGTGAATTTGTACGGTGTTTTAAATGCTAAGTTATGTATTTATTATTTAAATATTTTTTTTTTAAGGTTTTTCACCGTGCGCCCCGGTTACGCCGTTCTCGTAATTTTAACGTTTCGAACCGTGCGCGCACGGTAAGCGCACTCCGCGTTTTTTTCGTAAAAATATTAAAAACATTTATGGCCCTTGGGGGTCCTTTGGGGACCCCCTGACAATAGCTAGGGGGTCAGGAACTGTCCACCCTGCCCCCTTTTCATGTTCTCCACCTTTATTTTTCACCTCCCTCGGACTGCGAGAGACAAAATGGCGGCCGACACTTCCTGGTTTCGACCGATTCGAATGTTTACTAAGATCTAACAACCAATCAGAATTGCGCTCGTGCACGGCAGGGTGCGCTTACCGTACGCGCACGGTGCGCGCCTATAGATATATATATGCTTTTAAATTCTCTTTTCTCAGAAAATACTGAACAGATTTACACCAGACCTGCAAAAGGCACATCCCTGACCTGAGGACTACCTCTCTGCCAAATTTCAAGATTTTCTGTTCAGCCGTTCGGGCTGTAGCGCGGACTAAAGGTCCTATGGGAAAATGCATGGGGAAAACACGTTTTGGGACCCCCCCTTTTTCTCAGCCCCCGCTTGACGAATCCCCCCGAGACTTTCAGGGAAGGAGCGGAGCGGAGCGCCCCACCTATTTTGAAAATTTCGCAAGGATTCGTCAATCGACGCAAAAGTTATTCCAAAGAGAATGTTGCGGATTTCCTATAGAAACACGGTCCTAACTATAACTATCTACTGGCGACCGCCAGTAGATAATATATATACACATACATATATACATATATATACACATACATATATACACACATACATATATATACACATACATATATACATATATATACACATACATATATACATATATATATACATCTCACTAATAAAGCGGAGTCCTGCTGTCTCCTTGTGCGCGTTCTCAACCTGGGGCAACTCTTTTTGTGAAATAATTACCGGCCGGTCCGGTCGGGAGAACTGCGACGCCACCAAAGAAATGGTATGTGGACTGCCATGTGCAAACAGACTGGACTGAAGCACAATCGGTAGAAGGAGCAGTTTGGCAATAACGAATCGGCGGCACACATCTTGCAGCTCACTGGAGAGCCAAAACCAGCATTCATTAATGCAAATGGGGCAACAAACCCACCGGAGGGTCAAAATTAATAATGAAGGTACTACGAGTCCCAGAACACTGAGCGGTGCAACACGCCCACTGGAGGGCGTTCCACTAGAGGATGTTAGAAAAAGAATAATGACTCCTACCTTCATCTCTATTGCCTCCTTGCATGCAACGCCCGTGATCAAGGAATGAAGTGTTCCGAAACGCGTAGGGCTTTTAAATTGAACGAGATGCTGCCTGCTGATTGCCGGAATAAAGGACGATGTCAATAATAAAGCGGAGTCCTGCTGTCTCCTTGTGCGCGTTCTCAACCTGGGGCAACTCTTTTTGTGAAATAATTACCGGCCGGTCCGGTCGGGAGAACTGCGACGCCACCAAAGAAATGGTATGTGGACTGCCATGTGCAAACAGACTGGACTGAAGCACAATCGGTAGAAGGAGCAGTTTGGCAATAACGAATCGGCGGCACACATCTTGCAGCTCACTGGAGAGCCAAAACCAGCATTCATTAATGCAAATGGGGCAACAAACCCACCGGAGGGTCAAAATTAATAATGAAGGTACTACGAGTCCCAGAACACTGAGCGGTGCAACACGCCCACTGGAGGGCGTTCCACTAGAGGATGTTAGAAAAAGAATAATGACTCCTACCTTCATCTCTATTGCCTCCTTGCATGCAACGCCCGTGATCAAGGAATGAAGTGTTCCGAAACGCGTAGGGCTTTTAAATTGAACGAGATGCTGCCTGCTGATTGCCGGAATAAAGGACGATGTCAATAATAAAGCGGAGTCCTGCTGTCTCCTTGTGCGCGTTCTCAACCTGGGGCAACTCTTTTTGTGAAATAATTACCGGCCGGTCCGGTCGGGAGAACTGCAACGCCACCAAAGAAATGGTATGTGGACTGCCATGTGCAAACAGACTGGACTGAAGCACAATCGGTAGAAGGAGCAGTTTGGCAATAACGAATCGGCGGCACACATCTTGCAGCTCACTGGAGAGCCAAAACCAGCATTCATTAATGCAAATGGGGCAACAAACCCACCGGAGGGTCAAAATTAATAATGAAGGTACTACGAGTCCCAGAACACTGAGCGGTGCAACACGCCCACTGGAGGGCGTTCCACTAGAGGATGTTAGAAAAAGAATAATGACTCCTACCTTCATCTCTATTGCCTCCTTGCATGCAACGCCCGTGATCAAGGAATGAAGTGTTCCGAAACGCGTAGGGCTTTTAAATTGAACGAGATGCTGCCTGCTGATTGCCGGAATAAAGGACGATGTCAATAATAAAGCGGAGTCCTGCTGTCTCCTTGTGCGCGTTCTCAACCTGGGGCAACTCTTTTTGTGAAATAATTACAGGCCGGTCCGGTCGGGAGAACTGCGACGCCACCAAAGAAATGGTATGTGGACTGCCATGTGCAAACAGACTGGACTGAAGCACAATCGGTAGAAGGAGCAGTTTGGCAATAACGAATCGGCGGCACACATCTTGCAGCTCACTGGAGAGCCAAAACCAGCATTCATTAATGCAAATGGGGCAACAAACCCACCGGAGGGTCAAAATTAATAATGAAGGTACTACGAGTCCCAGAACACTGAGCGGTGCAACACGCCCACTGGAGGGCGTTCCACTAGAGGATGTTAGAAAAAGAATAATGACTCCTACCTTCATCTCTATTGCCTCCTTGCATGCAACGCCCGTGATCAAGGAATGAAGTGTTCCGAAACGCGTAGGGCTTTTAAATTGAACGAGATGCTGCCTGCTGATTGCCGGAATAAAGGACGATGTCAATAATAAAGCGGAGTCCTGCTGTCTCCTTGTGCGCGTTCTCAACCTGGGGCAACTCTTTTTGTGAAATAATTACCGGCCGGTCCGGTCGGGAGAACTGTGACGCCACCAAAGAAATGGTATGTGGACTGCCATGTGCAAACAGACTGGACTGAAGCACAATCGGTAGAAGGAGCAGTTTGGCAATAACGAATCGGCGGCACACATCTTGCAGCTCACTGGAGAGCCAAAACCAGCATTCATTAATGCAAATGGGGCAACAAACCCACCGGAGGGTCAAAATTAATAATGAAGGTACTACGAGTCCCAGAACACTGAGCGGTGCAACACGCCCACTGGAGGGCGTTCCACTAGAGGATGTTAGAAAAAGAATAATGACTCCTACCTTCATCTCTATTGCCTCCTTGCATGCAATGCCCGTGATCAAGGAATGAAGTGTTCCGAAACGCGTAGGGCTTTTAAATTGAACGAGATGCTGCCTGCTGATTGCCGGAATAAAGGACGATGTCAATAATAAAGCGGAGTCCTGCTGTCTCCTTGTGCGCGTTCTCAACCTGGGGCAACTCTTTTTGTGAAATATATATATACATACATATATATATCTTATCTACTGGCGGTTGCCAGTAGATAGTTATAGTTAGGACCTATTTTCCATAGGAAATCCGTAACATTCTATTTACAATTACTTTGGCGCCGGTCGACGAATCTTCGGGGAATATTCAAAACTTGTGGGGCACTCTGATCCGCTCCTATCCTGAAAGTTTCGGGGTGATTCGTCAAGCAGGGGCCGAGAAAAAAGGGGGGTCCCAAAACGTGATTTCCCCATGCAATTTTCCATAGGAAACTTTAGCCGCGGCTACAGCCCGAACTGCTAAACGGAATTACACCAAATTTGGGAAAGAGGTAGCCCTTGGTTCAGAAAGGTGCCTTTTTGTTGAATGGTGTAAATCCATTCAGTAATTGCAGAGAAAATCAAAAGTAAAATCATATATATATCTATGGCCATGCAGGATCCGCGCACACTCCCGATCACGAGCTGTATGCTAATTGGCTGTCAACACTCCAAACCAGGAAGTGTTGGCAGCCATCTTGTGCCTTGGTAGAACCGAGGCACAAGAAGGCTGAAAGCAGAGAAAAAACACGCAAAACGCAAAAAGGGGGCAGGGTAGACACACCCTGATCCCCTAGGCCTGCTTAGGGGGTCCCACAAGGACCACCAGGGCCCAACACAATTATTATTATTTTTTTTTAAATTGGCAAAATCCACGCAGGGTGCGCGGATCCTGCCGATAAAAAAAAAAGGAAGCGCGGGCTTCCACGCTTTGTTGCTAATTAGCCCAAGGGGGGGACCAAGCCCCGTGGGCAATAGTGTTATGTAATGGGGGGCCCAGATGGGCCCCGGGGACCGCCACCCCCCAGGGCTTGGTGAAAATATTTGCGGGGGGCTCACGGCACCCCCGCAGCCCCCGGGAAACGCCAATCCCCAGGGCTGATGTTTAAAAAAATAAAAGAAATAGCCTGTGTGGGGGGGCTTGAGCCCCACCACACTCCCCGGGGACTGCCACCTGCCCGGGCTCTACATATTCAAAATAGGGAGTCTGTAAAGGACCCACAAGCCCCGGGGACCACCACCCCCTGGGCTTTTCATTAAGTGGGAGGGGGCCACGCGGCCCCCCTCATAGAGCCAATGATGGCCCTGGGGACAGCCACCCCCCAGTGCCTACCCCCGGGACACTGTAGTTTGCTATGGCAGGGCGGGAACCTCGCGGCTCCCGCCCTGCCATAGCAAACTTGGTTTGGATTTTAAAAGAGAGAGCAGGTAAACCTGCTCTCTCCTTCAAAATACAAACCAAATTGCTTTTCCACACGGGGAGCTGCATCTTATCAGCTCCCCATGTGGAAAAGCAATGCCGGCTCCTGAGGGACACGGGGAGCCGGCGGGACCGTGGGGGATTGGAGACCCCCCCACGGTCCCCAATGGAAAGGGCCAGCCCGAGAGATGGGTCCCTGGGGCTACTAGTGACCCAGGAGGGGAGCCACGCGGCCCCCCTCCTCAAATAAAAAAAAAAAACTAAGGCCGGCCCCAGGGGATGGGGTCCCTGGGGCCATAAATGGCCTAAGGAGGGGGCAAGGCAGCCCCCCTCCAAAAAAATAAACAAAAAAAAGGGCCATGCCCCGGGGGATGGGGTCCCCAGGGCAGATTATGGTCTCGGGAGGGAGGCCACGCGGCCCCCTTCCCGATTTCTTTGTTTAAAAAAAAGAATTATGGGGAAGGCCCTGGGTATGGGGTCCCCAGGGCCAATACATTAGAAAAAGAAGGGGGGCTACACAGCCCCCCTTCTTAAACAAAAAGAGAAGACCGGCATCGTGCCGGAGGCCACGCCACCCTCCTTGCAGCACTCTGCAAACGCACACCCTGGTGCATTTGCAGATGGGGAACGAATTCCCCTAGAATACTGGAGGTGCCTGGGGGCAAACTAGCCCACCAGGAACCTCCAGTATGCACCAGGGGGCTGCGTTGCAGAGAGGTGTTCTGAGGCCTCGTCCCTTTTTACACCTCTCTGCAACACAGCTATGTGGCGCTTAATGGAGGTAGCTGGTGGGCTAGTTGCACCCCTGGGACCCTCAGTATTCAAGGGGAGTTAATCCCCCAGCTTAAAACGCACCACGGGATGCATTTGCACAGTGGTGAAAGGAGCCTGAGGTGACATATTTGCAAACACGCCCTGCGGCATGTTTTAAGTTGAGAAATTAATACCTCTTCAATCCTGAGGGTCCCTGGGGGCCAACTAGCCCACCAGGTAACCCAGTAAGCGCCACAGAGCTGCGTTCTGGCGCATACTGGAGGTACCTGGTGGGCTAGTTGGCCCCCAGGGACCCTCAGGATTGAGGAGGAATTAATTCTCCAACTGCGCCGCAGGGCGTGTTTGCAGACATGTCACCTCAGGCCAAGTCCCCTTCCTTCACCATTGTGCAAATGCGCCCCGTGGCGAGTTGTACGTTGGGGGATTAATTCTCTTTCAATTCTGAGGGTCCCTGAGGGCCAACTAGCCCAACAGGTATCACCAGTATGTGCCAGGGAGCTGCGTTGCAGACAGGTGTTCAGAGGTCACGCCCCTTTTTACAGCTCTCTGCAACGCAGCTCCGTGGGACTTACTGGATGTACCTAGTGGGCTAGTTCGAGCCTAGGGACCTTTAGGATTCAAGGGGACTTAATCTCTCAACTTAGAACGGCCACAGGGCGCGTTTACACAGTGGTGAAGGGAGGGGACGAGGCCTGAGGTGACATGTGCAAACACGCCCTGTGGAGAGATTTAATTTGGGGAAATAATTCCCCTTCAATCCTGAGGGACCCTGGAGGCCAACTAGCCCACCAGGTGCTTTTAGTAAGCGCCACTGCGCTGCAGAGAAGAGGTGCAGGCCATGCCCCTTTTTACACCTCTCTGCAATGCAGCTCTGTGGCACTTACTGGAGGTACCTAGTGGGCTAGTTGGACCCTAGGGACCCTCAGGATTCAAATGAACTTAATCTCCCAACTTAAATCGGCCACAGGACGTGTTTACACAGTGATGAAGGGAGGGGACGGGGCCTGATGTGACATGTGCAAACAAACCCTGTGATGCATTTTAAGCGGGGGGAATAATTCCCCTTCAATCCTGAGGGCCCATGGGGGCTAACTCGTCCACCAGGTGATTCCAGTAAGCGCCACTGCGCTGCATTGCAGAGGTGGTCCAGGCGGTGCCCATTTTTCACCTCTCTGCAATGCAGCTCTGTGACGCTAACTGGAGATACCTGGTGGGCTAGTTGTACCCAAGGGACACTCAGGATTCAAGGGGACCTTATCCACCAAATGAAACAGCCACAGGGCGTGTTTTCACATGTCAGCTCAGCCCCCCCTCCCTTCACCATTGTGCAAACGCACCCAGTGGCGCGTTTTAAGAGGTAGTTTTAATCCCACTGCCCTATTATATACTAGGGGCTTACAGAGGAGGTCATGCCAATAACAGGGGTACCGCAACATATAGTGTTCCCTAGTGTATGTAGGTGTTTTATATGTATTCTAAGTGTCTTTTAGCATAGCACTGGCTCTAGGACTGGTTAGTCAGACTCAGTTACCGCCAGTACCCATCTGAAAAAGTTGAGGGTACAGGATGATTTTGCAACAAGCCCTCTTTCAGCCCTCTTTCTGCTCCTTTCTTTGTTCTTTCTGCATGTCTTCCTACGCTTTTCTTCATCTTTGAGAACTTCTGTTGCATCTTTCTGCATTTCTCTTTCTTCTTTCTGTGTATTTTTTCTTCTTTCTTCACATGTCCTACCTCTGTAAGCATAGTTAGAAACTAGCATTTAAAACACCTTAGAAATTAACAGAAAAAAAACATAGGTTTCAGGCATGTTATAGTTAGAAATTAGCATTTAAAAAACCTTAGAAATTCACTGAAAAAACCATAGGTTTCAGGGACGTTATAATTAGCTGGACATTTCACTCGTACAAAACCATTGAAGTTCCCCCGTTATAGTTAGTTCAGCTAACTATAACTCGCGCACCTGCGATGCACTGCTGATGACATCACATATTACATCACTCATGACATGGTCAGTGACATCACTGATGACATCTCATATGACATCAGTGATGACATTATCCTTGTGATAGAGTGGCAGACCTCCTCTCACCCTAATATAACCTTTGATACACATTCTCAAAAATAGAAACTAACATTTTCAAAACAATGGACATACCAATACCACTTACAACACACCTATTTAGTAATTCCAAGATATACACATACATCCACTCATTCACCAACAGTCTCTATACTGTCACTCATACATGTGCTCACTCATCATATGTACTTATACACCTATACATCCTGTTACACACCGCCATTCATCCATAGAGTTACTCACACACATAGTCACACATGCAAATAAAGTTTCAAACATCCATTTACTTGCATAGACCGTTATACACACACTAGCACACTTATTTCTACAGAAACTTACACATACTTACTCTCTTAAACAATCACTTATAGAAACACCTACTCATTTGTACAGAAACTCTTCCAATCTCTCACTCTCACATATACTCACTTATATACACCAATACTCACATATACTAGTTTAAAACATATGTAGTTACTCATAAAGACACTATTGAGACAGTCATTCACTCACTAACACACCCATACACACACTCATCCACTTATACAGTCCTGCAAACATGCTGTCTTCAACACATACAAACAGTGAGTCACTCATTCATGCATCTATGCACTAAGTAATACCCCCACCGAACCATTCAGACACTCATACTGATACTCAAAAAAACAAGTAATAACCCATATAGACACTCATGTAGCTATTCACCAACCCATGCAGCCACTTATACACAAAGTGAGAGACTGATGCAGATATTTAAATATTTAAACATTACTCACTAACCCATGTATTCACTAAGATACACTTAATCAGTCAGTTGTACAATCAATTTTACAAACAAAAATCATCCATTTGGACACTTATATACCCATTTACTCTTCCATCGACCTTGAGATATACATATATAAAACATATTTAATTTTCAGAAAAACACACATTCACTGGATGATGTCATCAGTGATCTCATCAGTGATGTCATTTGAGAGGTCATCAGTGATGTCATCAGTGATGTCACTGACCATGTCATGAGTGATGTAATATGTGACGTCATCAGCAGTGCATTGCGGGCGCGCATGTTATAGTTAGCTGACCTAACTATAAAGGGGGAATTTCACTGGTTTTGAATGAGTGAAATGTCCAGCTAACTATTACGCCCCTGAAACCTATGGTTTTTTCAGTGAATACATACATATATATATATACATACATATACACATATATGTACATACATATATACATATACATACATATATATACATACATACATATACATACATATATACATACATATATATATACATATATATTATCTACTGGCGGTCACCAGTAGATAGTTATAGTTAGGATCGTGTTTCCATAGGAAATCTCACAATTCTATTTTGAATAACTTTGGTGCCGGTTGACGAACCCTCGCGAAATTTTCAAAACTAATGGGGCGCTCCGTTCAGCTCCTACCCTGAAAGTCTCGGGGTGATTCGTCAAGCGGGGGCTGAGAAAAAGGGGGGGTCCCAAAACACGTATTCCCCATGCATTTTCCCATAGGACCTTTAGACACAGCTACAGCCCGAACGGCTGTACAGAATTACTTGAAATTTGGCAGAGAGGTAGCCATAAGGTCAAGGAAGTGCCTTTCGCAGGTCTGGTGTAAATCTGTTCAGTATTTCCTGAGAAAATAGCATTTAAAAGCATATCAATATCTATACGCGCGCAGGGTGCGCGCAGTGTGCAAGCCCTGTGCGCGCACCCTAACATGCGCGAGCGTAATTCTCATTGGTTGTTAGATGTCAGTAAACATTCAAATCGGTCGAAATCAGGAAGTGTCGGCCGCCATTTTGTCTGTCGCACTGAAAAGGAAAGGTGGAGACCGTGAATAGGGGGCAGAGTAGGGAGTTCTTGACCCCCTAGCCATTGTCAGGGGGTCACAGTAGGACCACGAAGGGCAAAAAAAAAGATTTAAATTTTTTTAAAAAACATCGCGAGGTGCGCTCACTCTACGCGAACCCGAAAAAAAAAAAAAAAAAAAATAGAAATAAAAATCACGTTTAAGTGTTTAGATATTAACAAGAGCCCTTGTGTTTATTGAGTGTTTTTCGGTACCTACAAGTAAGTACCGATGCAGAGTCTAAAGTTCAAGAGGAAGACTCTGTTCCCTTCATCATTGAAATGTACACCGTCTCCTCTATAAATGTCTTGCATGTTGTAACGCAAGTTGTTGTGGTATATAGAACCCATACCATAGTCTCTGAGGAAAGCAGAAATGGACTTATTGACGTGCTTTCTTGCTTTGTCAATTTGCGGACAAAATTGGTTGGACCAGTTCCACTTTTGCCTTTGGCATATATTAGAATATACAAAGGCAGTTTGTGGAAAAAGTGACATCAATTGCAGAAAGGTGTCCTTAATAAGCATTTCCAGACCTACCCCAGTTAAATTGCCTAGGTCATTACCACCACAGTGCACAATAATAAGGTTAGGCTGTGGGAGATGTAGAAAGGTTTTCACCAAAGGCATTAATTGGTGCCACTTTAACCCTCTCTGACCAATCCATTTAATGTCTACATTTGGCAAAGCAAGGTCTTTGAAAATACCTCTTTTTTCTGCATACTTTTCACTCCAGAAGACATAGCTATGACCTACAATCCACACTGTGAACATCTTCCAAGGAGAACAGGATGCACTCCGGAGGTGTCTTACAGTAGAATGGCAATATGAAAAGAAAGACAGTTGAAAAATGGAGGCATACATACTTTTTTTTAATAAAAAGAACTCATTGGCTGATTCAAACCATTTTACAGTTAAAACTAGGCTGTATGTTTACATTTTTAAAAGCAAGTTTTGGATTGGTAGAGAAAAATGTGTTCCCACTGAACATTACTTTGGATTTGCTGTTAGGTTTGAAAAGTCAAGCACTCTTGCTCTTTGGATTTGAAACATTGTGTGCTGAACTTCTGACCTCTCTGCTCACACCTGTGTTCCATGAGCTGTTGCTATTGGAGCAGGCAGAAGTCATGTTGGGGGAAGGGATGATTTGGAAAGGGGTTGAAAATTGCAACCAATAGAAATGTGTGATTCCATTTGAAAAAATGTGGGAAGGACTGTGATTTTACATTAACATGTATATGTGGGAAAAAAGAGAGGGGAAAATTGCCATTTACTGGTTGTGGAGAGAGGAGAGAGGTGTACAGCTCTGAGATTCTGGCTCTGATAATCTGCTGTTTGAGTGCCACATTTCTTTCTCAACTAATTAATTTTAAAGGTGAGTTATGAGTTTGAGAGGGGAAGTATGTGGTGTATTTTGATATAAATAATAGAATTGTCATTCTTGTTTTAAAGTTGTGTTTTACATTTTGTGATTTAGGAGAAATTTAACTGTCTTGAACTAGTAAGATATTATGGAGTATGTCTTCACTGTAAGTTAAGGTGTACTGGTATCACTGAGGAATACTGTTTTGTGCCTAGAATCACATCATGAGTCTGTCTGCACACAGGATTTGTTGTCAGAGATTTAATTTGTGTTGCTCTTGTTCTGTTAGCCTTGCACTCGCAGAAAAGCGGCAGTTTGTTTGCTTAAAGTGTGATGGTTAGCATTCAGCAGAAATTAGTTACTCACAAAAAAGAGGCAAATGCAAACACATTTGAAAATTGCATGGTACATTTTCCTACCACTTTAAAAGTGGTGTTTTACATTTTATGTTAAGGAAGATATTTAAGTGCCTTGAACATGTTAGATGTTATGGAGTATGTCTTCACTATAAGTTAAGGTGTACTGGTATCACCCAGGAATACTGTTTTCTGCCTAGAATCACACCATGACACAGTGTGCACACAGGAATTGTTATCAGAGATTTAATTTGTGTTGGTCTTTCTCTATTACCCTTGCACGTGCAGGAAAGGGGCAGCTTGTTTTTTGTAAGACATGGTCATGGTGTCAAGGAGGTGTTAGGACATGTGCTCTTTTCTGCTTGTCTAAAATATAAGAAAAAAGTGTCAGGCTGTCACAGTAATTTGCACTCACTCCACCACAGTACTAAATGTGCTTTCAAATTGCCAAAGAAAATATCGCTTTGTGCCTAGAATCACACCATGGGTCTGTGTGCACACAGGAATTGTTGTCAGAGATTTAATTTGTGTTGCTGTTGTTTTGTAAAACTTGCACTTTTAAGAAAGGGCAGTTTCTTTTTTTCAACTGTGTTGCTTAGCACTCAGCAGAAATCGCTATCTGAAAAGTGTGTGGCAAATGAAAATACATTTGAAAACAGCATGGTACTTTTTCCTACCAATTTAAAAGTTGTGTTTTACATTTCATGTTAAGGAAGATATTTAAGTGCCTTGAACTTGAAAGATATTATGGACTATGTCTTCACCATAAGTTAAGGTGTACTGGTATGACTCAGGAATACTGTTTTCTGTCTAGAATCACACCATGAGACAACATGCACACAGGAAATGGAGTCAGAGATTAAATTTGTGTTTCTGTTGTTCTGTAAAACTTGCACTGTCAGGAAAGGGCTTGGTATCACCCAGGAATACTGTTTTGTGCCGGGAATCACACCATGAGACACTGTGCACACAGGAATTGTTGTCAGAGATTTTATTTGTGTTGCTGTTGTTCTGTAAAACTTGCACTTTCAGGAAAGGGCCAGCTTGTTTTGTTCAAATGTGATGGTTAGCACTCAGCAGAAATCAGAATCTCACAAATGAGAGGCAAATGCTAACACATTTGAAATCAAGAGGGTAGATTTTCCTTCCAATCTTGTAATGGGTCAGGTAGTTCCTACATGTTCAAAACTCCAATTAACCCTTACCACACATGTACTCTTACACACTTATCTGCAGTCTTCATGCACTTGTAAAAGTCTCCATGCAGATCTCTCTTGCAACTGACAATACACAGTCTCCAGAAACACACTGTTTGCACACATGCAGCAGCTTCTCCTACACTCCCATGCATAATACTCAGCTCTGTGTTGTATTTCAGATAGCAGTGTGTAACACAAACACATTCAACGTCACCAAGGCTCATTTCCTTTGCTCTACTCTAATCACTCACCCTGTAACACATGCTGATGGTCTCAAGTAGCTATTAGGACATTTGCTCTTTTTTGCCTCTCTAAAATATAAGGGAAATGCGTCAGGCTGTCTCATTAATTATCACTTGCTCCATCCGCAGTACTAAATGTGCTTTCAAATTGCCAAAGGAAATATCGTTTTCTGCCTAGAATCACAGCATGAGTCTGTGTGGACAGAGGAATTGTTGTCAGAGATTTTATCTGTGTTGCTGTTGTTCTGTAAAACTTGCACTTTCAGGAAAGGGCCAGCTCGTTTTGTTCAAATGTGTTGGTTAGTACTCAGCAGAAATCACTATCTCACAAATGAGAGGCAAATGGTAACACATTTCAAATCAACAGGGTAGATTGTCCATCCACTCCTGGAATGGGTGAAGTAGTTCCTACATGTACAAAACTCCAATTAACCTTTACCAAAGATGTATTCTTACACACATATCTGCAGTCTTCATGCACTTGTAAAAGTCTCCATGCAGATCTCTCTTGCAACTGACAATACACAGTCTCCAGAAACACACTGTTTGCACACATGCAGCAGCTTCTCCTACACTCCCATGCATAATACTCAGCTCTGTGTTGTATTTCAGATAGCAGTGTGTAACGCAAACACATTCAACGTCACCAAGGCTCATTTCCTTTGCTCTACTCTAATCACTCACCCTGTAACACATGCTGATGGTCTCAAGTAGCTATTAGGACATGTGCTCTTTTTTACCTCTCTAAAATATAAGGGAAATGTGTCAGGCTGTCTCAGTAATTTTCACTTGCTCCATCCACAGTACTAAATGTGCTTTCAAATTGCCAAAGGAAATATCGTTTTCTGCCTAGAATCACAGCATGAGTCTGTGTGGACAGAGGAATTGTTGTCAGAGATTTTCTTTGTGTTGCTGTTGTTCTGTAAAACTTGCACTTTCAGGAAAGGGCCAGCTTGTTTGTTCAAATGTGATGGTTAGCACTCAGCAGAAATCACTATCTCACAAATGAGAGGCAAATGGTAACACATTTCAAATCAACAGGGTAGATTGTCCATCCACTCCTGCAATGGGTGAGGTACTTCCTACATGTACAAAACTCCAATTAACCTTTACCAAAGATGTACTCTTACACACATATCTGCAGTCTTCATGCACTTGTAAAAGTCTCCATGCAGATCTCTATTGCAACTGACAATACACAGTCTCCAGAAACACCCTGTTTGCACACATGCAGCAGCTTCTCCTACACTCCCATGCATAATACTCAGCTCTGTGTTTTATTTCAGATAGCAGTGTGTAACGCAAACACATTCAACGTCACCAAGGCTCATTTCCTTTGCTTTACTCTAATCACTCACCCTGTAACACATGCTGATGGTCTCAAGTAGCTATTAGGACATGTGCTCTTTTTTGCCTCTCTAAAATATAAGGGAAATGTGTCAAGCTGTCTCAGTAATTATCACTTGCTCCTCAACAGAAGTAAATGTGCTTTCAAATTGCCAATCAAATATCGTTTTCTGCCTAGAATCACACCATGAATTGTTGTCAGAGATTTAATTCATGTTTCACTTGTTTTGTAAGACTTGGACTCACCGGAAAGGATCAGCTCATGTGATAGGATTTGAAAAGTTGAAAAAACAAATTGTAATGAATTAAAATGACATAAAGGTATTTTTTTTTAGTTTTTTGCAGGTATTGCTGAGCAACACTAAAAAAATATAAAGATGCCTATAAAGTCAAGAAAGAGAAAAGAAAAGAAACAACAACTATATTTGAAGACGACTGTTAAAAAAAAAAATAGGAGGCGAAGCGTGTGTTGGAAAACAGAAAAAGTCTTCTGGTAAGCAAACTAAAGAATTTTTAAAAAATATCTTCCAAAAAAAAAAATGATCGAAAGATAAATTCAAACAGTGTTTCAAGTACAAAACAACAACAGAGTCAACAGCAAAAACAAAATGCTAATGTAGACTCAGAAGTAAGAAAGAGTGACTTAACACGGAAAATAGATTTTAAAAACATTCGTCGAAAAATGTTTCAGAGAAGAGTGATGTTAAATTTGCTAAAGGATGTGAAAAAATATAAGAAAAAAACCAAATTTTATAAGAAAAAGAAATTAATTGAAAGTATTGTTACCAAGGCATTAGAAATAAAAAAAAAACTATTCATTTTAATTTTGAACAGGATGCGTAGATTAGATAAATTAGTCAATGCAATGAAGTCACAAAGCAAAAGGAAAAGAGAAGTCAAAAAAATAACTTTTGTAAAGTGTTCTTAGGAGAATGGAAGCATAGTTCAAGTACTGAACCATTTTTTAATGAAGAGAGTTATCTTCAAAGTAATAGTTTGTTGCATGCAGTTGACACCAATGGAAGAGCATATGAAGTTAAGGATGGTTGTGTAATGGAAAAGGAGAAAATGGTTCCAAGAAATGAGGAAGAAGTGATGGCTGATGAGGTTATGGGGAGACGTCCTAAAGCCCCAGTGTATACTTGGAATTGTAGTAGTATTTGTACTGTGCGTCAGGAATCTATTGATAAATTACGTGACTTTCTAAGAGAGTATAGTAAAAAGAGTGTTAAACAGAAAATTAAGGTGCTTCAAAGACTAGATCCATGCAGAGTGAGAGAGAATACTGGTTTGCAAGGACATTCTCTGGCTTGTCTATCTAGGAAAGTGTGTCAAAGTGTTTTTCACCATTTTAGAATGCTCGCTGTTCATCATACTGAAATGAGAAAGTTTGTGAGAACATTGTATTTTGCTAAAAGTCCAGCACTAAAGTTGAATGAGTTGAATAATGCTCTGTTCCGTGGATCTGTATCAGATGTAGTGAAGGTTACTGATGAGATTCAGTTTTGTTACTTTGGTCCAGAACAAGAAAGTGCAGAAAATGACACAGTTATTGATGAAAATGTAGAAGAGAATGTAGAACTTACTGTTAGTAATAATTTTGAAGATGAAATGACAAAATTTGCTATCTTCTCTAATGAAAGACCAAATATTACTTGTATTTGTTGCCGGAGAAGCCATTACAAAATTCAAACAAGGAATGTTGATCTGTATAAAAAAAGTGAAAATGAAGATAATTATAAGTGGAAAGATTTTGCAACATATATATTTCTGGAAAATTGTTTTGATTTGGGTGAAGATCAGCGTATTTGTAAATACTGTTATAACAAGTTAGAAGAAAATAGAATGCCAGCAAGAGCTGTACAAAATAAATTAGAATTGGTTGAAATTCCTCCACAGCTTTCGGATTTACGTATGAGTCTATACTTATTCAATGTGTCCATCCGTTTCAGACCATAGTGCGTATAGAGCCAAAAACAGGTAATTTACCTCCTTCGGATTTACAAAGAGGTTTAAAAGGAAGAGTTGTCTATTTGCCATTGGATTTGAAAAAAAATATGGAAACAATTGATGCAGATACTTTGGAAACTGAACCATTAGTTATTCTGGTTAATGGTGTACCTACGAAGAATAAGAACATTTGGCAGGAGCTGGTGGATGTACGAAAAGTACAAAGAGCAAATTTGTATTTGAAAAAAAATAATAAATGGTATGAAGCCATTTATATGGATGAAGATGAAGAAGAAATAGTAGAAGACACAGGAATACCAACTGGGCAAATTGAAAAAGTGGATAAGTCAAAAGAAGAAGAAATTTATGAACATTTCAGCATACATCCTCTTCATTCTAAAGAAGTTATGGGAAACGCTACTGATCTGTTTCAGATGAAGAAAGCAAAAGGAACTCCTGTGAGTGTATGGGAGGAGAGCTTGGAAGCTCGTTGTTTTCCCCAACTGTTTCCTACAGGAGAAGGTGGACGATATGATGAACGTCCAGTACAGATTCCTGCTTCTGAGTATCGGACTACAAGATTATATGCAGAAGATCCAAGATTTAGTCAAAGTATTCCTTATTTGTTCCATCTTTTATTTGAAAGTGACTTGTCTGCACTATCTTATGCAGTAAATCACATTTTAAAAACTGGAGTACATCTACATAATGTGTCAGCAAAGGACTTTCTCAACAAAGTGCAACAGCGAGATGATCATTTGGAATCTCAATTGATCAATTTGATGGCTTGTCAGCGTGGAACTAATGAATATTGGTACCGACGCCATGGAGAATTGAAGTGTATGTTACGGAATTTAGGAACTCCTACATGGTTCCTTACCCTGAGCTGTGCTGAGTACGCTTGGGATGATTTACTGGATTTTCTGCGAGAGGCAAATTCAAACATTAAAAACATCCAATACAAGACAGCAGGAGAATTGTGCTCATTAGATCCGGTTAATGTTTGCAGATATTTCAATCACAGATTTGAGGCTATGATGTCCTTCATCTGCAATAAAAAAAATCCACCTCTTGGAGAAGTTGTGGATTTCTTTTGGAGAAAAGAGTACCAAGCAAGAGGTGCTCCACATATTCATATGCTGTTGTGGATCAAGGATGCCCCAAAATTTGGAACAGATGCTGATGAAGCAGTTTTATCTTTCATTGAAGGATATGCAACATGTGCTATACCTAAAAGCACAGAAGAGAAAAACTTAAAAGAGAAAGTTTTACGTTTCCAAAGTCATCGGTGTGGAAAATACTGTCGACGAAAGTACAAGAGTAAAGATAAATTCTACACAAAATGTCGATTTGGATTTCCACAACCTGTTCTTTCAAAAGGAAGAGTAAACAGTTTCATGTCAGCTGTGCGACATACTATTACAAGAAAATCGCCTAAGAATACCTACAACCTAAGAAGAAAAGAAGAGTCAAAATATATAAATGACTACAACCCAGTCATTTTATCCATGTGGAATGCTAACATGGATATACAGTATGTGGCTGACAATTCTATTGCTGTTGCTCGGTATGTCACGTCTTACATCACTAAATCTGAGAAAACGGAATTGAAGGAAATGTGGGAAGAGATTTCTCACGAGAAGACTGTCAGTAAGAAGCTATACAGTTTCAGTTTAAAGATGTTATCGCATCGAGAAATTGGATCCTACGAATGCTCAGATAGGTTATCATCTGCAAGTGTGTACTCGAAATCCAGAAGAATAATTTGGGTAAGTTTAGGCCTTGCAGGAATGCGAAATCGGGTACTGAAATCTATTCGAGAAATTGAGTATTTAGCAGAGTTCGAACCAGAAAGTACAGACATTTTAAGAACAAACATGTTGGACACATATTACCCACAAAGAAGTCATCACCTTGAGAACATGTGTCTCTATGAAGTGCTGCAGAACTTCATTTTTAAACGGAATGCCACAGAAGATATCAACAATGGAAAATATAAAGTTAGTGGTGAGGAAGGATGTTTGGTGAAGCAAACAAAGGGAAGTTTGATAAATCACCGGAAGCTGAGTTGTGACACTCCTGACAAAAAGGAATTTTACTACTTGGCACTTTTGCAGCTGTTTAAACCATGGCGTTCAGAGGACGAACTACTTGGAGAATTCCAGAGTTATGAAGATTCCTTCAATGCTAGCAAAGACAGCATAGAATGCAGTACTTTCACAACTTATGTTCAAATGTTAAATGAAGAAATTGAACAAGAAGCAACAATTGCAGCTGAAGTAGCTAGAGACAGTTCTCAAGACAGTCAAAGTTCTGGGACGTTCAGTCAAGATCCTCTAGGACAACCGATCGTAGAAAATGAAGCAGCAATAGCCATGAATGAAGTGGAAACAGCTATGAATCAAGCTCAGGAAGATTTAGTAGACTTAACATATTTGGAGCAGCAACTGAATGAAGAACAAAAACAAATTCATGAAGAAGTCAGGAAAAAAATTGATCACGGATTACTACATGAAAATAAAGAGTGCTCATGTACATCTTTCGAATCAATGAGAATGTATGTAAGTGGACAAGCTGGAAATGGAAAAAGTTTCTTAATTAATGTAATTAGAAGCTACCTACAGAAGAAAATGGATTCCATTTTGTCTTGTGTTGTTACTGCTCCAACTGGGTTAGGAGCGTATAACATAAAAGTAGTTACCTTACATTGTTTGCTAATGTTACCAGTAGAGCATGAGAACAAAATACAGTACCACAAACTAGCAGGAGAAGCATGCTTGGAAGTTTCAAGAGTATTGAAGAAAATGAAAGTACTCATTATTGATGAGGTAAGCATGGTATCAAACTTAATGCTTGCCTTTGTGCATTTAAGAATGCAGCAAATTCTGAAGACAGAGTATGACGTGTTATTTGGAGGAAAACACGTCATAGTTTTTGGGGATCTTTTGCAACTTACTCCAGTTAAAGGACAACCGGTATTCCATACTCTTACACATGAAGACACGAAAAAGTTGTTAGGAAGTATAGGCAATGTAAATATTTGGACATATTTTGAGTATAAGGAACTCATTACCAATATGAGGCAAGCGAATGATGAGGACTATGCAAGTATTCTGAAAGGTATAAGAATTGGACTACTCACAGAACATGGCAGAAAAGCATTACAGAGTCGATTGCTGAGTAATTTGTTTACAACAGAAGAAATAGTTCCAGAGAAAATATACAAGAAAATTGGTGAAAAAAATACTGTAATCTGCTTAATGCCAACACTACATGAATGCTCTGTATTCAATCAAGAACTTTTGAAATTGGAAAATGAAGAGATCATAAAACTGGAAGCTGTGGCTAAAATTCAACATGAACGAATAACTATTATATTGACAGGCAAATTGGCTACTAAATTGGATTCTCTGGAGAAAAACATTTCAAAAACAGCTGGTTTGGAAAAGAATCTTTATGTGTGTATGAACTGTAGAGTAATTTTAAGACGCAATTTGGATGTAGAAAAAGGTTTAGTGAATGGAGCTATGGGTAAAGTTGTGGGTTTTGTAAAGTACCAGAAAAAAGACGGAATTGAATTCTTAAAAATAAAATTTGATCAGATTGAAGAGGTTAAAGTGATTAGTTGTTGTTCAGTTCGTTTTTTGCTAGTGAAAGACTTATATGTACGTAGGAAGCAGTTCCCGATTTCTCTAGCATATGCTGTAACTATTCACAAGTCTCAAGGATTAACTGTTGATAGTGCTTTTCTAAACATTGGGTCTACTGTATTCAAAGAAGGTATGGCATATGTTGCTTTGTCACACGTGAAAAAATTATCTGGTTTATTCATGATAGACTTTGATGACTCAAAAGTAACTACTGATGCAAACTGTGTAAAGGAGTATAATAGATTAAGAAAAAGCTATGCTCCTCATTTAGGTCAGTATCCTGTGTTTGAAAAACGTGTTGTTTGTCGGAAAAGGAGATTTGAGAATATCTGTAATGAGGATGTACAGAAGAGAAAACAAAAAGATAGTGATGAGACTGCAAGCAAAAAGAAAAAGGACAGTGTGGAAGAGGTTGTTGGTTGTCATTTTGAAAATAGCTCTGGTGTCAACTGCTACGCAAATGTAGTGCTGAATGTTGTATTTTATCTTGAAACTTTGCAAGAGCAGATAATACTAAATCATGAAAAAAGATTCTGTTCTTTGCTGAGTCTCCTTTATGAGAAGCTGAGTAATGATAAAACTAAAATAGAAAGTGCTTCTGATGTTAGAAATCTTTTAGATGTATGTTCTGGATGTACACAGTTTACACAAAAAGTCCAGCAAGATGCACAGGAATTCTTGATGTATATCCTGATGGTACTGGAAGATGAAGGGGTAGAAGTAGAAAATGTATTTGGTGTCTCTTATAAATGGGAACATTGTTGTGATAACTGTATGAACACAAGCAGTACTAATGTTGATTCTGAAAGGTTCATATATTTACCATTACCAGAGAGTAAAACAGTGACTTTTAGTAAATTAGTTAAAGATGCTAATCACAACATGGAATGTTCTAAATGTAAATCTGAAATGTTGTCAACGTTATTTTTAAAGAAATATGGACAGTATGTAATTCTAATGGTACAACGTTGTAGAACTGATGGAACACAATTGGAAACTTTACTAAAGAAGTTTGTTGCCAACCAATTATCTATATCTGGAAAAACTTTTGTAGCAGTTGCAATAATTTTTCATGATGGTCCTTCTATAACTTCTGGTCATTACACAGTTTATCTTAAATGTGAAAAAGGATGGACACTGTGTAATGATTCTCAATTGATTTTCAAGCAACGTTTGCCTCATGATTTACCCAATTGTTACTTAATTTTTCTGAAACCCAAATTTTAAATACTAACATCATCATCGGAAGAAAGCATTATTAAAATTTAAAAGGATTAAAATTGGATATTTCACTCAAAAGGGATTTTAAACTTACCATTTGGCCTCAAGGAAAGGTAAAACAAACAATTGTGGACTTCTTTGACAGATATTATTTTGGAAAATGTTCTTTTGCAACAAGGTTTACAGACGTTATTTCTTGAAAATTGTTATTGTTCTTAAAAGGTATTTTTGACATTTCTATTAAGGTATGTTTGAGTGAGGATACATTTGGGGCTTTTTTAAACAATCTTTCAGATTGTTATTTTTTTTTGCCCGCTGTTAAATGATGAATACAATTGATTTCACTATTTTCAGTGAAAATCAAAACATTCTGAAAACAGCAAAAAAAGGGCAAAAAATTGCTTTGCTAAATATGAAAAAACATGTACTGTTTAATAAAGTGTATGAATATTAATACTTTTTTTCTTTTTTTCAGAACTAGAAAGAAAATTTAGAAGATGTAATTCAGTTTTCTTTGCAATTAAATAAAAACATTTAATTCTAAATTATTTATTTTGATGGTCAGGTAAGTTTAACATATCTGTATGTGTCACTGCTTTCGTTTCATGCTTCCTTTTCTTCACCTCTCCTTACTCTGCTTTTCTCATTTCTCTTCTCACTCTCTCTTCCTGCTTTACTACTCTTTTGTAACTCCCTCACTCCTTCTCTACTACTCCCCTACCTTTACTACCTCCATCACTAATTTTTCATCCATGTTTCTTTCTCTGTATCCATATGTCTTAGTCTTTTTAACTGCCTTACTCCTTCTCAGTTGTTTGCTCTCTGTCTCTGTATCTGTCACTCTCGGTTTGTCTGTTTTACCCTTAATTTCCTGAACATCTCTGGGGCACATTTACAAGCCACCTGCACCACCACTACGTCACTTTTCTTGACGTACTAGTGGCGCAGGGTGCTCCTCCATATTTACAAGGAGAGGATAAGCCTCTCTGTGTGTCTTTTCCTCTCCTTGTAAATACAGCCAATTCAAATGCAGCACTAAAATGAGCTATTATCTTTTTTGGGTACCTATACATAAGTGCTGATGCAGAGTTTAAAGTTTAATAGGAAGACTCTTTTCCCTTCATCTGTGAAATGTACACCATCTCTTTTTTAATTACTTTGCCACTCCCCTCTCTTTGTCAGGGAGTCCCTGAAGGTTTACTAAAGGTGAAAAAAATGATTATTTCTTTTTAAAAAACCCCATTGGGTGCCGCAGGGTGCGCGCACCCAAAAAAAACCCCAGAGAAATAGATTAAAAAAAACACGTTTTTGTGTTTGGTTTTAGGTGGCTCTAAAAAGAGCCCTTGAGTTAATGTAGGGACAGAGGAAGAGAAAAACGGAAAAAAAAATAACAAAATTATGGCCTTTCGCAAGGATGCTCCTCAAATTTTCTTTGAATGAGATCAATACTGCTCTCACCCAAAGTAATAAGAGTACCACAATCCATGCAGTGTGTACTCATACTCCCAAAACAAGGACGAATATCCAGAGGTGTGGAAGAAGGTGAAGGCACCATCGCAGAAGAAGTGCTCGCCTGAGCTGCCGAAGATGTGCTCGGCTGAGCTGCTGCAGATGTCGTCGGCTGAGCAGGTGGAGGGTTTGCTCCAGAAGCTTGACGAAAAGTCACAGGATGCATTGCCTCAACGTGCCTCATCATAGTGTGAATACTAAAAGAGTACTTCTTATTAGCATTACCACGTGACAAAGTGCGCTGACACAGTATGCAGGTGACCTTTGGTGCATTCACCATCTTTTGTCCCTCGGGAAAAGTGAAAAACTGCCATATAAAGGAGTCTTTCTGCTTCCTCTGCCTTTGTCTCTCAAGAGTGTCCTGCTCACTCTCAGAAGGTGGCTGGTGCTCTGCCATTGTCTCACAAAAACAGAGTAGCTCCTTCTCCAAGGGAATCAGAACTAACAATGAGGGGGGTGGGTGTGATTTTGGAAGAATCTGGAACTGAAAGTACTTTGAACCAATGAAAAGTGATGTTTCTTGATCACATGACTTGCCATGAGGGGATTGGGTGTGGTGTTGAAACAATATGAAACTGAAAGTAATGAAAACCAATTAAAAGTGTTGTTTTATTCATCACATAACCCGAGGTGCGCGCAAGGTGCAAGCTCCGAGCGCGCACGGTGCAATTACGCATGCGCGAACGCGTACGCGCGCATGCGCATACGTATTATGCGCATACACAGCACGCGCGTATGCGCGAACGTCAGCGCGCGTATTCTACGCGTATACGGAAGTGTACCGCGTGGAGCACGTACGACGCACGCATGCGTACGTACGCATGCGTACTGGGTGCGCGCTGCGAGCGCGCACTAAAACGTATGTATGCGTACGTAGATAACGTACGCCTGCATACATGAAAAACATACGCAAACGTACTAGGTGCGCGCTCTGAGCGCGCACCCTAAGAATTTATAGAAGAAAAAAAAAAAGTGGACATAACTTAATAGAAGATATTAACTATGCTGTTCAACTTTATCCAAATTCAAAGTAAAAAAAAAATGAGCCACACCAAATTAAAGGATACAGATAATTTATAAATGTATACATAGAGAAATTTTTGAAAAAGAAATATATAAAAAATATAATAAAAAAATAAAAAATTAGCATTTAAAAAACCTTTGAAATTCAATGAAAAAACCATAGGTTTCACACACGTTATAGTTAGGAATTAGCATTTAAAAAACCTTGCAAATTCACTGAAAAAAAACATAGGTTTCACACACGTTATAGTTAGGAATTAGCATTTAAAAAACCTTGCAAATTCACTGAAAAAAAACATAGGTTTCACACACGTTATAGTTAGGAATTAGCATTTAAAAAACCTTGCAAATTCACTGAAAAAACCATAGGTTTCACACATGTTATAGTTAGCTGGTCATTTTACTCGTAAAAAACCAATGAAATTCCCCCGTTATAGTTAGTTCAGCTAACTATAACTCGCGCGCCCGCAATCCACTGCTGATGACGTCACATATTACATCACTCATGACATGGTCAGTGACATCACTCATGACATCACTGATGACATCTCAAATGACATCACTGATGACATCACTGATGACGTCATCCATGAGAAAAATTACCACATCTTCTCACACCCTAATATAACCTTTGATACACCGACTAAAAATTTAAGAGTTCCATTCTCAAAACCATATATACTCCAATACCAATCATTACATACCCACTTATTAACTCTTTGGTCTTCATATACCTCCACTTGCTCACCTGTACAGTCACTCATACTTACAGTCACTCCGTAATGTAATGTAATATTATACATTTAAACACTTATATAGACACTCACACACTAACAAGTATCCATAGAGCTACTGTTACACCAACTCAGTCATGCAAATAATCACACTCCCATCTTCTTACCTATGCAGTAAAACACACTCAAGTTCACTTACTCATAAAAATAGTATCACATTCTTACACTCTTATAGAATCATTGATACAAGCACACACTCATCCATACAGTCACTTTCACAATCACACACTCTCATATCTACTCACTTATATACTCTCACACGCACATATACTGCCTTTCACATATGTAGTTAGTCACAAATGTACTACTGAAATATATATTCAATCCCTAACACACCCATACATACACTCACTCAACCATACAGTCCATCACAGATACACTCCTAAAACCATTCACCCATAGAGTCACCCACTCACACATCTATGCATAGAGTGACACACACCCTACCCACACAAACACTCACAAACCCATACAGATACTTAGACAACCAATCAATTACCCATATAGAGACTCATATAGCTGTTCTCAAAACCATGCAGCCACTTATACACCAACATACAGACACATACACACATTTACACAGTTTAGTCACTAGTCTGCAGTAAGATACATTTAATGACTTACTTAAAGAATCATGTTATGCACCACAGAAAATCATCCATTTACACACTTGTACACCCACTCATTCTTCAACAGGCCTTTCCCTATATATATAAAACATATTGAAATTCTTGAGAAACACATACTCACTGGATGACGTCATCAGTGATGTCATTTGAGATGTCATCAGTGATGTCATGAGTGATGTCACTGACCATGTCATGAGTGATGTAATATGTGACGTCATCAGCAGTGGATTGCGGGCGCACGAGGTATAGTTAGCTGAACTAACTATAACGAGGGAATTTCATTGTTTTTTTACGAGTAAAATGACCAGCTAACTATAACATGTGTGAAACCTATGGTTTTTTCAGTGAATTTGCAAGGTTTTTTAAATGCTAATTCCTAACTATAACGTGTGTGAAACCTATGGTTTTTTCAGTGAATATATATATATATATATATATATATATACATATACATACATATATATATATTCACTGAAAAAAACATAGGTTTCAGGCACGTTATAGTTAGGAATGACCATTTAAAAAACCTTAGAAATTCACTGAAAAAACCATAGGTTTCATGGCGTTATAGTTAGCTGGACATTTCCCTCGTACAAAACCCTAGAAATTCCCCTGTTATAGTTAGTTCAGCTAACTATAACTCGCGCCCCCGCAATGCACTGCTGATGACGTCACATATTACATCACTCATGACATGGTCAGTGACATCACTGATGACATCACTGGTGACATCATCCATTGAGTATGTGTTTTTGAACAGTTTTGTTATGTTTAATATATATAGGGAAAGGCCTGTTGAAAAATAAGTGGGTGTGCAAGTGTGTGAATGGATGATTTTCTAGGTGCGTAACTGAGTCTATAAGTGAGTCATTAAATGTATCTTACTGCAGACTAGTGACTAAACTGTGTGAATGTCTGTATGTGTCTGTATTATACATACATACATATATACATACATTTATATATATATACATACATACATATATATATACATACATATATATATATACATATACATACATATATACACATATATACATACACATACATATATACATACACATACATATACATATTCACTGAAAAAGCATAGGTTTCACACGTTATAGTTAGCGGAAATTTTACTGATAAAAAAACAATGAAATTCCCCCGTTATAGTTAGTGCAGGCAACTATAACTCACGCGACCGCAATCCTCTGCTGATGCTAATACTGTATTTAGACACTTATTTGCCCATGTCTTCTTCCATACATTTTTAGCTATACATATATTACAAATATTTTTTTTTCATAAAGACACATATGTCATCAGCAGAAGATTGCGGTCGCGTGAGTTATAGTTGCCTGCACTAACTATAACGGGGGAATTTCATAGGTTTTTTATCAGTAAAATTTCCGCTAACTATAACATGTGTGAAACCTATGGTTTTTTCAGTGAATTTGCAAGGTTTTTTAAATGCTAATTCCTAACTATAACGTGTGTGAAACCTATGGTTTTTTCAGTGAATTTGTACGGTTTTTTAAATGCTAAGTTACTTTACGCCATTCGTGGCGTGCGCGCCCACTTAACGCAGTTCGTTCCGTGCGCGCACAGTGAGCGCACCGCGCGCCCACTTTACGCAGTTAGTGCCGTGCACGCACGGTGGGCAAGCGGTGCGCTACGTGCACCGCGTGCCCACGTTACGCTAGATGGGCCATGTACGCACGAGGCGCTTCGCGCACCGTGCGCACATGGAGGACATATGATGCACTTCGTTTTGAAAGGTAATATTTTAATTTTTCGTATATTTTATAAGCCATGCACAAATGGTGCATGGCAAATGGTGCCCTTCAGGCACCATTTGCACACGGGGTGGAGAGAGTGTGGATAATTTTTTTTTTTATTATTATTTTTTTTTTATATTTTAGTTTATCGAATCTCTAATAAGCCATGCACAATTGGTGACCTGCTGGCACCAATTGCACACGGGGTGGAGAGAGTGTGGATAATTTTTATTTTTTTAAAAAATTTTACCGTACGCGTACGGTAAGCGTAATCGGCGAAATTACCGAAAAAATAAAAATTCCGTTTTTGGCCTTGGGGGATCTTTGGGGACTCCCTCAACATGGCTATGTGTGTGGGAGCTGTCTAAACAGCCCCTTTACATGTTTTTGGGCTTTATATTTTAGAAATCACTCTCAGTGCGAGAGAGAAAATGGAGGCCGCCGCTTCCTGGTTTCGGCCGATTCGAATGTTTACTAAGATCTAAGAGCCAATCAGAATCGCGCACGCCACCGTACGCGTACGGTAAGCGTACCGTAGGCGCACCGTAAGCTGGCTCAGATATATATATTGATTTAAAGGCTATTTTCTCAGAATCTACTGAACAGATTTACACCAAACCTACAAAAGGCACTTCCTTGACCTGAGGACTACCTCTCTGCCAAATTTCTAGTAATTCTGTTCAGCCGTTCGGGCTGTAGCCCTGTCTAAAGGTCCTATGGAAAAATGCATGGGAAAAACGCGTTTTGGGACCCCCTTTTATCTCAGCCCCCGCTTGACGAATCCCCCCAAGACTTTCAGGGTAGGAGCGGAGCGTAGCGCCCCACCTATTTTGAAAAATTCGCGAGGATTCGTCGACCGGCGCCAAAGTTATTCAAAATAGAATGTTGCGGATTTCCTATGGAAACGTGGTCCTAACTATAACTACCTACTGGCGACCGCCAGTAGGTAATATACATATATACACATACATATATACATATATACACATACATATATATACATAGATATACATACACATACATATACATATATATACATACATATATATACATACATATACATACATATACATATACATACATATACATATACATACATACATATACATACATATATACATACATATACATATATACATACATATACATACATATACATACATATACATATACATACATATATATACATACATATACATATATACATACATATACATACATATATACATACATATATATACATACATATACATACATATATATACATACATATATATACATATATATACATACACATACATATATATACATACATATAAATATATAAAAAGGGGGGTCCCAAAACGCGTTTTCCCCATGCATTTTTCCATAGGACATTTAGTCCGAGCTACAGCCCGAACGGCTGAACAGAATTACTTGAAATTTGTAGCCCTCAGGTCAGGGATGTGCCTTTTGAAGGTCTCGTGTAAATCTGTTCAGTATTTCCTGAGAAAATAGCATTTAAATCAATATATATATCTATAGGTGCGCTCGGAGCGCGTACCGTAAGCTTACCGTACGCGCACGCTGCCGTGCACGAGCCCGATTCTGATTGGTTGCTAGATCTTAGTAAACATTCAAATCGGTCGAAACCAGGAAGTGTTGGCCGCCATTTTGTCTGTCGCAGTCTGAGGGGGTGGAAAACAAAGGTGGAGAACGTGAAAAGGGGGAAGGGTGGACAGTTCCTGACCCCCTAGCCTTTGTCAGGGGGTCCCAGAAGGACCCCCAAGGGCAAAAATTCATTGTAATTTTTTTTCGAAAAATCGCGGAATGCGCGTAGCGTACGCGCACGGCGTAAACGGAAAAATTCCGCGGACTTCGCGTAACGATTCCGCGACTACGCATACCGTTCGCGCACGGCAAACATTTTTTTTTTAAAAAAACTTTGCATTTAAAAAACCGTACAAATTCACTGAAAAAACCATAGGTTTCACACACGTTATAGTTAGGAATTAGCATTTAAAAAACCTTGGAAATTCACTTTAAAAGCCATAGGTTTCACACATGTTATAGTTAGTAGGACATTTCACTCGTGAAAAACCAATGAAATTCCCCCGTTATAGTTAGTGCAGGCAACTATAACTCACGCGACCGCAATCCTCTGCTGATGACGTCAGATATTACATCACTGATGACATATGTGTTTTTCTGAAAAAAAAATATTTGTAATATATGTATAGCTAAAAATTAATGGAAGAAGACATGGGTAAATAAGTGTCTAAATACAGTGATGTAATATCTGACGTCATCAGCAGAGGATTGCGGTCGCGTGAGTTATAGTTGCCTGCACTAACTATAATGGGGGAATTTCATTGGTTTTTCACGAGTGAAATGTCCTACTGACTATAACATGTGTGAAACCTATGGTTTTTTAAGTGAATTTGCAAGGTTTTTTTAAATGCTAATTCCTAACTACAACGTGTGTGAAACCTATGGTTTTTTCAGTGAATATATATATAGATACATACACATACATATATACACATACATACATATACATACATATATATACATACATATATACATACATATATACATATATATATGTACATACATACATACACATACATATACATATATATGTAGTTCTCAAGTTTAGGTGGAAAGCAGCTCCTGTATGGAGCACTCTCAACACCAGCGACACTCTAGATCTGCTCACCTCAAATGTCTGTTTTTCTATCAAAATCTTTAAGCATAGGATTAGCACAGTGCCATCCACGCCGAGATAGAAAAGGACAAAGTCTTTTGCCATTTGTACAGCAAAGTCTTTAAGCATAGGACTAGCACAGTGCTGCCCTTGCCGAGCTGTAAAATGACAAAAGCCAATTACCACTCCAGGCACAGTATTACAGCTTTGAATTGGTAAAATACCAATCAAGCCAACCTGAAATGAGTAAAAGCAACCCCTGACACAGTGTTTCGCTCTAATTAGAGCTCTTCAGAGAGGTATAGCTTTGTCCAGACACAAGAGAGCACCCAGTATAAGTCAAAGAAATACCCTTTCATCCATACAGGAGCTGCTTTCCACCTAAACTTGAGAACTCTTTTCTTTCTCCTCTGTTGGATCCTCTTCCGCCTCTTCCTCAAGTCAAGTTTCCTACCAACTATGCGTGGCCTCTGAACACCTCTCTGCAACGCAGCTCCCTGGTGCATTCTGGAGGTACCTGGTGGGCTAGTTGGCCCCCAGAGGACAGCAGGATTGAAGAGGAATTAATTCCCCAACTTAAAACGCGCCACAGGGCGTGTTTGCACACGTCACCTCAGGCCCCGCCCCCTTTCTTCACGATTGTACAAATATTCCTCTAAAATCAGCCGAACTACGAATTCCGATTTACTCACCTGTTATCAGGCGCGAACCCAGGGCTGCATCTTTTAGCCCAGCACTGACCCTGGAAAGTAATTCTAAGCATACTTACCAGTAACTTGTATTTCCTTCCATAGGAATCCAATGTGTGGTTTTCAGCCGAAAAGTTTCTAAGTGTCCATTTTTTAAACGTACAAATATTCCTCTAAAATCAGCCGAACTACGAATTCCGATTTACTCACCTGTTATCAGGAGAGAACCCAGGGCTGCATCTTTTAGCCCAGCACAGACCCTGAAAAGTAATTCTAAGCGTACTTACCAGTAACTTGTATTTCCTTCCATAGGAATCCATTGTGTGGTTTTCAGCAGAAAAGTTTCTAAGTGTCCATTTTTTTAACTTACAAATATTCCTCTAAAATCAGCCGAACTACGAATTCTGATTTACTCACCTGTTATTAGGAGAGAACCCAGGGCTGCATCTTTTAGCCCAGCACTGACCCTGAAAAGTAATTCTAAGCGTACTTACCAGTAACTTGTATTTCCTTCCATAGGAATCCATTGTGTGGATTTGAGCAGAAAAGTTTCCAAGTGTCTTTTTTCACAAACTAAAAATATTCCTAAACAATCGTCTGTATGACTTAAACACATTCTTTCAACTGTTTACAGGAGATTCGCCAGTGCTGGATCCAGGATCCACCACTGAGTAAGAAAAAGTAATGATAACACTACTTACCTGCTAAGTGAATGTTCTGCCATAGGATAACATTGGTGATTCTATGTGAAACATTTTCTATGTGTCAACTTTTAAAATACAATAATATTGCTTAAAAATCACTACTGTAACCAAAAGGCTTTTACTCAACTGTTTACAGGAGATGTCCAAGGACTGAATCTAGGATCCAGTCCGGTGGTTAGAAAAGTCATCCATAAAGTAACTAATTGCATTTGACTAGAAATTCACATTGAGCTCAATGTTGCATTGTGTTTGAAATTGTGTTGCCCATTGCAACAACTGTAACTACTGTACTTAAAAGTCTATTGCCTATTTGCAAAGTATTTAAACTAAAGTAATTCATTCTGAGAAAGTATATTTTGTATTGTAATGTGTAATGTAATTAAAAAAATAAAATATATAAAAATAAACAGTTTACAAAATGTAGTAAATCAGTATCAAAATAATCAGTATAACAATTAATGCATTAAAAATTGTCATTTACAAAACCTTTGAAATTCACTGAAAAAACCATAGGTTTCAGGCCTGATATAGTTAGGAATTAGCATTTAAAAAACCTTTGAAATTCACTGAAAAAACCATAGATTTCAGGCCTGATATAGTTAGGAATTAGCATTTAAAAAACCTTAGAAATTCACTGAAAACCAATAGGTTTTAGGGGTGTTATAGTTAGCTGGACATTTCACTCTAACAAAACCATTGAAATTCCTCTGATATAGTTAGTTGTACTAACTACATCTCAGGAGCCCGCAATCCACTGCTGATGATGTCACATATTACATCATTCATGACATGGTCAGTGACATCACTGATGACATCTCAAATGACATCACTGATGACATCACTGATGACATCCTCCACGTGACAATCAGATACACCTTATCATACACTATTATAACCTTTCATCACTAACAGCAAAATACAGAGTGCCAGATTTAAAACCATTGACACACCAATACAAGTTTTTAAACACCCACTCAATGATTCCTAGATCTATACACACATCTAATCACTTACCTATAGATTCACTCATACACCCTGTCAATGATCAATAGAACACTATCAAATATACTTATACACCTATATCGACATTACACACCAGCACACATCCTAATCACTTATGAAGTCATCCTACTCACTTATGCAAACAATGGATCATACTTACTTTTACATAGCTATACACTTATAAAAACACCACTTCATCTATTCATATAGATAATAACTCATACTTGGTGTGTTATAAAAACACTACTAGAAGTATACAGTTATCCATACAGTCGCTCATACAGTCTTATGTATACTTATTTATATAGAACAACTGACACATACACTGGCTTTTATTTTTCTAGTTTGTTGAACATGTACCATTGAGACATATATTGGCTCATCGCCACACCCATAAAGATATTCACTCACCCAAACAACTGTTATAACATGTAGTTTTAACTTCATATACCTACTGAATCAACTATTCACACATCTTTGGGCTGTCACACACCCCCCACCGAACCACACACACATTCACTCTCCCATACAAATACTCAGTTAACTAATCTGTAACTAATATAGACTTTCACGTAGCTAGTAACCAACTGGTGCAGCAGTTTACACAACAACTGACAAAGTGATACAGATATTCACACAGTTTAGTCACTATCCAATATATTTAGTGAGACACTATAAATTAGTAAAGTAAACAGTCAATCACACTGCTACTAAATCCTCCATCCAGATATTTATATTTATATATCCACTCATTCTTCAATGCAAATTGCTAGATATATAATACATATTAAATAACGAACCAAACCACATTCACTGGATGATGTCATCAGTAATGTCATTTGAGATGTCATCAGTGATGTCACTGACCATGTCATGAATGATGTAATATGTGACATCATCAGCAGTGGATTGCGGGCGCGCAAGATGTAGTTAGTACAACTAACTATATCGGAGGAATTTCAATGGTTTTGTTCAAGTGAAATGTCCAGCTAACAATAACACCCCTAAAACCTATTGTTTTTTCAGTGAATTTAAAGGTTTTTTTAAATGCTAATTCCTAACTATAGCAGGCCTGAAACCTGATATAAGATGAACCTGGGCGTGAAATATAATATGCAATACATTGTGGGCAATGAGAGATTCATTGGAGAGCGCGAGATAGCACAGGCACTAGCGCGTGCTATGCGATATGTGCCTTAAAGTGTAATATGCACAGGGCAGTGTTGTGTAACCTAACTAGTCTCTAAAGTTGTAATATAAAATATGTGCTGGTGAGTGTAACGTTGCATATACACTGTGACAAAGATATGGATCCCATATTGTAATATGTATGGCATAGCGCTGTGCGTTATAACATAGGCATCGAGGAAAGCACGTTAGGATGGGGCAATATAACCCGTGCGAAGGCAAGTGTGGCATGACATATTCACGGGGTGGTGTTACAGTGCACATGGGCTAGAGAGTGTCATAGCATACGCACTAGCTGGTGGAATACTAAACAGAGGTGTGTGGCACTCGGTGGGCACTGGTGGGTGTAACACAGCATTGGGCTCAGCCAGGAGCATGCTGTGACTCTCAAGTGAGGTTTGTCTCCTTTCCACAGAGTGAAATAAAAAGTATTACACATCCGGTGGTGGATGTGTGTTTTATTAACCGTGCGGGGGGTTTCTTGCATAGTTTGGTTGAATTTTTGTCGAATCCCCTTTGAATGGCTTGGTGTATGTGTGTATTAAATGTGCCCGTCAATAGCTTCCCATGTTTGTATAAATAAACGACAAGGGTGTCTACTTGGAGAGGGCACCGGGATTAGGCACGGTAGGGCGTCAGACACGTCAGAGCTTCACTAGCGGTGTAAATACATTCCACATGGATTCATTGTATGCATAGTCGCCTTTTAATGAATATCACGCAAATCGTCATGGTGATAGGTAAATACGGTTTGTCCAGCATTTCCTAGGTGTTTCTATAAATATATATATTTTTAAAATATTAAAAAATAAAGGTCGGCCCCGGGGGATGAGGTCCCCAGGGCCATAAGTGGCCTGAGGAGGGGGGCAACGCAGCCCCACTCCTAAAGATTTTTTTTTAAAAAGGCCATGACCCGGGGTTTGGGGTCCCCGGGGCCGATTAAGGCCTTGGGAGGGCCAAATTAATTTTTTTCAACAAAATAAATTAGGGTGCAGGCCCTGGGGGATGGGGTCCCCAGGGCCAATAAATTAGAAAAAGAAGGGGGGCCACACAGCCCTCCTTCTTAAAAAAATAAAATAAATAAAAGACCGGCATTGCGCCGGAGGCCACGCCCCCTCCTTGCAGCACTCTGCCCCCTGGCCAGTTGTAAGTTGCGGAATTAATTCCCCTTCAATACTGAGGGTCCCTGAGGGCCAACTAGCCCAACAGGTATCTCTAGTATCCGCCAGGGAGCTGCGTTGCAGACAGGTGTTCTGAGGCCACGCCCCTTTTTACACCTCTATGCAACGCAGGTCTGTGGCGCTTACTGGAGGTACCTAGTGGGCTAGTTTGACCCTAGGGACCTTTCGGATTCTTTTTTTTTTTTTTAAATATCTTTATTTATTTTTTACCATAATTAGCACACCCAGAAATCCTACCCCCCCACCCACCCAGGTCAGACATTTGAAAATGTAATACAATACAAGCAAAATCAAGAAAAAAAAATGTATATGATTCATCGTCACAGTACAATATACATTGTCCCTATAGCTACCACTTATTATTAGATCATAAGATTAGCTAAGATTCACTATATTCTCAGTATTGTTTTGGGATTGACACCATTCAACTAAGGGGGACCAGATTCTCCAACCTCTTATTCAGCGTATTCTCCCTTTCCGTTTATAGATAGCCGCCTCTAGATTGGAGATTGCGAGGAACCTAGCCAGCCATTGGTGAAAAGCCGGCGCATTGATGTCTAACCAGGCCGAGGCGATACACATTCTTAGAACCGCCATGGCAATAAAAATAAGTACCTGACCCGGCCTAGGCAAACTAGAATCTGTCACTCCCAATAGTATGACTTCACTAGTCAGGACAATCTCTCTTTTGAGTATGGATGACAAAAACTTCTCAATATTTTGTTTTAGAGATGCTAGTCCATTACAGCTGGAAAACATATGCACACAGTCAGCATTGAATAGCATACATCTTGGGCAGCATGTCCCCTTACCACTCCCCCATTTAGCAATACTATCTGGAGTGTAGTAAAGAGAAAAGTAGGTTTTATAGAATTGCGTTTGGAGTTTTGTAGACATAAGAGTAGTTTGAAACATGGCAAATGCAGAGTAAAATTTTTCCGAGGTTGTACCAATTTTCTCCTGCCACTTCTGAGATACTTTCTCCAAATCATCTGGAAATCGTGCATTTATAAGGGAGTAAATCCCCCCAATTGTATTTCCCCTCTTATGTATTAGTGTTTCTACTAAAGTTATTTTATCTGAAAGTTTCCCTCCCCTCAACATGCGTATGAGAAAATCTCTAATTTGTAAATATTTAAAAAGTCCCGCCAATCCAATTGATACTTTTCCCTAAGTTGCTCAAAGGATTGTAACCCTTCCGAGGAAAGGAGGCATCCGATATGGTTAATACCTGTCATCTTCCATCTGGTAATATAATTATCTTTAAAGATCTCAGGTAAAACCGGATTATCACTTAAGGGAGTATAAAAAGAAATTCGTCCAATGCCCAGCAGTTTCCTCACAGCCTTCCATACCTTAAAGCTGTTGGTCAATGTTTTCAATTTCACTTTTTTATAATAGCTATCTTGGAGGTGTCGCCAAAGATATCCATAATTCTTATAGCCTAAAATTAATTGAAAAATGGATGGCGATTTGCCCTCGGGTATCGTTTCTAGCCCAGTATTTAGTAGCAGTTCCCTACTATATAATAGCACCGATGCCCAATAATAGGCTTTTAAGTTTGGGAGAGCCAACCCTCCTCTTTCCTTTGCCAGGGTCAAAAATGTATACGCACGGCGTGGTTGTGCGTATGCCCACATAAAGCTTTAAAATGTGCGTTCCATAGATTTAAACCATTGTTCAGAAAATTCTAAGCATATTGCTCGAAATAAATATAAGATCTTAGGAAAAAACACCATTTTCAAAGCATTGGCCCGGCCAATTAGGGATAGATGTAAATTATCTAAGCGGCGGAGATCTTTCTGTATGGTGCCCAACAATGGTTTTATATTTACATCCACCAAAATCTCAAGTTTAGCTGTAATACAAATACCTAAGTATATGGCTTTATCAACAACTGGAGAGTCCGACATTTCGATTTTGTTATTCAACACGATCTGTGTCTTCCCTTGATTAAGTGCATATCCAGAAACGACCCCAAATATATTGGCATCACATTCGATAACTACCATAGCCGAGCTGGGATCCGCCGTTACCACCGCGATATCGTCTGCATAGGCCAAGATCTTAGTTGGATATGCTTGTGATACAAATGGTGCTATTTCAACATTAACCTCTAGTCTGCGAATGAAAGAGTCGATATAAATCGCGAAGAGCAGTGTCGAGTTCCGCGCGATATAATCAACTCCTTGGTGGGGCTGCCATTCACCATTACCATGGCCCTAGGATTTATATACAGTTTTTGCACCGCCTGAATATACCCACTATTTATCCCCACCCTAGACATAGCGGCCCACAAAAATGACCATGAGACCCTATCGAAGGCCTTCTCGGCGTCGAGAAGGACCAAAGCCATAGGGTCCCCGGTACTATTCATAGAGTCAAACAGGGTGATCACTCTCTGGATATGATTAATGGTTGATCTCCCTGGAACAAAGCCATGCTGATATTTGGCGATTACTTTATGAATAATTGGGGCAATCCGATTTGCCAATAATTTTGAGTATAGTTTGGAATCTGCATTTATTAGAGTAATAGGGCGAAATGAGCCTAGTTGATCCGGAGGCTTATTTTTTTTCGGAAAGATAACTATCTTTGCCCTAGACCAGGAATTTGGGGGTTGCCCCCCAGTGAAAATGTGTACTATTAAATCAAATAAGATTTCTTGAATCTGTTCTATAAATACTAAATAGAATTCCGACGGTATATTATCCAATCCGGTTGCTTTCCCTTTGGGTATATTTTGAATTATAGTTATCTCCAGTATGTGCCAGGGAGCTGCGTTGCAGACAGGTGTTCAGAGGTCACGCCCCTTTTTACAGCTCTCTGCAACGCAGCTCTGTAGGACTTACTGGAGGTACCTAGTGGGCTAGTTTGAGCCTAGGGACCTTTCGGATTCAAGGGGACTTAATCTCTCAACTTAGAACGGCCACAGGGCGCGTTTACACAGTGGTGAAGGGAGGGGACGGGGCCTGAGGTGACTTGTGCAAACATGCCCTGTGGCACGTTTTAAGTTGGGGAAATAATTCCCTTTCAGTCCTGAGGGACCCTGGGGGCCAACTAGCCCACAAGGTGCTTCCAGTAAGCGCCACTGCTCTGCGTTGCAGAGAGGTGGTGCAGGCCGTGCCCCTTTTTACACCTCTCTGCAATGGCGCTTACTGGACGTACCTAGTGGGCTATTTTGCCCCTAGGGACCCTTAGGATTCAAGGGGACTTAATCTCCCAACTTAAAAAACGGCCACAGGGCGTGTTTACACAGTGGGGAAGGGAGGGGACGGGGCCTGAGGTGACGTGTGCAAACACACCCTAATGTGCGTTTTAAGTTGGGGAAATAATTCCCCTTCAATCCTGAGGGCCCCTGGGGGGCTAACTAGCCCACCAGGTGCTTCCAGTAAGCGCCACTGAGCTGCGTTGCAGAGAGGTGGTCCAGGCCGTGCCCCTTTTTACACCTCTCTGCAACGCAGCTCTGTGGCGCTTACTGGAGGTACCTAGTGGGCTTGTTGGACCCTAGGGAATATCAGGATTCAAATGAACTTAATCTCCCAACTAAAAACGGCCACAGGGCGTGTTTACACAGTGGTGACTTGTGCAAACAAGCCCTGTGGCACGTTTTAAGTTGGGGAAATAATTCCCCTTCAATCCTGAGGGACCCTGGGGGCCAACTAGCCCACCAGGTGCTTCCTGTAAGCGCCACTGCGTTGCGTTGCAGAGAGGTTGTCTAGGCCATGTCCCTTTTTACATCTCTCTGCAACGCAGCTCTGTGGCGCTTACTGGAGGTACCTAGTGGTCTAGTTGGAACCTAGGGACCCTCAGGACTCAAGGGGACTTAATCTCTCAACTTAAAACGGCCACAGGGCGTGTTTACACAGTGGGGAATGGAGGGGACGGGGCCTGAGGTGACGTGTGCAAATACGCCCTGTGGCGCGTTTTAAGAGGTAGTTTAATCCCCTGCCCTATTATATACTTGGGGCTTACAGAGGAGGTCATGCTAATCACAGGGGGACCCCAACGCATAGTGTTCCCTAGTGTATGTAGGTGTTTGCACTGTATTCTGAGTGTCTTTTAACATAACACTAGCTCTAGGACTGGTTAGTCAGACCCAGTTACCACCAGTATCCGTCTGAAAAAGTTGAGGGTACAGGATGATTTTGCAACAAGGCTTCTTTCTGCTCTCCTGTTTGTTCTTTCTGCACGTTATCCTTCTTCCTGCACTATGCTTTGTCTTTGAGGACTTCTGTTGCTTCTTTCTGCATTTCTTTTTTTTCTTTCTGTGTGTTTTTTCGTCTTTCTTCACATGTCCTATCTCTGTAGGCATAGTTAGAAATTAGCATTTAAAAAACCTTTGAAATTCACTGAAAAAACCATAGGTTTCAGGCACATTATAGTTAGGAATTAGCATTTAAAAAACCTTAGAAATTCACTGAACAAAACGTTCAAAACGTACAAAACCATTGAAATTCCCCCGTTATAGTTAGTTCAGCTAACTATAACTCGCGCGCCCGCAATGCACTGCTGATGACGTCACATATTACATCACTCATGACATGGTCAGTGACATCACTCATGACATCACTCATGACATCTCAAATGATATCACTGATGATTTACATCAGTGCAGCGCTCTTCCAGGGATGGATGGCAGCAGGACCGCGCCACAATGACCACTGAACGGGCCTCGGCCCTCGCAGCAGTAACGAGAGACACTTCTAGGCTGGACTCTCCGTAATCTCACTATGGGGGACTATACTAAGTATCATACTCTCGCACCCGTGGGGGGGTAGCGGGCAGGGAGCCCGAGTAGCCCGGACACCATGTTCTCCCAGCTCTTTTCTTTCTATTTCTCCTTGGCTCGTGCTGAGTATATTGGACAATGTTTGGCCTTTGGAACTGTTTCATGGGGGGTTGAGGGGGAAGGGGTAGGGAAGGGGGGGTGTTGAGGAGGGGGGGGGGTACCAGGGGAAGGTTATAGAGGCAGGAAGCACCCTGGAATGTGAGCCCCTTGGTGGCGGCGGCGGCGCTGAGTCGATTTCCCATGGACACAACTGGTCGTTGCCCGGCCGACACACGCTCCACGAATTCCGAGGTTTCCCATGGCAACCCAGGTTCTCACTCTTAATGAGAAGGGGTTAAATAGCCCCATCAAGAGACGGGCAATTCTGAGCTACCTGGACAATTCAGGGGCCTCGATTTGCCTGTTACAGGAACTGCACTTACTACCCAAAGACTGGCATAGAATGCGATCTCGGGCGTTTCTCCACCACCTCTTTTCTTCTATGCCAGATAAGAGGGGCGGGGGGTGGCCATACTGTTGGCAAGACACTTTCATGGTGGTATTGGGGACAAAATGGTGGAGGTAAGGGGGAGGCTACTGGCCTATAGGCTCTGGGTGGGGGGTACCCCCGTTATTGTGGGCTCCCTATACGCTCCCAATGCTGGACAAGAGTTGTTCCTCGTGGATTCCCTGTCTGAAATCCTTCGTCACCACGACTGACACATTTTAATCGGGGGCGACCTCAATCTAGTCATGGATTCTGGCAAAGATCGATCGGGTCAGTGCCGAGGGGATGCAGGAGCGATCTCGAGTGGGGGATGGGATTGGTTGCGAAATAGGGGGCTGACAGATCTTTGGAGAGCGGCTCATCCCCATAGCACGCAATATTCCTTTTATTCACACGTACATCAAATGTATTCTCGACTGGATCATTTTATAGGTTCGTCAGACCTCAATGCGCTGGTTCAGACCGTTGAAATCATCCCAGCGGCTCTTTCCAATCATGACACCGTGACTGTCACGCTTGACCTTCGCCCTTTGCATCGTCTAAAAGGGAGGTGGCGTCTCCGGGAATCCCTGCTTCAGCGTCCTGATGTTGTACAGCAGGTACATAAATGCATAACTGACTATTTGATGACTAATGACTTCCCGGACGTTTCCTTGCCTGCATTATGGGGGGCCCTTAAAGCAGTTGTGCGAGGGGAGCTAATAGCTATTTCCGCGGCAGATAACAAAATCCGCAGAGAGAAGAGAGAGGAGAGAGGAGCTGATTGCCAAGGTAGCAGAACTCTAAAGAGTTCACAGCCATACTGGAGCCATACTGGAGCCCCGAGAATGTGGCGGCAGCTGAAATCAGCCCGGGCCCAGCTGGCAAGCCTGGACCTTGATAGAGCGGAGTACGCCGCCCTACGACTTAAACATTTCTACTATATCGGGGGCGATAAAACGGGGAAGTTCCTGGCGAGCAAACTTCGAGCCAGGACTCAACGTTCCAAAATCGCGGCCCTCAGCACCTCTGCCGGTGAGCGGGTTGAAGACGATGAGCGGATTGCAGAAGCCCTTTGGGAGTTCTACGCCACTTTGTATAGTAGAGACCCTACAGTCGACGGCTCGGGGAAGGCTTACCTTGGCCAGGCGGCAGTTACAGCTCTAGATGTGTCTGGTGCTGCTGCGTTGGACGCTCCCATTAGGGTGGAGGAGGTCGTGGGCGCGATATCCCGCCTCAAGCCTCTAAAATCCCCGGGGCCAGATGGGTTTTCGGTGGGTTTTTACAAAGCCTTCTGCCAGCCCCTTGCACCGATTTTAAGCCGTCTGTTTAACTCCTTCGAGGGACTGGGCTCCATCCCTGCGGATATGCTGGAAGCTGATATAGTGGTCATTCCCAAGCCGGGGAAGGATCCCACACAGTGCGCAGCAGATCACCCAATCTCCCTTCTTAATATGGACCTAAAGCTCTCTACGGGTGTCTTGGCTGCCAGACTGGGCCCCGTCTGTCGAGCATTATCGAACCTGACCAATCGGGTTTTATACCCAACAGGCAAAGTAGTGACAACACCAAACGGTTAATGCACTTAATAGACAAGGCGCACTTTATGGATCTGGACGCTGTCTTGCTTTCAGTCGACGATGAGAAAGCGTTCGACAGGGTGGACTGGGGTGTTTTGGATAAGACTCTGGCACACTTTGGCATGGGAACCCGTTTTAGAGCTTGGGTTGTGAGCTGCTACGATCAACCCACAGCGATGATCTGGGTTAATGGGGTCAGTTCCCGGCCGTTCGACATCTGGCGGGGCACGAGGCAGGGGTGTCCTCTTTCACCTCTGCTCTTTGCGCTATATATTGAACCTCTAGCGCAACGGATTAGGGACAATCCCGACATCTCTGGAATTCCATGCTGCTGCCGCTGGGACTCAATGAGACTGCTGCTGAGAATGCGGTTGTAGGATTTGGGGAATTGCGACCTCAATATGAAATCCCCTACTTGGGGATTACTCTGACTCCGACCACCGCCCAAAACAATTGCCCGAAATTATTCCATCCTCCACTCCCAAATCACTTGTGCTCTTCGCAAATGGCAGTCTCATCCTCTATCGCTGCTCGGCCGCGTGGCAGTGGTTAAAATGTCCATCTTGCCTAAAATACTTTTCAGAGAATCCCAGCGGAACCCCCCATGCAGCACATCCACTCTCTGCAACGAGTGCTACTCCGTTTCATCTGGGCAGGGAAATGCCCAAGGGTTCGTAGAGACATTGCCTACCGTCCCCCAGATGAAGGAGGGTTGAAGATTCCCCACTTACTGACTTACTATAGAGCAGCACAACTTTGCTGTCTAGTGGAATGGAGTACACCTGAGTCAGAGAAAAGGTGGCTATTTCAGGACAGAGCAATGGCAGGTCTCTCCTTCTGGAAGATACCATTCCTGAATCATCCTGCAGATAGACCGAGGTATCTCAATAGATCTCCCATCACGCGCTCGGTGGTGCGGATGTGGGATGCGGTGGCGACTCAACGGCACCTTACATCTTTCCCCTCGCCACTGACACCCCTTTTTGATAATTCGGCCTTCCCTCCAGGACTAGACACGAGGGCGTTTCCGGAATGGCGGGTCTCGACCTGTAAATCTGCAGGACACCTCTTTGATGTGGACGGGTTCCTCCCATACGCTGAGTTGACTGACTGGCACGGCATTAAACGCCCGAAAAAATTCCAATATTTCCAACTTCACCATTGGTTACTTCATCCTGATACGCGCCCGCTTGTGAGTAGACACCTTACGACTTATGAGAAGTGGCTTTTATTGAAGCACTCTGACCGCCATTTGATTTCTGAACTATATTTAATGCTGCGACCGCCAGCCTCCATGGAGAGCCCAGCGACGGTGGGAGACAGAGTTAGGTAGGAGCCTTTCTTTAAAGGAGTGGCAACAGATCTACTATAGAGCGAACCATACTGCTAGGAACACGGCCAGCAGGGAAGCAACGGTTAAGGTCGCCCTTTACTGGCACCTGACTCCGGCCCGCCTCAATAAAATTAATCCGAATCGCAGTCCCACCTGTTGGAGAGGCTGTGATGAGGAGGGCACATTGACGAATATCCTGTGGGACTGTAGGGAAGTGACAGGTTACTGGACATTAGTCCTTGGTGATATAGATACTTACTTTGACACGACAATACCCCGTTTCCCTGTCTATACTCTTACCTAATGCACTCACCTTCCTGTTGAAATCCACTTGGGGGAAACAAATGGGGCTAGCTATGGGCGCAGCAGTACAGCATATCTTATCGCTATGGGGCACGCACACTCGCCTGACACATACTGGGTGGCTACACAAACTGTGGTACATTATTGGGATGGAACGCATGCACGCTAACCTGACCCACTCCTCGGAATCCTTCTGTACTATCTGACGCCCCATCCTGGCACTGCTGGCGCATAAATTTAATGAAGTCACATGTCCCAAATACCTCAGTTTACTCCGACCCACTGACGTTTCATGTTACATCAGATTGGTCGCACACTGCTACACCTACCAGTCGTGTTCCCCCAATGAAAATGGTCCCTGAAGGTCAGCGTCGGCGGATACACCTATGCTCAAGAGTGCGTGCAAGTATGCGTGGCGTGTGCCTTCAGGGACCATTTTCATTGGGGGAACACGCCTGGTAGGTGTAGCAGTGTGCGACCAATCTGGTTTAACTTTATATTCAGGCTCCCTTGAGCCGGTGGAGTCGACGGACTCATGGTTACGCACCTGCGCGCTACGAGAGGTACTAGACCTGATACGATTTTAGCAGCTTACACAGCAACCCCACACATTTTCCTACTCCCTGCTGACGAGAGGCAACTACCTCGAAACACGTGTCCAGGGATGGCACACGCCACGCATACTTGCATTCACACTCGAGCATAGGTGTATCCGCCGACGCTGACCTTCAGGGACCATTTTCATTGGGGGAACACGCCTGGTAGGTGTAGCAGTGTGCGACCAATCTGGTTTAACTTTATATTCAGGCTCCCTTGAGCCGGTGGAGTCGACGGACTCATGGTTACGCACCTGCGTGCTACGAGAGGTACTAGACCTGATACGATTTTAGCAGCTTACACAGCAACCCCACACATTTTCCTACTCCCTGCTGACGAGAGGCAACTACCTCGAAACACGTGTCCAGGGATGGCACACGCCACGCATACTTGCATTCACACTCGAGCATAGGTGTATCCGCCGACGCTGACCTTCAGGGACCATTTTCATTGGGGGAACACGCCTGGTAGGTGTAGCAGTGTGCGACCAATCTGGTTTAACTTTATATTCAGGCTCCCTTGAGCCGGTGGAGTCGACGGACTCATGGTTACGCACCTGCGCGCTACGAGAGGTACTAGACCTGATACGATTTTAGCAGCTTACACAGCAACCCCACACATTTTCCTACTCCCTGCTGACGAGAGGCAACTACCTCGAAACACGTGTCCAGGGATGGCACACGCCACGCATACTTGCATTCACACTCGAGCATAGGTGTATCCGCCGACGCTGACCTTCAGGGACCATTTTCATTGGGGGAACACGCCTGGTAGGTGTAGCAGTGTGCGACCAATCTGGTTTAACTTTATATTCAGGCTCCCTTGAGCCGGTGGAGTCGACGGACTCATGGTTACGCACCTGCGCGCTACGAGAGGTACTAGACCTGATACGATTTTAGCAGCTTACACAGCAACCCCACACATTTTCCTACTCCCTGCTGACGAGAGGCAACTACCTCGAAACACGTGTCCAGGGATGGCACACGCCACGCATACTTGCATTCACACTCGAGCATAGGTGTATCCGCCGACGCTGACCTTCAGGGACCATTTTCATTGGGGGAACACGCCTGGTAGGTGTAGCAGTGTGCGACCAATCTGGTTTAACTTTATATTCAGGCTCCCTTGAGCCGGTGGAGTCGACGGACTCATGGTTACGCACCTGCACGCTACGAGAGGTACTAGACCTGATACGATTTTAGCAGCTTACACAGCAACCCCACACATTTTCCTACTCCCTGCTGACGAGAGGCAACTACCTCGAAACACGTGTCCAGGGATGGCACACGCCACGCATACTTGCATTCACACTCGAGCATAGGTGTATCCGCCGACGCTGACCTTCAGGGACCATTTTCATTGGGGGAACACGCCTGGTAGGTGTAGCAGTGTGCGACCAATCTGGTTTAACTTTATATTCAGGCTCCCTTGAGCCGGTGGAGTCGACGGACTCATGGTTACGCACCTGCGCGCTACGAGAGGTACTAGACCTGATACGATTTTAGCAGCTTACACAGCAACCCCACACATTTTCCTACTCCCTGCTGACGAGAGGCAACTACCTCGAAACACGTGTCCAGGGATGGCACACGCCACGCATACTTGCATTCACACTCGAGCATAGGTGTATCCGCCGACGCTGACCTTCAGGGACCATTTTCATTGGGGGAACACGCCTGGTAGGTGTAGCAGTGTGCGACCAATCTGGTTTAACTTTATATTCAGGCTCCCTTGAGCCGGTGGAGTCGACGGACTCATGGTTACGCACCTGCGCGCTACGAGAGGTACTAGACCTGATACGATTTTAGCAGCTTACACAGCAACCCCACACATTTTCCTACTCCCTGCTGACGAGAGGCAACTACCTCGAAACACGTGTCCAGGGATGGCACACGCCACGCATACTTGCATTCACACTCGAGCATAGGTGTATCCGCCGACGCTGACCTTCAGGGACCATTTTCATTGGGGGAACACGCCTGGTAGGTGTAGCAGTGTGCGACCAATCTGGTTTAACTTTATATTCAGGCTCCCTTGAGCCGGTGGAGTCGACGGACTCATGGTTACGCACCTGCGCGCTACGAGAGGTACTAGACCTGATACGATTTTAGCAGCTTACACAGCAACCCCACACATTTTCCTACTCCCTGCTGACGAGAGGCAACTACCTCGAAACACGTGTCCAGGGATGGCACACGCCACGCATACTTGCATTCACACTCGAGCATAGGTGTATCCGCCGACGCTGACCTTCAGGGACCATTTTCATTGGGGGAACACGCCTGGTAGGTGTAGCAGTGTGCGACCAATCTGGTTTAACTTTATATTCAGGCTCCCTTGAGCCGGTGGAGTCGACGGACTCATGGTTACGCACCTGCGCGCTACGAGAGGTACTAGACCTGATACGATTTTAGCAGCTTACACAGCAACCCCACACATTTTCCTACTCCCTGCTGACGAGAGGCAACTACCTCGAAACACGTGTCCAGGGATGGCACACGCCACGCATACTTGCATTCACACTCGAGCATAGGTGTATCCGCCGACGCTGACCTTCAGGGACCATTTTCATTGGGGGAACACGCCTGGTAGGTGTAGCAGTGTGCGACCAATCTGGTTTAACTTTATATTCAGGCTCCCTTGAGCCGGTGGAGTCGACGGACTCATGGTTACGCACCTGCGCGCTACGAGAGGTACTAGACCTGATACGATTTTAGCAGCTTACACAGCAACCCCACACATTTTCCTACTCCCTGCTGACGAGAGGCAACTACCTCGAAACACGTGTCCAGGGATGGCACACGCCACGCATACTTGCATTCACACTCGAGCATAGGTGTATCCGCCGACGCTGACCTTCAGGGACCATTTTCATTGGGGGAACACGCCTGGTAGGTGTAGCAGTGTGCGACCAATCTGGTTTAACTTTATATTCAGGCTCCCTTGAGCCGGTGGAGTCGACGGACTCATGGTTACGCACCTGCGCGCTACGAGAGGTACTAGACCTGATACGATTTTAGCAGCTTACACAGCAACCCCACACATTTTCCTACTCCCTGCTGACGAGAGGCAACTACCTCGAAACACGTGTCCAGGGATGGCACACGCCACGCATACTTGCATTCACACTCGAGCATAGGTGTATCCGCCGACGCTGACCTTCAGGGACCATTTTCATTGGGGGAACACGCCTGGTAGGTGTAGCAGTGTGCGACCAATCTGGTTTAACTTTATATTCAGGCTCCCTTGAGCCGGTGGAGTCGACGGACTCATGGTTACGCACCTGCGCGCTACGAGAGGTACTAGACCTGATACGATTTTAGCAGCTTACACAGCAACCCCACACATTTTCCTACTCCCTGCTGACGAGAGGCAACTACCTCGAAACACGTGTCCAGGGATGGCACACGCCACGCATACTTGCATTCACACTCGAGCATAGGTGTATCCGCCGACGCTGACCTTCAGGGACCATTTTCATTGGGGGAACACGCCTGGTAGGTGTAGCAGTGTGCGACCAATCTGGTTCCACTGACGTTTCATGTTCTAAGGAAACAGATATGGAGACACTCCATAGTCTTGCTCATAGGGAGCGGCAGCACACCGGTAATGGGGAGCGAGGGGGGAAGGTGGGGGAGTTGGGCTGGGTAGGGAGGGTGGGGGAAAGTAACAGGCGGGTTCAGTTGAGGTGCCGACCTAGACACTGCCCTTTCCAAGTATGTTATAATATCTGGGCCTCATGCGGGACATTTCCCCTCTCTCGCATGGACATTTGTAGCCAACTCTGGTTACGTACGCTAGGGAAAAGTCGCATACCTCGAGTTATGGGGCCTGTTGGACTACGAATGGGCATTGAAGGGCTTGTTCGAATGTCATTTTGCCTGCTTTAAAACACTAAATAAAGTTATTAAAAAAAAACAAATTCTGACATTCAGACTGAAACATGCACTTTCAATACCCGCAGCAGACTTCCCTGGTGAGCAGTAGCTTTACTACAGTGATCTAATGAGCAACTAGAGTGCTAACGTTCTGAATTTATGGCAAATGTGTGACACATCTGAATGCCTTCTTGATGGAATCAAAGTAAAAAACTGGAAGTATTTCCTCCTGAGGAGACTGTAGTAAATGAGGAAATTAGGAAACGTCATAACAAATCAGTCTCCCAAAATAGCCCAAATGTAGCACAAATATCACCCAGATGTAGCCCAAGTATAGTCCAATGACAGAATGTCCCAGAGTGTTCTAAAGAACAACTAGAGCGCTAACAGTCTTACTTATGACAAAAGTATGGCACACATGAAGACATCTTGATTGGAATAAAGTGGTAACACTTAAAACATTTAATTTGCAAAGAAACAAAACGAGGGGGTTCATTTTGCCATAGAAATTAGGATTAGTGCTGCAGAAAGAAAAATTAGGGCACATTTTGACTTCTCAAATCCTCTTCTATTTCATAAAAAAATTCTCACATGCAGACTGAAACATGCACTTTGAATACCAGCAGCAGACTTCCCTGGTGAGCAGTAGCTTTACTACAGTGATCTAATGAGCAACTAGAGTGCTAACATTCAGAATTTATGGCAAATGTGTGACACATCTGAATGCCTTCTTGATGGAACCAAAGTAAACAAGCATTGAAAATGCAATAGGTGTCGCCCTCGTTTAAGTTAAATCTGGTTGTAATTAGGTGGCTTTTTAGCTTTCCTTGTATTAGTGTTTTTCAAACTTTCATGTACATAACATGCATCTGTATGCATATATGTGTATGTATATGTATGCATGCATTTATATTTGTATTTATATAGATATGCAGATTATATATATGTTTATACATGTATGTATATATACACAGACATATATATAAATGCATATGCATATATGAGCATATATATATATGTGCATATGTGTGCGGGTAGAGAGAGGTAGAGGTGTAGAGGTAGAGGTGTAGCGGTAGAGAGGTAGAGAGTAGTAGAGAGAGAGGTAGAGATAAGTAAAGAGTAGAGAGTGAGTAATAGAGAGTAGAGAGTGAGTAGCAGAGAGTAGTAGAGAGAGTAGCAGAGAGAGAGTAGTAGAGAGTGAGTAGTAGAGAGTGAGTAGTAGAGAGTGAGTAGTAGAGAGTGAGTAGTAGAGAGAGTAGTAGAGAGTGAGAAGTAGAGAGTAGTAGAGAGTAGAAGAGTAGTAGAATAGTAGAGAGTGAGTAGTAAAGTGAGTAGTAGAGAGTAGCTGAGAGCGAGTAGTAGAGAGTGAGTAGTAGAGAGTAGTAGAGTGTGAGTAGTAGAGAGTGAGTAGTGGAGAGTGAGTAGTAGAGAGTAGTAGAGAGCGGGTAGTAGAGAGTGAGCAGTAGAGCGTGAATAGTAGAAAGTGAATAGTAGAGAGTGAGTAGTAGAGAGTGAGTAGTAGAGAGTGAGTAGTAGAGCGAGTGTAGTAGAGCGAGTGTAGTAGAGCAAGTGTAGTAGAGAGAGTGTAGTAGAGAGAGTGTAGTAGAGAGAGTGTAGTAGAGAGTAGTAGAGAGTGAGTAGTAGAGTAGTAGAGAGTGGTAGAGAGTAGTAGAGGATAGTGGAGTGAGTAGTAGAGAGTGAGTAGTAGAGAGTAGTAGTAGAGAGTAGTAGTAGAGAGTAGTAGTAGAGAGTAGTAGAGAGTAGTAGAAAGTGAGTAGTAGAGAGTGAGTAGTAGAGAGTGAGTAGTAGAGAGTAGTAGCGAGTGAGTTGTAGAGAGTGAGAAGTAGAGAGTGAATAGTAAAGAGAGAGTAGTAGAGAGTGAATAGTAAAGAGTGAATAGTAGAGAGTAGTAGAGAGTGAGTAGTAGTGAGTAGTAGAGAGTGAGTAGTAGAGAGAGAGTAGTAGAGAGAGAGTCGTAGAGAGAGAGTAGTAGAGAGAGAGTAGTAGAGAGTGAGAAGTAGAGTAGTAGAGAGTAGTCAGTCAGTGTCAGTCAATCATTCAGTGTCAGTCAGTATCAGTCAGTCAGTCAGTGTCAGTCAATCAGTGTCAGTCAGTCAGTGTCAGCTAGAGCAGCTCTGCTGACCTGGTTCTCTGGCTCTAAAGCAGCTCTGCTGACCTGGTTCTCTGGCTCTAAAGCAGCTCTGCTGACCTGGTTCTCTGGCTCTAAAGCAGCTCTGCTGACCTGGTCCTCTCCCTCTAAAGCTGCTCTGCTGACCTGGTTTCTCTGGCTCTACAGCAGGTCTGCTGACCTGGTTCTCTGGCTCTAGAGCAGCTCCGCTGACCTAGTTTTTAGGCCACAGGGCAGCTCTGCTGATCTGGTTCTCTGGCTCTAAAGCAGCTCTGCTGACCCGGTTCTATGGCTCTAAAGCAGTTCTGCTGACATGGTTCTCTGGCTCTAGAGCAGCTCTGCTGACCTGGTTCTCTCCCTCTAGAGCAGCTCTACTGACCTGGTTCTCTCCCTCTAAAGCAGCTCTATTGACCTGGTTTCTCTGGCTCTACAGCAGCTCTGCTGACCTGGTTCTCTGGCTCTAGAGCAGCTCTGCTGACTTGGTTCTCTGGCTCTAAAGCAGCTCTGCTGACCTGGTTCTCTGGCTCTAAAGCAGCTCTGCTGACCTGGTTCTCTGGCTCTAATGCAGCTCTGCTGACCTGGTTCTCTCCTAAAGCAGCTCTGCTGACCTGGTTCTCTGGCTCTAAAGCAGCTCTGCTGACCTGTTTCTCTCCCTCTAAAGCAGCTCTCCTGACCTGCTTTCTCTGGCTCTACAGCAGGTCTGCTGACCTGGTTCTCTGGCTCTAGAGCAGCTCTGCTGACCTAGTTCTTAGGCTACAGAGCAGCACTGCTGATCTGGTTCTCAGGCTCTACAACAGCTCTGCTGACCTGGTTCTCTGGCTCTAAAGCAACTCTGCTGACCCGGTTCTATGGCTCTAAAGCAGCTCTGCTGACCTGGTTCTTAGGCTGTAGAGCAGCTCTGCTGACGTGGTTCTCTGGCTCTAAAGCAGCTCTGCTGACCCGGTTCTATGGCTCTAAAGCAGTTATGATGACCTGGTTCTCTGGCTCTAATGCAGCTCTGCTGACCTGGTTCTCTCCTTCTAAAGCAGCTCTACTGACCTGGTTTCTCTGGCTCTACAGCAGCTCTGCTGACCTGGTTCTCTGGCTCTAGAGCAGCTCTGCTGACCTGGTTCTTAGGCTCTAGAGCAGCTCTGCTGACCTGGTTCTCTGGCTCTAAAGCAGCTCTGCTGACCTGGTTCTCTGGCTCTAAAGCAGCTCTGCTGACCTGGTTCTATGGCTCTAAAGCAACTCTGCTGACCTGGTTCTCTGGCTCTAAAGCAGCTCTGCTGACCTGGTTCTATGGCTCTAAAGCAGCTCTGCTGACCTGGTCCTTTGGCTCTAGAGCAGCTCTGCTGACAGGGTTCTCTGGCTCTAAAACAGCTCTGCTGACCTGGTTTCTCTGGCTCTAGAGTAGCTCTGCTGACCTGGTTTCTCTGGCTCTTAAACAGCTCTGCTGACCTGGTTCTCTGCCTCTAAAGCAGCTCTGCTGACCTGGTTCTCTGGCTCTAAAGCAGCTCTGCTGACCTGGTTCTATGGCTCTAAAGCAGCTCTGCTGACCTGGTTCTTTGGCTCTGGAGCAGCTCTGCTGACCTGGTTCTCTGGCTCTAAAGCAGCGCTGCTGAAACCAAAGGAAATGATGGACAGAGTGTTGAACATTGCAAGCACTCACCCCAGTCAACTGATATGGGTTTAATCCATCACCGTTCTTTAGCCCACTCTGCCACCCCAGTTCAGACATGGCCATATGCAAATCAGTCTGACCCTGTGCCTCATGGGAACAGTCCAGCTGGTTCTCTCCCTCTAAAGAGCTCTGCTGACCTGGTTCTCTGGCTCTAAAGCAGTTCTGCTGACCTGGTTCTCTGCCTCTACAGCAGCTCTGCTGACCTGGTTCTATAGCTCTAAAGCAGCTCTGCTGACCTGGTTCTCTGGCTCTAAAGCAGTTCTGCTGACTTGGTTCTCTCCCTCTAAAGCAGCTCTGCTGATCTGGTTTCTCTGGCTCTACAGCAGCTCTGCTGACCTGGTTCTCGGCCTCTAGAGCAGCTCTGCTGACCTGGGTCTCTGGCTCTAGAGCAGCTCTGCTGACCTGGGTCTCTGGTTCTAGAGCAGCTCTGCTGACCTTCTTCTTAGGCTCTAGAGAAGCTCTGCTAACCTGGTTCTCTGGCTCTACAACGGCTCTGCTGACCTCGTTTCTCTGGCTCTACAGCAGCTCTGCTGACCTGGTTCTCTGCGCTCACGATGCACGCACCCAACTTCGCGAGAATATATTTAAAAATAATATAAGTTTATTATAAGTACAAATATATTATTTTTATGAATATCTTACATAATCTCTTGCCCTAATATGTATATTAAAGACACATACATATAATTTTGGAACATAATTTTTTTTTGCCGGAGTCGCGCACCCAGCGCGCCCCAGCACGTATATGACGTCACACGGGATCCGCCACAGCGCAAGCATCTCATACCGTAATGCGCATGTGCTGCGAATGCGCGGAAACAGGAGTCGCTGACTGGTCGCATACTAATCGCGCACATCACGTAATATTAAATGTATATGATGTAACTGAAAAACACGCAGCTGTCGCACACTGTACGCGGATCCTTCACAACTTTTCTAAAATGGCAGCTAGAATCCACGCACCCACCATGATGTGTACGCTTTGAGTGCGTGACTCCGAAAAAAATGTGGATTTAAAAAAAAAAGAAATTAATGTAAATATATTAAAATAAAAAATGAAGACAAAAAAAATGTATAAATAATTCAGTTTGAATTTTGTAAAAAATTTTGTTGTTGCAATTTTAAGAAAAATATACAATGTTATTTAATGAATAAAATATTTATCAATAAGCAGTTAAAAAACTGTAGAAAATCAGTACAAAAAATAGGTATAACTACTATCACACTTAAAAATTAGCATTTAAAAAAGCTTTGAAATTCAATGAAAAAACCATAGGTTTCAGAGACGTTATAGTTAGAAATTAGCATTTAAAAAAACCTTAGAAATTCACAGAAAAAAACATAGGTTTCAGGGGCGTGATAGTTAGCTGCCCATTTCACTCGTACAAAACCATAGAAATTCCTCTGTTATAGTTAGTTCTGTTAACTATAACTCGCGTGCCCGCAATGCACTGCTGATGATGTCACATATTGCATCATTCATGACATGGTCAGTGACATCACTGATGACATCATCCACATGACAATCTGATACACCTCATCATACACTAGTATAACCTTTCATCACTCACTGTAAAATACAGAGTACCATATTTGAAACCATTGACACACCAATACCAGTTAGTACATACCCACTCACTGATTCCAAAGTTTACACACACAACTCCCCTTTCAACAACAGAATCATTTATACATGCAGTCACTAATTAATAGAACACTATCAAATGCACTTATACACATATATAGACATTGACACATCAGCAGTCATCTTAGTCGGTTATGCAGTCATCCTACTCACTCATGAAAAAAATTATTCACACTTACATTTAATCACTTACACAATTATCCAACAACACCTCATTCATTCAAACACATAGTAACTCATAGTCAATATGTTAAAAATCACTATTACATTTATACACTCATTCATATAGTTACTCTCACAATCACTGATTCTTACACATACTTATTTATATACACCAACTCTCACATTCAATGCCTTTTATTTTTTTACTTTGTTGAACATGTACAACTAAAACATATATTCGCTCACCAACACACAAATAAATACACTCAGTCACCCAAACAACTGTTTCCACATGCACTCTTAAACCAATACACCTAGTCAATCAACCATTCACACATCTATGCATAGAGTTACACACACCCCATCCACCCACACACAAACTCAGTGTCCCATAAAAATACTCACCCAACTAATCAATAACTAATATACACACTCATGTAGTTAGTGACCAACTGATGCAGAATGTTATACAACAACAGAGACAGTGATGCACACATTCACATAGTTTAGTTACTAATCCATGTATTAAGTGAGACACTTGTAATTACTCACTTAAACAGACAATCAGACAGCTATTAAATCCTCCATGCAGACAGTTATATATCCAGTCAATCTTCAATACAGATTGGTATATATATAATACATATTTAAATTTCAAACTAAACCGCATTCACTGGATGATGTCATCAGTGATGTCACTGGCCATGTCATGAATGATGCAATATGTGACATCATCAGCAGTGCATTGCGGGTGCGCGAGTTATAGTTACCAGAACTAACTATAACGGAGGAATTTCTATGGTTTTGTACGAGTGATATGGCCAGCTAACTATAACACCCCTGAAACCTATGTTTTTTTCTGTGAATACATATATACACACACATACATACACACACACACATATATATACACACACACATATATATACACACACACACATATATATATATATATACACACACATATATGTATATACACAAACATATATATATATACACACACATATATATATATATATATACACACACACATACACACATATATACACACACACATACATATACACATATATATACACACACATACATATACACATATATATACACACACATACACACACACATACACACACATACACACACACATACATATACACACACATACATATACACATATACACACACATACATATACACATATACACACACACACATACATATACACATATATATACACACACATACACATACACATACATACATATACACATATACATACACACACATACACACACATACATATATACACATATACACACACATACATATATACACATACATATATACACACACATACATATATACACACACATACATATACACACATATACACACACATACATATACACACATATACACACACACATATATACACATATACACACACATACATATAAACATATATACACACACATACATATAAACATATATACACACACATACATATAAACATATATATACACACATACATATAAACATATACATACACACACATACATGTATACACATACATACACACACATACATATGTACACATATACACACATACATACACATATACACACACATACATATACACATATATACACACACATACATATAAACATATATACACACACATACATATAAACATATATACACACACATACATATAAACATATATACACACACACACACACATATATATACATACACACACATACATATACACACATATATATACACACACATACATATACACACACATACATATACACACACATACATATACACACATATACATATATACACACATATATACACACACACATATATATACACATAAATATATATATATATACGTACATATACACATATATATATACACATATATTACCTACTGGCGGTCGCCAGTAGGTAGTTATAGTTAGGACCACGTTTCCATAGGAAATCCGCAACATTCTATTTTGAATAACTTTGGCGCCGGTCGACGAATCCTCGCGAATTTTTCAAAATAGGTGGGGTGCTACGCTCCGCTCCTTCCCTGAAAGTCTCGGGGGGATTCGTCAAGCGGGGGCTGAGATAAAAGGGGGGTCCCAAAACGTGTTTTTCCCATGCATTTTTCCATAGGACCTTTAGACAGGGCTACAGCCCGAACGGCTGAACAGAATTACTAGAAATTTGGCAGAGAGGTAGTCCTCAGGTCAAGGAAGTGCCTTTTGTAGGTTTGGTGTAAATCTGTTCAGTAGATTCTGAGAAAATAGCCTTTAAATCAATATATATATCTGAGCCAGCTTACGGTGCGCTTACGGTACGCTTACCGTACGCGTACGGTGGCGTGCGCGAGCGCGATTCTGATTGGCTCTTAGATCTTAGTAAACATTCGAATCGGTCGAAACCAGGAAGCGGCGGCCGCCATTTCGTGTGTTACAAAGAAAACATTTATTGATTTTAAAAAAAATCGCGGGGTACGCGTACGGTAAGCGTACGGTAAAAAAATAAATAAAAAAAGAAATGAAAATCAGATTTAAGTGTTTAGATATTAGGGGGCTCTAAAAAGAGCCGTTGTGTTTATGAAGTGATTTTTTAGTGGTACCTACAAGTAAGTACCGATGCAGAGTCTAAGGTTCAAGAGGAAGACTCTGTTCCCTTCATCATTGAAGTGCACACCATCTCCTCTATAAATGTCTTGCATGTCATAACGCAAGTTGTTGTGGTAAATGGAACCCATACAAATAGTCACGGAGGAAAGCAGAAACAGATTTGTTGACGTGCTTTCTTGCTTTGTCAATCTGCGGACAGAAATGATTGGACCAGTTCCATTTTTGCCTTTGGCATATGTTAGAAAACACAAAGGCAGTTTTAGGGAAAAGTGAAAACAGTTGTGCAAAGGTGTCCTTCATAAGCATTTCCAGACCTACCCCAGTCAAAGTGCCTAGGTCATTGCCACCACAGTGCACTATTATGAGGTCAGGGTGTTGGATGTGCATGAAGGATTTCACCAATGGCATCAATTGGTGCCACTTTAACCCTCTCTGACCAATCCATTTAATGTCTACATTTGGCAAAGCAAGGTCTCTCACCATACCTGTTTTCTCTGCATACTTTTCACTCCAGAAGACATAGCTGTGCCCTACAATCCACACTGTGAACATCTTCAAAGGAGAACTGGATGCACTCAGGAGGTGTAATTCAGTAGAATGGCAATATGAAAAGAAAGACAGTTTGGAAATGGAGGCATACATATTTTTTTCATAAAAAAAAGAACTGATTGGATGTTTCATACCATTCTAGAATAAAAACTAGGCTGTATGTGTAAATTAATAGAAGCATGTTTTGTATTGGTACAGAAAAATGTGTTACCAAAGAACAGTACTATGGATTTGCTGTTAGGTTTGAAAAGTCAAGCACTCTTGCTCTGTGGAATTGAAACATTGTTTGGCGAACTTCTGACCTGACTCCACACAGCAGTGTTCCATGAGCTGTTGCTATGGTAGCAGGCAGAAGTCAAGTTGGGGGAAGGGTACTAGGCAGAAGTCAAGTTGGGGGAAGGGTACTTTTGGAAAAGGGTTGGTTTTCAACCAATAGAAATGTGTGATTACATTTGAAAAAAAGGGGCAAGCACTGAGATTTGAAACTAACATGTATATGTGTGGAAAAAGAGAGGGAAAGTTTGCCATTATCTGGTTCTGCTGAGAGGAGAGAGGTGTAAAGAACAGAGATCCTGGCTCTGATAATCTGCTGTTTGAGTGCCACATTTCTTTCACAACTAACTAATTTTAAAGGTGAGTTTAGAGTTTGAGAGGGGATGTATATGGTAAATTAAGAAATGAATAATAGAAATGCAACTCTTTTTGTTGAAGTTGTGTTTATTATTTTCTGTTTTGGGAGAAATTTAAATGTGAGGAACAAGTAAAATAATATGGACTATGTTTTCACAATAAATTAAGGTGTACTGGTATACTAAAAGAATAGTTTAAGGGTTTGAGGTTGGAAAATGTGAAATTTCGTTTTGTGACTAATGTGAAAACATGACTCTGTGTGCAAATAGGAATTACAGGCAGAGATTTATTGCGTATTGCTCTGGTGATTTCACAGTTGCATTAGATGGAAAGGGGGAGCCATTTTTTGGTGCAGAAGCTGACTTTTAGCACACAGCCAGCTACTTACCATGTGGAATCATGCACAGTATTCACAAGCGAGTGGGGTTTGAGGTTTCAGTCAGTAATGCAAATACATTCAGCATCACTAAGGCTGGTTGCCCTTGCTGGAGTGTAGGCAGACACCCAGGTTACAAATGGTGCTGGTCTGAAAAAGCAGTTTGGACATGTGCTTTTTAAAAAATATGAAAAGTGGATTCATAATGTGTCAGTCTGTAAAAGTGTTTATCACTTGCCAAAAAAAAGAGCAGTAAGTGTGCTTTCAAATTGGCAAAGAAATTTCGTTTTGTGACTAATGTGAAAACATGACTCTGTGTGCAAATAGGAATTACAGGCAGAGATTTATTGCGTATTGCTCTGGTGATTTCACAGTTGCATTAGATGGAAAGGGGGAGCCATTTTTTGGTGCAGAAGCTGACTCTTAGCACACAGCCAGCTACTTACCATGTGGAATCATGCACAGTATTCACAAGCGAGTGGGGTTTGAGGTTTCAGTCAGTAATGCAAATACATTCAGCATCACTAAGGCTGGTTGCCCTTGCTGGAGTGTAGGCAGTCACCCAGGTTACAAATGGTGCTGGTCTGAAAAAGCAGTTTGGACATGTGCTTTTTAAAAAATATGAAAAGTGGATTCATAATGTGTTAGTCTGTAAAAGTGTTTATCACTTGCCAAAAAAAGAGCAGTAAGTGTGCTTTCAAATTGGCAAAGAAATTTCGTTTTGTGACTAATGTGAAAACATGACTCTGTGTGCAAATAGGAATTACAGGCAGAGATTTATTGCGTATTGCTCTGGTGATTTCACAGTTGCATTAGATGGAAAGGGGGAGCCATTTTTTGGTGCAGAAGCAGACTCTTAGCACACAGCCAGCTACTTACCATGTGGAATCATGCACAGTATTCACAAGCGAGTGGGGTTTGAGGTTTCAGTCAGTAATGCAAACACATTCAGCATCACTAAGGCTGGTTGCCCTTGCTGGAGTGTAGGCAGTCACCCAGGTTACAAATGGTGCTGGTCTGAAAAAGCAGTTTGGACATGTGCTTTTTAAAAAATCTGAAAAGTGGATTCATAATGTGTCAGTCTGTAAAAGTGATTATCACTTGCCAAAAAAAAGAGCAGTAAGTGTGCTTTCAAATTGGCAAAGAAATTTCGTTTTGTGACTAATGTGAAAACATGACTCTGTGTGCAAATAGGAATTACAGGCAGAGATTTATTGCGTATTGCTCTGGTGATTTCACAGTTGCATTAGATGGAAAGGGGGAGCCATTTTTTGGTGCAGAAGCAGACTCTTAGCACACAGCCAGCTACTTACCATGTGGAATCATGCACAGTATTCACAAGCGAGTGGGGTTTGAGGTTTCAGTCAGTAATGCAAACACATTCAGCATCACTAAGGCTGGTTGCCCTTGCTGGAGTGTAGGCAGTCACCCAGGTTACAAATGGTGCTGGTCTGAAAAAGCAGTTTGGACATGTGCTTTTTAAAAAATCTGAAAAGTGGATTCATAATGTGTCAGTCTGTAAAAGTGATTATCACTTGCCAAAAAAAAGAGCAGTAAGTGTGCTTTCAAATTGGCAAAGAAATTTCGTTTTGTGACTAATGTGAAAACATGACTCTGTGTGCAAATAGGAATTACAGGCAGAGATTTATTGCGTATTGCTCTGGTGATTTCACAGTTGCCTTAGATGGAAAGGGGGAGCCTTTTTTTGGTGCAGAAGCAGACTCTTAGCACACACCCAGCTGCTTACCATGTGGAATCATGCACAGTATTCACAAGCGAGTGGGGTTTGAGGTTTCAGTCAGAAAATGCAAATACATTCAGCATCACTAAGGCTGGTTGCCCTTGCTGGAGTGTAGGCAGTCACCCAGGTTACAAATGGTGATGGTCTGAAAAAGCAGTTTGGACATGTGCTTTTTAAAAAATCTGAAAAGTGTATTCATAATGTGTCAGTGTGTAAAAGTGTTTATCACTTGCCAAAAAAAAGAGCAGTAAGTGTGCTTTCAAATTGGCAACGAAATTTCGTTTTGTGACTAATGTGAAAACATGACTCTGTGTGCAAATAGGAATTACAGGCAGAGATTTATTGCGTATTGCTCTGGTGATTTCACAGTTGCATTAGAAGGAAAGGGGGAGCCTTTTTTTGGTGCAGAAGCAGACTCTTAGCACACAGCCAGCTACTTACCATGTGGAATCATGCACAGTATTCACAAGCGAGTGGGGTTTGAGGTTTCAGTCAGTAATGCAAATACATTCAGCATCACTAAGGCTGGTTGCCCTTGCTGGAGTGTAGGCAGACACCCAGGTTACAAATGGTGCTGGTCTGAAAAAGCAGTTTGGACATGTGCTTTTTAAAAAATATGAAAAGTGGATTCATAATGTGTCAGTCTGTAAAAGTGTTTATCACTTGCCAAAAAAAAGAGCAGTAAGTGTGCTTTCAAATTGGCAAAGAAATTTCGTTTTGTGACTAATGTGAAAACATGACTCTGTGTGCAAATAGGAATTACAGGCAGAGATTTATTGCGTATTGCTCTGGTGATTTCACAGTTGCATTAGATGGAAAGGGGGAGCCATTTTTTGGTGCAGAAGCTGACTTTTAGCACACAGCCAGCTACTTACCATGTGGAATCATGCACAGTATTCACAAGCGAGTGGGGTTTGAGGTTTCAGTCAGTAATGCAAATACATTCAGCATCACTAAGGCTGGTTGCCCTTGCTGGAGTGTAGGCAGACACCCAGGTTACAAATGGTGCTGGTCTGAAAAAGCAGTTTGGACATGTCCTTTTTAAAAAATATGAAAAGTGGATTCATAATGTGTCAGTCTGTAAAAGTGTTTATCACTTGCCAAAAAAAAGAGCAGTAAGTGTGCTTTCAAATTGGCAAAGAAATTTCGTTTTGTGACTAATGTGAAAACATGACTCTGTGTGCAAATAGGAATTACAGGCAGAGATTTATTGCGTATTGCTCTGGTGATTTCACAGTTGCATTAGATGGAAAGGGGGAGCCATTTTTTGGTGCAGAAGCAGACTCTTAGCACACACCCAGCTGCTTACTATGTGGAATCATGCACAGTATTCACAAGTGAGTGGGGTTTGAGGTTTCAGTCAGTAATGCAAATACATTCAGCATCACTAAGGCTGGTTGCCCTTGCTGGAGTGTAGGCAGACACCCAGGTTACAAATGGTGCTGGTCTGAAAAAGCAGTTTGGACATGTGCTTTTTAAAAAATATGAAAAGTGGATTCATAATGTGTCAGTCTGTAAAAGTGTTTATCACTTGCCAAAAAAAAGAGCAGTAAGTGTGCTTTCAAATTGGCAAAGAAATTTCGTTTTGTGACTACTGTGAAAACATGACTCTGTGTGCAAATAGGAATTACAGGCAGAGATTTATTGCGTATTGCTCTGGTGATTTCACAGTTGCATTAGATGGAAAGGGGGAGCCATTTTTTGGTGCAGAAGCTGACTCTTAGCACACAGCCAGCTACTTACCATGTGGAATCATGCACAGTATTCACAAGCGAGTGGGGTTTGAGGTTTCAGTCAGTAATGCAAATACATTCAGCATCACTAAGGCTGGTTGCCCTTGCTGGAGTGTAGTCAGTCACCAAGGTTACACATGTTGCTGGTCTCAAAAAGCTGTTTGGACATGTGCTGTTTTCAGAATCTGAAAAGTGGATTCAAAATGTGTCAGACTGTAAAAGTACTTATCACTTGCCAAAAAAAAGAGCAGTAAGTGTGCTTTCAAATTGGCAAAGAAATTTCGTTTTGTGACTAATGTGAAAACATGACTCTGTGTGCAAAGAGGAATTATAGGCAGAGATTTATTGCGTATTGCTCTGGTGATTTCACAGTTGCATTAGAAGGAAAGGGGGAGCCTTTTTTTGGTGCAGAAGCAGACTCTTAGCACACACCCAGCTGCTTACCATGTGGAATCATGCACAGTATTCACAAGCGAGTGGGGTTTGAGGTTTCAGTCAGTAATGCAAATACATTCAGCATCACTAAGGCTGGTTGCCCTTGCTGGAGTGTAGGCAGTCACCCAGGTTACAAATGGTGATGGTCTGAAAAAGCAGTTTGGACATGTGCTTTTTAAAAAATCTGAAAAGTGGATTCATAATGTGTCAGTCTGTAAAAGTGATTATCACTTGCGAAAAAAAAGAGCAGTAAGTGTGCTTTCAAATTGGCAAAGAAATTTCGTTTTGTGACTAATGTGAAAACAAATGTAGTAATATATTTAAATAAAATAAAGGAATTTTTTTTTAGTTTTTTTCAGGTATTGCTGAAGAGCAGTGAACAAAATTTAAGATGCCTACAAAATCCAGAGTAAAAAAAGACCACAAAAAAAAACTATATTTGAAGACAACTGGAGGACCTAAGTTAGTTGAAGATGCTCATGTTGGGAAAAAGAAAAAATCTTCTGGTAAGCAGACAAAAATTTTTCTAAAAAACATATTCAAAAAAAGGAAAAATGTACAAAATGTCTGTACTGGAAAGAATGATTTCAATCGAAAAGCACAGGAAAAAATTGAGAATTTAGTTAATGCAAATATACCTTCTGCAACTAAAAAGATTAACTTAAACAGAAAAACAGCGTTTAAAGAGATACGTAGAAAAATGTTTCAGAGAAGAGTTATGTCCAATTTGATAAAGGATGTGAAGAAATATAAGCAAAAGACTAAGTTTTATAAGAGAAAAAAAGAAATTGAAGCCATTGCAGCAAAGGCATTAGAATTAAAAAGGAAACTATTCATTTTAATTTTGAATAGGATGCGTACATTAGACAAAATGGTTAATGTACTGAAATCACATAGCAAAAGGAAAAGAGTAGTGAACAGGACAAACTTTTCTAAAGTGTTTTTAGGAAAATGGATGCATAGTTCAAGTAGTGAACCTTTTTTTAATGAAGAGAGTTATTTTCAAAATAATAGTTTGCTGCATGCAGTTGACACCAGAGGTCGTGCTTATGAAGAGAAAAATGGTTGCATAATGGAGAAGGAGATAATGGTTCCAAGAGATGAGGTACAAGTGATGGCGGATGAGGCTATGGGGAGACGTCCTAAAGCCCCAGTGTACACTTGGAATTGTAGTAGTATTTGCACTGTGCGTCAGGAATCTATTGATAAATTTCGTGAGTTTCTAAGAGAATATAGCAAAAAAAGTGTAAAACAGAAGATTAAGGTGCTTCAAAGTTTGGATCCATGCAGAGTGAGAGAGAATACTGGTTTGCAGGGTCATTCTCTGGCTTGTCTATCTGGAAAAGTGTGTAATAGTGTTTTCCATCATTTTAGGATGCTGGCTGTTCATCATACTGAAATGATAAAGTTTGTGAGACGGTTGTAATTTGCTAAAAGTCCAGCAATAAAGTTAGATGAATTGAATAGGGCTCTGTTCCGTGGAACGGTATCAGATTTAGAGAAGGTTGTTGATGAAATTCAGTTTTGTTACTTTGGTCCTGAACAAAACAGTGCAGAGAAGGACACAGTAAATGAGGAAGAAGTGGAAGAGAATGTAGAACCCTTTGTAAGTAAGACATTTAATGATCACATAACAAAATTTGCAATAATCTCTAATGAAAGACCAAATATTACTTGTATTTGTTGCCGCAGAACTCATTATAGAAAACAAACCAGGTATGTTGATCTCTACAGAAAGAGTGAAAATGAAGATAATTATAAGTGGAAGGATTTTGCCACATATATATTTCTTGAAAATTGTTTTGAATTGGGTGAAGTTCAGCGTATTTGTAAATACTGTTACAACAAGTTAGAGGAAAATAGAATGCCGACCAGAGCTGTACATAATAATTTAGAATTGGATGCTATTCCTGCTGAACTTTCTGAATTAAATACATATGTGTCTATACTCATTCAATGTGTTCATCCGTTCCAGACCATAGTACGTATGGAGCCCAAAAGTGGTAAATTACCTCCTTCAGATTTACTGAGAGGTTTAAAAGGTAGAGTGGTGTATTTGCCCTTGGATTTGAAAAAAAATATGGAAACTATTGATGCGGATACTTTGGAAACTGAACCATTAATTATTCTGGTTAATGGTGTACCTACAAAGAATAAGAAGATTTGGCAGGAGCTGGTAGATGTACGGAAAGTACAAAGAGCAAATTTGTATTTGAAAAGGAATAATAAATGGTATGAATCAATTTATATAGAAGAAGAAGAAGAAGAAGATTTACAAGAAGACACAGAAACACCAACTGGACAAATTGAAAAAGTGGACAAGTCAAAGGAAGAAGAAATTTATGAACATTTTAGCATACATCCTCTTCATTCAAAAGAAGTTATGGGAGACAATATTGATCTATTTCAGATGAAGAAAGCAAAAGGAACTCCCGTGAGTGTATGGGAGGAGAGCTTGGAAGCTCGATGTTTTCCCCAGCTGTTTCCTAAAGGAAAAGGAGGACGATACGATGAACGTCCGGAACAGATTCCAGCTTCTGAGTATCGGACTACAAGACTATATGCTGAAGATCCCAGATTTCGACAAAGTATTCCTTATTTGTTCCATCTTTTATTTGAAAGCGACTTGTCTGCACTGTCTTATGCAGTAAATCACATTTTAAAAAGTGGAGTACATTTACAAAATGTGTCTGCTAAGGATTTTATGGAGAAAGTGCAGCACCGAGATGATCATTTGGAAACACAACTGATCAATCTGATGGCTTGTCAGCGTGGAACTATTGAATATTGGTACCGACGCCATGGAGAATTGAAGTGTATGTTACGGAATTTAGGAACTCCTACATGGTTCCTTACCCTGAGCTGTGCTGAGTACGCTTGGGATGATTTACTGGATTTTCTGCGAGAGGCAAATTCAAACACTAAAAACATCCAATACAAGACAGCAGGAGAATTGTGCTCATTAGATCCGGTTAATGTTTGCAGATATTTCAATCACAGATTTGAGGCTATGATGTCCTTCATCTGCAATAAAAAAAATCCACCTCTTGGAGAAGTTGTGGATTTCTTTTGGAGAAAAGAGTACCTCATATTCATATGCTGTTGTGGATCAAGGATGCCCCAAAGTTTGGAACAGATACTGATGAAGCAGTGTTATCTTACATTGAAGAATATGCAACATGTGCTATACCAAAAAGCACAGAAGAGAAAAAGTTAAAGGAGCAAGTTTTACGTTTCCAAAGTCATCGGTGTGGAAAATACTGTCGACGGAAATACAAGAGCAAAGATAAATACTACACTAAATGTCGAGTTGGATTTCCTAGACCTGTTCTTTCAAATGGAAGAGTTAACAGTTTTATGTCATCTGTGAGACATACTATCACAAGAAAATCACCTAAGAATACCTACAACCTTAAAAGAAAAGAAGAATCAAAAAATATAAACGACTACAACCCAGTGATTTTATCCATGTGGAACGCTAACATGGATATACAGTATGTAGCTGACAATTCCATTGCTGTTGCTCGATATGTAACGTCTTACATTACGAAATCAGAAAAAACAGAATTGAAGGAAATGTGGGAAGAGATTTCTCACGAGAAAACTGTCAGTAAGAAGCTGTACAGTTTCAGTTTGAAGATGTTATCGCATCGAGAAATTGGATCCTACGAATGTTAAGATAGGTTATCTTCTGCAAGTCTCTACTCGAAATCAAGAAGAATAATTTGGGCAAGTTTAGGCCTTGCAGCAATGAGAAATCGGGTACTGAAATCTGTTGGAGAAATTTAATATTTGGCCGAGAATGACCCAGAAAGTACAGATATTTTGAAATCAAACATGTTGGACACATATTACCCAAAGAGAAGTCATCATCTGGAGAACATGTGTCTCTATGAAGTGCTGCAGAACTACATTTATTCACGGAAAGCCGCAGAAGACATCAACAATGGAAAATATAAAGTCATTGGTGAGGAAGGATGTTTGGTGAAGCAAACAAAAGGAAGCTTGATAAATCACCGGAAGCTGAGTTGCGACACTACTGACAAAAAGGAATTTTACTACTTGGCTCTTTTACAGCTGTTTAAACCATGGCGTACAGAGGATGAACTACTGGGAGAATTTCAAAGCTATGAAGATTCTTTTAATGCTTGCAAAGACAGCATACAATGCAATACATTCACAACTTATCTGCAAATGTTAAATGAAGAAATTGAACAGGAAACTACAATTGCAGCAGAAATAGCTAGAGACAGTTCTCAGGACAGCCAAAGTTCAGGAACACTCAGTCAAGATCCCCTAGGACAACCAATCGTTGAAAATGAAGCATCAATAGCCATGAATGAAGTGGAAACGGCTATGAATCAAGCTCAAGGAGAATTTATAGACTTACAAAATTTGGAAAGACAACTGAACGAAGAGCAGCAACAAATTTATGAAGAGATCAGAAACAAAATTGATCACGGATTTCTACGTGAAAAAAAAGAGTGCTCATGCACATCATTTCATCCAATCAGGATGTATGTAAGCGGACAAGCTGGAACTGGAAAAAGTTTCCTAATAAAAGTCATCAGAAGCTACCTACAGCAAAAAACGGATTCTACTTTGTCTTTTGTGGTTACTGCTCCAACTGGGTTAGCAGCATATAACATAAAAGGAATCACTTTACATCGTTTGCTAATGTTACCAGTGGAGCATGAGAACAAAATACAATACAACAAGCTAACTGGAGAAGCATGCTTGGAAGTTTCAAGAGTATTGAAGAAGATGCAAGTTCTCATTATTGATGAGGTGAGCATGGTATCGAACTTAATGCTTGCCTTTGTGCATTTAAGAATGCAGCAAATTCTGAAGTCAGACTTTGACGTGTTATTTGGAGGAAAACACGTCATAGTTTTTGGAGATCTTTTGCAACTTACTCCAGTTAAAGGACAACCAGAGTTTAATACTGTGACACATGAAGACACGAAGAAGTCATTGGGAAGCATCGGTAATACAAATATTTGGTCCTTCTTTGAGTACAAGGAATTTACAACTAATATGAGGCAAGCAAACGATGAAGAATATGGAAGTATTCTGAAAGATATCAGGATTGGACTACTCACAGAAGCTGGCAAATAAGCATTACAGACTCGGCTGCTACATAATTTATTTCCAAAGGAAGAAATAGTTGCAGAGAAGATATACAAGAACATTGCAGAAAACAAAAGTGTCATCTGCTTAATGCCAACTCTACGTGAATGCTCAATATTCAATGAGGAGCTTTTGAAATTGGAAAAGGAAGATATCAGGAAATTGGAAGCAGTGGACAAAATTGAGGATGGAAGAATTACTGTCACATTAACAGGCACACTGAAAAATAAATTGGATTCACTAGAGAAGAAGATTTCCAAAACAGCTGGATTAGAAAAAAATCTATATGTTTGCATGAACTGTAGAGTATTTTTAAGGAGAAATTTGGATGTTGAAAAAGGTTTAGTTAATGGAGCTATGGGAAGAGTTGTGGGTTTTATTAATTATCAGAAAAAAGATGGAATTGAATGTTTAAAAATAAAATGTGATCAGATAGAAGAAGTTAAAGACATTTGTCGTTGTTCAGTTCGTTTCATGCTTGTGAAAGACTTATATGTACGTAGGAAGCAGTTTCCGTTTTCGCTAGCATATGCTGTAACTATTCACAAGTCTCAAGGATTGACTGTAGATTGTGCATTTGTGAACATTGGTTCAACTGTGTTCAAAGAAGGTATGGCATATGTTGCTTTGTCACGAGTGAAAACATTATCAGGTTTATTTATGATAGACTTTGATGATTCAAAAGTTAGTGCTGATACAAATTGTGTAAAGGAGTATAATAGATTAAGAAGAAGCTATGCTCCTCATTTAGGTCAGTATCCTGTGTTGGAGAAACGTGTAGTTTCTCGTAAAAGGAGAAATGAGAATATCTGTAATGAAGATGTAGAGAGGAGGAAAAAAAAGAGGAGTGATGTAATTGCAAGCAAAAAGAATAAGGAAAATGAAGAACAGGTTGTAGGATGTTATTTTGAAAATAGCTCTGGTGTCAACTGCTACGCTAATGTAGTGCTGAATGTTGCATTTTATCTGGAAAGTTTGCAAGAGCAGATAATAGTAAATCAGGGAAAAATATTCTGTTCTGTGCTGAGTCTCCTTTTTGAAAAGCTGAGTAATGATAAAACTCAAATAGAAAGTGCTACTGAAATTAGAAAAGTTTTAGATGTATGTTCAGGACGAATACAGTTTTCTCAAAATGTACAGCAAGACGCACAGGAATTCTTGATTTATTTTCTTCAGGTACTGGAAGAAGAAGGGGTTAACATTGAAAATTTATTTGGTCTCTCTTATAAATGGGAACATAGTTGTGAAAACTGTTATAATATATGTGGCTCTAATGTTGATTCTGAAAGGTTTATTTATTTAACATTGCCAGAGAGTAAAACAGTCACTTTTGCTAAATTAGTTAAAGATGCTAATCATAGCATGCAATGCGGTGAGTGTAAATCTGACATGTTTTCAACATTAATTTTAAAGGAATACAGACAGTATGTAATTTTAATGATGCAACGATGTAGAGCTGATGGTTCAAAATTGGATACTTTAATAAAGAAGTTTACAGGACAGCAATTATCAATTTCAGGAAAAACTTTTGTAACAGTTGCAATAATTTTCCATGATGGACCTACTGTAACTTCTGGTCATTACACAGTTTATCTTAAATGTGAAAAAGGCTGGACACTGTGTAATGATTCCCAATTGATTTTTAAGCAACGTTTGCCTTTTGATTTAGCAAATTCCTATCTAATCTTCCTGAAACCTAAATTTTAGAGAGATTTGACAACATCTGGACAAAACAATTTTACCATTTTATTGGATTACCATTTGGAATTTACAAATAAAAAGATTTAACAAATTATCATTTGGCCTAATGGAAAGGTAACCAATTGTAATGTGGAATTTTTCCATTTTTTAAGGAAACTTTGGAAAACCAAAAATTTAGAAAAAATCGGTAACATCTGCACAATTTAAATTTTGGAATGTTATTGGATTGCCATTGGAAATTTTTTCAAAAAAGTTTTAAAATTACTATTTGGCCATGCGGAAAAGTAAACAATTCTATTGTGGACTTATTTAATTATTAATTAATCTTTCGGAAACCAAAATGTTACAGAGAATCGGTGACATCTGTACAATTTAAACTTTTGTTTTTTATTGGATTACCATTGGAAATTAAACAAAAAAAGAATTTTAAAATTACTATTTGGCCTAAAGGAAATGGAACCAGATGTATTGTGGAGTTATTTGACATATATTATTGTGATTATACTTCTGAAACAAAAATATCAGACGGTATTTTAAAGAAATAAGTATTGATATTAGATGATATTTTTTAAGAATATTATGCATTTCTATAAAGTTATGTTTATGCAAAAAGAGATTGTGGGCTTTTTTAAAAACAATCTTTGAGATTGTTAATTTTTTTTTGCCTGCTGTTAAATGATGAATGCAATTGCTTTCACAATTTATAGTGAAATGCAATATTTTCTGAAAACAGCAAAAAAAAGGCAAAAATATTTTTTGAAAAATATGTAAATATGTGTACTGTATTATTAAATGTTTTATTAAATATTAATACTTTTTTCTTTTTTTTCAGATTGAGATAGAAAATTTTCGAAAACTAGAACCATTTTTAAAGCAATTAAAAAAAAATTAAATGAATAAATCTTTTTTTGAGTGGGTATGGTAAGTCAATAATGTCATGGTCCCTTTTTTCCACTTCTCTACAATCACATTTGCAGATTTTAATTGTAGTCTCTCAAGGACCTTGTAATGTGATAATTGATTTTTAGTGTTTTTAAAAAAAAAAAAAAAAAATTACGCGTACCGTACGCGTACGGTAAAAAAAAAAAAAAAGTTTTTAAAAAAATATATAAAAAATAGATGAAAGGTAAGGTTGGCTCTTAAAAGAGCCGTTGTGTTCATGCAGGGACAGAGGAAAGAAAGATTGGGAATATTAGACTGTTCACTAGGGAAACACTGGTCTCCCTATAAGTAATTAGATCGTGACAAGTGGCGCACCGTACTTCAACCCTCGCAAACCGAGGGTTAATTTCCAGAGGACCAGAAAAAGGAGATGCTCCCCCCACAGATGAAGGGCTCACCTGACCTGCAGAAGAAGGACTCGGCCCTGCAGATGATGGTCCAGGCTGAGCTGCTGTGGATGTGCTTGGTTGATTTACTGAAGGGTTACCTTCAGTAAGTCGAGCATGTGTCCTTCTGTGTACATCCTTAAGGTGTCTCATCATGGTGTGATTCCCAAAGGAATACTTCCTGTCAGGATTACCTCTTGAAAGTACACGCTTACACAGCTTGCAAGTCACTGAGGGTGCATTTACCTTTTGCTGGCCTTCTGGAAAAGTAAAATACTCCCATACGTAAGAGGTCTTTTGTTTCCTCGCTCTCTGCCTCAAGGTAGTGCTGCTAGCCTCACTCTCAGAAGAGCTCTGCTGTTCTGCCATCGTATCACAAAGACAACCCAGCTCCTTCTCCTAAGGGATCACAAGCAGAAATGAGGGGAATGGGTGTGGTGTAGGAGAGTTCTAGAACTGAAAGTAGTTTCAACCAATCAAAAGTTGTGTTTCATGATCACATGACCTACCGTACGCTTACGGTACGCTTACGGCAAAAGTACGCATGCGCGTAAAAAAGACACGCGCTCGCGCGCATGCGCATAACAGTCACTCCCCGACACTTCCGCGTAACGTGCGCATGTAGCGTACACGCGTACGCGCCCCACGCGGAGTACGCGCGGCTACGCAAATTGCCTAACTATACGCAAACAGCGTAGATAAATTACGGACATTGCGTAAACCGTACGCTTACCGTAAGCTTACCGTACGCGTACTAAAAAAAAATTTTAAAAAAAGGAAAAAATGTATTGCTAATAAATTTTACCTGTTTATTTTATAAAAAATGTTAAAAAAACATATTGTAGAATTTTAAAAATTTAACCATAGTCTTTAAAAAAGGATAGAAAATTAAAATAAAAATATGTAAAAAAAAAAAAGAAGAAAAAAAAAAAATTAGCATTTAAAAAACCTTGCAAATTCACTGAAAAAACCATGGGTTTCACACACGTTATAGTTAGGAATTAGCATTTAAAAAACCTTTGAAATTCACTGAAAAAACCATGGGTTTCACACACGTTATAGTTAGGAATTAGCATTTAAAAAACCTTAGAAATTCAATGAAAAAACCAAAGGTTTCATACATGTTATAGTTAGCTGGACATTTCACTCGTAAAAAACCAATGAAATTCCCCCGTTATAGTTAGTTCAGCTAACTATAACTCGCGCGCCCGCAATGCACTACTGATGACGTCACATATTACATCACTCATGACATGGTCAGTGACATAACTCATGACATCACTGATGACATCTCAAATGACATCACTGAGGACATTATCCTTGTGACAGAGTGGTAGACCTCCTCTCACCCTAATATAACCTTTGATACAAACATTCAAAAATAGAGACTAAAATTTTCAAAAAAATGGACATACCAATAACAGTTACAACAACCTATTCAGTGAGAGAGGGTAGGTTTTGTATCATAGGGGGCCCCTGGCCCGTTCTGGCCACACCTGAATTATGAGACCCTTGTCCTTGCCCTTCCAGCCTAATTTGTAGGCCGTATTAAGTTGACCAGTGGGTCTTGTGTTGCTATATAGTTACCCTAGGACATCCCTCTCACTTAGCCAGCATGTAGTGCTGTGTAGGCCCTTCTATTCGAAATATAGGCCTTTGTTATATTGACCATAGCTCTGCCTTTTTAGTGTATCGCAGGCTGATGGCAGGTATGACCCAACTCTGACCCAACTCAGATTCAGTTCCTCTTTCTGCGAGGCCTTCTGCCTCCAGACTGGTGGCCCCCACCCTCCACCCTACCGCTCTGTGCTCGGAATCAAAGTTCAGCATACCCTTGAAACTTCGACATACAGTAAGCTGCATCCTGGCATGGCACCTGTTTCCTGAGCAGGTTTCCCACTTTTTAAGGAAGTGGCAACCGCAGAGCGTCAAGTTAGGAGAACATTTTTAGTTCGTTGTCAGCATTGAGTGGGTGGATGACGACATGTCTGGTAAATACTGCAGACGAAGCTATTTGGGTAACTTACGTAGGTAGAAGTTGCGTGCAAAGAACCCCAAAAAACAGTATAAATAGGGAGCAGTCACAAACATCAAGGGGACTACCTCGCGGTCTGTATGTGGGTTACGGACTGCGTAGAGTTTTCCCCAAGAGCAAAAGAAGCTCTTGCGTCTGCTTAGCATTATGTTGTATTTTACCCATATGAAATGTCTTGTCATGTTTAATCATTGTTCTCTTTATTTGTTTCTCCTTTTTTGTATTCACATAATGTATTCAATGTAATTGCAGGAATGCTTGCTCTAGAGTAAACGTGAGAGTTCCTAGGTGACAGAGTTCTTATACTCTGAAACGTTTCTCCTTGGTGTAACCGGTTTCTTCAATTGCACTTATAAATGTGTTCTCTTTCTCTCTGACAGTACAATAGTGCAGATACGGAGGGTATCATGATGAGCTCCATGTGATTATCTGAATTCTGTATTTTATGCCTTTGTCTTGCAGTTTCTTTGAAGTTGCATCTTCTCATTAAACTGCCATTGTATTCTGCCTCCAATTCCATGTCTCACATGTCTATTTTCTTCGATTTTAGAGCAAGCATTCCTAGGCACCCCGGTTCAAATTAAGATGCCCCTTTTGTCCCTGACTAACTCTCCTGCTCAGTTCTGTGGTGGCTCCCGGGGCTCTGAGTACCGCCCCTAGCTTCCTTGTCCTGTAATAAATCCTCCCTCCAACACAATGCACTACTGATGACGTCACATATTACATCACTCATGACATGGTCAGTGACATAACTCATGACATCACTGATGACATCTCAAATGACATCACTGAGGACATTATCCTTGTGACAGAGTGGTAGACCTCCTCTCACCCTAATATAACCTTTGATACAAACATTCAAAAATAGAGACTAAAATTTTCAAAAAAATGGACATACCAATAACAGTTACAACAACCTATTCAGTAATTCTAAGATTCACATACACATCCACTCATCCACCAACAATCCTATACAGTCACTCATACATGTACACACACATCATATGTACTCATACACCTAAACATCCTGTAACACAATCCCACTCATCCATAGAGTTACTCACACATAGTCACTCATGCTAATAAAGAATCAAACATCCATTTACTTGCATATACAGTTATACACACACCACCACACTTACTTTTACAGAAACTTACACATACTTAGTCTTTTTAACAATCACTTATAGAAACACATACTTATTCATACAGGAACTCTTCCAATCTCTCACTCTCACATATACTCACTTATAAACACCAATAGTCACATATACTAGTTTAAAACATATGTAGTTACTTATGAAGACACTATTGAGACAGTCATTCACTCACTAACACACCCATGCACACACTCATCCACCCATACAGTCCTGCACACATGCTGTCTTCAACACATACAAACAGTGAGTCACTCATTCATGCATCTATGCACTACGTAATACCCCCCACCGCACCATGAAGACACTCAGACACTCATACTGATACTCAAAAAACCAACTATTAACCTATATAGACACTCATGTAGCTACTCACCAACCCATGCAGCCACTTATATACAAAGTGAGAGACTGATACAGGTATTTACACATTTAAACATTACTCACTAAGCCATGTATTCAAAAAGATACACTTAATCAGTCAGTTATACAATCAATTTTTCAGAAACAAATCATCAATTTAGACACTTATATACTCATTTATTCTTCCATCGACCTTGAGATATACATATATAAAACAAATTTAATTTTCAGAAAAACACACATTCACTGGATGATGTCATCAGTGATGTCATTTGAGATGTCATCAGTGATGTCATGAGTGATGTCACTGACCATGTCATGAGTGATGTAATATGTGACGTCATCAGTAGTGCATTGCGGGCGCGCGAGTTATAGTAAGCTGAACTAACTATAACGGGGGAATTTCATTGGTTTTTTACGAGTGAAATGTCCAGCTAACTATAACATGTGTGAAACCTTTGGTTTTTTCATTGAATATATATATATATATATATACGCTAAGGAGTGGCAAAGAAATGCTCGAGAGAAACAAGAGGACATATATATATATATATATATACATATATACACACATACATATACACACACATATATATATAGCCATATTACTCATCTCGTAAACACACCCATGGAATACGGGAAAAAGATGAAGCGGACCCAAACTTGCTGGTGCTGATATTTTATTTCATTCTGTGCCCTGCACCAACCGCCATTATGCGTTTCGGCCTTACCACGGCCTTGATCACATGATGCGCTTGTTCAATGTTGACATCTATTTAAAGTGACAGTGCAAATAACCAGTGACTTGATTCGTAATAGACATAGAAGAGTCTAATGCCACATTAGCATTGATAACGGCATAAAACATTGGGTTATCTAAGATTCAGTGCATTACGAAACAGTGATTAAATATCATTAAATATGCATCTAGAAAAATACATATTTTAATAGGTGCAAAAACTGTTAAAACCTTGTCAATGCAAAACGAGACTTCATTGTAAAATATAGGATAAAATACACATTAAGAAGTTCCTAAAATAGAAGACTTCTGCGCATAAATATTCCAAAACATACTAAGAAATCTCAACTTGTTAATCATGCTAAATGTTAAGTTAATTAAGCCAAAATGGGCCTTTTTGACCTTCAATGTCTAATCATAAAAAAGTGCAAGTGCTACTAACCTAAAGTGCCACCAAAAAGGTATGAATGATCAAAAATACAAACAGTAAATAGAGAATAATAAAAACAATTGTGGAGGCAGCATTAAAATTATGTATAGATATGTTCAGAACTGGAATGATATAGACAGGTATACAAATCTTCACTAGAATTAAGGCCCTGAGGAGTTTTACAATCTAATTCTAGTATGTACCTTGTCTCAAGTTGTCTAAGGAGTTGTCTCTCGGTCACCTCCTCGTCTCAAAGGAGGGATTGTGTCCACCACGAAATACTTAAGGACACTAGTATCTTTCTCATGGTGCTCTCTGAAATGCCTCGCAACGGGATACGCCTGATCACCATTGTTGATTGCCCTTATGTGCTGGATTGTCTTCTTGTGTACCTGCAGTTTCGTACTCCCTACGTACCGCAAGCCACAAGGACACTCCAGCACATAAACTACAAACTCAGTTTTGCATGTTAGTTTTTTGTTTACACATGTGGGTACATTCTTAAAAGGCGTGTCATATTCCGTTTTCTTGATCCCGTATTTACAAGCCTTGCAAGTAGCACATTTACGGAAACCCTTGCTGGCATCCAGCCAGGACTTGTTAGTTCTTATCTCTGGACTGCTCCTGACCAAAGAATTACTCATGGACCTTGATTTCCTGAATGTTATATTGGGTGATTTGATGAGATTGGCACCCAATACTGGATTATTTTTTACCAAGATACAATTTTAATTAACTATCCTACGTATAGCCTTATGTTGGTTGCTATAAGTCAGGATCGGGGTAGAAGGTAGATCTTTATATTTTTCTCTATGGCTTTGCTAATTTCACTATATTCACTTTAAAGGTAAATTAGAAAAACACTTTTTTTCATTACCTGGAGGGGTAGAGAGGATATCAAGTTAGAGTAACTCCTCCTATAATATAATCACTTACTCACTTAAATTACTCTAACGGATCAACCGTAGTTGATATGGGTGCACTTTAGTGGGGAGAGATGTGAAGGATCTAATTAGAGTAAATACCTACGTCTTCACCAGCAGGTGAGCAAGGAAAAATCTTCCTTTTTGTTTATTTACCCTCACACACCCTAGTGGTGTCATGCTTCATCATCGGGTCACCCCGACGCCTAAAAGTCGGGGTGGGCTCAACCACAGTGTTGGGAGCTCTTGATAGAAGTTGGTGACCTGGGGGGCTGAATAAATTAAAATACCTCAAACAGATCCCCGGTTTCCCTTTATTCTTGGGTCTGTTTGGGTAACTAAAAAAACAAATGTTGGGTCTTATAAGGAATCTTATGGTCCTAAGACCCTAGTGCCAACATGTTTCAGTCCTATACTGGCCTTATGGGTCCTGGACTTTCATCAGGGCTAAGTTTTGGCCTCCCTAGGAACCAGGATATAAGGGGTTTCCCTATCCTGTATGCGATGCAAGGGCAGAGTAGCTGCTCCTTGTAATGATGATTGATAATTTACCAATCATGAATAGTACTCCATCTGTAAAGAAAAGACAGACAACAAAGAAAAACGAAAAGACAAAAACAACATACATTTTATAGTAATGTCAATGTTTTTCTTCAAGACTTCGTCCCACAATGCGTGCTCTGGAACTAATTAATAAACCACTTGTGCCAATAAGTGTCTATGACATAGTGGTAATCAATTGCTTCCAAACTTGTGCCACTCACGTGCTTATCATCACATAATGCTGTTACGTGACAGATGATTGGTGGGGTGGCAGTGGTACTCAATAAACTGATCTTAATTTGTGTCAGTATGTCTATGCTTATACTAGTAACACACTCCATGCCTCACATTCATTCCACATTCATACCGTGTTTGTGAGAAGAATAGCGGTAATCGTAATCATGTTGTATTTATAATTTATCCCTCCTGATTCTGTGCAAAAAACAATAAACAAAAAGATCATAGTCCCTTACCCAATTCTTGAATGGTTTCTGTGTCTCAGGGGACCGTAAAGCATCTAGGGGTAGCTTTATAGTCAAACCCTAAAATCGTGACCCCAGAAGGTTAAGGGAAATGTTAACAAATATGGTGAGTAGTTATAATCTAGCCTCAAAAAGTTCGAATCCCTCGTATTCCCTATATAGAGAACCGAAGGATAAAAAGTATTAGCGATCGGATTGAAAGTTGCCAGTCTGTGACTTACTTCATCAAAAGTCCTGCCCCGCGTGCACACCTACTTGGCTCCGGTCCCCGGCTTTCGCGTTTTAAAAAAACGGAGGGACCGTGTATTTAAACCCGTGAGTTGTCATAGAAACAAATCGGTAGGCCGTCAGTCATAGGCGCATATCCGTATACGGAATGACGTTAATTACGTACACGGAACCATGGGGATTGTAGTTCCGCGTTAGATATGTTGACAAATACGGAGATCGAAATCTTTTACTATTATCCAAACCTCTTTAATTGCCATTTTGTTATGAAAAAATGCAATATAAGAGCATATGCGGGCTGTAGTTAATGGCTATGTGTATAGTTATTGGCGTCTGATCGTGGGAATTACGTCTTTACGTCTACACACGTACCGGGATACAAGGGAGATGTAGTTCCTTGTAACCACTACACACTGCGGACGAATATAATGCTAATTTCACCTCTAGAGTAACCTCTAGCCAAAAATCTACTGCAACTGTCATGTGGGCCTTGTCCCATTCAGAATCAGTGCTGCAAATTCTATGAATTCGCAGCATCTCACCGTAAGGGATGCTATGAACCAGATGTGCCAGATGGTGACTTGTGGCATGCAACAGCGTATTGCCGGCTGTAGGTTTTTTGAACAATCTGGTTTCAAGCTTGTTGCTGCTGACTATTATTTTAACATCCAAAAAGAAAATTGAGTCCCTACTGAGATGCCCAGTGGATTGTAGACTGAGGTTGTTATTGATGATTTGCTGAATAAACTGGAGGGCAACCTCTTCAGTGCACTTCCATATTATGAGCAGATCGTCGATATAACGATACCAGCGCATGACATGATTGGACAAAGTATCTGCAAATAGTACCCTGAGGACCTGTTCTTCCCAGAAACCCATGTGCAAGCAGGATAGCTAAGTGAAAAACATGACCCCATAGCCACGCCTCTCACCTGCTGAAACACCTGGTTCTGGAAAAGAAAATAGTTGTGTTCTAAGCAAGCTGTAATCATTGCTAATAACATCTTATTATGTTGGTAACAGTACATAGGTCGAGTGTCAAGGTAAAATATGATCGCCTTCATTCCGTCTCTGTGGTTGATGCTAGTATAGAGAGACGATACGTCTGGTGAAATCAACAGATAATCAGGGTGCCACTTGATGTTGGTCAAATTTCGTAGCAAGTCACTGGTATCCTGCACAAAAGAACGTAGATTCCTCACATGTTCTTGCAAAAAGTAGTCTACATACTTGGACGCATTCTCCGTTATGCTGTTACACGCAGATATTATAGGCCTTCCAGGTGTTTTTTTTTTTTACATCTTTGTGAATTTTTGGTATAATATATACCACAGGCATAACAGGATGGTCATTTTCAAAAATTTTAACTCATCAACTGTCAAAAGTCCTGCACTTTTCCACACTATAAAAGACTGGTATAGAAGTTGTTCCTGGATGATCTAACATCTACCATGGTCCTGCGCCTGTAGCAATCCCAGTCGTTAAGCTGTTTCAACGCCTCTTCCATGTAGAGATTGCGCAGCCACAGCACCACGTTACCTCCTTTGTCAGATTGCCGGATTATTAGGTCGTCATTAGCCTGAAACTTTTTCATTAATTGAAAATATACATTGTCCTGCTTTGTGTAGTGCTTGGTTAAATTTGCTTGTTTGTGGTAAAGAGTCTTCAGTTCTTGTGTCACTTTATCATTAAACATGTCTATGTTGTCCCTTAGCATGATTGGACAAAACTTGGACTTAGGTTTAAATGGTGTTTTTAGTACCTCAGTACACACTGGTGTTTCCTCACTAGTTCTAAGATCTGTGCCATAAATGTCTTGCTGTAGGTAAATTAGATACTGCAACAAACCTGCATCACCTGCTGTTAACAAGGAGGGACTAGGTATGTCACCAGTTGGTACCTCCTGTTGTTTTTGCTTTGATGTAGCTTGCATCAGGTGGTACTTGCATAACTTGAGGTTGCGTATAAATCTAAACATGTCAATATGTGTTTGTGAGTAACTGAAGTCACATCTTGGGCTGTAAGATAATCCAAGAGACACTATCTTTTGTTGAGCATCGGCGAGATTCATTGTAGACAAATTGATTACTGTAAGAACATCTCTGCCATTATTTTGCAGTACTACTTGCGATTCCATTTCTTTGTGCGTTCCCATTGCGATCTTGTCGTTATTTGCACCTTGTGCACGTGGGCGCAAGGTTTGCCTCCTGTCCTGGCGCAGGCAGTCGACTTCCTGCACCAGGGAGAATCTGGTAAACCCCAACCTCTGTGTTCGTGTTTGTTCATTGTCAGACTCACTGTCTGGAACAGAACTGAGGCCAGAGGCGAAGGCTGAGGCTGTTGTAGGTGCAAGTCCGCTTGTGCTGGCAACTGATACTATTGAAGAGAAAAGGGTGCCACCTTCCTAGATGCTTTGACAAGATCAAATTTCTTGGCAAAGGTGAACACCTGGCAATGTTCATAGTCCAGTTTGTCCCGCTGGAATTTGAACGCCTTGCATTTCTTTATTACCTCTTCTTCACGTTGCAGGCGCACTACCATGTCATATCGGTATTTCTTTAGTGTTGCAGAATCCTCCATTTTGCTGATCTCATCATTAGCCTCATCGATTTTCATTTGAAGGTCTGCCTGATCACTCTCGGCATATTTCACGAGGATTTCGACCAGTCTTCCAGATGACTCCAAGTTGGTATCAGCCCATTCTGCCAGCATACAAGGGTCCGGATTTTCATAACTTGGGGCAGCATTAGCCGCAAGCCCCGCGGAATCCTTCCCACTTCTAAATAACGGGTGAGAGACCGATGCTCCCACCATTTAGCCTGTTCTGCTTTCATTCATTTTTCAAGATTTTTGAACATTTCTTTGGCATTAGGGTTTTGATTCTGTGGACTGTTTACTTGCGGGTTAATTGCATTCTCCCCACTTGGGGTATAGCCGAACATCTAATTTGCCGCTGCCTCAAGGATTTTCAGCGCGTCTGCCGTCATGGTGCACAGTTACTGGGGCAAATATTGGTTTTCAGAATACTACGTTCAGGTCAATGCCCACGTTGTATTCAAGCACACTTCTCCACCGGACTATTCACAAACTCCTACCTCCGTCAGTGTTTCCAACGCCGCTCAGGTCTTCCGACACCAGCCACGTCTTCCGATCTACTGCAGGAGCTGATTACTGCGGTCCGGGGGCTGCGGTGGCTACTCCTTGCTGGAGAATTTGGAATCCCGCTCAAGCCGAGATAGCTGCTTCCTGCCACAGGAGAAGGGGTTCCGCTATTTCCGAGGAAACCAACTCGGTAAATATTTCCGTATTACTCATATAGTAAACACTCCCAGGGATTCGGGAAAAAGACAAAGCGGACCAAAACTTGCTGGTGCTGATATTTTATTTCATTCTGTGTCCTGCACCCACCGCCATTATGCGTTTCGGCCTTACCACGGCCTTGATCACATGACGCGCTTATTCAATGTTGACATCTATTTAAAGTGACAGTGCAAATAACCGGTGACTTGACTTGTACTAGACATAGACGAGTCTAATGCCACATTAGCATTGATAACTGCATAAAACTTTGGGTTATCTAAGATTCAGTGCATTATGAAACACTTTTATTAAAGATCAATAAATATGCATCTAGAAAAATAAATATTTAAATAGGTGCAAAAACTGTTAAAACCCTGTCAATGCAAAACGAGACTTCATTGTAAAATATAGGATAAAATACACATTAAGTAGTTTCTAAAATAGAAGCCTTCTGTGAATAAATATTCCCAAATCTACTAAGAAATCTCAACTTGTTAATCATGCTAAATGTTAAGTTAATTATACACACACACATATATATACACATACACACATATATATATATAGACACATACATATACATACACATATATATATCCACAACAAACTCCTCCGCAATATACTGAAATGCTGGCCCACCCACGTTTAAAAGTGTCCTGCAACCTTCCCATTGGTGGGAATCCGCCCCCTCCAAGAACATGTGACCGTACACTACTTGCTGCTCAAAAGAACTTCAAGTCCCAGAGTTCTCCATTCCAGGTAAGTATTACGTGGAGGATTTGTTTGTTAATATGCCAAATGGGCTGGCGGAGGGCAGGGCAATACACAGTGGCAAGATATCAATGTCCTGAATATCTTAACATCCAAGGGCTTTCTCGGGTCCAAAGAAGTTCTAGCCCCCAATATTTCAAACACACGCCGGGCAGGGGCAGGAGTGACAGTGCATCCATCCCTTCGTGAAGTCACGAACTGCACGGCAGCCGCCCTTGCTGTGCCTGAATCGGGAGGCGGGCCCGGGCTGATCCAATACCTTGGAAAAATGAAAAACGCTGCCGGAGCAGGAACCAATGAAGACCGGGCCAACTTGAAGAACGGGGCCTCTGAATTGTGTCCCTGGCTGACATGAACAATATCCACAACGAACTCCTCCGCAACGAAGAAGCAGAGACCACACAGGAAATCCGATGGAAGCAGTTTTATTGATGAAATCGGCATAATGTATTTCGGCCTTCATGGCCTTCGTCAGATGCCTCAATATACTGAAATGCTGGCCCACCCACGTTTAAAAGTGTCCTGCAACCTTCCCATTGGTGGGAATCCGCCCCCTCCAAGAACATGTGACCGTACACGTCTTGCTGCTCATAAGAACTTCAGGGCCCAGAGTTCTCCATTCCAGGTAAGTATTACGTGGAGGATTTGTTTGTTAATATGCCTAATGGGCTGGCGGAGGGCAGGGCAATACGCAGTTGCAAGATATCAATGTCCTGAATATCTTAACATCCCAGGGCTCTCTCGGGTCCAAAGACGTTCTAGCCCCCAATATTTCAAACACAGGCTGGGCAGTGGCAGGAGTGACAGTGCATCCATCCCTTCGTGAAGTCACAAACTGCATGGCAGCCGCCCTTGCTGTGCCTGAATCGGGAGGCGGGCCCAGGCCCGATCCAATACCTTGGAAAAATGGAAAACGAAAAACGCTGCCGGAGCAGGAACCAGTGAAGACCGGGTCAACTTGAAGAATGGGGCCTCTGAATCGTGTCTCTGGCTGACATGAACAATATCCACAACGAACTCCTCCGCAACGAAGAAGCAGAGACCACACAGGAAATCCGATGGAAGCTGTTTTATTGATGAAATCGGCATAATGCATTTTGGATATATATTTATATATATATATATATATATATATATCTCTCCAACTTACAGGTAACCCATTCGGAATGAAGCCACACGGAGATGAATGAAGCTGTAAATACTTTAATGGCAGCTCGCCAGCAGGAACACGACAGGAAAATAAACATCCACATTAGCGCCAAACGCGTTTCAGGAACTTCTCCCTTCTTCAGTGGCTTTGGATAGGCTGAGGAAAACGTCTTTCAGGTGGTGTGCAACTTGAATATATCGCATTCGCCGCGATGGGCGTGGGCTTATGGCATTCTGGGCGATGTAGTACACTCCTTTACTCCCTCAGTGGGTGCGTTTTCACAAAGTCAAAAATCATTAAAATACACGATGCACTCAATTCATGTAGGTTCCTGCCCCGCTTTGTAGCTGCCAAAAGAGCTTCAAGCTGGCAACCTCCTGCTCGCGCCAGCTTGCCTCCGTCCCATCAGTGCAACACTCGGTGGTGCTGTGACATATCGGTTTAAACGGTGGGCTTCGTCTCCACGACCGGGTAAAGGCCGTCTAATATCCAACTTACAGGTATATATATACCACACAAATCCACTGCATCTAACTTTCCCAATCACAGGACGAAAGATCAAACACTGGAGCCGTGGCCTCAATTAAAAAGTGTGTTTATTTAAACACTAGGTCCGACGCGTTTCGGAGTTTACTTGCACTCCTTTCTCACGGGCAACAGACTGTGTTTCTCATTATTAAAGTGCAAGTGCCGGTCACGTGCTATAAACATGGTAAAAATACTACTCCGTGTATTTTACATAAATCAATTTAAATTCAGATGACACTTCGTACTTACACAATAAACATTAGTAAATGGAAAACTAATTATTGACCATACATTGCGTTGTTCTACCATATCGCGGTTTTTCACGTTACAGCTTGAACAAATGAAACTTTATCATCTTGCCGGTGTGTGAGCAAACATCAGTGTGTTGAAATGCAGTTCTCATTTATATTTAACACCCAAAACATATTATACTCGTCTTGCCCTAGTGGGCCTGATCAATGATCTAATAACATTCATGCACGACATAACCTGTATTATGCAAATACAGTTCGTGACTGCCCTTGCTGATGTCAATGTTGATGAATACCATTCCTCGTAATCTAAACACATTCATGTCCAATTAACTTGTTCAACTCTTCACATGATTGAAGTGCACCCGCAATATCAATGGCGCATCTTATATTACCGAAACATCAGAATAATCATGCCTGATCATATTATGGGTATATGGGCGGACAGGCACATATAAACTTCAATATTGACTATGTTTCTCAAAAAAGCCATCAAAATTAATGCTGGGCCATTGCATATATGAACCGAAAGAAACCATCTAGCCCCAGTGGGCATACTCTTTCATAAAGTGGAATTAACGGGCATGAAAACATTTTTTGTAATGCACAGTGACACCTTATACACAGTGTATAGAAATGAAAAAAGTTCAACCCTTGTCTGCAAGAAATTTTCTTCAACGAACTCAGAAGTTTCTAAAGTTTTCCATGTTATTAATCATAGTTCCATTAAGTCACCTGAAAAAAATTGAATAAAAGACTTATTGTCAAAACAATAAACAGTGCACAAACCAAATTATATACTCTAGACACAAAATGTTAAAAAACACACAGGAGAACCGTAACCAGATTAGATGTTAATGGCTTTACAGGTGTACTGATAGCTCTTCATCAAGATTTAAACCCATAGGGGCCATAGTAGTGCATTTGATTATTGTTTTCGATTCCAATCATCTGAGTTCCCTCGTCCTGTTTCCACCCCTACATCTCAGAGGGATGTAATCCAGAACAACGAATCTCAGAAGATTTGGATTATGGCCATGAAACTCGTTGAAGTGTCGTGCAACCGGATACGTTTTGTCATTCTTGGTAATAGCTCTACGGTGTTCCAGTATTCTTATTTTGCATTTGTGGATGGTGCTACCTACATGAAATTTATTCGTACCGTCCAACCTCAACAGCAATGACATTGAGGTGTTACAGACAGTCCATGAGTTAGCCGAGGTGGCAGGTTTTTCAGAAAATCCACTTGTCGAACTAGCTAACCCTGAGATTAATTTAGAAATGGGAGGTCACACTGAATTCAGATCTAAATCTGTGTTTATACCACAAGTCACCAACGAAGCAATACTTTGCTTCGAAAAAGGTATGATCAACGAACTGAAGAAATTAGCCAGACGTAAATTCACCGGAAGGTCTAATCTGACTAAAAAACAAAAACTAGCCATAAGCGAGCTCAAAGCCAACACTGGCATAGTCATCAAAAAATCCGATAAGGGAGGGAACGTGGTGATTTGGCCTCGAAATATGTACCTTGAGGAAAGTAGACTACAATTGTCTGATACATCTAGATACAGTACTTCCAATAGAACTGTTTATGATAAAGCTGTCAGTGAAGTTGCCAACAAATTATCAGCAATTTTTGCACTGTAAGAACCTGAAAATTCCGGTGCTCTATCTCCTCCCAAAAATTCATAAAAATGCCACGCAACCACCAGGGAGACCAATTGTGTCCTCACGGGACAGTCTTCTGGAAAATACTTCCAAATACGTTGACCACTTTTTGCAACCGCTGGTTCAATCACTTCCTTCCTATGTGAAGGATACCAGCGATTTTTTGAGACTCATCAATAATATTGACTGGGATGCAAACTATTTGTTGATGAGCATGGATGTCAGTAGTCTTTATACCTGCATCCCACAAGAACTAGGGATACAGGCATGCAGATTTTTTATTAAAAACAGATCACTGTCATCCCTCTCCCATACAGAGATGCTAATAGACATGATTCAATTGTGTCTGAACAGGAATTTTTTCCTCTTTGACAACCAGATGTTGAAAGAAATACAAGGAACGGCGATGGGAACTTGCTTCGCCCCCAGCTTTGCAGGTTTATACCTCTGCTGGTGGGAGGAGCAAGTAGTCAATAAAATCCGATTATTCAAAGACCACGTCGTCCTTTGGTTAAGATATATCGACGACATCTTCTGTATCTGGAAGGGTACAGAAGATTTGGCTAAAGAGTTTGTAGAGGTTTTAAACCAGAATGATCTCAACTTACAATTTACTAGTACCATTGATGCCACCACTCTTGAATTCCTTAATTTACAACTCATAATTAAGGATAACATATTAAGTACTAAACTGTTTAGGAAGGCCACTTCTGGAAACAGTTTACTACATGCGAGTAGCTGTCATCCTAAAAACCTCATACGCAGCATTCCCTTTGGAGAACTACTAAGAGCTCGCAGGAATTGCAGCGATGATGAAAAATATCTCACAGAGAAAACAGTCATGACTGAGAGGTTCCTAGCCAGGGGGTATGACAAAACTTTAGTTAAGGAGGCCTCTGAGAAAGTTGAGAAGTTGAACAGACAGCAGCTGTTATTCCCGGTTGACATTAAGAACAATAAGGATACAAAAGAACCTATAAGATACATCACCACCTTTAATAATCAGGCTTGGGAAGTCAGGAAGAGCCTCAAAAAGTTCTGGGAAGTATTAAGAAATTATGACGATTTAAAAGAATATGTGGGAGAATATCCTTCACTCACTTTCAAGAAACCCAGATCATTAGGAGACTTATTATGCAAAAGCATGGTAGTTGACAAGAAAAAGAGTGACATAAAGGGATTCTTCACGTGTAACAACTGCAAAGCGTGTAAATTCAGTAACAATTGCAAATCCATTAGACTATCCAATGATCTAGCCCCGTTTGTCATACAAAATCACCTGAGTTGTAATACGGAATATGCAGTTTATGCGTTAAGATGCCCCTGCAATAAATTTTATGTATGTAGGTAGCACCATCCACAAAATAAGAATACTGGAACACCGTAGAGCTATTACCAAGAATGACAAAACGTATCCGGTTGCACGACACTTCAACGAGTTTCATGGCCATAATCCAAATCTTCTGAGATTCGTTGTTCTGGATTACATCCCTCTGAGATGTAGGGGTGGAAACAGGATGAGGGAACTCAGAAGATTGGAATCGAAAACAATAATCAAATACAATACTATGGCCTCTATGGGTTTAAATCTTGATGAAGAGCTATCAGTACACCTGTAAACCCATTAACATCTAATCTGGTTAAGGTTCTCCTGTGTGTTTTTTAACATTTTGTGTCTAGAGAACTTTTTTCAGGTGACTTAATGGAACTATGATTAATAACATGAAAAACTTTAGAAACTTCTGAGTTCGTTGAAGAAAATTTCTGGCAGACAAGGGTTGAACTTTTTTCATTTCTATACACTGTGTAAAAGGTGTCATTGATATTGCGGGTGCACTTCAATCATGTGAAGAGTTGAACAAGTTAATAGGACATGAATGTGTTTACATTACGAGGAATGGTATTCATCAACATTGACATCAGCAAGGGCAGTCACGAACTGTATTTGCATAATACAGGTTATGTCGCGCATGAATGTTATTAGATCATTGATCAGGCCCACTAGGGCAAGACGAGTATAATATGTTTTGGGTGTTAAATATAAATGAGAACTGCATTTCAACACACTGATGTTTGCTCACACACCGGCAAGATGATAAAGTTTCATTTGTTCAAGCTGTAACGTGAAAAACCGCGATATGGTAGAACAACGCAATGTATGGTCAATAATTAGTTTTCCATTTACTAATGTTTATTGTGTAAGTACGAAGTGTCATCTGAATTTAAATTGATTTATGTAAAATACACGGAGTAGTATTTTTACCATGTTTATAGCACGTGACCGGCACTTGCACTTTAATAATGAGAAACAAACACAGTCTGTTGCCCGTGAGAAAGGAGTGCAAGTAAACTCCGAAACGCGTCGGACCTAGTGTTTAAATAAACACACTTTTTGATTGAGGCCATGGCTCCACTGTTTGATCTTTCGTCCTGTGATTGGGAAAGTGAGACGCAGTGGATTTGTGTGGTATATTTGGGGGTGGCTACCCCTGCCGTGTGCCCGCCGTTCAAGAGGCTCGGGAACAGCCAAACTACTTTGGGAATATATATATATATATATATATATATATATATATATATATATATATATTACCTACTGGCGGTCGCCAGTAGGTAGTTATAGTTAGGACCACGTTTCCATAGGAAATCCGCAACATTCTATTTTGAACAACTTTTGCGCCGGTCGACGAATCCTCGCGAAGTTTTCAAAATAGGTGGGGCGCTACGCTCCGCTCCTACCCTGAAAGTCTCGGGGGGATTCGTCAAGCGGGGGCTGAGATAAAAGGGGGGTCCCAAAACACGTTTTTCACATGCATTTTTCCATAGGACCTTTAGACACAGCTACAGCCCGAACGGCTGAACGGAATTTAATGAAATTTGGCAGAGAGGTAGTCCTCAGGTCAAGGAAGTGCCTTTTGTAGGTTAGGTGTAAATCTGTTCAGTAGATTCTGAGAAAATAGCCTTTAAATCAATATATATATCTGAGCCAGCTTATGGTGCGCTTACGGTGCGCTTACCGTACGCGTACGGTGACGTGCGCGAGCGCGATTCTGATTGGCTCTTAGATCTTAGTAAACATTCGAATCGGTCGAAACCAGGAAGCGGCGGCCGCCATTTTGTGTATTTCACTCCGGTAAAAAAGGGTGATATCTTGAAAAGGGGGCAAGGAAGAGAGTTACAGACCCCCTAACATTTGTAAGGGGGTCAAAGAAGGACAGAAAAGTACAAAGAAAACATTTATTGATTTTTAAAAAAATCGCGGGGTACGCGTACGGTAAGCTCACCGTACGCGTACGGTAAAAAAAAGAAAAAAAAAGAAATTAAATGCAGATTTAAGTGTTTAGATATTAGGGGGCTCTAAAAAGAGCCGTTGTGTTTATGAAGTGATTTTTTATTGGTACCTACAAGTAAGTACCGATGCAGAGTCTAAGGTTCAAGAGGAAGACTCTGTTCCCTTCATCAGTGAAGTGTACACCATCTCCTCTATAAATGTCTTGCATGTCGTAACGCAAGTTGTTGTGGTAAATGGAACCCATACCATAGTCACGGAGGAAAGCAGAAACAGATTTGTTGACGTGCTTTCTTGCTTTGTCAATCTGCGGACAAAAATGATTGGACCAGTTCCATTTTTGCCTTTGGCATATGTTAGAAAACACAAAGGCAGTTTTAGGGAAAAGTGAAAACAGTTGTGCAAAGGTGTCCTTCATAAGCATTTCCAGACCTACCCCAGTCAAAGTGCCTAGGTCATTGCCACCAAAGTGCACTATTATGAGGTCAGGGTGTTGGATTTGCATGAAGGATTTCACCAATGGCATCAATTGGTGCCACTTTAACCCTCTCTGACCAATCCATTTAATGTCTACATTTGGCAAAGCAAGGTCTCTCACCATATCTGTTTTCTCTGCATACTTTTCACTCCAGAAGACATAGCTGTGCCCTACAATCCACACTGTGAACATCTTCAAAGGAGAACTGGATGCACTCAGGAGGTGTAATTCAGTAGAATGGTAAAAAGAAATGAAAGACAGTTTGGAAATGGAGGCATACTAATTTCTTTTATAAAAAAAAGAACTGATTGGCTGTTTCATACCATTCTAGAATAAAAACTAGGCTCTATGTGTAAATTTATAGAAGCATGTTTTGTATTGGTACAGAAAAATGTGTTACTAAAGAACAGTACTATGGATTTGCTGTTAGGTTTGAAAAGTCAAGCACTCCTGCTCTTTGGAATTGAAACATTGTTTGGTGAACTTCTGACCTAACTCTGCACAGCAGTGTTTCAAGAGCTGTTGCTATGGTAGCAGGCAGAAGTCAAGTTGGGGGAAGGGTACTAGGCAGAAGTCAAGTTGGGGGAAGGGTACTTTTGGAAAAGGGTTGGTTTTCAACCAATAGAAATGTGTGATTACATTTAAAAAAAAGGGGGAAGCACTGAGATTTGAAATTAACATGTATATGTTTGGAAAAAGAGAGGGAAAGTTTGCCATTATCTGGTTCTGCTTAGAGGAGAGAGGTGTACAAAAGAGAGATCCTGGCTATGATAATCTGCTGTTTGAGTGCCACATTTATTTCACAACTAACTAATTTTAAAGGTGAGTTTAGAGTTTGAGAGGGGATGTATATGGTAAGTTAAGAAATGAATAATAGAATTGGAATTCCTTTTGTTGAAGTTGTGTTTATTATTTTCTGTTTTGGGAGAAATTTAAATGTGAGGAACATGTAAAATAATATGGACTAAGTTTTCACGAAAATTTAAGGTGTACTGGTAAACATAAGGAATACTTTAAGGGTTTGAGGTTGCACTCAGTAATGCAAATACATTCAGCATCAGTGAGGCTGGTTGCCCTTGCTGGAGTGTAGTGAGTCACCCAGGTTACACATGTTGCTGGTCTCAGAAAGCTGTTTGGTATTGCTCTGGTGATTTTACATTTGCATTAGATGGAAAGGGGGAGCCATTTTTTTGTATGCAGAAGCAGACTCTTAGCACAGAGCCAGCTGCTTATCCTGTGGAATCATGCACAGTATTTACAACCGAGTGGGGTTTGAGGTTTCAGTCAGTAATGCAAATACATTCAGCATCACTAAGGCTGGTTGCCCTTGCTGGAGTGTAGTCAGTCACCCAGGTTACACATGGTGCTGGTCTGAAAAAAGCAGTTTGGACATGTGCTTTTATCAGAATCTGAAAAGTGGATTCATAATGTGTCAGTCTGTAAAAGTGTTTATCACTTGCCAAAAAAAAGAGTAGTAAGTGTGCTTTCAAATTGGCAAAGAAATTTCGTTTTGTGACTAATGTGAAAACATGACTCTGTGTGCAAATAGGAATTACAGGCAGAGATTTGTTGCGTATTGCTCTGGTGATTTTACATTTGCATTAGATGGAAAGGGGGAGCCATTTTTTTGTATGCAGAAGCAGACTCTTAGCACACAGCCAGCTGCTTATCTTGTGGAATCATGCACAGTATTCACAACCGAGTGGGGTTTGAGGTTTCAGTCAGTAATGCAAATACATTCAGCATCACTAAGGCTGGTTGCCCTTGCTGGAGTGTAGTCAGTCACCCAGGTTACACATGGTGCTGGTCTGAAAAAAGCAGTTTGGACATGTGCTTTTATCAGAATCTGAAAAGTGGATTCATAATGTGTCAGTCTGTAAAAGTGTTTATCACTTGCCAAAAAAAAGAGTAGTAAGTGTGCTTTCAAATTGGCAAAGAAATTTCGTTTTGTGACTAATGTGAAAACATGACTCTGTGTGCAAATAGGAATTACAGGCAGAGATTTATTGCGTATTGCTCTGGTGATTTTACATTTGCATTAGATGGAAAGGGGGAGCCATTTTTTTGTATGCAGAAGCAGACTCTTAGCACACAGCCAGCTGCTTATCTTGTGGAATCATGCACAGTATTCACAACCGAGTGGGGTTTGAGGTTTCAGTCAGTAATGCAAATACATTCAGCATCACTAAGGCTGGTTGCCCTTACTGGAGTGTAGTCAGTCACCCAGGTTACACATGGTGCTGGTCTGAAAAAAGCAGTTTGGACATGTGCTTTTATCAGAATCTGAAAAGTGGATTCATAATGTGTCAGTCTGTAAAAGTGTTTATCACTTGCCAAAAAAAAGAGTAGTAAGTGTGCTTTCAAATTGGCAAAGAAATTTCGTTTTGTGACTAATGTGAAAACATGACTCTGTGTGCAAATAGGAATTACAGGCAGAGATTTATTGCGTATTGCTCTGGTGATTTTACATTTGCATTAGATGGAAAGGGGGAGCCATTTTTTTGTATGCAGAAGCAGACTCTTAGCACACAGCCAGCTGCTTATCCTGTGGAATCATGCACAGTATTCACAACCGAGTGGGGTTTGAGGTTTCAGTCAGTAATGCAAATACATTCAGCATCACTAAGGCTGGTTGCCCTTGCTGGAGTGTAGTCAGTCACCCATGTTACACATGGTGCTGGTCTGAAAAAAGCAGTTTGGACATGTGCTTTTATCAGAATCTGAAAAGTGGATTCATAATGTCTCAGTCTGTAAAAGTGTTTATCACTTGCCAAAAAAAAGAGTAGTAAGTGTGCTTTCAAATTGGCAAAGAAATTTCGTTTTGTGACTAATGTGAAAACATGACTCTGTGTGCAAGTAGGAATTACAGGCAGAGATTTATTGCGTATTGCTCTGGTGATTTTACATTTGCATTAGATGGAAAGGGGGAGCCATTTTTTTGTATGCAGAAGCAGACTCTTAGCACACACCCAGCTGCTTATCCTGTGGAATCATGCACAGTATTCACAACCGAGTGGGGTTTGAGGTTTCAGTCAGTAATGCAAATACATTCAGCAACACTAAGGCTGGTTGCCCTTGCTGGAGTGTAGTCAGTCACCCAGGTTACACATGGTGCTGGTCTGAAAAAGCAGTTTGGACATGTGATGTTTTCAGAATCTGAAAAGTGGATTTAAAATGTGTCAGACTGTAAAAGTACTTATCACTTGCCAAAAAAGTAGTAGAAAGTATGCTTTGCAATTGGCAAAGAAATTTTGTTTTCTGCCTAATTTCAAACCATGACTCTGTGTGCACACAGGAATTGTTTTTAGGTATTTAATTTGTGATGGTGTTATTGTGATTTTCACTTGTAGGAAAGGGGTACATAGTATTTTAAGATTTGAAAAGATCATAAAAAATGTAGTAATATATTTAAATAAAATAAAGGAATTTTTTTTTAGTTTTTTTCAGGTATTGCTGAAGAGCAGTGAACAAAATTTAAGATGCCTACAAAATCCAGACTAAAGAAAGACCACAAAAAAAAACTATATTTGAAGACAACTGGAGGACCTAAGTTAGTTGGAGATGCTCATGTTGGGAAAAAGAACAAGTCTTCTGGTAAGCAGACAAAATATTTTTTAAAGAACATCTTCAAAAAAAGGAAAAATGTACAAAATGTCTGTACTGGAAAGAATGTTTTCAATAGAAAAAAACAGGAAAAAATTGAGAATTTAGTTAATGCAAATATACCTTCTGCAACAACAAAGATTAACTTAAACAGAAAAACAGCGTTTAAAGAGATACGTAGAAAAATGTTATGTCCAATTTGATAAAGGATGTGAAGAAATATAAGCAAAAGGCAAAATATTACAAGAGAAAAAAAGAAATTGAAGCCATTGCAGCAAAGGCATTAGAATTAAAAAGGAAACTATTCATTTTAATTTTGAATAGGATGCGTACATTAGATAAAATGGTTAATGTACTGAAATCACAAAGCAAAAGGAAAAGAGTAGTGAACAGAACAAACTTTTGTAAAGTGTTTTTAGGAAAATGGATGCATAGTTCAAGTAGTGAACCTTTTTTTAATGAAGAGAGTTATTTTCAAAGTAATAGTTTGCTGCATGCAGTTGACACCAGAGGTCGTGCTTATGAAGTGAAAAATGGTTGCATAATGGAGAAGGAGATAATGGTTCCAAGAGATGAGGTACAAGTGATGGCGGATGAGGCTATGGGGAGACGTCCTAAAGCCCCAGTGTACACTTGGAATTGTAGTAGTATTTGCACTGTGCGTCAGGAATCTATTGATAAATTTCGTGAGTTTCTAAGAGAATATAGTAAAAAAAGTGTAAAACAGAAGATTAAGGTGCTTCAAAGTCTAGATCCATGCAGAGTGAGAGAGAATACTGGTTTGCAGGGTCATTCTCTGGCTTGTCTATCTAGAAAAGTGTGTAATAGTGTTTTCCATCATTTTAGGATGCTGGCTGTTCATCATACTGAAATGAGAAAGTTTGTGAGACGGTTGTATTTTGCTAAAAGTCCAGCAATAAAGTTAGATGAATTGAATAGGGCTCTGTTCCGTGGATCGGTATCAGATGTAGAGAAGGTTGTTGATGAAATTCAGTTTTGTTACTTTGGTCCTGAACAAAACAGTGCAGAAAAGGACACAGTAAATGAGGAAGAAGTGGAAGAGAATGTAGAACCCTCCGTAAGTAAGACATTTAATGATCACATAACAAAATTTGAAAAAATCTTTAATGAAAGACCAAATATTACTTGTATTTGTTGCCACAGAACTCATTATAGAAAACAAACTAGGAATGTGGATCTCTACAGAAAGAGTGAAAATGAAGATAATTATAAGTGGAAAGATTTTGTCACATATATATTTCTAGAAAATTGTTTTGAATTGGGTGAAGATCAGCGTATTTGTAAATACTGTTACAACAAGTTAGAGGAAAATAGAATGCCGACCAGAGCTGTACATAATAATTTAGAATTGGATGTTATTCCTGCCGAACTTTCTGAATTAAATACATATGAGTCTATACTTATTCAATGTGTTCATCCGTTCCAGACCATAGTACGTATGGAGCCCAAAACTGGTAAATTACCTCCTTCAGATTTACTGAGAGGTTTAAAAGGTAGAGTGGTGTATTTGCCCTTGGATTTGAAAAAAAATATGGAAACTATTGATGCAGATACTTTGGAAACTGAACCATTAGTTATTCTGGTTAATGGTGTACCTACAAAGAATAAGAAGATTTGGCAGGAGCTGGTAAATGTACGGAAAGTACAAAGAGCAAATTTGTATTTGAAAAGGAATAACAAATGGTATGAATCAATTTATATAGAAGAAGAAGAAGAAGATTTACAAGAAGACACAGAAACACCAACTGGACAAATTGAAAAAGTGGACAAGTCAAAGGAAGAAGAAATTTATGAACATTTTAGCATACATCCTCTACATGCAAAAGAAGCTATGGGAGACAATATTGATCTGTTTCAGATGAAGAAAGCAAAAGGAACTCCCGTGAGTGTATGGGAGGAGAGCTTGGAAGCTCAATGTTTTCCCCAGCTGTTTCCTAAAGGAAAAGGAGGACGATACGATGAACGTCCAGAACAGATTCCAGCTTGTGAGTATCGGACTACAAGACTATATGCAGAAGATCCCAGATTTCGACAAAGTATTCCTTATTTGTTCCATCTTTTATTTGAAAGCGACTTGTCTGCATTATCATATGCAGTAAATCACATTTTAAAAAGTGGAGTACATTTACAAAATGTGTCTGCTAAGGATTTTATGGAGAAAGTGCAGCACCGAGATGATCATTTGGAAACACAACTGATCAATCTGATGGCTTGTCAGCGTAGGACAAATGAATATTGGTACCGACGCCATGGTGAATTAAAATGCATGTTACGGAATTTAGGAACACCAACATGGTTCCTTACCCTAAGCTGTGCCGAGTACGCTTGGGATGATTTACTGGATTTTCTACGAGAGGCAAATTCAAACATTAAAAACATCGAATACAAGACAGCAGGAGAACTGTGCTCATTGGATCTGGTTAATGTTTGCAGATATTTCAATCATAGATTTGAGGCTATGATGTCCTTCATCTGCAATAAAAAAAATCCACCTCTTGGAGAAGTAGTGGATTTCTTTTGGAGAAAAGAGTACCAGGCAAGAGGTGCTCCTCATATTCATATGCTGTTGTGGATCAAGGATGCCCCAAAGTTTGGAACAGATACTGATGAAGCAGTGTTATCTTACATTGAAGAATATACAACATGTGCTATACCAAAAAGCACAGAAGAGAAAAAGTTAAAGGAGCAAGTTTTACGTTTCCAAAGTCATCGGTGTGGAAAATACTGTCGACGGAAATACAAGAGCAAAGAAAAATACTACACTAAATGTCGATTTGGATTTCCTAGACCTGTTCTTTCAAATGGAAGAGTAAACAGTTTTATGTCATCTGTGAGACATACTATTACAAGAAAATCACCTAAGAATACCTACAACCTAAAAAGAAAAGAAGAATCAAAAAATATAAATGACTACAACCCAGTCATTTTATCCATGTGGAATGCTAACATGGATATACAGTATGTAGCTGACAATTCCATTGCTGTTGCTCGATATGTAACGTCTTACATTACTAAATCTGAGAAAACGGAATTGAAGGAAATGTGGGAAGAGATTTCTCACGAGAAGACTGTCAGTAAGAAGCTGTACAGTTTCAGTTTAAAGATGTTTTCGCATCGAGAAATTGGATCCTACGAATGTTCAGATAGGTTATCTTCTGCAAGTCTCTACTCGAAATCAAGAAGAATAATTTGGGCAAGTTTAGGCCTTGCAGCAATGAGAAATCGGGTACTGAAATCTGTTGGAGAAATTGAATATTTGGCCGAGAATGACCCAGAAAGTACAGATATTTTGAAATCAAACATGTTGGACACATATTATCCCAAGAGAAGTCAACATCTGGAGAACATGTGTCTCTATGAAGTGCTGCAGAACTACATTTATTCACGGAAAGCCGCAGAAGACATTAAAAATGGAAAATATAAAGTCATTGGTGAGGAAGGATGTTTGGTGAAGCAAACAAAAGGAAGTTTGATAAATCACCGGAAGCTGAGTTGCGACACTACTGACAAAAAGGAATTTTACTACTTGGCTCTTTTACAGCTGTTTAAACCATGGCGTACAGAGGATAAACTACTGGGAGAATTTCAAAGCTATGAAGATTCATTTAATGCTTGCAAAGACAGCATACAATGCAATACATTCACAACTTATCTGCAAATGTTAAATGAAGAAATTGAACAGGAAACTACAATTGCAGCAGAAGTAGCTAGAGACAGTTCTCAGGACAGCCAAAGTTCAGGAACACTCAGTCAAGATCCCCTAGGACAACCAATCGTTGAAAATGAAGCATCAATAGCCATGAATGAAGTGGAAACGGCTATGAATCAAGCTCAAGAAGAATTTATAGACTTACAAAATTTGGAAAGACAACTGAACGAAGGGCAGCAACAAATTTATGAAGAGATCAGAAACAAAATTGATCACGGATTTCTACATGAAATAAAAGAGTGCTCATGCACATCATTTCATCCAATCAGGATGTATGTAAGCGGACAAGCTGGAACTGGAAAAAGTTTCCTAATAAAAGTCATCAGAAGCTACCTACAGCAAAAAACGGATTCTACTTTGTCTTGTGTGGTTACTGCTCCAACTGGGTTAGCAGCATATAACATAAAAGGAATCACCTTACATCGTTTGCTAATGTTACCAGTGGAGCATGAGAACAAAATACAATACAACAAGCTAACTGGAGAAGCATGCTTGGAAGTTTCAAGAGTATTGAAGAAGATGCAAGTTCTCATTATTGATGAGGTGAGCATGGTATCAAACTTAATGCTTGCCTTTGTGCATTTAAGAATGCAGCAAATTCTAAGGACAGACTATGACGTGTTATTTGGTGGAAAACATGTCATTGTATTTGGGGATCTTCTACAGCTTACTCCAGTTAAAGGACAACCAGTGTTTAATACTGTGACACATGAAGACACAAAGAAGTCATTGGGAAGCATCGGTAATGCAAATATTTGGTCCTTCTTTGAGTACAAGGAACTTACTACTAATATGAGGCAAGCAAACGATGAAGAATATGGAAGTATTCTGAAAGATATCAGGATTGGACTACTCACAGAAGTTGGCAAAAAAGCATTACAGAGTCGGCTGCTACATAATTTATTTCCAAAAGAAGAAATAGTTGCAGAGAAGATATACAAGAACATTGCAGAAAAGAAAAGTGTCATCTGCTTAATGCCAACTCTACGTGAATGCTCAATATTCAATGAGGAGCTTTTAAAATTGGAAAAGGAAGATATCAGGAAATTGGAAGCAGTGGACAAAATTGAAGATGGAAGAATTACTATCACATTAACAGGCACACTGAAAAATAAATTGGATTCACTAGAGAAGAACATTTCCAAAACAGCTGGATTAGAAAAAAATCTATATGTTTGCATGAACTGTAGAGTATTTTTAAGGAGAAATTTGGATGTTGAAAAGGGTTTAGTTAATGGAGCTATGGGAAGAGTTGTGGGTTTTATTAATTATCAGAAAAAAGATGAAATTGAATGTTTAAAAATAAAATTTGATCAGATAGAAGAAGTTAAAGATATTTGTCGTTGTTCAGTTCGTTTCATGCTTGTGAAAGACTTATATGTACGTAGGAAGCAGTTTCCGTTTTCTCTAGCATATGCTGTAACTATTCACAAGTCTCAAGGATTGACTGTAGATTGTGCTTTTGTGAACATTGGTTCAACTGTGTTCAAAGAAGGTATGGCTTATGTAGCTTTGTCACGAGTGAAAACATTATCTGGTTTATTCATGATAGACTTTGATGACTCTAAAGTTAGTGCTGATACAAATTGTGTAAAGGAGTATAATAGATTAAGAAGAAGCTATGCTCCTCATTTAGGTCAGTATCCTGTGTTGGAGAAACGTGTAGTTTCTCGTAAAAGGAGAAATGAGAATATCTGTAATGAAGATGTAGAGAGGAGGAAAAAAAAGAGGAGTGATGTAATTGCAAGCAAAAAGAAAAAGGAAAATGAGGAACAGGTTGTAGGATGTCATTTTGAAAATAGCTCTGGTGTCAACTGCTACGCTAATGTAGTGCTGAATGTTGCTTTTTATCTGGAAAGTGTGCAAGAGCAGATAATAGTAAATCAGGGAAAAAGATTCTGTTCTGAGTTGAGTCTCCTTTTTCAAAAGCTGAGTAATGATAAAACTCAAATAGAAAGTGCTAATGAAATTAGAAAACTTTTAGATGTATGTTCAGGACGAACACAGTTTTCTCAAAATGTACAGCAAGACGCACAGGAATTCTTGATGTTTTTTCTTCAGGTACTGGAAGAAGAAGGGGTTCCCATTGATAATTTTTTTGGTCTCTCTTATAAATGGGAACATAGTTGTGAAAACTGTTACAATATATGTGGCTCTAATATTGATTCTGAAAGGTTTATTTATTTAACATTGCCAGAAAGTAAAACAGTCACTTTTGCTAAATTAGTTAAAGATGCTAATCATAGCATGGAATGCAGTGAGTGTAAATCTGAAATGTTTTCAACGTTAATTTTAAAGGAATACGGACAATATGTAATTTTAATGATGCAACGATGTAAAGCTGATGGTTCAAAATTAGAACCTTTAATAAAGAAGTTTACAGGACAGCAATTATCAATTTCAGGAAAAACTTTTGGTAACAGTTGCAATAATTTTCCATGAAGGACCTACTGTTACTTCTGGACATTACACAGTTTATCTTAAATGTGAAAAAGGCTGGACACTGTGTAATGATTCCCAATTGATTTTCAAGCAACGTTTGCCTTTTGATTTAGCAAATTCCTATCTAATCTTCCTGAAACCAAAATTTTAGAGAGAATTGGCAAGATGTGTACAATACAATTTTACAATTTTATTGGATTACCATTGGAATTTTCTTAAAAAATGATTTTACAAATTATCATTTGGCCTAATGGAAAGGTAACCAATTGTAATGTGGACTTTTTAAATTTTTTATGAAACTTTGGAAAACCAAAAATGTAGACAAAATCGGTAACATCTGTACAATTTAAAATTTTGGAATGTTATTGGATTGCCATTGGAAATTTATTCAAAAAAGATTTTTAAAATTACTATTTGGCCATGAGGAAAACTAAACAATTGTATTGTGGACTTATTTAATTATTAATTTATCTTTCGGAAACCAAAATGTTACAAACAATCGGTGAGATCTGTACAATTTAAACTTTAGATTTTTATTGGATTACCATTGGAAATTTAATCAAAAAAGAATTTTAAAATTACTATTTGGCCTAAAGGAAATGGAACCAGATGTATTGTGGAGTTATTTGAGATATATTTTTGTGATAATACTTCTGAAACAAAAATGTCAGACGGTATTTTAAAGAAATAAGTATTGATATTAGATGATATTTTTTAAGAATATTATGGATTTCTATAATGTTATGTTTCAGTGAGAAGAGATTCTGGGCTTTTTTAAAACAATCTTTGAGATTGTGCGCTATATAAGAGCATATACAATACAATACAATTGTTATTTTTTTTTTACCCGCTGTTAAATGATGAATGCAATTGCTTTCACAATTTATAGTGAAATGCAATATATTCTGAAAACAGCAAAAAAAAGGCAAAACATTTTTGGGGGAAAATATGTAAATATGTGTACTGTATTATAAAATGTTTTATTAAATATTAATACTTTTTTCTTTTTTTTCAGATTGAGATAGAAAATTTTCGAAAACTTGAACCATTTTTAAAGCAATAAAAATTAAATTTTAATTAATAAATAATTTTTGTAGTGGGTATGGTAAGTCAACAATTTCATGTTCCCTTTCTTCCACTTCTCAACAATCACATTTTCAGTTTATCATTGTAGTCTCTCAAGGACCTTGTAATGTGATAATTGATTTTTAGTGTTTTTTAAAAAAAAAAAAAAAAATTACGCGTACGGTAAAAAAAAAAAAAAAAAAAGTTTTAAAAAATATATTAAAAAAAGTTAAAAGGTAAGGTTGGCTCTTAAAAGAGCCGTTGTGTTCATGCAGGGACAGAGGAAAGAAAGAGTGGGAATATTAGTCTCTACGACAAATGTGCTGATCTATTAAATTGTTCACTAGGGCAACACTGGTCTCCCTATGAGCAATTAGATCATGACAAGTGGCGCACCGAACTAAAACCCTCGAAAACCGATGGTTGATTTCCAGAGGACGAGAAAAAGGAGATGCTCCCCCCACAGATGAAGGGCTCAGCTGACCTGCCGAAGATGGACTCGGCACTGCAGATGATGGACCAGGCTGAGCTGCTGTGGATGTGCTTGGTTGACTTACTGAAGGGTTACCTTCAGTATGTCGAGCAAATGTTCTACCGTGTACATCTTGAAGGTGTCTCAACATGGTGTGATTCCCGAAGGAATACTTCTTGTTGGGATTCCCTCTTGAAAGTACACGGCCACAAAGCTTACAAGTCACTAAGGGTGCATTTACCTTTTTCTTGTCCTCTGGAAAAGAAAAATACTCCCATATGAAAGAGCTCTTTTGTTTCCTCCTTCTCTGCCTCAAGGTAGTGCTGCTAGCCTCACTCTCAGAAGAGCTCTGCTGTTCTGCCATCGTATCACATAGACAACCCGGCTCCTTCTCCTAAGGGATCACAAGCAGAAATGAGGGGAATGGGTGTGGTGTAGGAGAGTTCTAGAACTGAAAGTAGTAAAAACCAATCAAAAGTCTTGTTTCTTGATCACATGACCCAACGTGCACGTACGTTACGCTTACGGTGCGCTTACGGAGCGCTTACGGCAAAAGTACGCATGCGCGTAAAAAAGACACGCGCACGCGCGCATGCGCAAAACAGGCACGCCCCTTCACTTCCGCGTAACATGCGCGTGCAGCGTACGCGTTACGCGCCGCGTACGCGCGACGTACGTCTACGCAAATTGCGTAAATGAACGCAAACAGCGTAGAAATCTAACGTAATGAAAGCAAGACGTGCGCTTACCGTACGCGCACGTTAAAAAAAAAAGAAAAAAAAAAGAAAAAAAAAAACAATATGTTATACTAATAAATCTTACCTGTTTATTTTATAAAAATGGTAAAAAAAAAAACATATTGTAGAATTTATAAAAATTTAACCATAGTCTTTAAAAAAGGATCGAAAATTATCATAAAAATATGTAAAAAAAAATGGAAAAAAAAAATTCGCATTTAAAAAACCTTGCAAATTCACTGAAAAAACCATGGGTTTCACACACGTTATAGTTAGGAATTAGCATTTAAAAAACCTTAGAAATTCAATGAAAAAACCAAAGGTTTCACACATGTTATAGTTAGCTGGACATTTCACTCGTAAAAAACCAATGAAATTTCCCCGTTATAGTTAGTTCAGCTAACTATAACTCGCGCGCCCGCAATGCACTGCTGATGACGTCACATATTACATCACTCATGACATGGTCACTGACATCACTCATGACATCACTGATGACATCTCAAATGACATCACTGATGACATCATCCTTGTGATAGAGTGGCAGACCTCCTCTCACCCTAATATAACCTTTGATACACACATACAAAAATAGAAACAAACATTTTCAAAAAAATGGACATACCAATATCAGTTACAACAACCTATTCAGTAATTCTTAGAACCACATACACATCCACTCATTCACCAACAGTCCTATACAGTCATTCATACATGCACTCACTCTTCATATGTACTCATACACCTATACATCCTGTGACACAATGCCACTCATCCATAGAGTTACTCACACATAGTCACTCATGCTAATAAAGAAACAAACATACATGTATTAGCTTATACAGTTATACACACACCACCACACTTACTTCTACGGAAACTTACACATAGTTAGTCTAAAAAACAAACACTTATAGAAACACATACCTATTCATACAGGAACTCTTTCAATCTCTCACTGTCACATATACTCACTTATATACACCAATATTCACATATACTAGTTTAATAGATATGTAGTTACTCATAAAGACACTATTGAGACAGTCATTCACTCACTAACACACCCATACACACACTCATCCACCCATACAGTCCTGCACACATGTTGTCTTCAACACATACAAAGAGTGAATCACTCATTCATGCACCAATGCACTACATAATACCCCACACCAAACCATACAGACACTCAGACTGATACTTAAAAAAAGAACTATTTACCTATATAGATACCCATGAAGCTACTCACCAACCCATGCAGCCACTTATACACAAAGTGAGAGACTGATACAGATATTTTCATATTTAAACATTACTCAGTAAGTCATGTATTCACTATAATACCCTTAATCAGTCAGTTACACAACATTTTTTTCAAAAAAAACATCCATTTAAACAATTATATACCCATTTATTCTTCCATTAACCTTGAGATATACATAAATATAAAACATATTTAATTTTCAGAAAAACACACATTCACTGGATGATGGCATCAGTGATGTCATCAGTGATGTCATTTGAGATGTCATCAGTGATGTCATGAGTGATGTCAGTGACCATGTCATGAGTGATGTAATATGTGACGTCATCAGCAGTGCATTGCGGGCGCGCGAGTTATAGTTAGCTGAACTAACTATAACGGGGAAATTTCATTGGTTTTTTACGAGTGAAATGTCCAGCTAACTATAACATGTGTGAAACCTTTGGTTTTTTCATTGAATTTCTAAGGTTTTTTAAATGCTAATTCCTAACTATAACGTGTGTGAAACCCATGGTTTTTTCAGTGAATATATATATATATATATATATATCCTACTGGCAGTCGCCAGTAGGTAGTTATAGTTAGGACCTATTTTCCATAGGAGATCCGCAATATTCTATTTGGAATAACGTTGGCGCCGAATGACGAATCTTCACAAAATTTCCAAACTTTTGGCCAGTTCCGGTCCGCTCCTATCCTGAAAATTTCACGGTGATTCGTCAAGCGGGGGCCGAGAAAAAAGGGGGGTCCCAAAACGCCTTTTCCCCATGCATTTTCCCATAGGACCTGTTGACGCAGCTACAGCCCGAACTGCTGAACGGAATTACACCAAATTTGGCAAAGAGGCAGTCCTCAGTTCAGACTCATGCCTTTTGCTTAAATGGTGTAAATCTGTTCAGTAGTTCCTGAGAAAATTTGAGTTAAAAAGAAAGATATATCTGGGCGGAGCCTAACCACACATCTCATCAGGAGATCTGATTGGCTGTCAGTACTTCATCCAAGAAGTGTTGGCAGCCATCTTGGGACCAATATACATGATAGCACCTCATTAAAAAGCATTGCAGTTAATAGAAGGTTTTAAGACTTTAGTTACATTATAAATTATTTGTTGATGGTACCATACTCATTTTAGGAATTGTGGTGTGTTCTAAGGTGATTTTACCATGTGAAAAAGCTTTCTGCTGTGATATCATTAATCATGTTTGAGAGAAAACTATTTTCTCATGTTTTTCCCACAGAGGTTTGGAAGGTGATCTATAAGCTAAACTGAGAGCATATTTTCTGTAAATTCACATTATATTTCTCAGTCATGTGAGAATGAAGTCTGACATTCTCAGTAAAACATGTACATCCAACAAGGGCAGAGACTGTCAGTTGATTCCTTTGTGTTCTACTGCAGCTTCCCAGAGTGTTCTAAAGAACAACTAGAGCACTAACAGTCCTACTTATGACAAACGTATTGCACACCTGAAGCCATCTTGATTGGAATAAAGTGGTAACTCTTAAAACATTTAATTTGAAAAGGAACAAAATGAGGGGGTTAATCTTGCCATAGAAAGTATGATTAGTGCTGCAGAAAGAAAAATTAGGGCACATTTTGAGTGACTTCTCAAATCCTCTTCTATTTCTGACATGCAGACTGAAACATGCACTTTCAATACCAGCAGCAGACTTGCCTGGTAAGCAGGAGCTTTACTACAGTGATCTAATGAGCAACTAGAGTGCTAACATTCAGAATTTATGGCAAATGTGTGACACATCTGAATTTCTTCTTGATTAAACCAAAGTAAAAAACTGAAAGTATTTCCTACTGAGGAGACTGCAGTAAATGAGGAAATTAGGAAACTTCATAACAAATAAATCTCCCAAGATGGCCACCAGAGACAAAAGAGCCCAAATGCAGCACAAATTACACCCAGATGTAGCCCACATGTAGCCCAATGACAGAAGTGTGCAAAACACTTATGTTTTGTGTATTTGTGTTTACCTGCAGACTTGTCAGGTATTGGAGTGCTTTACATGAGCATTGGTTACATCACACAAGATCAAATTCATTTTGGTAGTAGACATGGGGATTTTAAGTGATTTGACCAGAATCACAGAATGTTGAGCTGAAGCAGAAACTGCAATCTGGTTCCCCAGTTGCAAAGTCTGCAGCTCTGGAAGTAACACCACATCCTCTCCCCTGAGTGCAACATTTAATCAAGTGGTCAACTGGACAAAAATACATAAAGATTACAAATAATTTAAAAGTTCTTGGTCGCTATTTGAAACTCAGAAAATATGTCCTCATTTTAGTTTTTTAGAGCACTAACCATAATTTTGATGCAAATAAGACCCTCTCATATATGTAAGTTCTAAAGGAAATGCTCCAGGTATTACCGTTTTGATTACATCAAGATGACGTCAGGCGTTCCACACTTTTGTAATAAATATAGAATGTTAGCAATCTAGTTGTTCATTGGGATACTGTTGAGAGGCAGAGGCCAGGGGCATGGACTCTGAAAATTGAAGGCAGGTAGGAGAGTGCAGAGGCAACAATTTGACCACACTGGGCAGGCAGGTAGGGCAGTGGCAGCACAACAGACTATGGAGGGCAGTGGAAAGGGGGGCTGGGGCAACAAACCAACAATACAGGACTGGCAAGAAAGGCTGTGGCAATATAATAGACCATTGTGGGCAGAAGGAAGAGGCAGTGGTAGTACAACCATACATGCCAAAAGACCCGTTTCAGTCAGGAAACATCCAATGTTTTTAAGCTCAAATGGGCTTTATTTGATCTGTCTCCTATCTACAATCTCCTCTTTTTCAATGTAACTCAAAGGGGAAAATCAATACCCCAGTTTTTTTTTCAAAATCTCCCTCTTACCAAGTTCAAAATGTTCGCAAGTATGGTACATTGGATCATGATAGGCAGGAGGAATTGGGGTAGGGACATGGACTCGGATAACAGAGGACAGGAGGGACATAGAGAGGTGCACCAAACTGACCCTACAGGGCCAACATCAGGGTTTGCAGCAGGTGCTTTACTTACCTGGGAGTCCGGATATACCACGATGTCGTGAATCTCTTGGACGGTAATGTGGGGCGGTGTATAAGGGCCTTGAAGGGGTGCATGGCCTTCTGGGCTGCCCTACCGCTATCGGTGCTGGGCCGGGTTGCGTTGCTGAAGATGGTGGCTCTGCCCCGACTGCTCTATTATTTCCGCACACTGCCAATATGGATCCCGCAGAGGATCTTCAAAGAATTGAAGTCGCAGGTCATCGGCTTCCTATGGGGGACGGGACGGCGAAGGGTAGCCCTGACAACTCTGACGCGGCCTAAACTAGAGGGGGGACTAGCGGTCCCCGATTTTGAATTATACTACCTGGCGGCACAGCTACAAGTGCTGACACAGAATGTTGCCAGAGTGTTCAGAGGCCCGGAGCAGGGACGGGGGACTGGCATCCAGAGGCATGTCCTGTCCTACATAGTCATGCAACAGAAATTGGACCTGAGAGATTTATCCATCGAGGAGTGGACTCTCCGGCTATGCTGGCAGAGGGGTATGAGGAGGGCGAAGACGGTGAGACCTTATGCACCGGAGATCCCGCTGGGGATGTTGACGGCACTGCTGTATGGAGGCGACTGGTCCCCGCTAGCGGAGTGGGAAGAGCTGGGGCTGCAGATGGTGGGGGACCTCTACATAGACGGGGCGCTGGCCCCCTTCGGGGTTTTGCAGGAGCAGTTTGGCCTCCCGGATGGGAGTGATCTCCTGCACGCGGCGGTGAGCGCGGCGATACAAAAATACTGGAGAGAGGGGCTGGCGGAACCCTCTGCGGCCCTGACCTGTCAGTACGTGGTGATGGCGGCGGGAACGATTAAGGCGGTGACATGCCTACAGGCTAGATTGCTGCAGGAGGGGCTGGAGCCGCTGGCGGCATTGAAAGAGCGGTGGGAGGACAGCATAGGCAAACCCATTCCGGACACGATCTGGAGCCACATCCTGCGGAGGACATGGAAGGGTAGCGGGAATGCCCGCTTTCAGCAGGTGCATTTCTTCATCCTCCATAGGGCATATTTGACCCCGGGAAAGATTAGCCGGTACTTTAAGGTGCGGGAGGCCGCTTGCCCGTGCTGCTTCACACTGGGAGCTGAACTAGATCATATGCTGTGGGGGTGCCCGAAGCTTGGGTCGTACTGGGCTGAGGTAGGAGAGATCTTGAATACTATCACTGACCGGGAGGTGGAGTTTGACATGGGGGCGTGTTTGTTGCTTTGGTTCCCTCACACAGCAAAGACGAAAGTGACGAGCAAATTCATTGACTTGGGGCTCATGTTGGCTCAGAGAGAAATTACATGGCACTGGAAGTCCCGGGAGGGCCCGTCAGTCGGGCGGTGGATATCCGAGTTGTTAAAATGGTCTAGATGCGAGAGTGAGGTTAGACGGCGGCAGGCGACTAAGGCAGATAATGAAAAGGGGTTGGAGTGGGTGAGGGCTTGGGAGATGATCGGGCAGGCCCTGCAGGATAGCCGGCTCGAGCGGGCGGAACGGGAGCGCGAGGAGAGCGGAGTTCCTTGAGGCTGGGGAAAATAGACGTAACCTCCGACGGATGGCACGCATTAGAGTTAGGGACCACTGGAGGGGCCTACATCAGCAGCAGTTGGGGGGTGGGGTGGGCGGGGGGGGAGTTCCTGAGGTAGGAGGGTAGTGTTATATTGAGTTGGATGGGGAGAGAATCTGATTGGACAGAAAAGCAGAGGCTCTCAAGGGGCATGGAGCCAGCACCGCTATGAGGCGATAGTTGTGTTACTTTGCTTAACTGTCTATATATATGCCGCCCGGCCCCCGGGATGTGGGCTAAATGGCTGTGTGCATTGCTAAACCGAGGGGTGTGATCGGAGATTGTACGGGGGTGTCAATTGCCCCGATGGTTATTTTGCTGAAAATGCTGCAATAAAAACACATGTTTTAAAAAAAAAAAAAAATCGGGGTTTGCAGCAGCACAATACACCACACAGGGCATGCGGGACGGGAGTGCAGCACAACAATCCATAGAAAGCAATAGGGAGGGGACAGGACCATGCACATGGACAACAGAGAACAGAGGGGAAAGAAGCAATGGTAGCTAGCTGACCATAATGGACAGACAGGAGAGAACGCTGCAGCATAACAGACCATAAAGGGCAGGAGGGACGGATCAGGGGCATTACAATGGAACCGACAAGCCAGGAGGGAGGGAATAGGGGTCTGCACATGGAAACAGAGGGCTGGAGGCAAGGGGGCAGGGTGGCAGCAGCAGCAAGATGACCATGGAGGTCAGGCAGGATGGGCACTAGAAACAAGACACACCATGGAGAGCAACAGTGAGACTATGATGGCATACACACAGACCATGGAGGGAAGGGGGAGGGGGTCAGGGGCAGCTAGCGGACCACACTGGGAAGGTGGGAGGGCCATGGCAGCACAGAAGACCATGCATGGCAAGTGGGAGGGTTAGTGGCAGCACAATGGCTATGATGGGCAAGAAGGAGGGTGCAGGGGCATGCACAAAGGACCATGGAGGATAGAAGGGAGGGTGGGTCAGGACCTGGGCACAGACAAGAGAGTTCAGGGGAAGGGGCCTCACAACAGACCACGCAGGGGCAGGCAGGAGGAGCAGTTGCAGCACAACAGACCAGGGAGGGCAGAAGGGTGGGGCAGTAAAATGGACCATGGAGGACAGGAGGAAGGGGATAGGGGCATGGCATGTGGACAGGCAGGGTGGAGGTGACAGGGACAGGTTACAGTCATCTGACAATGCTAGGCAGGTGGGAGGGGAGTGGCAGCTCAACAGAACACTCAGAGTAGATAGGAGTGGCAGGTCCATTGAACATGGTGGGCAAATCGGATGGAACAGGGGCAGCAAGCTAAGCATAGAGGCTATGCAGGAGGTCCATGATGGGCCATAGAATTGGGAAATGGAGGGCAGGAGGAGTGAACTGGTACATCATGCTAAATGGAGGGCAGTGGCAGCACATCAGACCATGCATGACAGGAGGGAGGAGGCTAGTCCATGGATTCAGACAACAGAGGATAGGGAGGAGGTGGATGGGGCAGCAAGCTAACTGTTCAGAGAAGGTGGGTATTAGGAATTTTATTGTTTTAAAAATGTGTGTCTGTGCGAACTACTTAAAATATGAACAAGTATGCAGCATAATCTCACTTTTATTCAGGAAGAAGAGGACGTTTGTGACTGTGACTCCGGGCTCACTTGGCATAAACACCCCCTTACCCTCCAACCCCCCATCGCAAAATGTATTGCCCGTGAAAAGGGTAGGTGGTCGCAGTGTTATATAGAACATAGTCTTGAGAGCATGATTGAAAATGAAAACTAGATATAGTATATGGTATAAACTATGCACCAAAAAGTGTGATGTAAGATGAACCGGGGCGTGAAATAATATGCAATACATTGTGCGCAATGACAGATTCATTGGAGAGTGCGAGATAGCACAGGCACTAGCGCGTGCTATGCGATATGCGACTTGGAGTGTAATATGCACAGGGCAGTGTTGTGTAACCTAACTAGTCTCTAAAGTTGTAATATAAAATATGTGCTGGGGAGTGTAAAGTTGCATATGCACTGTGACAAAGATATGGGTCCCATATTGTAATATGTATGGCATAGCGCTGTGCGTTATAACATAGGCATCGAGGAAGGCATGTTAGATGGGGCAATATAACCCGTGCGAAGGCAAGTGTGGCATGACATATTCACGGGGTGGTGTTACAGTGCACATGGGCTAGAGAGTGTCATAGCATACGCACTAGCTGGTGGAATACAACACAGAGGTGTGTGGCACTCGACGGGCACTGGTGGGTGTAACACAGCATTGGGCTCAGCCAGGAGCACGCTGTGACTCTCAAGTGAGAGAGTAAAATAAAAAGTATTACACATCCGGTGGTGGATGTGTGTTTTATTTACCGTGAGGGGGGTTTCTTGCATTGTTTGGTCAAATTTTTGTCGAATCCCCTTTGAATGGCTTGGTGTGCGTGTGTATTAAATGTGCCCGTCAATAGCTACCCATGTCTGTATAAATAAACGACAAGGGTGTCTACTTGGAGAGTACCCACCGGCAGGGGTGCCGGGATTAGGCACGGTAGGGCGTCAGACACGTCAGAGCTTCACTAGCGGTGTAAATACATTCCACGTGGATTCATTGTATGCATAGTCGCCTTTTAATGAATATCACGCAAATCGTCATGGTGATAGGTACATACGGTTTGTCCAGCATGTCCTTGGTGTTTCTATAAATATATATATTTTTAAAATAATAAAAAACAAAGGCCGGCCCCGGGGGATGGGGACCCCGGAGCCATAAGTGGCCTGAGGAGGGGGACAACGCAGCCCCCCTTCTAAAGTATTAAAAAAAAAAGGCCATGACCCGGGGGTTGGGGTCCCCGGGGCCTATTAAGGCCTTGGGAGGGGGGTCATGCGGCCCCCTTCCAAATGTATTTTTTTCAACAACAAAAAATTAGGGTGCAGACCCTGGGGGATGGGGTCCCCAGGGCCAATAAATTAGAAAAAGAAGGGGAGCCACACAGCCCTCCTTCTTAAAAAAATAAAATAAATAAAAGACCGGCATCGCGCCGGAGGCCACGCCCCCTTCTTGCAGCACTCAGCAAATGCACCCCCTGGCCAGTTGTAAGTTGGGGAATTAATTCCCCTTCAATACTGAGGGTCCCTGAGGGCCAACTAGCCCAACAGGTATCTACAGTATGCGCCAGGGAGCTGCGTTGCAGACAGGTGTTCTGAGGCCACGCCCTCTTTTTACACCTCTATTCAACACAGCTCTGTGGCGTACATAGTGAGCTAGTTTGACCATAGGGACCCTTAGGATTCAAGGGGACTTAATCTCTCAACTCATAACAGCCACAGGGCACGTTTACACAGTGTTGAAGGGAGGGGACGGGGCTTGAGGTGACATGTGCAAACACGCCCTGTGGTGCGTTTTAAGTTGGGGAAATAATTCCCTTTCAATCCTGAGGGACCCTGGGGGCCAACTAGCCCACCAGGTGCTTCCAGTAAGCGCCACTGCTCTGCGTTGCAGAAAGGTAGCACAGGCCGTGCCCCTTTTTACACCTCTCTGCAATGGCACTTACTGGACGTACCTAGTGGGCTATTTTTCCCCTAGGGACCCTCAGGATTCAAGGGGACTTAATCTCCCAACTTAAAACGGCCACAGGAGGTGTTTACACATTGGGGAAGGGAGGGGACGGGGCCTGAGGTGACGTGTGCAAACACGCCTTATGGCGCGTTTAAAGTTGGGGAAATAATTCCCCTTCAATCCTGATGGCCCCTGGGGGCTAACTAGCCCACCAGGTGCTTCCAGTAAGTGCCACTGAGCTGCGTTGCAGAGAGTTGGTCCAGGCCGTGCCGCTTTTTACACCTCTCTGCAACGCAGTTCTGTGGTGCTTACTGGAGGTACCTAGTGGGCTAGTTGGACCCTAGGGACCCTCAGGATTCAAGGGGACTTAATCTCCCAACTTAAAACGGCCACAGGGCGTGTTTACACAGTGGGGAAGGGAGGGGACAGGGCCTGAGGTGACGTGTGCAACCACGCTCTGCGGAGCGTTTTAAGAGGTAGTTTTAATCCCCTGCCCTATTATATACTAGGGGCTTTCAGAGGAGGTCATGCTAATCACAGGGGGACCCCAACGCATAGTGTTCCCTTGTTGTATGTAGGTGTTTTCACTGTATTCTGAGTGTCTTTTAACATAGCACTGGCTCTAGGACTGGTTAGTCAGACTCAGTTACCACCAGTATCTGTCTGAAAAAGTTGAGGGTACAGGATGATTTTGCAACAAGGCTTCTTTCTGCTCTCCTGTTTGTTCTTTCTGCACGTTATCCTTCTTCCTGCACTTTTCTTCATCTTTGAGGACTTCTATTGCTTCTTTCTGCAATTCTTTTTTTTCTTTCTGTGCGTTTTCTCTTCTTTCTTCACATGTCCTATCTCCGTAGGCATAGTTAGAAATTAGCAATTCACTGAAAAATCCATAGGTTTCAGGGGCGTTGTAGTTAGCTGGACTTTTCACTCGTACAAAACCATTGAAATTCCCCCATTATAGTTAGGTCATCTAACTATAACTCGCGCGCCCGCAATGCACTGCTGATGACGTCACATATTACATCACTCATGACATGGTCAGTGACATCACTGATGACATCACTGATGACATCTCAAATGACATCACTGATGACATCATTCTTGTGATAGAGTGGCAGACCTCCTCTCCCCCTAATATAACCTTTGATAAACACATTCAAAAATAGAAACTAACATTTTCAAAATAATGGACATACCAATACCAGTTACAACAACCTATTCAGTAATTCTAAGATCCACATCCACTCATTCACCAACAGTCCTATACAGTCACTCATACATGTACTCACTCATCATATGTACTCATACACCTATACATCCTGTTACACAATGCCACTCATCCATAGAGTTACTCACACAAATCGTCTAATAAAGAATCAAACCTACATTTACTTGCATATACAGTTATACACACACCACCACACTTACTTCTACAGAAACTTACACATACTTAGTCTTTTAAACAATCACTTATAGAAACACATACTTATTCATACAGGAACTCTTCCAATCTCTCACTCTCACATATACTAGTTTAAAACATATGTAGTTACTCATAAAGACACTATTGAGACAGTCATTCACTCACTAACACACCCATGCACACACTCATCCACCCATACAGTCCTGCACACATGCTGTCTTCAACACATACAAACAGTAAGTCACTCATTCATGCACCTATGCACTACATGATACCCCCACCGAACCATACAGACACTCATACTGATACTCAAAAAAACAACTAATAACCTTTATAGACACTCATGCAGCTACTCACCAACCCATGCAGCCACTTATACACAAAGTGAGAGACTGACACAGATATTTATATATTTAAACATTACTCACAAAGCCATGTATTAACTAAGATACACTTAATCAGTCAGTTATACAATCAATTTTTCAAAAACAAATCATTCATTTAGACACTTATATACCCATTTTCTCTTCCATCAACCTTGAGATATACATATATAAAACATATGTAATTTTCAGAAAAACACACATTCACTGGATGATGTCATCAGTGATGTCATGAGTGGTGTCACTGACCATGTCATGAGTGATGTAATATGTGACGTCATCAGCAGTGCATTCCGGGCGCCCAAGTTATAGTTAGCTGAACTAACTATAACAGGGGAATTTCAATGGTTTTGTACGAGTGAAAAGTCCAGCTAACTATAACGCCCCTGAAACCTATGTTTTTTTCAGTGAATATATATATATATATACACACACATACACGTGTTACCATCCTTGTGGGGACTAACCTTTCCCAATGTTTTATCACACTATAAACAGAAAATTGTTCAGAAAAAAATCATGATACAGGATACAGGATCCTGCTTCAAATTTGCAACTATCTTGTTATTTATTCGTGCTCACAGCACCATCCTTGTGGGGACTTGAACACGTGCTACCATCCTTATGGGGACTAGTCTGTAACACTATTTGTGATTGAATAGAGTCGAAGGCACATGACTAAATGTTTATTTTATCAACAATATACACAAACAACATTATAATCTATTCATATGTGAATTGCTGCATATATACTAGGGGTATATATTAAAGACAGATTATGTTAATGTGCCAGAAAATATCATATCATGCTTAAAGAAAGACACCTAAAGCTGTATTTAACCTATTTATTAGTCCTAAAATCTTAGGAGATAAGGGAACTAACACATAAATAAATTAACATATGGAAACAAGGAATATGGTCAAGAGGAACCCAGAGCTTGATTAGCTGCTTACATTTTTGCCAAAATAGATGTTTAAGTCCCCACAGAGATAGTGGGTGAAGATCATTGTGTTTAAGCCTCCATAGAAATAGTGTGTACATTCAAAGCTTAAATCCAATTTTAAAGAGTGTGAAGCTAATGATGTTCAAGTCCACACATAGCTTGTGTGTAATTATAGGAATGCTCAAGTCCCCACAGAGATGGTATGTTATTATAGCAATGTTTAAGTCCCCACAGAGATAGTGTGTTATCATAGAGATTTTCAAGTGCCCAAAAATAAAGTGTGTTATTATAGCGATGTTTAGGTCCCCACAGAGATAGTGCATGACGAAGATTGTGTTTAAGACCTCATTAAAATAGGGCCCGATTCACAAAGGTAAACTTAGACGAAAAGTCTAACTTTACTACTTTTCAATATTCACAAAGCCCCATACAGAGAATGTGAAGCTGATCATGTTCAAGTCGAAGCAAACACAAGGAGATGATGGACGGAGCGTGAAACCTTTCAGTCACTCACCCCCAGTCACAGATCTGGGTGAAATCCATCATCGTTCTTTAGCTCACTTCGCCACTGCAGTTCAGACCCAGCTATATGCAAATCAGACTTGACACTGTGCCTCATGGGAACAGTCCAGCCCGAACTGCCAGGCCAGGTCTTCCCTGGACCGGAAACAAGCATCCTGGGACCAGTTTCGGGGTAACACCCCGTCATCAGCCAGGCTAGCTTGAATCCAGCAGCAAAGTGAGCAATGGACCCACGTCTGGGCATAGCCTTTCAACTTTGGGCGAACAAAGCAAACACAAGGAGATGATGGACGGAGTGCTGAAACTTTTCAGTCACTCAACCCCAGTCACAGATCTGGGTTGAATCCATCATCATTCTTTAGCTCACTTCGCCACCCTAGTTCAGACCCAGCTATATGCAAATAAGTCTTGACCCTATGCCTCATGGCACCCCGTGGTGCTTGCAGTCGAAACAGAGCTTGTGTTTAATTACAGGAATGCTCAAGTCACCACAGAGATGGTATGCTTTTATAGTGATGTTCAAGTCCCCACACAGATAGTGTTTTATTATAGTTGTTTTCAAGCCCCCACAAAGATAGTTGATTATTATAGCGATGTTTTAGTGCATGACGATGATTGTGTTTAAGTCCTCAATAACATAGGGCCCGATTCACAATGGTAAACTTAGACAAAAAATCTAGCTTTTCTACTTTACAGGTTCGACAATGTAAACTTAGACCAAAAGTCTAATTGTACTACTTTTCAGCATTCACAAAACCCCATACAGAGAATGCGCAGCTGATGATGCTCAAGCCAAAACAGAGCTTGCGTGTAATTACAGGAATGTTCAAGTCCCCACAGAGAGGGTGTGTGACTATTGTATTACCAGGGTTGCCAAAGAGAATGTGTGCGATTATAGAAATGCCCAGGTCCCCAGAGATAGTGTGTGATTATAGGGATGCGCAGGTCCTCACAGAGATAGTGTGTGATTATAGACATGCCCAGATCCCCTCAAAGATAGTGTGTGCCTATAGGGATTCCCAGGCCCCCACAGAGATAGCGTGTGATTATAGGGATACACAGGGATAGGGCACAGATAGTGTGTGATTACAGTCATATGCAAGTCTCCACAGTGATGTGTGTAATGATAGGGATGTTGAAGAACCCATACAGATCCTATTAGTCTAGTAGCTTAATAAAATAATTAATCCACTCGAGGGATATGTGTTTGACGTCTCTCTCACACATTTGAATCCTGGTGCTTCCACTCAGCTTTTCATCCGTCCAAGGTTCATACAATAAGTACTATTTAATTGGATGACAAATAACATATGGTATTCAGCGCCAAGATACCCCCAGGCATGAATGTGTACATAATATATATGCACATGAGATGATGTGATGTGATAATAGTGGTACTCAAGCCACCACCAGAGAGAGACTGGAATGATCCCATATCTATTAATCCCACTTCAAAGGCAGAATTCACTGAGTTAAACTGTGTTCATCTAGGAAAGTCCACACTTCCTTAAGAATCCAAATATATGAGTTCTCATTCTCTTTTCTAGCCACCATCTATGAACTTTAGTCTCCATAAGAAAGATAAAACTGTATTTCTGATTGCAACAAACTCCCCGTGCTGATTCGTTCTAACCCTTAAGGATTATTACAATAGAGAAATAGATTGAAGAACTGGCACATCTTTATAATTTTTATCTCTATAAATTAAGAACGTAATGGTCCTCTCCTCATAAAGCTCTTCTTTCCCTCAAAGTATTTCTTCTGCCTGCTGTGAGGCTCTTTCTAGCTACCCAGACTCACGCTCTATGAATACCTGTATATATGTATATAAACCTTGTTTAGCAAACTTAAAACAATGACAGCGTCTAAGAGCACACATTCTAAAGTTGATTTCCAGAATGGGGCTCACTGTCCTTTGCACAAGTATAGGAACAAATCATCTTGGAAGTGGTATATCCGCCTTTTTATGGGAAAAGACACATTCTCAAAATGTGCCTGGGTGAAACAATGGACACTTTCACAAAGTTGAAAGATCTATTTGAAAACCACCCTTTAATATTTGGAGTCTAGAATAGATATTCTTAAACCAGGCTTGTGTTTTGTTTGTACACGAGTAGAGAAAGGGCGGGTGGTGCAACAGCCTTCTTCCTGGAAAGAAGCACTTTCTCAGAAGTACCAATGTCAAGTACAAGAGACTTTCTTGGCATTGAAGGTCTTGTTATTTGAAGGCCAAATCATATACAAGAGCCTTACAAATTGTATTCCTGAACTGGTATGGTCATTGTACAGGGGTAGAGAAAGTCACTTTGGCTGATGTACAACTGTCTTTTTCACCGGAATAAACACCTCAGAATGTGCCTACTTCAATGATAGAAGTCTTTTGCAATGTTAACAAAAACGTTTTTGGGGAGTGAGGCCAAATGTTGTACATCGATCTGTTGGGGGTATACAACTAGGCTTCCTAAAAGGGGCTGGTGAATCCTTTGTTCAGGAATAGAGAAAGACAACTTGATAGTCATGCTCTAGCTGTTTTAGTGTGAAAAGAAACCTTAAAATGTGCCCAGTTAAAGATAGGAGTCCTTTACAAAGTTGAAAAACATGCTTTCAGTAGTGGTCACTTTGTTCATAGAGCCTTAAACACTAATGTTTCAATTAGGATTGTGGTCCCTTTGTGCCGGAGTAGAGATAATCACTTACAGTTGTGTAACTACACTTTTCATGTGAAAAAGGACATTTTCAAAATAGGCACGTGTTAAATATGGTGAATGAAATTGATTCCAAAAGATCATGAGACATAAATATATTGTTAAAACTATCACCACTGCAAAAATATGGTGGAACAGAATATCAAAAGTAAGAATACAGGTATTATTGTATACAATGTTTTTAAGAAAATTGTTGTAATTATTATTGTGTACTTTAATATAGTTGTAATAAACATTGATTTTAATTAAATATATCTATACCAATAACATTAGTATAATTATCTTTTTTAAATATAGTTTGTAATTTTAAATGTGTAATTACATTTTTGAAATGTAATTAGTAGTTTATGATTTAGTAGCGGTATATTGGGTTTGTAGGGGAATATGGTAGTAAGTTAATTACATTTTAAAGATCTTTTAATGTTAAGTAATATAAGGTAAATTAAATGTTTAAATGGTTATTATGTAAATCTTTTAATTGTTCAATTGTTCGTTCATTTATTTGGGTTTAATTTTGGATTTCTAATATATATTTTGTATAGTATAATTAGTCATCTATAATTTAGTAGTGTATGGTTTGGTTTGTTGGGGAATAGGGTGAGAAAATAATTAAATTAAAATAACTTTATTTATATTTAATTTATAAGTCATTGTATAATTTTTTGTAAAATTGTTGTTTAATTTAGACAATGTAAGAAATAATTAAAAATATTTATGAAAAGAGTATTTATTATATTTATAATTGTATATGTTTCATTTATTTAGGTTTTCAAAATATTATTGTTTTATTTATATTTTAAGTTATCTTCTTGGTGTTTGTGGGTTTTGTTAAGTAGTAGTGGGAGAAGTGAATTTTTATGTGTGTTTATTTCAATTTTTCATTTATTTATACACTTAGTCTGTAATTTATAATACATTTTGCTTTTTTTTTTAAATTTATAGACTATATATTTTTTTGTTTACATGTGGTTATTCATTTTATGTTTTTAGGTATTTAAATATATATTTTTTAAATTACTGTGTTGGCATGGTATATGTAACCTTTCTGAAGTCCAACACTTTCCTCTACTGTTGCTTGGATTGGAGTGGGAATAGTAAGTCTAGTCCATCCAATTCAAATGCTTTCCTTATTGTTGCTTAATTGAAGTGGGGATAGTAAATCTAACCCTTTCAAAGTCTTACGCTTTCCCTACTCTTGCTTAGTATGGAGTGAGAATATTACATCCAACCCCTTTGAAGTCCAATGCTTTTCCTTCTGATGTATATATTGGGGTAGGAATAGTAAATGTAATCCCTTTAATGTCCAACACCTTCCTAGCTTTGCTTACATTGCATTGGGAATAGTAAATCTAACCTCTCTGAAATTCAACACTTTCCCTGATTTTGCTTAGGGTGGAAGGGAAATAGTAATTTGACCACTCAGATTCAACAACTTCCTTACTGTTGCTTAGACTGGAGTGGAAATAGTAAATGTAACCCCTCAGACGTCCAGCACTTTCCCTACTGTTACTTAGATTGGAGCGAGAGTAGCAAATCTAACCTGTCCAGAGTCCATCACTTTACGTACTGTTGCTTAGACTGGGGTGGGAATAGGAACTCTAATCCCTCCTAAATCCAACACCTGCCCTACTGTTGCCTAGATCAGAGTGGGAAAAGTAATTCCAACCCTTCTGTACAGTTGCTTAGATTGGAGTGGATTAGTAAATGTAGCCTCTCTGAAGTCCAACATTTTTCCTTGGGTTGCTTAAATAAGAGCGGTAATAGTAAATTTAACCCCTCCGAAATCCAAACCTCTCTGTACTGTTGCTTAGATTGGAGTGGGAATAGTTAATCTTCTGAAGTTCAATATTTTCTCTGAGTTTTAAGTTGGGGAGGGGATTATAATTTAAACCCTTTCAAGTGTAACATTTTTCCTGCTTTTATTTTAATTGGAGTTAATATATGTTAAATTATATATCTTTTATCTTTATTATTTTAAAAAATCTAGTTTTATTTGGCATTAATATTTTTATATTTTTTATATTATTTTTAATTATTTACCTAATTGTGTTATATGTTAATATATGTTTTTTTACAATTATTTTCATTAATGTTATTATTCATGTATCCAAAATATTGAGCTACTTAAAAAAAGGGCAGTTCACCCAAAACTGCTGTAAAAATATATAGAAATGTATAAATAAAAAGCTCCACCTATTACCACTTGAATAATGCGGCAATAGGTAGTGAATAACAAGAACACCTAATAATTACCTAGAAGTAAGACCCTAACCCAGAATATAGCAGAACGCAGAACACAGCAAGACTATAATAAAACTTACATGGCTGCCTATTACCTTTGGTAAACACAAACATTAGCCAATCACATACTCAATCAATCAATCAATCAATCAATCACCTTTTTTCGGTTTCAGCATATAAAACCATACCATAAACATACTCACTTCTCAGCCCCATGTACCGTGGTATACCATGAACATACCATGGTAAAACGTGGTACAATATATAAGAACATTTTTTTAAAGTTATAACATTACTTATACTATTTACAGATACTACCAACGTCTGTTTCAATTAGCATACTCCACTCTACGCCACTCCACTTTATTACACTTCACTTTATGCCATTACACTCTACGCTATCCCACTCTACGCCACTATACTTTACGTCAGGCCATTATTCACCACTACTGTGTGCACTAATACACTGTACGCCCCTCCACTGTACTACATCCCACTCCACTCTAGGCTACTATCAAAAATGAACATTAACACATCATAATGCCTATTCCTGCCACATGAAATTTGCATTTGTTTACAAACTTTCACGCTATGTCTGTTTCAATTAATACACTTCACTCTACGCCACTCCACTCTATGACACTCCACTTTATGTCAGTCCATTATACACCATATGTCAACCCACTATACGCCACTCCACTGTACTCCACCCCAGGCCAGTCAACGCTACACCCCTCTACTTTACACTATTATACTTAAGGCTCCCTGTTTTCCAATTTTACTTATTTTTACAAATGAATACAGACAGAAAACCATTTATTTTCCAGTATTTATCTATATGTAAATATGGATAAAAACATGAATTAGTCTCTTTTTGAGTGATTTGAAATACTGTCAGTCATGACTGCCAAGCCAAGAGCTGTGTAGATTTACAGTTAAGCAGGTAAAAAAATTAAGAAATTCTGGTTATGAGGCTTTAACTCCAGTATATATGCAAAAGGTTGATATGAACATGTTCATAATTTCATATATGTTCATTGATTTATCATCTGTCGGACTTCATATTATTGAAATCGGTCATAGATTCAAATACGCGTTTACATTTAGTTTAAATAAATGTAGAAATGTACTATTTTTGCTTCATTTGTCTTACAAAATCCAAACAGATAAAATGTGTAAAAAATATTATATGGATAAATACAGACAGAAATGTCAAGAAAATAAATACCATAAAACTGGGAACCCTAATTATACTGTATGCTACTCTATTCTATTAACTCCAGTCTATTGCACATCACTGTACCCCCCTCTACTGTATGCCTTTCTTCTCAATGCTATTCCACTGTATGAAACTCCACTCTACTGCACTACACTCTATGCTACTCTACTCTATGCCATTCCACTCTGACCCACTTCATGGTACACCACTACACTCTACGCTATTCCACTAGTAGCCACTCCACTCTACAGCACTCCATTGTACTCAACTGCAGTATACATCACTCCACTCCAACACAATCTACTGTATGCTACTACACTGTACAACACTACATTGTATGCCACTAAACTGTATGCCACTACACTATACGCTTCAACAGTCTAAGCCATCCTACTCTATGACCCTGTACTCTAAGCTACTCCACTGTACATCACTAGACTTAATGCCACTAAACTCAATGTTATTCCACTCAACACTACTCCACTGTACGCCACTCAACTCTGTTACTCTACATGCTATTCCGCTCTTCCCCACTCCAGTGTACACTATTTCACTATACGCCACTCTACACAATTCAACTTTATGCCAGTACACTGTACCTCACTCCACTCTTCACCACTCCACTGCACACCTCTCCTCTCTATGCCACTCCACTCAATGCTATTCCAGTCTATGTCACTGCACTGTATGCCAGTCTACTCAACCATACTTCTCTGTACACCACTGCACTGTATACCCTTGCTGTATACACGATTCCAATGTATGCCACTACACTGTATAACACTCTAATCTATGGCACTCCAGTGTATGCCACTACACTGTATGCAACTCCACTATACCACTCTCCGCTGTATGCTATCCCACTCTATACCACTCTGCTGTACGCCTCTGGACTGTATGTCACTCTACTATATGCTATTCCTTTGTACATCACTCCACTGTACGCCTCGCCGATGTACGCAACTCTATTAAAGCCCACTTAACTTTTTACCACTCCAATCTATGCCACTCCAGCCTATGCCACTCGAGTGTACCTCATTCCATTCAACTCCACTCCACTCTGACACTATACTGTATGACAGTATACTTTACAATACTATCCTCCACAGTTTTGTACTACACTCCATTTAATGACACTCCACTCGACAACAGTAAACTGTGTGATTATAAGCAAAATTTTATAAAAATTGTAAAAACCTTTCAAATCCCATTAAAAAAATAAGGTTAAGGATAAGCTATAGTTAGGAAAACGTCATCTCTTCTTTGTATACAAACCAAACAAACTACACCAATATTAGAAATTCTAGAGTTATAGTTATAACTTTAATTTATAATTTGCACATCACTTTCAAATTACTATAAGTCATAGTTATAACTCATATTTATACTAACTCACCACCTTCAAATTACTAGAAGTCATGCACCTACCTACACAGTATTGTCACTTCACTCACCACATTGAATGGACTATAACTCACCACTCAGAGATTGTGCATGAAAGTAAAACCCTACATAGATAGTATGTGATGATAATGTTCAAGGCACACTACAAATAGTGTGTGAAGATAATGCTGCTGAAGTCCTCACAGAGATAGTGTGTGACCATGTACATGCTCAAGAATCTGCATAATGTGTTATTATGATGGTATTCCAGTCACCACCAACATAGTGCTAAGAGATTATCAAGGTTAAGACCATATAGCGGTAGTGTGTACAGATAACCATATTCAAGTCCCCACAGGGATAGAAAGTCATCATAGGCATGTTTAAGCCTTTGCATAGTATGTGATCATAAGGGTTTCAAGTCTCTACTGATATATTTTGTTTAAACTATTATGGTCAAGTCCATACAGTGATAGCCAGAATACCCCCGGGTGATAGTGCAACCTACAAATATGCATAACATAACATAGTGTTTAAAAGATAATAATATTCAAGTTCCCACAAATATATTGTGTGATTATAGGCTTTTAAGCTGCTGCATAGTGTGTGATTATAGTGGTCCTCAAGTTTCTACTGAGATAGGGGCCCATTATGATGTCAGTCAGATGACCGTCCGAACGACATCGTAGTGGAAACGGGACCGCCAGACAAGGAGTCGGCTGTCCCGCTTCCAATATTGCGATGCGATCACCTTCTTGGCAGTCGGGAAGTGTATTTTTTCTATTGCGGCTTGTGCTGCGGGCTGCAGCACAAGCCTCGATAGAATAAATATACTTTTAGAACATTCATGCACGGTGTGGCAGGCACCATGCAGTGCATGCCACACGATGCATTTATGTTTGGGTGGAATCCACGGTGGAACAGGGGGGCTGCTAGGGGCCCCCAACAATACTTTCTGGACAGCCTTTCAATGTCAGAAAGGCCCACATGGAAAGGTTGTCGGAAATGGACATCATAATCCTGAAGGCGGAGCCTAAACAGGCAGTGCCGCCATTTGGAGATTATCTGTCCGACCAATGCCCCCAAGAGATCTCTGATCCTGTTGGAGGCGTTAGTCTTTCTCCCAGGCTGCATCGGTCTGACAACCACATCATAATGCGGAGGTCGGACCACTGAGTCCGATTGTTGGACAGAGCACCACTGACAGGCTGTCAGTGGTAATCCACCCTACATTGTAATGGGCCCCACAGTGTGAGGAGATTATCATGGTGAAATCCATACAGTGATAGCCATGATACTTTCCCAGGTGATAGTAGGCTCTACAAATGTGCATAAATAAAACAATTTAGTGTGAAAAGATAATGATATTCAAGTCCTCACAGCGATAGTATGTGGTTATTGGGATGTTAAAGATCTCACAGAGATAGTGTGTCAAGGTAAGCATGTTCAAGTTCTCACAAAATAGGGTATAGAGATAATGCTCAAGTCTCCACACTGATAGTGTGTGCAAAACCGAACCAGCAGATGTTACAGCTATCAGTTGAAGCTCTCAAATACCAGTCTGCAAAAATGGACACTCAGATTAAGCTATTAAATACATGGCAGTCTTCATTTCCGAGACTGATACAAAGATTTCAAATTTAAACAAACTCATAATCAAAGCTCAAAAAACAGCAGGAATTACATGACCGACATTCTCCTGCACCTGCTCTCTGATTCTGGATAAACTGAAATGACTCCCTTTGGTCCTAGGCGATATTCTTTATGACTTTAAGAAGGCTTTGCAGCCTGAAAGCCCGGCAAGCGCTCTTAAATTAGATAATACCCAGGTCTCTTAAACCTCAAAGGGTCTCCTACAGGCCGCACTTCCTCCAGCACATGAGGTCAAAAAGTTCATGCCCAGGGGCAGTCAAAGTAAAGCACACCAGGCATTTTACACCCTCACAAGCTCCATAGCTCCGTCAGAGAGCACCTTGTCAGCACCAGCAAACCACATCCTCATAGACAGTCTCACCCCCGGATACAGTAGCGCAACCAAGGATGTGTACCATGGTATACTAACTGCCCCAGACATACCAGCAGAGGGCCCACGGAGGAAAAATCAACGCAAGGCACGAAAGCAGAAGGCTAACTTTGCCACACAGAAAAATATCTACTCTGTTTTCAATAATTCAAATTGCAATCCAAAGCTGTTCAACAACAATTCCTTAGTGAAACAGGCAAAACACACGGCCAACCAAACGACAACCCAAGCTGGCAACCCCTTCATCGCAAAGTCTTTGCTGGATGAAATTATTGAAGATGACGTGCAAAAAGGATCCTCCAGAATAGGCACCAAACTGGAACCACAATCAGAAGGACCCCCTCCTAGGAGGCCAGTACCATGAAAGTAATCTCCTGCCCTGCGACCAAAAATAAATGACCAGAATTGCCATGCCATGATCCAAGAAATAGAAAGCTATGTCCAGACACAGAAGAGATCTGCAGCCAACAGAAATAATCATCTCTAGGGATTTCAATATGAATATACTCGGGCCCTAGCAAGATGAAGAGTTATTAACAACCCAGAATGCATTCGGATTAGTTCCAGAACAAAATCAAAACTCCGCATTCAAGCATGACAAAATGGGCAAGGTCCTCAAAAAGGAATTAGAGTATCTTAACGTATAAGCAATCAATGGCCGTTATCACACCCTAAGCCCACCTTCTCTCACATATCACAACTATAAAACCCGCTCTCTAAAATACTTCACTGTGTTCCATGCTCCACTTATATATTTTGTCTCTAGCTTTTCAATAAAACCAACAGGTGAAAGTGACCATCTACCGCAAGAATTATGTCTCGCCTAAATCTCATAAACCATACATTAGAAGGTGTAAGACAAGCTAGCCCTCATACAATAAAAAACAGATTGAAATAGTCATCTTGCACAATCCACAATCTTTCTGAGTTAGCAAAAGTTACATTCTACTCCCTCCTGTTGGAGACCAGTGCTCCTCATCCTGCCTGGGAGCAATTTTTCAATCAATTGGTCACCAACCACTTATCCTCAGTAAGAAGCAATAGCAACCATCACAGAACGGTTAAGTTGAAAGCTAGTGGAAAAACAAAAGAACTCAAGCATTGTGTAAATCAAGCCCTTAAAGCTTATCATAAAGCTTTAAAAGACAACCTTTTCAAAGACAAAGTCTGACTACAGAAAACATAGTTGGGACCAAAAAAGGGAGGCTAACAACAATCGAAGCATCAAACTGCTGCGCAACCTTAACACTAGACAATTTGAAAAATCGCGACCAACCTAAATGACCTGTCTAAAACATAAACAGTAATCAACATCCAAGAAGCAAGCTGGTATGATTACCTCTCAAACACTTTGACCAACCTGGGAGTGCACTGCATGTAGATAAAACTGTAATACGCAAAGCAACAGTCTCACCAGAGTTGGGTTTCAAAACTCCATCAGAGCAACACAGTCCTCTAACCCCCTGCACTGGGCAAGCAATCTGGAGCCAGTATACGAGAGCATAATCACTCTAAGCTCCATCCCCTCCTCATGGAAAGGTTCTACCAGCTCTATGATCAATAAAGGTGGCAATGTCTGCGATCCCTCCAACTAACGATGCTTAGCTATACTTTTCTGCTGGTCTCTTTGAGGAGTAGTCATCCTGGGATACAGAAAGACGTTTGATTCCATTTACTCAAACAGGGTTTGCCAAACGAATGGGTACAACATCAAAAATGATAGCTCTAGCCTTGCTGTTCAACAAACACAGAAAACCAACCGGTCTCTCTACCTGTGCTTTATAGACTATAAAGCAGCATTGGCTAGGGTGGATGGAGGCAAGCTTTGGAGCAAACTTGCAAGTTGGAAAATAACGTACCCACTGCTGCTAGCCTTGATTCTACTCCACACCGACACCTGGATCAGAATAAAGTTAAGCAACTGTACCCATCTATCAAGAAAGATCTGGACCCACCAAGGATTAAGGCATGGGTGCGTACCAGCCCCCACACTCTAACTTTTTCTTGGTGGACCCCCCTACTAGCCTCACCCAGGTAAACTCACAGACCCCAAAGTTGAGCAACATCTTGCTGCCCTGCCTAATGTATGCGGATAACTTAGTCTTGCTTAGCCACACAAAGGTTGGTCTTCTGAGGTCTATGAACCCCACAGCCTCATACTCTTGCACAAACGCTGTGGAAATCAACCTAAAGAAGTCAGTTATTGTGATACTGGGAAACCATCATTGAGCCTCTGCCAATAATATCTGGAAAAAGATGAAGTTGAGGTGGTTATCAGAATACAAATAACCTGGCATGCTACTTGATAGGCAAGACTCATTTAAGCAATATCTGTAGCGCATGCACCTCAAAGCCAATACTCTCACCGCAATTTTCAAACACCTAAAATTGGCAATTGCAACATCATCATTCACACCTCTTCTGAAAATAATACAAACCAAATTAGTTTTAATCATAGCCTATTGCAGTGAAGCCCTAAGAGGCAGAGATGCCACTATATTTGACAAAATCATCACAATCTCTTTCAAGTCCGCTTTTTTGATACTGCGTCACTCGTCTCGCATTCATCAAGTTCTGCTACAAATTAAAGACCCACACAATGGAACCTTGAATAGTTATCTCTGGCAAGAAAGTTTCAGCAGAAACCACTCTTTATCAAGATCCTATCTTTCTTGCTCACTAACCAATCTCAGGCTAACTGAAGATTCAATGACCAAGTACTGCCTAGCGAAGGCCATTGTAAAGAAAATATTCAAGAGAAATTTGCTGCAGCCAAACAAAGAAGTGTTCGCACTGCCTGGTTTACAATAGCATCCTTTGATAAATTAGCAGCTCAACCGTATCTGGGCATGTGCATCAAAGCATTGACCAAAACATCTTTTCTGAAATACCATCTGGGTTGCCTACCATCACCTGTATACTTACCGACCTGAAAATGCACCACCAGAATAAAGGCGTGCCGACTTTGTGGAAAATCCCCTGAAACTATGGTTCACCAAATCTGTATATGCAAAGCAAATGTGGAGGATCAAAAAACTATTTTAAGACCAGCTTTTCACCAGAGGGGTTACGCTGCTACAGGCCAGCCATCAAAGCTTGCTTTAACCCCGCAGATATTCAGCTAAAATGCAGACTGACAAAATACTGACAAGGCTAGATCAGAAAATGATTCATCTTATTGATCGGATTATATCTGAATAGGTTTTAGGTATTTTGTTGTTGTTTACTGCACAATTTTATATTTTCCCAGTCACACTATTCCGAATAAAACTGGAACATAGAAGGTCAGTAGGTAGTAGGTGGGAGCACATAAACTGGACTTGCATCATGACACCATTTGCACAATATCCTGATCGCACATCCACTTTATTGAAAAGTCCATCATATTCAAAACCTGAATTTATTTACAGTCCATATTAGAAAGACTCACAATGAGGTTGCTCCGCTTCAACACAGTTAAGACAACAGCACACCATGCACTTTAAACAGATCAAAAGGTCAAAGGATGCAGCCTTTCCGCAGGCTACTTGTCCACCTGACCAGAAATTAGTTGTGGGTCTTCAAGCGGTGAAATGATTGCACTGTATCGTATCCATAGAATGTTTTATATGCTGATGCTACTTATACAAAGTATTGCACTTTCAAAGACCTTCATTTTGCACTGTTAGACCTTTTTCTGCTCTCATATATTAAACGTTTCAGAATAGTACTTAGGCATGGTTTTTAAGTGGTGAAATTATTGAACCAACCTGTAACAATTACAATAACTTGGAACCAAGTACCACATGGTAGCTCTTGGCTCGCTCAGGGTAGCGCAGCAGAGCAGTCCAAGACCTACTCAAGGAAGGTGGTGCAGACTATTACTCTTCATTTGTTAGCATGCAATTACAGCACTCATACAATTATTTTTCAGTCAGTGCCTTTTCTTTAACAAGGAAAAGGACATATTCCACACACTACAAAATACTACGCAATAAATTACAAACACATACATAGGCTGGATGGAAAGACTTTGGTGACATCCTCATTTCATGTTACACCCCTAATGGGTCCTGAACCCCATTACCACAATACCCCAAACTATACAAGATGCAAAATCACAATATAAGGGGATGTCAGATGCAATATCACAAAATAAGGGGATGTTATTTTAAATAAGGCAGACCTACTGGCTTTGTCAGGGTGTCGCTACATTAATGAATTAAGCCATATGTCATGATGTCACCATTACATTAAAAGTAACAAGGACAATAAAGACATTCAAATGTAGTCATCATAAGCATTGCAGCATTCATAAACAATATTATCAACAAAGTATTTGTAAACAAAACAACCACACTGGTGTCAGAGTATTTATTTTATACTCCTCAGGCCACATAATGCAGCTATAGGGACCATACGCAGTTGGTCTTGTCAGCCATCGGAGGAGTATGTAATCAATGGAGACAAAGGAGTCTCTGCCACTGGCATACTGAAGGTCCACCCGACTCTAAATGAGGCAGACGGACGTGCAGTTTGGCAGAGAGGGTACTTTGTCTACATTGAGACAGAGTACCCTCTTCACCAAACTCTAATTCAGACCCTAAGATTTAGAGAGACAGAGCATGGGCAGTAGGAGGGAAGCAGAGACAAAGATAAAGAGAGACAAAGAGACACAAACATGGCGAGAGGCAGAGAGGCAGATAGAGATAAGGAGACAGAGATGAAAAGAGATAGAGTGGTAGAAATAAATAGACAGATAACCATGAACAGAGACAGTCAGACTGAATGAATGGCAGATATAGTGAGTTCAGGGGGTGCCTACCTCGCTTTTTCTTTCCCTGGCATCCTGTCTTTTTTTTAATCCCCATCATCCCTCTGTGTCTCTGCCCTTCCTTTTGTTTTTATCTTCTCCCCCTTTCTCTGTCTTTCTATCTCTGTTTTTCCCTTCCCCTAACTATCTCCCATTACATCTTCCTGTGGTTATCATTCTGTATTTGCCTGTCTTTCTCAGGCTTTCCCTCATTGTTTCTCACCCTCCATGTCGCCCCTTTGCAGGTTTTTTTCTGTCTTTTTCTCGCACTCTCTCTCCATGTCGTTATCTCTGTCTGTCTTTTTCCATCTTTCTCTCAGCATCTCTTGCTGTCTTTCTCTGTCTTGCTTGATCTTTCTGTTCATATCCATATCTCTTTATTTTTCTGGACTTTCCATGCTTTCATGTATCTGTCTTTGTTTTTCTTCCCTGTCTCTCTGGCTATATAGCGATATGCGTTCACGTTTATATTAATAAGAACTATGATAAATGCAAGAGTTTATATACAGACTCTTCTGAAATTGGTAATTAGTTTGAGAGGAGACTCACATTTTAAAAACATACTTTACATATCGCATCTCCTTTTCAAGATACACGACTTCAGTGTCAAGGTTCCTGCTATTTAAAGGCTTGTGATAAATACAAAATGTTTCTTAATGGAAACAGGGGGCCCAGAGGCTCTAGGTGTGAACACTGGTTAAGCCCAACATTGAACACAGTTTTGAAACAGAAATGGGATGTGCAGAATAACGTAAGCGTGAAATGTATTGGAAGCACATTTATGTTTTCTATAGAGTACAATATATTTATTTTGAGCACACTTTTACACTGGGAGGTAAAAGTAATATTTTGAACAGAATTTGATGAACATTTCTTAAGCAAAGGCACATTTTCTAGAAGCACTGTAACGTGTCCCATGGGCAAAATTGCACGTAAATATTATGAGTTTTCCTTAATTTTAAATATGTCTGTTTTTTGTTTGCGTCATCATTTGTTAAACTCTTAACAACCTTTTCCTCCACTGCAATGTTTCTGCAGTGGCCCTGAGTGCATGCTCTTTCCATCGGGGTCATTAATTCAGCCAGCAGTCCTGCGTAATACTGCACAGGTGGATGACCTCCTTTCTGGACATGAAAAGTGTCACAGGAGACTCTTCGACATCAATTGTATTAGTAAAGCAAAGAATACATCAAATACTGGCTGTTACCTGAAACATGTTTACCCAGCTAATATATTATTTTAGAGCAAGTACAGAGCAATGAATGTTTGTAACCAACATTCTATTTTACTTCCTCAACAAAGTAAAGCTTGTTGACTGAAATGGGTTGCTTAACAAACTGTCAAAAGTCGTGAAATATGGGTAAATGTATTTTCAGATTATGGTTAAGAACAGAGAGAAAAGAAAATAGGCCCGAGATGCATATACCTCTTTCACTGAGCTCCTTTTCACTGTACATCTGCCGTCTAGGCATAGGGAAAACCTTGTTTAATTGGAAACTGTAAAGCTATGCCACTTTTTGCATGATCATCCCCCAAACTTTTGGACTGATGTTGCTGGATTTTCTACTCAGAGTGCAGTGATTCCTGCTAACCTTACCTCAGTGCCAGTGCTCTAACACCTTATAAAATTAATGTTCAATTGGCCATCCCTAATTGGTATAAGTTAACTTACTTATAGGTCCGTGGTATATGGTACCATGGGGTCCCAGGGCATGTAACTTAGAGAGCCCACCAGGACGGCAGCATTGATTGTGTCACTCTGAGTGTGACATGGTACACAATGGCTCCCAGCCTGTCACCACAGCCTAGAAGGGCAGTTTTAAAACTGCTTGTTTGACTTTGCCATTTAAACCAATGGCAAAGGCCCCAGTTACCTTAACAATAAATAAACATCCTCTTAAGGAAGGTCTACAGATCACTAAGTCAGGGAGCAGTATATTAATAAGTTGGACATGTACTTTTAAATGTTCTAACAGTAAAACTTCCAAATTGTCTTTTTACTGTGGAAAGGCTAGTAGCCCCATTGGTTACTACAGAGTTACAGGCAGACATCTCAGCCCTCATAACTTCTGAATGGGAATACTAAAATGGGAACTTCAAGGTACCAAATTAACTGTGGCATTAAACCCGACTAAATGCTCAAGTCAGATATAATGTCACTTTTAAAGAAAAACAACTTTTATAAAGTTGCCACTCTATTGCCCAGTTGATTCGGTGGCCATTCCCAGTTGCTGGCCACCAGAAGGACTTCGGCCTACACCACTCTACACCACCCTGCTCTATTCCACTCATGCCACTCTACTCTACGCCACTCTCCCCCACTCGACTCTACTCCATTCTATGCCACTCCTCTCTATGCCACACCACACCACTCTAGGACACATAACTCCACAATACACTACTCTACTCCAGGACACTCCATGAGTCTCCACTTCACTCCACACCACTCTAAGACACTCCACTCTATGACACTCCACAACACCCTACTCCTCTTCACTCCTCCACACTCTACTCTATCCGAACACCACTCTACGCCATTCTCTCCACTCTATGACACTCCACTCCACGGCAGTCCACTCTACCCCACTCCACTTCACCACGCTCTGACAGTCTTCAACACTCTTCTCTATGACACTCTAGGCCACCCTAGGCCACGACGCTCTGCAACACTCGATGCCACTTCACCCTAGGCCACTCTACGACAATAAATTCTACCACATGCCAGTCTACCACACTCTATGCCACTACTTTCTACTAAACTGCACTCTACCACACTCGATGACACTCTACGACACTATGCCACTCCATTTTACTACACTCCACGCCACTATACTCCAGTCTATGACATTCCATGCTACACTACTCCACTATGACACTTTATTCTACTCTACAAAATGCCACTTTACTCCACTGTACGTATGCCACTCCACTGTACGCAACTCCCCTCTATGACACTCTACTCTAATGTAAACCACTCCACTCTATGACCCTTCACTCCACGGCAGTCTTGTCTACACCACTAACTTTTAGCCATGCTGAACAACATGGCAAGAGCACATTTGCCAAGCCAATAGCTCTTGCATAGGCGAGACATATGGTATTTACCAATGCTTGTTATGATTGTTCTTCTCTCACCCTTGGGAACGTCAACTAACTGTTTTAATATGGAAAGCTTAAGGAACAGTTTACATTAAGCAGTTCAAATGTTTTAAAAGTACTTACACAATATGGTGATATTTGAATATATCTTCTACGAAGTTCACTGTTATTATAGGAGCATGCACTTTCTGTTAAAAATGAACTTCTGCATGCTGTGTGTATAGCATTGCTACAGTTCGCTGCCTGCAATAATATGCTAGTCTCCCACTCATCTAGCCATGTCTGTCCTTTCTGCTGCTACTGGGTGTTTCTGGTTAGCAAAGTGTGTCTAAATGCAAAGTGTGTTTAAGACTGCAGTACCGCATCCTGTCTACAGGGGCAGAGCTGAGCAGAAATATAAACGCACTTGATGAAACACAGGTCACCACAAGGTAATTTTTTTTAAAGTTGTAAAAATTGGCACAGATGTTCCTGAAGTCCTTTTATTATCATTTAGAAGACATTGCCTTGTGGGGACCAGGATTCAAGTCCCCACAGCTTGAGTGTGTTATCACACCAAGTCCCCACTAGGATAGTAACACAAACCCACACACACACATACACATATATACACACACATACATATACACACACACACATATATACACATACACACACATACATACACACACACACACACACACATTATCTACTGGCGGTCGCCAGTAGATAGTTATAGTTAGGACCTATTTTCCATAGGAAATCCGCAACATTCTATTCCCAATAAGTCTGGCGCCGGTTGACAAATCCTCGCGAAACTTTCCAAACTTTTGGCCAGCTCCGCTCCGCTCCTACCCTGAAAGTTTCGTGGTGATTCGTCAAGCGGGAGCCGAGACAAAAGGGGGGTCCCAAAACGCGTTTTCCCCATGCAATTTCCCATAGGATCTGTTGTCGCAGCTACAGCCCGAACCGCTGAACGGAATGACACCAAATTTGGCAAAGAGGTAGTCCTCAGTTCAGACTTGTGCCTTTTGCATAAATGGTGTGAATCCGTTTAGTAGTTCCTGAGAAAATTTGAGTTAAAAGCACATAAATATCTGTGGCCGGGGAGGATCCGCGGACCCTACCCGCACCGTAAGCACAACCTCCCCGAACCAAGCGCGCACCCTCCCGATCGCACGCCGAATGCTAATTGGTTGTCGAGTGTCTGTCTACATTCGAAACCAGGAACTGTTGGCAGCCATTTTCTGCCTCGGTAGAAGCGAGGCTGAAGAAGCAAGGGGAATAAGTGTGTAAAACATATAGAAGGGGCAGAGTGGAAATACTCTGACCCTCTAGAGGTGCTTAGGGGGTCCCAGAAGGACCCCCTGGGCCCCCCTGTTTTAAAAAAAAAAAAACGCGAAATGCGCGCACGGTGCGCGCATCCTAACGCGTTGGATGCACGGATTCTCTCGCGGTGGGTTCGCGGATCCAAGGGAAAAAAAAATTAAATTGTTGGGAGATAAAGATTAAGGTTAAGTGTTTTGTTCTTGAGTGGCTCTAAAAAGAGCCGTTGTGTTCATTCAGAGCTTTTGGTACTTATAATTAAGTACCTATACAGAGTCTAAAGTTGTTGAGGAAGACTCGGTTTCCTTCATCAGTAAAGTGTACTCCATCTCTCCTATACATCTCTTGCATATGAAAGCGCAGATTGTTATTGTAAATGGACCCCATTCTGTAGTCTCGGAGAAAAGCAGAAACAGATTTATTCACATGTTTCCTAGCTTTCTCAATCTGTGGACAGAAATGATCAGACCAGTTCCATTTCTGCCTTTGGCATATGTTAGAATACACAAAGGCAGTTTTAGGGAAAAGTGAAATCAGTTCTGCAAAGGTGTCCTTCATAAGCATTTCCAGACCTACCCCGGTCAAAGTGCCTAGGTCATTGCCACCACAGTACACTATTATGAGGTCAGGGTGTTGGATTTGCATGAAGGATTTCACCAATGGCATCAATTGGTGCCACTTTAACCCTCTCTGTCCAATCCATTTAATGTCTACATTTGGCAAAACCAGGTCTTTGGGAATGCCTTTGTTTTCTGCATAACTTTGGCTCCAGAAAATGTAGCTGTGTCCCACAATCCACACTCTAAGCATCTTGTAAGGAGGTCTGGATGCACTCAGATGGTCTCTGTAAATGAAATGTCAGTTTGGAAAGTAAGATGTTTCTAAAATGGTGGCTAAGATGCAGTTTTGAAAAAAGAAAAGAAATGATTGGTTGTTTGACAACCTTCTACACTGAGAGGTAGGGTGTATATTTCTGTTTTTTAAATGCATGATTCTTATTGGTTAATAAAAACTGATTGTAAGTAACATTATATATGATAAGCTGATATGTTGAGAAGTCAAGCACACTTGCGGTCTTGATTAGCAACATTGTGTGTGCTGAACTTGTGACCTGTGTGCTCAGTACAGTGTTACATGACCTGTTTCCATGGTAACGGGCAAAAGGCAGATTGGGGGAAGGTTTGAAGTTTATGTCATTTGGAAAGGGTTGATATGTTTAGCCAATAGAAATGTGTGTTTGCTTTTGAATTTATGTGGGAAGGAATGTGATTTGATGTTTACATGTATATGTGTGGAAAATGAGAGGGAAACTTTGCCATTCTTTGGTTCTGCTGACAGGTGCACAGTGCAGAGATTCTGTATAAGAAAATCTGGTGTGTGACTGATATCTGGTGTGTGACTGATATACTTCTTAATCTACAAAACTTCTTGAAAGGTGAGTTATTTAATTGTGAGGGGATGTATGTAGATTATTTTAATTTTAATCAGACTAATGTATTTCTGCTAAAGTGTAGGGAGTACTTTTTTTCTCTACAATCTTATTGACAGTGTGTGTGCATGTAGAAACCATTCTGTGATAAGCATGGTTTTTTTCATGTGTTTGTAGACAGATAACTATGCAGTTTTTATATTTTGGTAGAATTAGAAACCAGTCATTGTTTATGAATTTGTGAAATGAGTTATGTTTCTGCACTAAAATGTAGTACTCCTTGTAGATGAAGAAATGTGTTTTGGTATAGTGCAAGGGATAGTGTTGTTTGTCTAGAATCACACAGTGAGTCTGTGTGCATTTGGGAACTACTGTGAGAGAAGCATTTGGTAACATTGTGTATTTTCTGACAGATAATTCTTTTAAAACGTGTCATGTTGTCAAGTTTTAGTAGCATTAGAAGACAGTTATGGCTTATGCTTTGATTAAATGAGTCAGGCATTGACACTAAAGTGTAGTCCTGAAATATGTAGATTGTGTGCAGTTCCCTTACCACTTCCACTGTAGTGAATGAGTTTTGGTAAACTTCTAGGGATAGTGGTTGTTGTCTAGAATCACACAGTGAGTCTGTGTGCATTTGGGAACTACTGTGAGAGAAGCATTTGGTAACATTGTGTATTTTCTGCCAGATAACTCTTTTAAAACCGGTCATGTTGTCAAGTTTTAGTAGCATTAGAAGCTAGTCTTTGCTTATGCATTGATAAAATGAGTCAGGGTTTGACACTAAGGTGCAGTACCATGTACTATTCTCTTCACTGTGGCAGAACTGAAAATGTAAAAGTTTTACCCAGGCACTGTCCTAGCAGTAGTCTGATGATTTAGTCAGTTTCCAAGTACTTATGTTGTGAACCATTCATTACTAAATAGACTGCTTCAAATGTCTATGCAGTATGCATGTAGTGTTCTAACATACTATACACTTGTCTTTTACACCTTCAGTTTCCCAGTCAGTATCCACACATTTCCAGGAAACACCCTGTCACTCCCTTTGCAGTCCTCTAGTGACTCATTCAGCACCATGTACTAATCCATTCACTGTGCCAAAACCCAAACACTTATAAATTCACCAAGACACTCTCTTTCCAGTACTCTAATGATTTGGTCACTGCCTAAGTATTCATGCACTGAGCCAGGCCTTAGCACATGGACTTCTTCAAACCCCTATCCACTATGCATGCAGTCTTCTAACCACCTAGACACTTGTCTTTCACACATTCAATTCCCTAGTCAGTATCCATACAGTTCAGCAAACATCCTGTCACTCCCTTTGCACTCTTCTAGTGACCCATTCAGCACCATGTAGTAATCCATTCCCTGCGCCAAAAGCCTACCACTTATAAATTCACCCAGGCACTCTCCTGGCTGTAGTCTAATCATTCAGTCAGTCCCCAAGTACTCATGCAGTGAGCCAGGCCTTAGCACATGGACTGCTTTAAATGCCTATCCAGTATGCATTCAGTCCTCTAATCACCTACACAGTTGTCTTTCCCACCTTCAATTCCCCAGTTAGTATTCATACACTTCTAGCAAACACCCTGTTACTCACCCAGTGTGTCTCCTTATAGTACTGTAATCATTCAGTCAGTTAGCATGTAGTCTTTTAGTGAGGTAGGCTTTAGGGCATGGACTGCTTCAAAGTTTTATGCACTATGCATGTAGTGTTTTAACCATCGTCACACTTGTGGTTCAGAGCTATAGTTTCTTAGTCAGTTTTTATATAAAATGTGTTTGTACAGTAATGGAATAGTGTAAATTTGAAAGTTATTAATATACATTTATTTGTGATTCTTTTTTACAGATAATGTTTTTCAACGTTAAAATAGAGAAATTATGCCAGAAAAAAAAAAGAAAAGAACAGAGACAGGAGGATTATTTGAAGAAACATCAACCACAAGTATTGAATGAACAAAATAATGTGGCTAAAAGGAAAAAATCTTTTGGTAAGATCACAAAGCAATTTATTAAAAATGTTTGTAGGAGCAAACAGAATGTAGATAATGCTGGAACTTCTGAGAATTTTTCAAGTAAAAAAATTTAAATAAGAGGAAAAGTACAAAAGCAAATGTTCAGTCAAAGTAGATAAAGTATGGTAAAAGAAGGCAAAATCAGTATAAGGAATTACGCAAAAAAATATCTTACAAGAGAGTAGTGCATAATTTGCTGAAAGATGTGATGAAATATAAAAAGAGAGCTTTATTTTATAAAAAGAAGAAGCATATTGAAAGCATTGTGGAAAAGGCTTTTGAAGTAAAAAGGAAACTGTTTATTTTAGTGTTAAACAGAATTCGATAACTAGATAAACCAATATATGTAATGAAGGCCAAAAGTAGGAGGAAAAGAGTTATTAATTAAAAAAAAATGTTGTGATTTTTTTGGGGAGAATGGAAACACAGTTCTAGTTCAGAGCCTTTTTTTAATGAAGAGAGTTATTCACTGAGCGAAAAATTATTGTATGCAGTTGACACCAGTGGTAGAGGTTATGAGGTTAGTAACGGTTGTCTAATGGAGAAAGAGAAAATGGTTGAAAGAAATGCAGAAGAAGTGATAGCTGATGAAGTTTTAGGGAGACGTGCTAAAAACCCTGTGTACACTTGGGATTGCAGTAGTGTTTGCAGTGTACGACAGGAATCTATTGAAAAATGATGTCGTTTTTTACGAGCTTATACTAAAAAAAGTGTAAAACAAAAGATTAAGCTGTTGCAAGGACTAGACCCTTCCAGAGTGAGAAAACATAGTGGTTTGCAAGGTCATTCTCTGGCTTGTCTTTCTAGGAAAGTTTGTCAAAGTGTTTTTCACCATTTCAGAATGCTGGCAGTACATCATACTCAAATGCGGAAGTTAGTGAGAAGGTTGTATTATGCAAAAAGTCCAGCACTAAAGTTAAGTGAGTTGAACAGTGCTCTTTTGCGTGGGTCAGTATCAGATGTGAAGCAGGTCTGTGAGGATATTGAGTTTTGTTACTTTGGGCCTCAGCAAGAGAGTGAAGAAACTGACACATTAGTAGAACAAAATGTTGAAGACAATGTAGAACCCGTATTTACAGAAAAATTTGAGGATGAAATCACAAAGTTTAAGGTAATTTCAGGTGAAAGACCAAATGTTTCTTGTATTTGTTGTGTAAATGTGGGTGTACTTGTAAAGCGCACTGTGACTCCATGGAGTATCCTGGCGCTGAAGACCGCTGGGGAACCCGTCCTGGTTTTCCCTGTGAGATGGTCCCTTGCTGGGTATCTCCAAGGTGAAACCAGGCATCCCCGGCGTCTGTGGGGGGCCGTTGTAGAGATGAGGCAAGCTTAATGCCCAGAGTTGCCGAGTGTGTTCCTGGTTAGAGTAGGTACCGAGGCGAGAATTATCGAGTCCGTTTTGACCCTGGTCCACGACCCTGCCGCGTCGGGAATTGAACCCTGGTCCCTGGCCGATTCTCTGCTACGTATTTGTTGGTAGAGGATTGTTTTGATTTGGGATGTGAGCAGCGTATTTGCAAATATTGTTATAACAAATTAGATGAGAATAAAATGCCTGCTAGAGCTGTTCATAATAATCTAGAGATGGTTGCTATTCCTCCAGAGCTGATAGATTTAAATACGTATGAGTCTATTCTCATACAATGCATTCACCCGTTTCAGGCTATTGTTCGTATGGAGCCCAAAACAAGTAAATTACCTCCATCAGAGTTGCAAAGAGGATTGAAAGGAAGAGTTGTGTATTTACCATTAGATTTAAGGAAAAATATTGAAACTATTGGTGTAGAACATGCAGAAAATGAGCCACTAGTCATTCTAGTTAATGGTGTTCCTACTAAGAATAAGAAAATCTGGCAAGAGTTAGTGGATGTTAGAAAAGTGCAAAAGGCATCATTGTATCTATTACAAAAATAATGAGTACTATAGAAATGTGTTTGTTGGAGAAGAAGAAATAGATTTAGCAGAAGATACTGAAACATTAAGTGGACAAATTGAAAAAGTGGACATGTCCAGATGTGAAGAAATCTATGAACATTACAGTGCACATCCACTTCATTCCAAAGAGGTGATGGGGAATACAATTGAGTTGTTTCAAATGAAAAAAGCAACAGGAAGTCCCATGAGTGTATGGGAAGAGAGCTTGGAAGCTCGTTGTTTCCCGCAGTTGTTTCCAACAGGAAAAGGTGGACGATATGATGAACGTCCTGTGCAGATTCCTGCATCTGAATATCGGACAACAAGATTATATGCAGAAGATCCAAGATTTCATCAATGTATCCCTTATATGTTTCATCTTTTGTTTGAAAGTGACTTGTCTGGACTTTCATATGCAGTAAATCACATTTTAAAAACTGGAATGCATCTTCAAAATGTAACTGCAAAGTATTTTATGGATAAAGTGCATCAGAGAGATGATCATTTAGAGTCTCAGTTCATTAATCTGATGGCATGTCAGCGTGGGACTAATGAATATTGGTACCGTCGACATGGAGAACTGAAATGTATGCTACGGAACTTGGGAACTCCTACATGGTTTGTTACACTAAGCTGTGCTGAGTATGATTTACTTGAATTTCTTCGAGAGGCAAATTCCAATATAAAAATATTGAATACAAGACACCTGGAGAATTGTGCTCTTTGGATCCTGTCAATGTATGCAGATATTTCAATCATAGATTTGAAGCTATGATGTCTTTCATCTGCAATAAAAAGAATCCTCCTCTTGGAGAAGTTATGGATTTCTTTTGGAGAAAGGAGTATCAAGCAAGAGGTGCTCCTCACATACAAATGTTGTTATGGGTCAAGGACGCCCCCAAATTTGGAACAGATTCAGATGAAACTGTTTTGCCTTTCATTGAAGATTATGCTACATGTGCTCTTCCCAATAGCAGAGAAGACAAAAACTTAAAACAACAAGTCTTACGATTTCCAGCAGGCCAGAGCGGATAGGCAGGAGATCAAATCTGCACTGGAGGAGGTCGCTACAAAGGTTTCAAATTTGGCTACCGAAGTACTAGACCTTCAACAGCGGGACGCCGAAGTGGAGGAGGCCAATGCTGCTGCCTGTGCCTCAATTAAGGTCCAAGATCAGTGGATGAATACAATGCAATCTAAGGTCGAGGATTTAGAAAATCGTCAAAGACGTCAGAATCTGAGGGTTTTTGGGGTACCCGAAGGAAGAGAGGGCGCTGATGCTCGGGGGTTTATCGTCAATCTCTTTTCTAGGATATTTCCTGATCTTGCCGATTGGGATATGGACACACAAATCCAAAGAGCGCATCGGCTCCCCTTAACGGCTAATCCCTCTCGACCCTCATAATTTCCTCGACCATTGTTGGTGTGTATTGGGAACTTTTTATTGAGACAGGCTATTTTTTTTAAAGCTCGACCTACGACCCCAGTGCAGTTTGATTCACTATCTATTTTTGTTCGTTCTGATCTCTGCAAACATACCATGGATAGAAGGTGGCAGTTACGGCAGCTTAAGGACCCTTTTAAGGCTGTCGGTGCATCCGTATTTCTACAAGATCCTGCTCGGCTCAAAGTGATCAAGGACGGGCGTTCACACATTTTTTTCAATGAACAAGAGGCTAAGATTAGCTTATCTAGATGGCAACAATTATCCAAGAAATGATAGGGGGAGTCTTTAATGGGGATAGTAGTTGCTACGCGTTTATATACTTAAGTGCATATTACGCTATGTGCTTGAAAATTTGATAACTAACGTGTTGTGATTTATTTGTGATTCATTCAGTATGGCAAGGTTGGGTTTAGTATTGGACCTAAAAAATTTTCTTTTCTGTATTCAGCGACACTGGTGGTCAGAGGAGGGGGGGGGCTTTTCCCTTGCGGGGGTGTGCCTAGGTGAGTTGCTGTCGTTTTGACAGCTGGGGAAAGGGGCGATTCCTTTTCGTAGATACAGGGTTATGGGGGGGTGGACTCAGTTAGGGGTAGGGGGGTTGGTTTGGGGGGGGGTAAAAACGAAAAAAAGCCAAAGGAGTGTTAAAAGTTACAGTGGAATTTTGCTTCAAGACTGTGGAATGGAGGGACTGTGGTTAAGATTAATACCCTTTAGAAAATGTCCAGAGTTCGTATAATGTGCTGGAATGTGGCTGGGTTGAACTCTTCTATTAAACGACGATTAGTCTCTGAGGAACTAAAGGTTATCAACCACAGATTGTTGCCCTAACAGAGACTCATTTGGCTTTCAAGGATCGTAATCTTTTTAAGCAAATGGGATTTGAGCTGATAACATGCACTTCCCAGACGGTCTCAATACGAGGTGTCGCGCTTTTGCAAGCACGAAACACAAAATACACTTTATTACGCTCACTCAGCGATAAAAGGGGGAGATGGGTTATTGCGCTACTTCTGGTCCTTGGACACAAAATCACAATTTGTGTGGTTTATGGTCCGAATAACGATTGCCCTTTGGACATCTCTTTTTTAAACACAGAGCTGTTGGGCTGGGATGGTGAACTTTTGCTTATGGGAGACTTTAACTGTGTTTTAGATCAGAAACTAGACTCTTCAAATGTTTTAGGTCGGGCAAGAATGGTATCAACCCGTGTGGCTATTAAAGATCTTTTGCGTATACATCAATTGATTGATCTATGGCGGGCAATCTACTCATTAGCTAACGGTTTTACATATTTCTCACAACCACATCGCCAATACTCTAGGATTGATATGGTGTTTGTCAACTTATTTAGGTTAGTAGGTTCTAACATTGAGGTTTGTCTAAAAATTACGTCAGACCACAATCCTCTGTTAGTATCATTATTTCTTGGATCTAAAACACCGCTGGAGGCGAGGGGTTTTACATTTCCCAAAATTTTGCTAAAAAACCATGACTATATTCAACTTATGCAAGGCCAGATTGTGGAATTTATAGACACTAATGCCCATACCGCTCCATGGTCTATGGTCTGGGATAGTCTTAAGGCATACATTAGGGGTATTACCCAACAGTATCTATTTCGCCAAAACAAGGTTAGAGCACGGCTTGCAATAGCCGGGCGAAGGGAGTGCTTGGAACTAGAACAGTGTCACACTATAGCAATATTAAATAGAGACCCTCGAGAAGCTGATATTCATCAGCAACTCGTAATAGCGAGAGCTAAGATCATCCGCGAGATGAGGGGGAAAATTGCTAGTCAATATCACGAATCAAGATTACGACAGTACGAATATGGAGAGAGGATCGGACGGGTATTAGCCTATCAGCTTGCGGATTCTAGGGCCCACACGCTAATTAAGAGCATTACTGGGGAGGACGGATCGACATATTACCAACCTGTAGATATCTTGGAGCAATTTAGGCAATTCTATATAGATTTATACAGTGATGACACACCTTGTGATCATCTTGGGCTGGCAACTTACCTACAGGAGAGTGGGTTGAATGTTTTAAACTCTCTCACGACTTTATCAATGGACAGGGATGTGGATGAAGCCGAAATTTCAGAAGCAATCAAGGCTCTACCCCCAGGTCAAGCTGTTGGGGGGGGATGCACTACCTCTGGAGTTCTATAGAACTTTTCTAGGAACTCTGGGTCCGGTTTTATTAAAGGTGGTGAATGATATCTTGAACGGCAGAGATGCTCCCCCGTCTTGGAAGTTGACTAATATAATTGTGTTTCTCAAAAAAGGGAAGCCTCAGGCTGAGAGAGGCTATTATCGTCCAATCTCACTCATCAACCATGACGCTAAAATCTTTTCTAAGATCCTGTCCTCTCGACTTGACCCATCTATACATTTCATAGTGTCAGATCAACAGCACGGTTTCGTCCCTGGGCGGGATACCACAACCCATATTACCACTGCCATAGCAGTGTTTGACGCCGCCCAATTTTTGGGTGGCAACGTAGCTATGTTAATGTTGGATGCCGAGAAGGCTTTCGATCGAGTCAAATGGGGGGCACTCTGGGCCATAATGTTGGAAGTAGGGATTGGTCGTAAGTTTGTCTCGGCTATTCAAAAAATCTATAAAAACTCGCAGGCTGTTATTCGGCTTAATGGTTTAACTTCGGAGCTATTTTCTATTCAGAGGGGCACCCGACAGGGATGTCCCCTCTCTCCTTTGCTTTTCGCAATTTATATTGAACCATTTTTTCGCCACCTGCTTCGTAATCAGCGGATCAGCCCGGTTTTTTATAACCAAGTATATATTAAAATAACCGCCTACGCGGACGATATAGCCGTTTTTACAACGGATCCGGTTCAAGCGATGGGAGAGATTGTCTTGGGAGCACAGAGTTTTGGATTAATTTCAGGATATAAGCTTAATACTAACAAAACTCAAACCATTACTAATATTGTACCTACTCCCTGTTCATCTATTTTGGGTGTCATCCAAAACGCTGCCTATTTAGGAGTTAACCTCACTAGTCATACGGAAGATACAGTGAAGATCAACTATGAACCATTACTCAAGAAAGCTGCCTCGGATCTGCGTAGGTGGCATCAATTACCATTAACTATCTGGGGGCGCTGAAATGTCATCAAGATGAATATTCTTCCAAAGTTTTTATATTTGTTTAGAAGCATTCCCCTTCGGGTTCCACTTTCATTCTTTAAACGACTTGAAGGCATTATAAGCAGCTTTATTTGGGGGTATAAAAGGGCCAGGCGGGCTATTAAGTTTCTTAAACTTCCTTACGAGAGGGGTGGTCTGGGACTACCGGATTTTAAACTATATTTCTGGGCTGCTTTCGCTACGCGTCTGCAGAGCCTGATGGAAGGTTGTGGTACATGCCAAAAGCCGATTGCATATCAGTTAGTATGCGGGCCGGAGTATAGGTTTATACTTTCTCAGATGACAGACCCGAATTACTTCAAACGTATTCACTTCAAGATATTGAGGCACGCTGTTTGGATTTGGCGGGACATCTCAAAGCAGTACAACATTCCTGATTTGCATGCAAGTACCTATCTAACTGGGAACCCCAGGTTGGGGGTCATATTTGACGATTCAGCTTGGAAGACCTGGCAACACTGTGGTGTAACACAGTTAGGACAACTATATGACCAGGATGGATTTAGATCTTTTTCTTCTTTTAGAGATGAATTTGGAGTTCCCAATCATTCTTTCTTTAAATTTTTGCAAATTAGAGATTTTTTTATTAATGGGGAAGGCTTAGTGAGCATTAATACGCTAGGGGACTCTGTAAGCTCATTGCTACAACTTCGGGGCAGGGGTTGTATAGGAAAAATATATAAATACTTGATTAAAGGCGCAGCTGACTATGCTGTTCAGGCTGCAGATAAATTAAAATCGCTATTTTGGAACTAATATTACTTCAACGATCTGCATAGGTCGTTACTGACCATTAATACCTCAGTTACGTCTATCAACTTAAAACTTCAGCAACATCGTATGTTATTCCTTTTATACTACACGCCGGAAATCATCTCTAAATGGGCTTCGATTATTACCACACCTAAAACCCAGTGCCCTAAATGCTCACTTTTTGCTGCAGATATCAGACACATGTTTATTACTTGTCCAGCACTTTCTGTTTTTTGGTTACGAACTGTTGAGGAGCTGTGCAATCTTTCAGGAACTAATATTGTCATTTCTGAGAAAGAGATACTTTTGGGGCTTATAGAAGACTCAGGTTTAATTTCAGCAGCTTTATTTTCCATCATTATGGCTTGTTGCCGCCTTTGTATTGCCAGGGTCTGGATTGTAACTAAACCCCCTACGTTGGTGGAGTTTTGGCAGCTGTTAAGGGGGGTATTTGAACTAGAGATTGCCCTAGCTAAGGCCAGGGGCCTCACCTCTCAGATTAGAACTGAACGAATCTGGCACTGTCTTCAATGGGACTAAAAGCTTTTGTTGATTTTGATTTTGTGTTGATGTTTTATGCTGTCTATCTTGCCCTGATCTATGGATTCTATGTTTTGATTTGTATTCGCTCTATTGGTTTTCTCTTTTGGCTTAATAAAAAAAAAAAAAAAAAAGAAATGTGTTTGTTGGAGAAGAAGAAATAGATTTAGCAGAAGATACTGAAACATTAAGTGGACAAATTGAAAAAGTGGACATGTCCAGATGTGAAGAAATCTATGAACATTACAGTGTACATCCACTTCATTCCAAAGAGGTGATGGGGAATACAATTGAGTTGTTTCAAATGAAAAAAGCAACAGGAAGTCCCATGAGTGTATGGGAAGAGAGCTTGGAAGCTCGTTGTTTCCCGCAGTTGTTTCCAACAGGAAAAGGTGGACGATATGATGAACGTCCTGTGCAGATTCCTGCATCTGAATATTGGACAACAAGATTATATGCAGAAGATCCAAGATTTCATCAATGTATCCCTTATATGTTTCATCTTTTGTTTGAAAGTGACTTGTCTGGACTTTCATATGCAGTAAATCACATTTTAAAAACTGGAATGCATCTTCAAAATGTAACTGCAAAGAATTTTATGGATAAAGTGCATCAGAGAGATGATCATTTAGAGTCTCAGTTCATTAATCTGATGGCATGTCAGCGTGGGACTAATGAATATTGGTACCGTCGACATGGAGAACTGAAATGTATGCTACGGAACTTGGGAACTCCTACATGGTTCGTTACACTAAGCTGTGCTGAGTATGATTTACTTGAATTTCTTCGAGAGGCAAATTCCAATATAAAAATATTGAATACAAGACACCTGGAGAATTGTGCTCTTTGGATCCTGTCAATGTATGCAGATATTTCAATCATAGATTTGAAGCTATGATGTCTTTCATCTGCAATAAAAAGAATCCTCCTCTTGGAGAAGTTATGGATTTCTTTTGGAGAAAGGAGTATCAAGCAAGAGGTGCTCCTCACATACAAATGTTGTTATGGGTCAAGGACGCCCCCAAATTTGGAACAGATTCAGATGAAACTGTTTTGCCTTTCATTGAAGATTATGCTACATGTGCTCTTCCCAATAGCAGAGAAGACAACAACTTAAAACAACAAGTCTTACGATTTCCAGCAGGCCAGAGCGGATAGGCAGGAGATCAAATCTGCACTGGAGGAGGTCGCTACAAAGGTTTCAAATTTGGCTACCGAAGTACTAGACCTTCAACAGCGGGACGCCGAAGTGGAGGAGGCCAATGCTGCTGCCTGTGCCTCAATTAAGGTCCAAGATCAGTGGATGAATACAATGCAATCTAAGGTCGAGGATTTAGAAAATCGTCAAAGACGTCAGAATCTGAGGGTTTTTGGGGTACCCGAAGGAAGAGAGGGCGCGGATGCTCGGGGGTTTATCGTCAATCTCTTTTCTAAGATATTTCCTGATCTTGCCGATTGGGATATGGATACACAAATCCAAAGAGCGCATCGGCTCCCCTTAACGGCTAATCCCTCTCGACCCTCAAAATTTCCTCGACCATTGTTGGTGTGTATTGGGAACTTTTTATTGAGACAGGCTATTTTTTTTAAAGCTCGACCTACGACCCCTGTGCAGTTTGATTCACTATCTATTTTTGTTCATTCTGATCTCTGCAAACATACCATGGATAGAAGGTGGCAGTTACGGCAGCTTAAGGACCCTTTTAAGGCTGTCGGTGCATCTGTATTTCTACAAGATCCTGCTCGGCTCAAAGTGATCAAGGACGGGCGTTCACACATTTTTTTTCAATGAACAAGAGGCTAAGATTAGCTTATCTAGATGGCAACAATTATCCAAGAAATGATAGGGGGAGTCTTTAATGGCGATAGTAGTTGCTACGCGTTTATATACTTAAGTGCATATTACGCTATGTGCTTGAAAATTTGATAACTAACGTGTTGTGATTTATTTGTGATTCATTCAGTAGGGCAAGGTTGGGTTTAGTATTGCACCTAAAAAAAATTCTTTTCTGTATTCAGCGACACTGGTGGTCAGAGGAGGGGGGGGGGCTTTTCCCTTGCGGGGGGTGTGCCTAGGTGAGTTGCTGTCGTTTTGACAGCTGGGGAAAGGGGCGATTCCTTTTCGTAGATACAGGTTTATTGGGGGGTGGACTCAGTTAGGGGTAGGGGGGTTGGGTTGGGGGGGTAAAAACGAAAAAAAGCCAAAGGAGTGTTAAAGGTTACAGTGGAATTTTGCTTCAAGACTGTGGAATGGAGGGACTGTGGTTAAGATTAATACCCTTTAGAAAATGTCCAGAGTTCGTATAATGTGCTGGAATGTGGCTGGGTTGAACTCTTCTATTAAACGACGATTAGTCTCTGAGGAACTAAAAGCTTATCAACCACAGATTGTTGCCCTAACAGAGACTCATTTGGCTTTCAAGGATCGTAATCTTTTTAAGCAAATGGGATTTGAGCTGATAACATGCACTTCCCAGACGGTCTCAATACGAGGTGTCGCGCTTTTGCAAGCACGAAACACAAAATACACTTTATTACGCTCACTCAGCGATAAAAGGGGGAGATGGGTTATTGCGCAACTTCTGGTCCTTGGACACAAAATCACAATTTGTGTGGTTTATGGTCCGAATAACGATTGCCCTTTGGACATCTCTTTTTTAAACACAGAGCTGTTGGGCTGGGATGGTGAACTTTTGCTTATAGGAGACTTTAACTGTGTTTTAGATCAGAAACTAGACTCTTCAAATGTTTTACGTCGGGCAAGAATGGTATCAACCCGTGTGGCTATTAAAGATCTTTTGCGTATACATCAATTGATTGATCTATGGCGGGCAATCTACCCATTAGCTAACGGTTTTACATATTTCTCACAACCACATCGCCAATACTCTAGGATTGATATGGTGTTTGTCAACTTATTTAGGTTAGTAGGTTCTAACATTGAGGTTTGTCAAAAAATTACGTCAGACCACAATCCTCTGTTAGTATCATTATTTCTTGGATCTAAAACACCGCTGGAGGCGAGGGGTTTTACATTTCCCAAAATTTTGCTAAAAAACCATGACTATATTCAACTTATGCAAGGCCAGATTGTGGAATTTATAGACACTAATGCCCATACCGCTCCATGGTCTATGGTCTGGGATAGTCTTAAGGCATACATTAGGGGTATTACCCAACAGTATCTATTTCGCCAAAACAAGGTTAGAGCACGGCTTGCAATAGCCGGGCGAAGGGAGTGCTTGGAACTAGAACAGTGTCACACTATAGCAATATTAAATAGAGACCCTCGAGAAGCTGATATTCATCAGCAACTCGTAATAGCGAGAGCAAAGATCATCCGCGAGATGAGGGAGAAAATTGCTAGTCAATATCACGAATCAAGATTACGACAGTACGAATATGGAGAGAGGATCGGACGGGTATTAGCCTATCAGCTTGCGGATTCTAGGGCCCACACGCTAATTAAGAGCATTACTGGGGAGGACGGATCGACATATTACCAACCTGTAGATATCTTGGAGCAATTTAGGCAATTCTATATAGATTTATACAGTGATGACACACCTTGTGATCATCTTGGGCTGGCAACTTACCTACAGGAGAGTGGGTTGAATGTTTTAAACTCTCTCACGACTTTATCAATGGACAGGGATGTGGATGAAGCCGAAATTTCGGAAGCAATCAAGGCTCTACACCCAGGTCAAGCTGTTGGGGGGGGATGCACTACCTCTGGAGTTCTATAGAACTTTTCTAGGAACTCTGGGTCCGGTTTTATTAAAGGTGGTGAATGATATCTTGAACGGCAGAGATGCTCCCCCGTCTTGGAAACTGACTAATATAATTGTGTTTCTCAAAAAAGGGAAGCCTCAGGCTGAGAGAGGCTCTTATCGTCCAATCTCACTCATCAACCATGACGCTAAAATCTTTTCTAAGATCCTGTCCTCTCGACTTGCCCCATCTATACATTTAATAGTGTCAGATCAACAGCACGGTTTCGTCCCTGGGCGGGATACCACAACCCATATTAACACTGCCATAGCAGTGTTTGACGCCGCCCAATTTTTGGGTGGCAACGTAGCTATGTTAATGTTGGATGCCGAGAAGACTTTCGATCGAGTCAAATGGGGGGCACTCTGGGCCATAATGTTGGAAGTAGGGATTGGTCGTAAGTTTGTCTCGGCTATTCAAAAAATCTATGAAAACTCGCAGGCTGTTATTCGGCTTAATGGTTTAACCTTGGAGCTATTTTCTATTCAGAGGGGCACCCGACAGGGATGTCCCCTCTCTCCTTTGCTTTTCGCAATTTATATTGAACCATTTTTTCGCCACCTGCTTCGTAATCAGCGGATCAGCCCGGTTTTTTATAACCAAGTATATATTAAAATAACCGCCTACGCGGACGATATAGTCGTTTTTACAACGGATCCGGTTCAAGCGATGGGGGAGATTGTCTTGGAAGCACAGAGTTTTGGATTAATTTCAGGATATAAGCTTAATACTAACAAAACTCAAACCATTACTAATATTGTACCTACTCCCTGTTCATCTATTTTGGGTGTCATCCAAAACGCTGCCTATTTAGGAGTTAACCTCACTATTCATACGGAAGATACAGTGAAGATCAACTATGAACCATTACTCAAGAAAGCTGCCTCGGATCTGCGTAGGTGGCATCAATTACCATTAACTATCTGGGGGCGCTGTAATGTCATCAAGATGAATATTCTTCCAAAGTTTTTATATTTGTTTAGAAGCATTCCCCTTCGGGTTCCACTTTCATTCTTTAAACGACTTGAAGGCATTATAGGCAGCTTTATTTGGGGGTATAAAAGGGCCAGGCGGGCTATTAAGTTTCTTAAACTTCCTTACGAGAGGGGTGGTCTGGGACTACCGGATTTTAAACTATATTTCTGGGCTGCTTTCGCTACGCGTCTGCAGAGCCTGATGGAAGGTTGTGGTACATGCCAAAAGCCGATTGCATATCAGTTAGTATGCGGGCCGGAGTATAGGTTTATACTTTCTCAGATGACAGACCCGAATTACTTCAAACGTATTCACTTCAAGATATTGAGGCACGCTGTTTGGATTTGGCGGGACATCTCAAAGCAGTACAACATTCCTGATTTGCATGCAAGTACCTATCTAACTGGGAACCCCAGGTTGGGGGTCATATTTGACGATTCAGCTTGGAAGACCTGGCAACACTGTGGTGTAACACAGTTAGGACAACTATATGACCAGGATGGATTTAGATCTTTTTCTTCTTTTAGAGATGAATTTGGGGTTCCCAATCATTCTTTCTTTAAATTTTTGCAAATTAGAGATTTTTTTATTAATGGGGAAGGCTTAGTGAGCATTAATACGCTAGGGGACTCTGTAAGCTCATTGCTACAACTTCGGGGCAGGGGTTGTATAGGAAAAATATATAAATACTTGATTATAGGCGCAGCTGACTATACTGTTCAGGCTGCAGATAAATTAAAATCGCTATTTTGGAACTAATATTACTTCAACGATCTGCATAGGTCGTTACTGACCATTAATACCTCAGTTACGCTTAAAACTTCAGCAACATCGTATGTTATTCCTTTTATACTACACGCCGGAAATCATCTCTAAATGGGCTTCGCTTATTACCACACCTAAAACCCAGTGCCCTAAATGCTCACTTTTTGCTGCAGATATCAGACACATGTTTATTACTTGTCCAGCACTTTCTGTTTTTTGGTTACGAACTGTTGAGGAGCGGTGCAATCTTTCAGGAACTAATATTGTCATTTCTGAGAAAGAGATTCTTTTGGGGCTTATAGAAGACTCAGGTTTAATTTCAGCAGCTTTATTTTCCATCATTATGGCTTGTTGCCGCCTTTGTATTGCCAGGGTCTGGATTGTAACTAAACCCCCTACGTTGGTGGAGTTTTGGCAGCTGTTAAGGGGGGTATTTGAACTAGAGATTGCCCTAGCTAAGGCCAGGGGCCTCACCTCTCAGATTAGAACTGAACGAATCTGGCACTGTCTTCAATGGGACTAAAAGCTTTTGTTGATTTTGATTTTGTGTTGATGTTTTATGCTGTCTATCTTGCCCTGATCTATGGATTCTATGTTTTGATTTGTATTCGCTCTATTGGTTTTCTCTTTTGGCTTAATAAAAAAAAAAGAAAAAAAAAAGAAATGTGTTTGTTGGAGAAGAATAAATAGATTTAGCAGAAGATACTGAAACATTAAGTGGACAAATTGAAAAAGTGGACATGTCCAGATGTGAAGAAATCTATGAACATTACAGTGTACATCCACTTCATTCCAAAGAGGTGATGGGGAATACAATTGAGTTGTTTCAAATGAAAAAAGCAACAGGAAGTCCCATGAGTGTATGGGAAGAGAGCTTGGAAGCTCGTTGTTTCCCGCAGTTGTTTCCAACAGGAAAAGGTGGACGATATGATGAACGTCCTGTGCAGATTCCTGCATCTGAATATCGGACAACAAGATTATATGCAGAAGATCCAAGATTTCATCAATGTATCCCTTATATGTTTCATCTTTTGTTTGAAAGTGACTTGTCTGGACTTTCATATGCAGTAAATCACATTTTAAAAACTGGAATGCATCTTCAAAATGTAACTGCAAAGGATTTTATGGATAAAGTGCATCAGAGAGATGATCATTTAGAGTCTCAGTTCATTAATCTGATGGCATGTCAGCGTGGGACTAATGAATATTGGTACCGTCGACATGGAGAACTGAAATGTATGCTACGGAACTTGGGAACTCCTACATGGTTCGTTACACTAAGCTGTGCGGAGTATGATTTACTTGAATTTCTTCGAGGCGCAAATTCCAATATAAAAATATTGAATACAAGACACCTGGAGAATTGTGCTCTTTGGATCCTGTCAATGTATGTAGATATTTCAATCATAGATTTGAAGCTATGATGTCTTTCATCTGCAATAAAAAGAATCCTCCTCTTGGAGAAGTTATGGATTTCTTTTGGAGAAAGGAGTATCAAGCAAGAGGTGCTCCTCACATACATATGTTGTTATGGGTCAAGGACGCCCCCAAATTTGGAACAGTTTCAGATGAAACTGTTTTACCTTTCATTGAAGATTATGCTACATTTGCTCTTCCCAATAGCAGAGAAGACAAAAACTTACAACAACAAGTCTTACGATTTCAAAGCCACAGGTGTGGAAAATACTGTCGACGAAAGTACAAGTCAAAGGATAAGTTCTATACCAAATGTCGTTTTGGATTTCCACGTCCTGTATTATCCAAAGGAAGAGTGAACAGTTTTATGTCAGCTGTACGACATACCATCACAAGAAAGTCTCCGAAAAACACCTACAACTTAAGAAGAAGCAAAGAATCAAAATTCATAAATGACCACAATCCTGTTATTTTATCCATGTGGAACGCTAACATGGATATTCAGTATGTTGCGGACAATTCCATTGCTGTTGCTCGATATGTAACGTCTTACATTACTAAATCAGAAAAGACTGAATTGAAAGAAATGTGGAAAGAGATTTCTCACGAGAAGACTCCAAGTAAGAAATTATACAGTTTCAGTTTGAAGATGTTATCGCATCGTGAAATTGGAGCATATGAATGTTCAGATAGGTTATCATCTGCAAGTCTATATTCCAAAAGTAGAAGAATCATTTGGGTGAGTCTAGGTCTTGCAGGAATGCGAAATCGGGTACTGAGATCTGTTGAAGAAATTGAATATTTATCAGAAAATGACCCTGAAAGTACAGATATTTTGCAAACCAATATGTTGGACACATACTATCCAAATAGAAGTCATCATCTCGAGAACATGTGTCTCTATGAAGTGCTGCAAAACTACACTTTTAAACGGAATACTACAGAGAACATCAACGATGGAAAATATGCAGTGATTGGTTCCGAAGGATGTCTGGCAAAACAAAGGAAAGGAAATTTAATTAATCTCAGAAAACTGAGTTGCGACACTGCTGACAAAAGGGAATTTCACTATTTAGCCCTTTTGCAAATGTTCAAACCATGGCGTTCAGAACTGGAATTACTTGGAGATTTTCCCAGCTATGAAGATTCATTTAATGCTTCTGAAGATAGCATACAATGTAGTGCTTTCACAAATTATGTCAAAATGTTGAATGATGAAATTGATCAAGAAGCTATAATTGCAGCTGAGATTGGTAGAGACAGTTCTCAAGACAGTCAAAGTTCTGCTGCACTGAGTCAAGATCCACTAGATCAACCAATTGTTGAAAATGAAGCAGCGATTGCAATGAATGAGGTGGAAACAGCAATGTATCAAGCACAAGAAGATGTAATACAGTTAGGAAACTTGGAAGAGCAACTAAATTTTGAACAGAAACAAATATATAAGCAAGTAAAAGAGCAGATTGACCATGGATTACTTCATGAAAAGAGAGGGTGCTCGTGTACATCATTTCAACCTATCCGGATGTATGCGAGTGGTCAAGCTGGAACAGGAAAAAGTTTCTTAATTAAAGTAATTACAAGTTATCTGCAAAAAACAACTGAGTCGCATTTGTCTTGTGTTGTCACTGCTCCAACTGGGTTGGCAGCACATAACATTAAAGGAATTACTTTACATCGTTTACTAATGCTGCCAGTAGAGCATGAGAACAAATTGGAATACCACAAGCTATCTGGAGAAGCTTGTTGTGAAGTTTCAAGAGTCCTGAAGAAAATGAAACTTCTCATTATTGATGAGGTGAGCATGGTTTCAAACTTGATGCTTGCCTTTGTGCATTTAAGAATGCAGCAAATTCTTAAAACAGAGTATGACGTGTTATTTGGAGGAAAACACGTCATAGTTTTGGGAGATCTACTGCAACTGACTCCGGCAAAAGGACAACCGGTATTTAAAACACTTGCTCATGAAGATACCAGAAAGTGTCTTGGCAGTGTTGGTAATGTGAACATTTGGAGTAATTTTGAATACAAAGAACTGACAACAAATATGCGACAGGCAAATGATGCTGAATATGGAAGTATTCTTCAAGATACAAGAATTGGAATTCTTTCAAAAAAAGGGAAACAAGCTTTGGAGAGTCGATTACTTTGCAATGTCTTTCCAAATGAAAATGCAGTTCCTGCAAAAGTGTACGTGGAAATTGCTAAAAATAAGTCAGTGATTTGCTTAATGCCAACACTGCATGAGTGTTCAATATTCAACGAAGAATTATTAAAACTGGAAAATGAAGAAATTGTAAAAAGGAAGCCATTGATAAAGCATGAAGGAATCACTATTATTTTGACGGGTAAGTTGAGATCAAAACTGGATTGTTTAGAAAAAAAAATATCTAAAACTGCTGGTTTAGAAAAGACACTATATGCGTGTGTAAACTGTCGGGTAATTTTAAGGCGTAATTTGGATGTAGAGAAAGGTTTAGTTAATGGTGCAATGGGCAAAGTGGTGGATTTTGTGAATTATCAGAAAAAAGAAGGAATTGAATTTTTAAAAATTAAATTTGATCAGATTGATGAAGTTAAAGAAATTGGTCGTTGTTCAGTTTGTTTTTTGCTTGTTAAAGATTTATATGTCCGTAGGAAACAATTTCCATTTTCTCTGGCATATGCAGTGACTATTCATAAATCTCAAGGATTAAGTGTAGACAGTGCATTGGTGAATATTGGATCTACCGTATTTAAAGAGGGTATGGCATATGTTGCTTTGTCGCGAGTCAGAACATTATCTGGTTTGTTTTTGATTGATTTTGATGAGACGAAGGTTAAAGCGGATGCAAACTGTGTAAAAGAGTATAATAGGTTAAGAAGGGTGTATGCTCGAAATTTAGGTCAATATCCTGTATTTGAAAAGCGTGTGGTTGGTCGAAAAAGAAGGTTAGAGAATATCTGTTCTGAAGGTGTCAAGAAAAGAACAAGATAATATTGTGATTGCAGGTAAAAAGAAATTGGACACTGTTGGAGAGATTGTTGGTTATCAGTTTGAAAATAGTTCTGGTGTCAACTGCTATGCTAATGTAGTGGTCAATGTTGTTTTTTATCTTGAAGGTTTGCAAGAACAAATTATGGAGAATCGGCAAAAAAGATTTTGTTCTCTGTTGCATTCTGTTTATGAAAAATTGACAACAGATAGAAGTAAAATACAATCTGTTTCAGATGTTCGTAGTCTTTTGGATGTGAGTTCTGGTTCTACGTAATTTACACAAAATATCCAACAAGATGCTCAGGAATTTGTAGAAATAGAAAATATTTTTGGCCTTTCTTACAAATGGGAACATTATTGTGAAAATTGCATGTATACATGTAACATGAATGTAGACACTGAGAGATTTCTGTATTGAACATTACCAGACTGTAAATCAGTGTCTTTCAATAAATTAGTGAAAGGTGCAATTCAAAACATGGAGTGTAGCCAATGTAAATCAAAAATGTTATCCACATTATTCTTAACAAAATATGGAAAATACATAATTTTAATGATGCAACGTTGTACAGCTGACGGAAGAAAATTGGATACTTTAATAAAACAGTTTGTAGCAGCACAACTATCAATATCAGGAAGGACTTTTGTAGCAATTGCAATAATTTTCCATGATGGTCCTTCCACCACATCTGGACATTACACTGCCTATCTAAAATGTGACAAAGGGTGGACACTTTGTAATGATGCCCAGTTGGTTTTCAAACAACGTTTGCCTAGTGAATTACCAAATTCCTACCTAATATTTTTAAAGCCAAAGTTTTAGGAAGATAATTCACTCTGAGGAATTTATTATTATAATTTAATAGGACTACCATTGGACAATTTACAGAAAGAAGTGTAAAAATACCATTTGGCCTCAAGGAAAGGTATATTTTAGAATTATGGACTTTTTGGTGGTCATTTATTCGGTGATTATTTTAATGCGGCAACATTTACAGTTTTTATAATTTAAAGTTATAAAATGTTGTAATCTGTAAGCATTTCATATATGTGTGATTTGTATTTTCTGGTATTTTACTGAGAATAGTATGTTGTTGTTTTTTTTTAACAATCTTTCTGATTGTTTTTTTTTCCCGCTGTTAAGTGATGAGTACGATTGAAATCACTATTTTTAGTGAAATTCAATATATTCTGAGAACAGCAAAAAAGGCAAACAAATTACTTTGTGGAAATTATGCTGTGTTATAAAAAATGTATTATTACATGTTATAATTTTTTTTTCTTTTCTTTCACAGATCCACATTTTTAAAACAAGCAATTTATATGAATTTAGATTGCAATGAATATATGAAAAAAATGTATACCATTTTTTATTCCTATTATTGTTAAGGTAAGTTTAAGTAAGGCTCAATATGCAGAATGACGAGGTCTGCAAGAAGCTACAAAGTTGAAACATGTTTCTAAAAACACTGTTTATACGTATGTAGTTTTCAAATCTGACCATAATCATATCATGTGACCTGCAAAAAAAGAGATTTGAGGGGTTCATAATATTTCCCATTGTACCTATTGAAGGACCGCAATCATTTCAATCATTCTTCTTTGAACATCTTTGGAGACAAAACTCTGTGCTTACCTTCTATCATTCGCAAGAAATTTTGAAACCGGAAATATGTCACTTTTTGTAACATAGTTATTGCGCAAGACACTTTCACATTTACAAAGAGAGGAAAAGGCACTCTGTGCACTTTTTATACTCCATGTAAATACAACCTCATCATACACACCACTTTGCGTTGAAAGGGTGTTCTATAAGTGTTGTTGTGCATGATTGCACTGAATACTCATAGAAGAAGACACATGTCTAGATTTATCAGAAATCATGAATCTCGATGTGTGTGTGAATGGTGCACCATTCTAAAATTGGTGTAGGAAAGCACAAGAAAGAGAATTGTTTTAATTTCTCCACATCTTTATATCTTCAATGCATGCTAAAATGTTCAGCATACATTGAAGGCGAAAAATGCGTTTTCTGATTGTTTTTGTGCAGGAAGGTGTGTCTTCCTGCACAAAAACAAACCGCACATGACACAGATATCCTTGCACTATGTGTATATGTATGTGTGTGTATGTATGTGTGTATGTGTATATAGATATATATATATAGATATATATATATATATTTACTGAAAAAAACCATAGGTTTCAGGGGTGTTATAGTTAGCTGGACATTTCCCTCGTACAAAACCCTAGAAATTCCCCTGTTATAGTTAGTTCAGCTAACTATAACTCGCTCCCCCGTAGTGCACTGCTGATGACGTCACATATTACATCACTCATGACATGGTCAGTGACATCACTGATGACATCACTCATGACATCTCAGATGACATCACTGATGACATCATCCATGTGATAAATTACTGCATCTTCTCACACCCTACATTTCTTTGTTAGTGTGTGAAAGTTTAGATGAATGTATGTGTAGTACGTAATTGACTGAATGAATGCATTAGTAGCGTGTGGTGAATGTATAAGTCCAGAACTATGAGGAAGTGCTGCAGCATCACACAGTAACCTCTTTAACTGCAGTGTGCTGTAGTACTTCCGAAGCACAGGGATGCAACATATGTACATAAATATGTTGCAAATCTATGCTTCTCTCTGCACGGCTGCTTAAACTGCAGCCATGTGGTGACACAGGCACCCGTGCACCATAGTGCAAGGATATCTGTGTCATGTGCGGTTTGTTTTTGTGCAGGAAGACACACCTTCCTGCACAAAAACAATCAGAAAATGCATTTTTCGCCTTCAATGTATGCTGAACATTTTAGCATGCATTGAAGATATAAAGATGTGGAGAAATTAAAACAATTCTCTTTCTTGTGCTTTCCTACACCAATTTTAGAATGGTGCACCATTCACACACACATCGAGATTCATGATTTCTGATAAATCTAGACATGTGTCTTGTTCTATGAGTATTCAGTGCAATCATGCACAACAACACTTATAGAACACCCTTTCAACGCAAAGTGGTGTGTATGATGAGGTTGTATTTACATGGAGTATAAAAAGTGCACAGAGTGCCTTTTCCTCTCTTTGTAAATGTGAAAGTGTCTTGCGCAATAACTATGTTACAAAAAGTGACATATTTCCGGTTTCAACATTTCTTGCGAATGATAGAAGGTAAGCACAGAGTTTTGTCTCCAAAGATGTTCAAAGAAGAATGATTGAAATGATTGCGGTCCTTCAATAGGTACAATGGGAAATATTATGAACCCCTCAAATCTCTTTTTTTGCAGGTCACATGATATGATTATGGTCAGATTTGAAAACTACATACGTATAAACAGTGTTTTTAGAAACATGTTTCAACTTTGTAGCTGCTTGCAGACCTCGTCATTCTGCATATTGAGCCTTACTTAAACGTGCTCACTGTGCGCGCACGGTGCGCGAAGCGCACCGTGCGCGCACGGAACGAACTGCGTTAAGTGGGCGCGCACGCCACGAACGGCGTAAAGTCACGTAGCATTTAAAAAAACCGTACAAATTCACTGAAAAAACCATAGGTTTCACACACGTTATAGTTAGGAATTAGCATTTAAAAAACCTTGCAAATTCACTGAAAAAACCATAGGTTTCACACATGTTATAGTTAGCTGGAGATTTTACTCATAAAAAACCAATGAAATTCCCCCGTTATAGTTAGTGCAGGCAACTATAACTCACGCGACCGCAATCCTCTGCTGATGACATATGTGTCTTTATGAAAAAAAAATATTTGTAATATATGTATAGCTAAAATTTAATGGAAGAAGACATGGGCAAATAAGTGTCTAAATACAGTATTAGCATCAGCAGAGGATTGCGGTCACGTGAGTTATAGTTGCCTGCACTAACTAGAACGGGGGAATTTCATTGGTTTTTTATGAGTAAAATCTCCAGCTAACTATAACATGTGTGAAACCTATGGTTTTTTCAGTGAATATATATATACATATATACACACATACATATACACATATATTACCTACTGGCGGTTGCCAGTAGGTAGTTATAGCTAGGACCTTGTTTCTATTCAAAAAACATTTTTTCTTTTGTCAATATCTTTGGCGCCGTTTGACGAATCTTCACGAAATTTTCCAAACTAATGGTTCACTCGAGTCAGCTCCTGACTTGAAAGGTTCGGGGTGATTCGTCAAGAGGGGGCTGAGAGAAAAGGGGGTCCCAAAATGCGTTTTCTCCATGTTAATTTCCATTGGAACTTTAGCCAAAGCTACAGCTCGAACTGCTGAACGGAATTACACTAAATTTGGCAAAAAGGTAGGTCTTGCTCCAGAAAGCGTACTTTTAAAAAAAAAATGTGTAAATACATTCAGTAGTTCCTGAGAAATTAAAAAAATTAAAATATCGATATCTGAGGGCCAAGAAGGATCTGCGAACCCTCCCGAGCACAAGCTTCATTCTGATTGGCTGCCAACACTCCAAACCAGAATGTGTTGGCAGCCATAATGTGACTCGTTTGAACCAAGTCACATCAAAAAGGTAAAAAAGCTTATAAATGAAGGTCAAAAAAAGCATTTTTATTTTTTCGGTGGAAGTTGCGCTGGGTGCGCGAATCCCTCAGAGAAAAACAAACAAAAAATGAAGCGCGGTCTCCCGTGCCTTGTTTTAATGAGCCCCCGTGTGGGCCAGGTCCTGGGGGTATTTGCTAATATTTATGCGGGGGCCCTGCGGAGGACCCGCAGCCCTGGGGACCACCACCTCTCCAGGGCTATGTTGATTACATGGGGGAGCACGCAGCCCCCCTGCAGCCCCAGGGACCGCCACCTCCCTGGGGCTTTGATTAATTATGGGCGGGTGGCCTCGCAGGTTCCCCCAAGCCCTGGAGACCACCACCTCCCCGGGGCTTTCTTTGTTATGAGGGGTGTCTTGCAGGTCCCTACAAGCCCCGGGGACCACCACCTCCCCAGGGCTATGTTGTACATTGGGAGGGGGGCCACGCGGCCCCCCTGTTGGATTTCTCCTTGTCCCTGGGGACCGCCACACCCCCGGCCCAGCTCCAGCAATGTCCCGGGGTGCCCACCCCCGGGACATTACAGCTTGCAATGACAGGGTGGGAGCACAGCCCCTGCCCTGTCATTGCAAACTCTGGTTCGCTTCATGGAAGCGAGAGCAGAAAACCTACTCTCAATTCCACGAAGCGAAGCAGTATTGCTTTTGGACAAGGGGAGCAGCTTGTCAGCAGCTCCCCTTGTCCAACAGTAATGCCGGCTCCCGCAGGAGGCAGGGAGCCGGCAGGGACCGTGTGGGCATTGGGGCTCTCCCCGCGGTCCCCAACGTTGTGGCCAGGCCCCATGGGATGGGGTCCCTGGGGCCAATTGTGGCCCAGAGAAGGGGGGCCATGTGGCCCCCCTCCAGTACTATTTTTTTTTTAGGTAAAAAAAGAGGCAATGCCCCAGGGGATGGGGTCCCTGGGGCCCTTAGTGGCCTCAGGAGGGGGGCCACACAGCCCTCCTCCAAAATTAAAAAAGAATATGCTAGCTGGGCCCCGGGGATGGGGTTCCTGGGGCCAATAGTGGCCCTGAGAAGGGGGGGGGGGGGGGAGACAGGACCCCTGTCCCTTATTAAAAAAAATTATAATAACAGAGGTATTGCCCGGTGGATAAGGTCGCTGGGGCGAATAACAAATAATGGAAGTGGGGTGTATTTTTTTTCTTTCTATTTTGGAGTCGTGACCCCAATGCGGCTCTCAGCGCAGCCCCCCTATGTAACGTTGGGTTGGATTCACGAATCCACCTCAAATAAATAATTTAGTAGTATATAATTTAGAAGGTAGTTTTGTATTTGTGAAGTTGTTTTAAAGAGGTAGAGTGATTGAAGTTAGAGAAGATTAAAATTGAGTTAGTAAAAATATAGAAAATTAAAAATGAATAGTTAAACCTGAGAAGTGTTGTGTGTTGTAGTACCTTGAATTCATGCTTTTGCAGATTCACGTCAAGTGCACTAATCCACAGAAAATTAAAAATAAAATATGTATGTGTAAAAAAAAATTTGATTCACTATTGTGTTATAGGGTGGCTCTAAAAAGAGCCCCTGTTTTCATTATGAGTTTGTTGTAGCTACAAGTAAGTGTGGATGCACAGCTTTAGGTTGTTGAGAAAGACTCTGTTCCCATGATCTGTGAAGTGTGCTCCATCACTTCTGTAGATAAGCAGACACTGCTTTATTGACATTCTTTCTAGCTTTCTCAATCTATGGACAGAATTGATTTGATCACTTCCATTTCTGTCTTTGGCATATATTAGAAAATACAAAGACAGTTTGGGGGAAAAGCAACGTCAAATGTGCAGAGGTATCCTTCATGAGCATTTCCAGTCCTACCCCAGACAATGTGCCTAGGCCATTGCCACCACAGTGCACAATCATGAGGTCAGGGGGTTGGAGATGCAAAAAGGTTTTAACCAAAGGCATCAATTGGTGCCACTTTAATCCGCTCTGTGCAATCCATTTAATATCCTTATTTTGTAAAGCTAGGTCTTTGTCAATACCTCTGTGTTCAGCATAGCTTTTACACCAGAAAATATAGCTGTGCCCAACAATCCATACTGTAGGCATCTTGAAGGGCTGTCTGGAAGTAATGGAAAGATGTCTGTAGTTGGGGTAGTCAGTTGGTAGAATGAGAGTTAACTAAAATGGTGGACAAGTTGCTGTTTTAAAAAAAGTAGAGAATTGATTGGCAGTTTAAGAACATTGTACATTCAAAAATAGGGTGCATATTACTTTCTTTAAAACACATGTTTCTTATTGGTTAGTAAAAAATGTTAGAAAGGTACAGTAGATAGGATAAGGTCATATTTTGCAAATGTCAACACTACTGCTGTATACATTTTTAACCTTGTGTGCTGAACTTGAAAATATTTTGAACTTGTGACCTGTCAGTTCAGTTGAATTTTCCATGAACTGTTTCTATGGAAACTGGCATTAAGCAGAATGGGGGAAGGGTTGAATGTTATCTGTGGTTTTAAAATATGGAATTGTCAAAGTGGTGCATTCTTAAAAAATAGTGGTACTTTTATTTGTAATATATTTTTTAACTCCCGTATGGATTTGCGGCTCCATCGTGTTGGTGCATGGAGTCGCGACTCCAAATGATTTCAGAACCAGTTTTGGCACTTTTAGAAGTCAGTTGGTAAGGGTTAATATGTCTAACCAATAGAAATGTGTTTAACAATTTGAAATTATGTTGGAAGCAATGTGATTTGTTACTTACATTTATTTGTGTAGAGAAAGAGAAGCAAAGTTTGCCATTACTGGTTTTACCTTGTTAAGAGTTGTGCCTTACATTGATTGTGTGCTGAAGAAAATCTTTTACGAGTTTCTGATAGGTCATATTCTACAAATCAACTTGGAAGGTGAGTTATAAATTTGTGAGGTGTATTATATATTAGCTTTATTTTTAAACTTACAAAATGATTCAAGAACTGTGATGTTTGAAATATATTAACTGTAGAGATGTATATTGTATTTTGTTTTATTGTACTTAAGTGTTGTTTGAAATAGAATCTGTATAATAATATGTTTATATTGGAAGATGGATTAGTGATTATAGTAGTTTGTTTAGTGTGTGGATATGTACATTTGTAGTATACCGCATAATTTTAGGTTTCACTTTCAAATTGGAAGTGCAGTTTGTCAAGTTTTAAGGTGTGCATGGACTTGTGTCTGAAGTAGGTCTCTACTTGTATATGTTTTGTCATATGGAATAGATTTGAAGGTGCATGATGTATAACAAAGAGGTGTTGTTGCTTTTTATGTGGTAGGCTCAAGACCGTGAGTAGCAGTAGAATGGTGAAGATGCAGCACAAAAGTGTGGTTTAAAAGATGTTGCCATAAGGTATTAGTGATTAGGCTACTTTTTATAAGTCTCTTGAGAGGTACAGTTGAAATAGGCCACATAATTCTCAGTGTTTGCTTTAAATTGGAAGTTTGTTCTGTGAAGTTTTGAGCTGTGGATAGTATTGACTGACTTATGTCACTGCTTGCACATGTATGATGGTACGTGTTATACTTCTGAAGATGATAGATGTATAAAACACAGGTATACATCTATCTGGATATTACTTTTATATATGATGCTGCTAGCAAAAGGTACAGACATATGCATGCATGCTTTCAGGGATATGGTGAGACTTGTGAAGGGTTGCTAGTTTATATTTGTGTAGGTCCAATAGCATAAGTAGTTGCAAAATGGTGAAGCTGCAACTCAAAACTGTGATTTAAAACATGTTCGCAGAGGAATTATTGATTAGGGTATTTTGTATGAGTTTGTTGAAAGGTATGGTTGAAATATATCACATTATTTTAGGTGTCTATTTGAAATGAGAAGTTCAGCTTAACTTTTAAGATCTGCATGGTTTTGTGACTGTGGTATGTCTGTACTTGCAGATGTATTTTCATATGTGTTATGCATCTGAAGATGCTAGATTTATAAAAAACAGGTATAGATCTATTTGTATGTTTCTTTTGTATATGAGGATACTAGAAAAATGTACATATATATGCATACATCCTTTTATAAATATGGGGAGACTTTCAACAAAAACAAGTGAAGGGTTGTTTTGCTGTTAGCTATGCTCAATACCTGATTAGTGGTAGAATAGTGAAGCAGCAGTAATAGAAACGTGATGTTTAAGATATGTTGGGAAAGGAATTATTGATTATGGTACTTTATGTGTAAACGTTCTCTTGAAATATGCCGCATAAAACTAGGTGTGAGTTTGAAATGTTAAGTGTACTCTGTCAAGTTTTAAGGCCTTTATGGTCTTGTGAGTGTGGTTATGTTTTTACTTGCACATGTATTCTGATATGTGTTATGCTTTTGGCAATAGGTACAGATAGAAGCATGCCTACTTTTAGGAATATGGTTAGAATTATGGTAGAGACATGTGATAGGTTGATGCTTTATGTTTGGCTAGGCGCAATATTCGTAGAATGGTGAAGCTGCAGAACAAAAGTGAGTTTTAAGACATGTTTGCAGAGGAATTACTGCTTAGAATACTTTCTAGAAGTCTGGGGAAAGGTACACTTTAAATACACTGCAGAAATGTAGGTGTGTCTTTCACATGTAAAGTAACCCTGGGCATAGTGGGGCTACGTGGAGGTCCACGGAGTTGCGAACTAACTCTGTGGAACTCCGCTACGCTACGCCACCCGGCTCCACCCCCCCCTATATTAACAAGTAAATCTACATTACTTACTAGTAAATTAAAACCACTTACCTGGCATGTGGCGTCCCCGGGCCTTTAGAGAAACTAAAACCATTGCGCTCCTGTGCGCCTGCATGTCACACGACCTCCACCTGTTCATGCTATGCCGTCTCAGTGACAGCTGCGGACCCCCTTGGATCCAGGGGTGGTGTTCCTCGTGACCCGGGCTGGCCACAAATAATTATACAAAAGAGTTGCCCCACCGTTGAGGTGCACTCGCTGGTGGCGTGCAGTCGTTAAGTCAAGCGCTTCAGGGCACAACAATAGTCTCAACACTTGCCTACGCGTTTTGGGCTTGACGCCCTTCTTCTTGGACAAACAGCAGCAGAAATGGCAAACCAATAACTTCAAGAACATCCCCTTTTATTGGTCGCAGCCATTGCACACAGGTGAGTATCCTGCTTGGAACTCTGGGACTTGAAGTTCATGAATAAACCCCCCAGTGGGTCACTGCCATCTCTGCTAACCGGAAAGTTCTTTAGAGAAACTAAAACCATTGCGCTCCTGTGCGCCTGCATGTCACACGAGCGAGTGCACCTCAACGGTGGAGCAACTCTTTTGTGTATATATATATTAATTTTTTTGTTTTGTTACATACCATAGGATTTTTTTCCTCATGGTTAAATGATGCCAAACAATTATCAAACTGCCTTAAGTGCTAAACACGTATGGGTACTCACAGGTGGTGAAGAAGTCCACGGGTGAAATAGCACATGATCGAAGAACAAAAAAAACAAATTCTTTTGCATCATTTTAAGCTGAAAATGTGTTGAATTTTACTAACCAATTAAATATTGGTTTCATGATGGTTTTCTAATTTTTCTTGACACTTAGTCTGTCCATTTAAGCACTACTCAGGGCCACTGTAATAATGCAATAGACAAGAATCAAGGAATGCGGCACATTGACTAAATTAGATTCAAAGAGGCGGTAAATTATGTGGTATAGTATGGCATATCATTATCTTCCTATTTGTACACATGTCAACACAGTGCAGAGAAAGAATTTATATTATTAGTAGCAATTTACATCCAACATATGAAATCAACCATAGTAACTTACAAACTGATAGTACTTTAATACGGTTTAATTTTTCTCTTAAATCATTTAAAAAATTTCAAACACAACAGGAAGAACATTTTGCTGATTAACGTGGAAGAAATAGAAAACTAAAGATGTTATACTCTTGTTTTTTGCCATGTTGGTGATACTAGCCTTTTAATACTTTTGCCTTGGCCTACAGCAGTTGTACCTCTTCCTCGTTATAGGACTTTGTCTGTAGCACAAACCTATAAATCCTCAAAGAGTTTCCAAGTGGATACAACATAAGTTTCTTTCGGAGGATATAAAAAAGGAAACTAAAGGGGTCTACTGATGTTAAATGTTTCAGGGTCTTAATACTCAACTGTACATGGTAAGTTGGTGCAACACACACTGCCCAAGCCTATCCGGTGTCTGCGATTATGTTTCAAGCATATGTTTTTGAAAGCAGGGGTGAACATCTGTAAGGTGTGGACGGATCACATAATTTTGCACAGATTTTGGGCTGAGTTTTAGTATGATGTCTTGAGATACTAACAGACTATCAGGCATAGTTTTCTCAGAATAAAACTACTGACTCAAGATCCTCAGATAAAGTAGTTGCATTGCTCACTTGAACTGAATTGAAAAATAACGTGCAAATTAACTGTTCACTTTATTATGTAACCCGTGTCACCTCTACAGAAAGCACAGCAACAACCAATATTTCACTGTCTAAATAGTGTCCAAAAAAGTATGCAAGTGGGTTCAACCAAAGTTTCCTTCATAGCATGTAACAGAGGAAACCAAAATTGCTCTACCAAAGAGCCCACTCACCGAAGCCCTTTTAGGTCACCAAACTCCCATTACACACCGCCTTCACCCTGTGCTGAACCCTTTGTCAACCCTCTGTAACACACAGTTGAGCAAGTCCCTGTTGCACATGGTGTTCCCCATATGCAAAACCTTTCATGGAGAGGCCACCCCCACCACATACCCAAGTTCACTTAGGTAAAGAAACCCCTACTACACATAGCTTAGGTTTTGTGCTGAACTCTTGGCGGACAGACAATCCCTTGTGGGCACCAAACACAAAGAGGTGGGCAAGTCCCCGTTGCATAATCTTTAGCCTGCGATCATGTCTTTATAGACAGGACACCTAAGCTCAGTTAGGTTGCCAAACCTCTCCTGTAGCCGACTATTCCCTATTAGCAAACAAGAGCACATGGATGACCAATCCATTGCTGCACATGGTGGTGCTCCTGAACAAAACCTCCCATGCACTGTCAACTCAATCAAGAGACCAAAGTCCATTTATGTAGACAACCCCCTGCTGCGTATGGCCATCACTGTGCTGAAGTCTTCTACAATACTTAGTTCTTTTGACCTGGGTCATACCAGTTGTAGAAACCCTGTCTTTATACATCCCCATTTAAAATAGGAGTATAAAAACTAGGTCAAGGTACTTTGAGCCTGTTACAGGAATCATGCAAAGAGGACAGCAGAAGTAGACTCAAATGTTATGTCCATTAGCTGTGACAAAATGATGAAACATTTTAGTACAGCTAAAGCAGAAATATCTTTACTCTTGGACATTTCGATAGCTCTTTCTATTTGAATTTGTGCTAGTAACTCCAACACAGATACGCATAAGGAAAGTGATATGCTCATTAGAGGACCAGGGTTCTATTAACCTCCTGTATGCCCCTAAAGTGTGTTTTGCCAGTTAGAACATTTCCTACTTATAGAGTGGAATGTTCTAATAGTTGTATACACTAACACAGAAGCACATCACACAGCTATTAAAGAACCACTACCTTGTCCTAAGCACTATAATTTCACTTGGGCCCAACTTTAGAGTGGGTGTTTCCTAGCCAGTATATCGTTTACATTAGACTATAAGATTATACAAGTATATTCTGTCATCATAAAGTAAAAAGTTCTTATAAATGTAATTTGCTAGAGCATGCTATTGTTGTTAAAAGTGCAATTCGATTGTTAAAAGTGGTTACCCTTTGCTTACACCTACAACATTAGACTGGCCTTTTGTTACCTATAGACTTCTATCCAAGACTATAAGGACATACTAACATTAATAGACACGCGTGACAAATACCAACAGGAAGCTCTTTTTTTTTTTTTGCTGGGGGGGGGGGGGGGGATTGGACACAAAATCGTAAAAACAAAAGGTCCATGAGAACTTGAATTTGAAAAAAACATACTTTTTTGGCAGTTTTTCTCATAACCAACTAAAAGCCTGCAGGAGAGCAGAGTATACCAGGCAGACACAGACAACACTTCCCACAGTCCACTGTTGCAGGGATTCTGCACATACACAGAACTATGCACAGGAAACCAGGACCTCAGTGTGTAGTGGTGTACCAAAATACCCACCTCGGTGCCCAGAACCCCTATCCGACTAGCTATAGAGTCTCATTCGTTCTCCGTGCTAGAGCAAAGCTACCAATGATTAGACATCCTAGAACATGCTACTCCGTCCCTCTCAGGATACGTGGAAACAAGAACACTCTTTCGTTCAAACTCTCGTACTTGTCCACAACATGAGTAAATAGAGCCAAGGAATAGTTCAAAATGTTTATTTTAACTAACGTGCTCTATGATGCAGTACACTAGCCAGTACTAGCAGCAATATGCATAAGATCAAACAAATCAGCATTGTTACAATTCCATATAGAACAAAAGGGGAAATCATAATATACAATGATGGTGAAAACGGGACTATTGTGCCTTGTCACCCTCCCCATGCTAGAAGCTAATTTTTTATAACTATAGAAGACCTCCAGGCTTTGTCAGGGGGACCCCATACCTACGAGTTCAGATGCAGGATTTTACATCACCAGATGAGCACAGCTCTTCTATCCTGGAAAGCGTTTTTCCAAGTGTGTTAACATGCTTGCAACGCAATATTAAAAGCACCAGATTTCCAGGTTTGCAGCTGTGTTCTATGTTATGGCTAGGGACGTGAGACTGACCAAAGCAAATAAACAGAGCTCATGGTTTTTCGACCTTGAACACGCTGTACAGACGGGGAGCAGAGTGTTCAAGCAAATATGTGAAATGCAGACAGTTCTCATGTGAAAGCGAGCAAGCAAAACTGTTTATGAGAAATGTGGCATGTAATAACGTGAGCAAAAGCGGCAAAATGGCTGCCAAGCATATAGTAACTTATGCTAACTTAGCAATGTCTGCAAGTGTGTCCATATCCTCACACTACACCCTACCCTTGGTCAGTCCACCGGACAGTGGTCTTAAAGAGAACACAGCTTTCAAACAGTCTGAGCAAGAATCAAGAGCATATGTATCAAGGATACCTCCGATTTGCAGGGAATGTGAGGTGAGAGAATAAAAATTGTTGGTGTCCAAAAAGGCACACAAAAAATATAAAAAAATTAATCCAGCAAGTATAAGGTGGCTGAATCTCATGGGCCACTAAGGAACTCATTAGCAGTTCAAAATCCGGTGGAGGAAATGCTGTATTGGAGAGGCAAAGATCCTATATCCATTGAAAGGAACAATCCAAGCAGTTGAAGACAGGTTGCACGCAAGTGTAATAGGCAAATCGAAAAGATAATCCATGCTGAGTGTCACCAGGGGCAGGGTACCGTAGCATTCAAGCATACAGCTACAGAGCATCTGCAGCCGGTCTTGGCAGTGCAGGACCACAGGAAGAGCATCCATTTCGTAGCAGGCAAATTAACAGGAAAATCCCAGCAGCTAAGGCAAGTAATAGTGGCAAGCCACCGAAGACGCTGGAAACAATAGAATGGATAAATGCTGGTATCACACCAAATATAGTTTGGAAAGAGATCACAAGGCCAGAAATGGGCAATGCCTGTAGTGTTAGAAGCATTAAAGATAGTGTGAATCAACGCACCGAAATGTAGTGGGAGGTCAGTATTAAGAAGCGCTTGTACCTCTGTAAGGGTGCTAGCCACGTAAAGGACGAATGTCTCATGGGCATACGTGAGTGAAATTTCTTTTTGGGATAACAATGCTCTTATTCTGCTCAACTTGTTGAAGTCTGCCTTCAAGGTCAGAATAGAAGGCCAAATCGAGTTATCGAGCTTTCCGTGTGGGGGTGGGAAAAGCACAATTTTACAGCAAACCACACGCTGGGAAACCATTACAATTTAAGGGATGCCGGCGAGCATGCCGCAGCATTCTTCATAATTTAAAAGCAAATAACTATTGTTTGCAAGCAGAGTGAAAGTGGGTGTAATAGCTGGCACGGGTATACCTTTTAAAACACATGCAAGATTTGGGGCCGTAAGGTTACAGGCGCCAGGCAACTGGATGTTCTTACAAACAAGAGAATGACCTATTGTGGTATCACATGATTCCCCAGTTAGGTATACCTTTTGTCATACCGTAGGCATCTGTATGTGGATGGTAATGACCAAACTTCGTGTAGAAAAGCACTGCTCAAGGGTTCGAAGCAGCCTAGTGGATAGTGTTTTATGCATGAGGTAAATTTAAACAAGGAAAATGGGAGTGTTATCACCCCATGGATGAGCCAGACAGCTGAGTCTGTTTCTGCCACAGAGAATGGTAACAGATCTAACTTTTCAATATGCAAAAGAGAATACGTAGCATCTTTCATGGACTTAAACTGCTGTTTTGTTGTCAAGTTAAAGGGCAAAAATAAAGATGAGGAGTTCAAGTAATCCCATGGAACTTACCCCATCTTAAGAGTCTGTAGAGTCCACGCAAATTGCATAACTGAACGCAATTGATTTTGACCATGATATAAAACAGAAACATCCTTTTGCACAAAGTCAACAACAGATGAAAGAATATTGTCCAATGTGTAAATGCGAGAAGAAAGTGTGTTAATACTATTATCAACAACAGCAAGCACTTTTTCAAGATTAGCCTGATTAATTGCCTTTAAACGTGAAGCTGCTTCAATTTGGGATAGCTTCTAGATTTCAATGTAAGCAGCATAAGGCAATCTTTTTGATCTTGGACCAAAAGGTCCTTTTATAAAATCTGTCAAATCAATGTCACCTGATACTAACGACAAATGTTGTTTCACTGAAGCTAGAGTCGAGTGTTGCAACCAATTGTGACATAACTTTCCAACAGACTATGTAGTAACTGAATGGGAGTTAGCAAAACGAGGATCAGGCCTATCCTGTGTGTACCAAAGGGGATGATGGACGAAGCGTTTGAGCAAATCAAACACTCACCCCCAGTCAACTGCTCTGGGTTTAATCCATCATCATTCTTTAGCTCACTCCACCATCCCAGTTCAGACATGGCCATATGCAAAGCAGTCTGACCCTGTGCCTCATGGGAACAGTCCCGCCCGAACTGTCAAGCCATGTCTTCCTTGGACCAGAAACAAGCATCCTGGGACTGGGTTCGGGTTCTTAACCCTCATCAGCCAGGCTATCTTGAATCCAGTGGCAAAGTGAGCAAGGGACACACGTCTGGGCATACCCTGCCAACTTAGGGCGAACAAAGCGATACCAAAGGGGATGATGGACAGAGCGTTTGAGCAAATCAAACACTCACCCCCAGTCAACTGATCTGGGTTTAATTCATCATTCTTTAGCTCACTTCATCACTCCAGTTCAGACATGGCCATATGCAAATCAGTCTGACCCTGCGCCTCATAGGAACAGTAAAGCCCAAACTGCCAAGCTATGTCTTCCCTGTAACAGGGAGCCTTGTCATGGAAACAAAGCTGGCAAGTATCCAAACTAGTTAGCCAAACCAACCAACCTAGGGGGTCCAAACTAGAAAAATTAAAGGTGTCATTGTTAAAAAGTAATTGTAATTCAGCCATGGAATAATTAGTACAATTGCTCCAGTTCTGATATGCAGCTAGTGCAGGAATAGCAGGGGCATTCATTTGCTTAGAAGTTGCCGATCCAAAACAAGTAATTTGATAAATTGATTCATTTAAAAAGTAGAACCTGTGATGGTATGAGGCACGCATGGTTTTACGCTTCTGTGCCTCGCACTTGCCAAGATTCTCACATACACAGAACTATGCGCAGGAAACCAAGAACTCAGTATGTAGTGATGTACCAAAATACCCACCTCGGTGCCCTGAACCCCAAACTGATTTAAGATCAATTGTGGACTTCCACAGATCATAGCCACCCACTGACAATTCATCAATAAAGGATTTAGAATATAATAATTTAGTGTGGGTGAGCATTATTTTAGAATTCAAAGAAGCATTTAATTTAAAATAGAATGACCAGTGGTTTGATTTATCAAAATCGGTAAAATATGTGAAGTTTTTCAAAAACGTTTTAGAGCTGCCTTCCAAAGGAACCGGGCAATGTTACCCTTTGGGTATAATTTTAAAAAATTCTAAATGCGTTAGCTTTATGCAGATAATGATAACCATAGTGTTGATAGCAAAACAAATCTGCATAATTTGCAGTATTCAAATACAAATCTTCAGCATCAAAGGCAGCATAGTATTTCATATCCGAAAACAAGGATTGTACGGGTTGTACGTCCCAATCATCAGACCGTATGTTATGTTACACTACATCACCCATTAAAACACGAAGCACATTTGGCACATTAATTATCTGTGTAGGGCCATGAATTTGAAAATCTACAGCATCCCACACTATGCAGTCTATAACTGGCCAGGCAGTGATGTTGACAAAAGTCCGGTCTCTTTTCATTATGTGAGAAGAAGAGTGCGGAGCCCAAGTTCCATCTACCAGTTTAACAGCAAAGCGTTCAGGAAGGTAGTGACCATTGATTAGAAGGAAAAGAAATGTCACAAAGCCAATGGACATGAACAAAAAATTGAGACGAGCACCAACCAGATGTATGCCCAAGGCGGAACCAAATAAGTTCATTTAAACCAGGCAGCAAAAATAGAAAATTTGGAAGGGGCCTTTGATGATGTGGAATGTGAGTCAAAGGAAAAACGTGATTCATTAATGGCCTCAGGTCGCAAACCAGGTAATGACACGGTAATGGGATGAGCATATTCAGTTTCTTCATTATGAGTGGAAGCAGGCTGGAGCAGCAAAGGATTGTGAACAGAGTCCAGCTCAATGGCGGTGTCATCCTGCATCTTGTTAATAGCGGGTAAGCCTGGATTCCTCGATACAGTTGTTGTAGAGACCGCTGGCGTGATGCTATTCAGGATTGGCCTGATGTTGTAGCTTGACATTGTCCACTGAGATATATCTGTTGTCATTTCGACCAGGAAGCGGTGGTAAAATGACTGTACGAGTACCCTTCACTCCAAGCACTGGAAGAGGTGCATGATAAGAGGGGCCAAACTCTTGTTCTCCACCTTCTCACCGATTTTGGGTGGCCAGCCGACTACCGCAATCTGCAGTGCAGCATCTGTGGGGGAGGGTAAATGCTCCTTTGCAAGACTGCCACGGGTCTAGTTTCTGTAATACAGCAGAATGATTATCTACATCAAAGGATGCGGCTGATGCCGCCATGTCTAGACCATCAAGGTCTGGCACAAACATTATCATGCCAAAGAGCATTTCGTATGGGGTCTGCCCACCCAGAGATGTTCTAGGGAGATTATTTAGTGCACGTTGAACGCTATACAAATGGGTGAACCAGTTCCCACAAGTCCCTTTGACCCTAGCTGTCAAGGATTGGTTAAGTCATGGTTCATTCGCTCCACAACCAAATTGCCCTCAGGCCTGTATGGTGACGAAAATTTGACCTGCACCCCCAAAGACCTCATGGTATCCTTGTACGTCTTAGAGGCGAACGTTGAACCTTGGTCCAAATTGAAGGCGCCACATGCAAAAATGTCCACAAAGACACGCAAATCCCTGATGACAGTTTGGACGTCAGCACTGCGTTGTGGCCAAACCCATAGAAAGCGTGTGCACGAATCAACTGCAACTAAGATAAACTTATAGGCAGAATCTGAAGAAGGAGGACCGCAGTGATCTCAATAAACACAACCGAAAGGTTTATTAGAAATGCATAGCTGTGTTTGTGGTGGTCGCGTTGCCATAGACTGATTAATCTGCTGACAAATGTCACATGAAAGTACGTAATTACAAGTTTGTTTATATAAGCCGCGCCACCAGTAACGCTGCTGCAAGATAGAAAAAGTCGCAGACACCCCAGCATGCGCCGAAGTCATGCCTTTGTGTGCGGCTGTTATCTATGAAGGTCTGCGTTGGGAATCAACCTGTCACCAACGTCATTATTTCTCACTTATGGAACATTATCGTGGCTTAAATGATAAGAGTATTTGGAAGGGAAAGCCTGCGGGTAATTATCACCCCTTTCTATAGCAGCTATTGCTGCCAAAATGTCATTATCAATCTTATTCATAGCTCTTGTAACTGCTGCAACTTAACACGTGGCTACTGCTGATTTTGCAGCTTCATCTACCAAACTGTTGCCAACTGCGTGTACTCCTACACGCTGGTGACCAAGAGTATGAATTACCTGTGTTAGAGGCAGACGGTCTTTAAGATCTGCGACTCGAACCCAAAGCATTTTACGTTTAATTGCGCTGCCTTTAGAATCACGATAATCATTTTGAGACTGTTAGACCGGTCAGCCTTAAGGTGGTCTTCCCCTACAATTTTTTGCCCTTTTTGCCTCATTAATGACCGCCATTTCTGTTGACATAACAACCGAATAATCCGTGGTCTATAAACAACAAAATAATATAACTCTAGATACAATTCTAGAGTCACAAACCGCCTCTAGTGCTAGTGTACTAAGTGCAAACAAAGAAGGTCAAGATGCAGAGTAGAGATTCATATAGAAAAAGAGATAACCCATTCAGGATTATTGGTATCACATCAGTGTCATCATCTGGGATTCCAAACAACTCTTCTTCTTTCCTCCTTAGTCACAGAGGAATAATGGATGAGTTGTATCCTCTTGTTGAGTTCTTACCAGAGGAAAAAAACAAAGAGAAATCTTTCCTTTAAAAATAAGAAAAGTGTAGTTAAAATAGGATAGGCAAGAGGCAAAAAATGTTATTCCTCTTTCTTATAATCTCAAATTGCGTTCCTACTTAAAAACAGTGCAGGAGAAAGAGCAGTTATAACTATTCACTGCTTGTACCTATGGTTGACATGTTTCAGCCAATGGGATAACTCTCCCTGGCTTTCTTCAGGACCTCACCACAAACAATCTTTGCTACTGCAATAACCAAAATTTATACATACTGATGGGATATTACTATACCCTTATGTTCAGTGTTCAGATCCTCTGTATATACAAGATGTATAGGGCATCAATGCAATACGAGGACTAGACCTCACCTCTCTCGGCACCAGCTCCAGTCAAAAAAGCCCGCTCTGTCCGTCGTTGCCTGTAATCAATAGGAATAAGGGGATTTAATCCGTGTTAGTCTTTAAATGTGCCCTCAGACCCTATATATAGTATATTTGCCATTTTTGTTGGACACAGGACTCTGGGCGCCTTATCGCTGCTAAACAGTGCTAAGGTGCAGGTGTTCTCTTAACAACATGGTTGCCACTGGCCCCTGCTACTGCGGTGAGGCCCCTGTCCTATCTGCGTACTAGTAGTTGGGACAAGGTTGGGACTTAATGCTACTGTAACCTTGGCCGTCCCGCCTCATGTCACCATAGACATAAACCACAGAGTCCCCAGAGCCTTCTAGAACCTTCCAACCCCCCCAGGTTGGCACTAGAACTTGCCGCCTTTTTGAAGGGTCACCTGACCTAGGGATATAAAAGTGAAGGAGGGAAACATGACAAGTTAGTTACACCACTGGACCTGGGAACCCACCGCTGGAGTAAAGGCTGCTGAGCTAGGGGGGATTGCTACATTACTGAGGCTGACTGATCCCAGGACCTGCTGCCCCAAGTCAGATGAGTTGCCCTGCCTGCCGACCTTGCCCTGTGTGAGGGGAACCAGGGACACCAGCTCCAGTGTGCCTGCCCTGGACTACCCTAATCTCTTTCCCCTGCCACTGAAACATGCATTCCACTCCTAGCGCTGAGACTGGGAAGCGCTGTGCTGCTGCTGGCCCACCCCTTGAGGTACCGTAAAGCGTTGTATTGCCAGAGCTTGCAACTGTTCCCCCAGCGCTGTGCTAGCGAAGCGCTCAGTGCCCCAGGACCTGAACGTGCCGCCCGGCGCTGTGGCAAAGAGCGCCCTATGCCCAAGATCACCGCCCCGGCCCCTGCGCTGTAGAAGAAGCGCCCCACGTGGGAGACTCATCGCCACTGGCCGGGGAAGCCTTGAGTGAGTGCTGAGTGAGGAAGCGCTGCTGTGGCCATATCACCGCCGCGGCCCAGGCGCCGCTGGGAGAAGCGTCACTGTGTCCCCGTGTACCGCTGCGGCCCCTGACCTGAGGGGAGGGCCGACGCAGTTACTACCGAGGCCACGCTGGGCCTGAGCGCGCGAAGAGGAACGATGCTAGGCAACCGGGGCGCCAGCCGTGTCATCTGCCGCGCGCCCAGGAAGCCACGCTCGGATTGGTTCCCGGGCCCCGGGTCGAGCAGGAAGCCCGGAGCCCACCCAGGCATCGGAGATAGAGGCACCGAGGAGGCCAGGAGCCCTGATCTTCCCCCCACCGGGTCCCACAAAGCAGTGCGGGCCGGGAGATTCCGCCTCCCCCAGTCTAACCCCCGTGTGTAGGAAGGAGCGGGCTGACTGGAAAGGAGGTGGCCGGTGCTGCCTCGCTAGCGGACTTCCCCCACAAGGACTGTCGGGTGAGTCCTGGAGATCGGGGGCCTACGCTCACACGGAGGCCCCTTTCACCGACAGTGGAGGTAGCCCAAGGGGATCCTGGGGCCTGAACACTTGACCACAGAAGCGCAGACGCCAGCAACAACTGTCTGGGAACTGCCCCTGTGGGAAGGTCCCTCTAGCCTCGGTATTGTGCCCCTGCCTAAGAAATATTGCCTGTATTGACGAGATGCCTAAGAAATATTGCCTGTACTGAATAGATGCCTAAGAAATATGTCAGGTAGTGGATCTCTGCCTAGGAAATACTGCGCATATTGAAGGTCTGTCTAAGGACTGCTACCTGGAATGAATGTACATTTGCACTAGTATAGCTACTGAAATGTTACACTTGAATGCACAGTGCTCCCTGCCTGACCCATCTGATGGCGCCTGATTACCTGCATTGAATAGAGGCTTGAGAATGTTCACCCATATTGCCTAGTGGTTTAAAAGTGATTACCTGCCTAGGAATTGTTGCCTGAATTGACCTAATGTTACAGAAACCGTTTACCCTGCACACTGTGCGAATTTTGCATTTCTAGTCCTGACAAGAAATAGATAGATACACTTGTTCTTGTAAATGCAACTAGCGTGGTGTCTCCTTATTGTGTGCGCTTTACTGGGTCAATGTGAGAGTGTGCTGCACAACTACTTCACACACAGCCGTGGGCGTGCCTACCTGCCTTGCGCCAAGATACTGTGTTGGAGTCAGTGGTCCCCGGGACCCCGATTCTAACAGAGACCAAAAGAATAAGTTGTCATTGAAAGACTGAACACAGTAATATGAATCGCTTTCAATTAAAGTCATCACATTTGAATCCGCAAATTCCAGAGCCAGTACCAAAGCACGCAGTTCTGCTAATTGGGCTGTACAGTCTCCTAGTGCCTGTGTATGGACAACTTTGGACTTGAACTCCCCGTTCACTATGGTACCTGCCACTATAGCACAGGCCGCAGAGTAATAATGCTTCGACCCGGCTGCGCTGAACCGTCAGTGTAAATGATACATTGGCACTGCTCAAGGGGGGGCATTGACAGAGGAGGATGAACAAAATCATACTCCAATAACTCCTGTGTATGCAATGACGAGTCAAAAATAAACGTGACATCTGGAGAGGTCAACGATGTGGCCCATTGTATCCAACGGGGATGCAAAGCCTGACAGTTTGGTACACTTGCCTTTGTCACCGCTTCAAGAGCGGGACATGATGTTACAACCAATATTCGTTTCCCTTGTGCCAGTGCGCGTTCCTTTAGGATCGCCATCTGGACAGCTGTCAAAACTTTTTCAATAGAGGAAAACCGCAATTCTGCTGAAGTATACAAATGTGATTTGTAAGCAATAGGTACTGTGTCACCTTTATTAAACGTCAAGTAAGTGAAACCCACATGGCCAGGGACAATTTGTATCACCAGGTTAGCATGGTTATCATAATTCAATAAGATCAGACTGCAAAGATTGTAGTATAGTAGAATGTTCCGGAAGCCAGCAGGCATTTGAAAAAGTAGGTTGTATCAAAGCATACAAAGGCTTGATACGCTGGGCATAATCTGGAATGTAAGTTCGACCGAAATTCAAAAAACCCAGCAAAGACTGTAATTTTTTCAGTTTAGTCGGAGGGCACAAATGTGTGCAATTTTCCAAGCAGTGAGGCACCAAGCCTCTTCCTTCATTGTTGAGCTCGTAGCCCACATACAACACTGTGTACTCTGCAATGTGTGATTTTGCAAAGTTAAACTTGTAACCGTGTTGTCCTCTCAATCCACTGCCGGAAAGGTCACAAAAGAATAAAACACATCAAAGTGGTGAGCTGGATATGCCCCTACCACAAAAATGAGTGAGATACCTGCGTCGGGCACTCCAAAAGCAGTCAAATGACGACAGAGCGCCCCGCGGCTATATGCTTGGCAGCGCAATAGGGTAGTAATTCAAAAGAACTATAAAACCATTTCATCTTCAAGCTTGAAGAAAAACCATAAAAACATCAATATAGGTTGGTTATGCCGTCACAGCTGTTTACCGGAAAACAGAAGCGAGGGTATCATGGACAAGCATAAGGACTACTAAAGTGCCTCGTAAATAAGAACCAGACCAAACGTTAGGTGTGCCATGTTGCAGAGATTCTGCACATACACAGAACTATGGGCAGGAAACCAGGACCTCAGTGTGTACTGGTATAACAAAATACCCACCTCGGTGCCCAGAACCCCAATCCGACTAGCTATAGTGTCTCATTCGTTCTCCGTGCTACAGCAAAGCTACCAATGATTAGACATCCTAGAACATGCTACTCCGTCCCTCTCAGAATACGTGGGAACAAGAACACACTTTCCTTCAAACTCTCGTACTTGTCCACAACATGAGTAAATAGAGCTAAGGAATAGTTCAAAAAGTTTATTTTAACTAACGTGCTCTATAATGCAGTACACTAGCCAATACTAGCAGCAAAATGCATAAGATCAAACAAATCAGCATTGTTACAATTCCATATAGAACAAAAGGGGCAATCATATTATAATGATGGTGGAAACAGGACTATAGCGCCTATTCACCCTCCCCATGCTAGAAGCTAGTTTATTATAATTATAGAAAACCTCCATGCTTTGTCAGGGGGACCCCATACCTCAGAGTTCAGCTGCAGGAATTTACATCACCGGACGAGCACAGCTCTTCTATCCTGGAAAGCGTTTCTCCAAGTGTGTTAACTTGCATGAAAGGCAATATTAAAAGCACCAGATTTCCAGGTTTGCAGCTGTGTTCTATGTTATGGCTAGGGACGTGAAACTGACCAAAGCAAATCAACAGAGCTCATTGTTTTTCGACCTTGAACACGCTGTACAGACAAGGAGCAGAGTGTTCAACTAAATATGTGCAATGCAGACAGTTCTCATTTGAAAGCGAGCAAGCAAAGTGTTTACGAGAAATGTGGCATGTAGTACCGTGAGAAAAAGTGGCAAAATGGCGGTCGAGCATTTTCTAACTTAGCAATGTCCGCAGGTGTGTCCATATCCTCACTAAATCTTAAAAACAAAATGTCTAAGAGAACTTGAATTAAAAAAAAAACAGGCAGACACAGACAAAACTTCCCACAGTCGGCGCAATACGAAGTAAGGCTCTGGTATAGAGGTTTACAATCCTGAGCCACAGCAGCATCAGTAGGAGCACTGTCCCCAACTTGAACTGTATGAAAAGGACATGTAGAACCTCCCTTGTTGGCACCTCGCTTCCTCTTCATAGCAAATAGCTGCCTGCTGTGGTTTGTTCGCATGTGCTGCTACATGCCAAATGTATCAAATGAATCGTTTTTTGGAAGCCCTCTGAAGAACCCCTGCTCACACATCTTGCACATTACAATCAGTGCTGAGACCCTCTTCTGTCTCTCCGGGATGACAAACTAATTCCCAAATGAAAGACCCATGTGTGGGCTGTGGTTGAGTCTCTTGGTCCTCCTTCCATGCCCTCTCCAGGAGATGCAATTTTCATTCAATTACAAAAGAAATTTAAAAATTCCCCAAAAAAGCCAGGCGACATGGCAGAGGGTATGAATCTTCTGCAGTGCCACCTCCTAATAATAGAAACAGGTAAATGAGGAAACTTCCAGTCAACAAAATCAACCTAATGACACTAGCCAACAAAATAGTGTGCAACATCGAAAACACAGAAATTTCAGTAAATATTTCAAGACAACTTCCTTAATTGCGCCTGTGACAAAACCTCTAGTCTCACATTTAAGTTCAAGTCACCTTCACACCAATCCAATTATTATTTTTTAAGTTATTATGGTCCTACAGTACTTCAGCGGGACCCGTAGCAGGAAGTAAAAACCCACCAAGTTACTCCTGGGTGACACTCATTACTTGTATGAGACCCACTGGAGTACTGCAGTACCTATGGGAGGTAAAAATAAATAAATTAAGAAATCCACAGTTTTGTAAACCACTTGTAAGATACTACTATTAAGTACAGAAAAAAATGTACTTCTGTTATTAAAAAATATCTCAAATTAGTTTAACAACTAATGATTAAATGGACATCCTACTTTGGTACAGACAAAAAAAGAGCATAATGTATTGTAAACAAAATCCCTAGAAATTCACTGAAAACAATGGTTAGAGGGACATTACAATTTGGTGTCAATGTCAGACATGTCACAAAATTGATAGTGGAGCACTCGCTGTATGTATGCACCGATTAATTTGTAAAACTGACACCCTATTTAATACCAATGCAACAAATGAATGGAACAGTTTCCAATCCTGGTGTATTATATTAACAATCAAATGTCCAAACTTCAGGTAATGTGGTAAGTTTTTGTATTACTTCTTGATACAGCCACATATTCAATACTGTTGTTCCGGAAATGACAAGCTATAGATGATTCAGCCAGTAATAATAGTTACAAATAATTCAGCCGACATGTTTTGTCCGACCTGTGAACGTCTTCAAAGCTATATCAGGGAGGGTATTGACATTCCAGACAAAGTAGTAAGAAGTAGATGACCAAGATTCTTTTGAAAAATAGACAAAATTATACTTGAAACAGATCAGACCTGTTACAAACATGATTTTCCTGCCTTTTAACTGGACTAGCCACTGAGCATCATGAGTAAACCTCCTAATATGAGACAAAAATGCGCTAGATTTCCTGATTGGATTGTTTCCTCTGAAATCAAATACTGCCAATGATCTGTCTCATATAGGAAGAGATCAGATCCAAAGAAAGAGTGTCCAAGTAATCCGCAATGGAAGTTAATTGCATTGGAACTTGGGAAGTCTTAGAGCGCACCATGATTTAGCAGGGTGCCCCAGTGGTTGGCGTCAAATCGCCAGTAATATGCAGCATTTGATTTCGGGGGGTTGGACAATCCAAACCACTTATCAGGTTACATGAAGTCTGGGCTTTTGATTGTTAAAGTAATAAGCAAGAATTGGAAACAGTTTAATTGCATTGCTAGTAAATAGAGTGTAATTTTTATGAATTAATCTGTTCATACACTCCACTATCAAATTTGTGCCAGTGTTTGGGCTAGGGTTAAGGGCCTGTCTGGGAACTTGCCAAAACACACTGTGGCAACTGATGTGGAATAGTGTATGAGCACTAAATCAATTGTAATCACTATGCCATAAGAGTGGGGATTTGTGACACTCACACCAGAGTTGCCTTGGTTTGTTTATTAATGTCAGAAATAATGTTAATTCATCAGTTATAGTTCCGTGAGGTAACTAGAACTTACAACCCTACCATGCAGAGCTTATGCTATTACATCACTCATGACGTGTACAATGAGATCATTGATGACATTTCGATTTCATCAAAACATTTTTTATAAGGATTGGTAAAACAGAACACAATCAATATTTCTATGGAAACGTTCTGACCTAAAGACAACCGGACCATCAACTGTTTAATCTCATCAGGAATTTAACCAGTAACTGTAAAATTTAAGTACATTTAATATCCACATAAGTCCTCTTGGACTGCATAGTATTCACTGCCCAGCTTGAAATCTACAAATTTTGTTGACAAGGCAGCTTTCATTGTCACTAAATCCAAATGTCCACTGACATCTTTTTTCTGCATGTGAAGTTATTGATGCTTGATTTTTTTTCTATCTTATATTTACTTCAACAGTATTAATATAATCAGATGACCTGCCACCATACAGACATACATTTCATAGACATCTTTCAGTTTCCTCCTTTAAAAATATGGCCTTGTAAACTCCCTACCTGCACAGGTGCCGGAACCTCAGAAATTCAACTCTTATCTAAAATCATTATTGTACTAATACCTTAGTCTCAGCTTTAGTTTTCTCCCATGATCTAACTATGATACCATATCTAGGAGGTCTGCACATTCAGGAGGATTGTAAGCCTATACACGCAAGTCTTTTAACTCACTTTGTAGCTTGTGATTAAATAATGATGCTCTTTTCTGTTCAGGCCAACCAGTCTAAACCACAGATGGTGATGTTTCAAATTTAATAACTCATTATCCTGAGAAAGAGTCTGTGACTTCCACATCTGTTCGTAGAGAAATTAAATAATTGTGGACCAATTCTTTTCATCAATGAAATACCTCTATTCGCAGCATCACTCTTTTAATAGGACAAAACAAAGGATTCTTTGTTTTAGTCACCTGGAAAAGTTAAAGTTTTACATAGTAAAAGGAACCAACACTGATTTAGAAATAATATGAACTTTTCTGATCTCCCAAAGAGGCTCTAAAGGTTGTATAGGAGTAACTTGGGGATATGAACGCAAGTAACAATTAAGGGTCCGATTAGGAGTTTGGCGGTCTTACCGCCGTCCCACTGCAGGACTAACAACTCTGCTGCCCTGAAGGCCTTCCCGCCCGCTGTATTACGATGTTGTGGCTGTTAACATTTGACAGCACTCTGAGACTACTGTCTTGGTGGTAATACCGCAGAGCAGATTACAATGTTCCCGATAGGCTGGCTGACTCTCAGCGGCGGTGTCCCTGACAGCGGGGGACCGATGCAGGACGCGGTCAGCAATTCAAGTCTAGTCAAAAGAACTTTATTTCGGCAATTACTGCCATAAAAGCACAATAATATAACATTATGAATACAACATCATAAAATAACTTACTAAAATTAAGAGAAAGTGGGAAGTAGGGACAAATAATAGTACTTTTTACATATTAATCCCAGGTAACAAGAAAATGGCGATGAAAAGAGGTTCTCACTCCCTCAGATTATTAAATTGTAGAATACTTTAGGCATGGGCCGATATGTTGATTAAGGGCGATTTTTAACAGTGTATGGGAGAATGTCATCATATGGCACAATTCATTTAAAAAACATAAATAAGCTAAAAAAACATGATTTAAAATGTAAACAGCAGTTAATAACATTTAAAATCAAGGGAAACATTAGTTAAAACACCACCATCCAAGTCTCAACCCTAACTTTTCACTAGACATCTGCGTTTGCACTACAATGCAAAAAGAAATGTTGTTATAGCCGCAACAAAAACCGGATGTGTATCATACTTTAGTAGCCTAAAAACCTCTCTGAAATTTCTAATTCCCAAATTCCTACAAAGTTGGAGAACCCATTTAGATCTAGCAGCCTTGTATGCAGGAAAAAAAAAAGATCACATGGGTCTCTGTCTCTTCTGTCTCATTACACCCAGGATATAATCATTTATTGGCCTCCACCCAGTTGTTAGTGAATAAATAAAGGGGGAGCATCCCGTAACGGAATTGAAGGAACAGTTTCTTGGCTACAAGGGGTTGAATGAGGTCTAAAGCCGGCTCCAATTTGTAAAATAATTTAACATCTAAAAACCTAGAGGTTAGACTAGATGTCTCAGTCGCCCTACTAATGCACATCAATCGGTATTCTTTAAGAGCAGAAGTTAGTGACTGTTTGGAAGTAACAAGACATGATTCCTCAGGTGAAGACCACAAGTCACTCCTCCCTATTTGATGGAAAGCATCCGGAATATAGGACAACCAAGGGATTTTCCCCGTTCCCTGGATGTGCATGACTGATTTTAATTCCTCTCTATAAATAACCAGCTCTGGGGTGCTCCCTAGCCGTCGCCAATAGAGTAGTGGACGAGAGGCAATCACTTCGGCAATGGGGAGGATGCCCAGGTCCATCCTTAGAGGGATTAAGGGAGTTCTTTGAATTATTTTCGGTCACTGCCAGGGTTTTAATCTGGCAGTTACCCCATAGTTCAGCTCCGCACAAGGTGGCACCCCTTGCTTGAACTTTATACATTTCTACAGGGGGGCCAATAACCTTTACGGCGCAACTCCTATGAACTTTTGGAATCACCACCACTGGCCTGGATAAGTTTTAAGTTCGCCTTGGTGATCTGCGGCCCCCATTTCATTTTGTCATTTAGGGTAAGACCTAAGTAGTCAAAAACAGGGACCCTCTCTAGGGGCCTGTGGTCCATTTTAGGGTGTGGGCAATTTGTAGAGTCAGCATGGAAGACCATATACGTTGTTTTCATTATATTCACCTCAAGGTTCCTTTTCTTGCAAAACGAGCTAAATTTCTCTAAAACACGCTGCATCCTCATAGGTGTTTTAGATAGGAGCAGCGTGTAGTCCGCAAACATTAATGCAGGAATTTTGCGGTTAGCAAGTTAAGCGGAATCTATGTCCTTAACTGCTAAGAGATCCTCAATTAGCCCTTTAGAAAGAGGGAGAAAAGGGTTGGTGCGAGAACGCAACCTTGTCTCACACCCTTCTCTATGGGGATCTGAGCTGAGAGTTCCTCTCTATTCCCAAATCTAATTTTAGCAAAGGTGCCTTCATGGAGGCGTTTAAACTGTTGACAGAGGTAAACTGGAGCCCCCCATCTCTAGCAGGAGGCCCCACAACTGGTCTTGATCTACCAAATCAAACGCGGATTTAAGGTCCACGAATGTGAGGTAGAGAGAACCTCCCTCCAGCGTGATGGTTTTCCAATAGATCAGTTGCTCTATAGTTGAGATTTTGGTTCTAAAACCAGCTTGAATAGGGGTGACTATATTATGATCGTCCATCCAAATCTGCAGTCTTCCCAAAAGAACACGTGCAAAAATCTTTTGAGTTACATCGATTAGGCTAATAGGCCTGTAATTAGCCGGTTCTATGGGAGAACCTTTTTTGTAAATGGGAATGATCTTGGCACCCGCCCACGTTTGAGGAGGGGGGGGGAGGGGTGTCAAGTCATAAAGAATTGCATTAAAGAGGGACCGCAGGTATGAAGCCCAAACTACCTGATCGGTTTTAAATAGATATCCCGGGACCGTATCCAATCAGGGTACCTTGTTTGGCAAGACTTTGGCCAAGGCCGCTGTTACCTCAGCCAGAGAACAAGGGGGGGGGGATGTCAGCAAGGGGAACGTGAACAGAATCAATAACTGGCGGCCCCATTACAACAGTTCCTATTTGGGACTTTGTGTATAGCATTTTAAAATGGGATCGCCAGACTTCATCCCCAAGGTTTGGCTCAATTGCATTCTTACCCTCTGGTTTACCTGTCTTCACCAAATTCCAAAACCCTCTAGGGTCCCTGTCGTCTAGGGCTTTCTTAATGGCCTGCCACCTCTCAGTTTCCCATTCAGATTTCGCTTCTAAAATAAGTTTCTTGAAAAAAACCCTTGCCTCCCTAATACGTGGAATATCGCCCTCACGCAGTTTGGTCAACAGGGCGTTCCTTGCTTCTCTACATGTCCTATTGTACCAGGGACTAATACCTTTTTGTTCTTTTCTTTTATGGGTTGAAGTAGTATAAAAAAACTCTGCCAGGGTTCCAACCATATCCTGGTGGTTATCCCCCAGCTCCTCTAAAAAATCAGTACCACCGCATCTATCTGTGATAGAGCTAGCCTTTACCAAAAAGGGTATGATAGATTTATACAGTGAAGCCTTTGCCTCAGGTGATTGTAAAAAAGTTACCCAACGGATTCTTCTACCTCCCTCTATTACAATTAGATTAGAAGGGGGCGGGGTAGTCTCAGCTTGCCCTGCTACCAGTTGACACCAGTCCAGGGTAACAACCAGCGGATTGTGATCGCTTTCAGCACGAGGCTGTACCAGGAAATTCACTATCCTGGGCCAGATATCCACCTTCACCAACATTTAATCAATTGTGGATGCCTGGTCATTTTTTTCAAAGGTGTGTTTCCCTGGATTATCCGCAGGTAATCGACCGTTACATGCCCTCAGCGAGTAGTTAAGAGTGACTGAGGTCAACTGCAGGGCTAGAGGGGTCCAGCCCCTCAGCGGATAATGATTAGACAATGGAATTCCCCACGTTGAATCCTCATCACTCGTTATAGGATGGGATAACCCATTTAAGGGTTCAAAGTGGCAATTAAAATCCCCAGCGATAATAGGAAAAACTTGCTAAGGCAACGACGAGAGAAAGACGGACAGACAGTCTAACGTCTGTAAGGTCTGCCCATACCTTACAGGGCGAGAGTAAACATTGATAATAGCCACTTTAGGGAAGTCGTTAAGAGAAAGAATAATACATAGGATATCAGGGGAGTGGGTATCTATCGGCTTAACTGAGCAACCAAGGTGTGTACCGACCCAGATGCCCAACCCCCCTGATGGCCGGCCCCTGAACGGCCGCTTTACAATAAGTGGCAAACCCTACTCTATGTAAAGACTCCAATGCCCAGGTCTCCTGAAATAAACAGATCTCGTGGGTATCGATGAATTCACCCCACTCAGGAATAACCATTTTGGCATTTAACCCGGCTATATTCCAAGACAACATACTTAGCCCTGATGGTAAAACTGCCTTAGTTCTCTGCAGATCCGTGATGGTGATCCCTCTCTCAAGGGCCACAGACAGGGTCTCCTCCTCATAGCCACCAATGATTTCCACAGTGGCATCAAAGTGACTGACTAGTTTCCCTTTAGCATACTCCGTTAGTACCCTATCGTTGCTTATCAACGGAGGATTATCAAGAGCCACTACTCCCTGAGATAGTTGGGCTTCTATGGCCTGGGGAGAAAAAGTAGGTTCTCCCTGATTAATGATATTACCGGGCAGACTCCCCACCCTACCAGGCGGACTACTATATATAAATGTAAATGTCAAGGTACTTATAGAGCGCACTGTCACCAGACGGACACCTTGCGGTGTCGCCTTTTGCGGTTTCCTGGCGCTGATACTCATACCGCTGTGGAACCCCTCCTGGCTTTCCCTGTGAAGTGTCCACTCCTGGGCACCCCCAGGGTGAAGCCAGGCATCCTTAGCGCTGTTGGGGCCGGTGTGGAGGCTAAGCAAGCTATTGCCCAGAGTTGCAGCGTGGGGCCCGTGATTAGAATAGGCACCGAGGCGAAAATAGACAGGACCGAGGAAATTGAGCCCGAGCCCCGCCGAGGCGGGAATCGAACCCTGGTCCCTGGCCAGAACTCTGCTTCAGGGTCTGCCGCTCTAACCATTGAGCCACACTCCTCCATAATACCCTCAGTCTCATCAATGGATCCCCTAAAACTTTCTTCGCTCGCTAGTTCCCTATTCAGAATAGGTGTCTGGTCATTAATCACATCTCCCTCATCAATTCGCGGAGTTTGACTGCCAGAAGTCAGTCAATCTACTTGATCTAAACTGCTAAATCTATTAGTTAGAGGGAGGACAAAGGGTGAGAAAGTATCAGTTACGTCTATTGCTTGCTCTTTCCACCTGTGGCATAAAATCCCTACCTTCCCTTCGTTGACCCCAACTATCTGAAGAGAGGTAGGGAAGGTGAGGGGGATAAAAGTACGTTAAAGAAAGGGACCGTTTCCCTGTAGCCGCCCGCATCTGATGCCAATCGCATATATGATCGACTATCTCTAAAGTTAACCAAAATGCAATCGCCCTCTATGAGTTTCTTTCTTTGCCCCACCCAACTTACTCTACGAGCAAATAAAATGTCACTGTAAACCTGTGATGGAAGTGGTCTATTAGTGTTTAACCAGTGGGTACACTTGTTTTTTAGGTCAGAATACGATTCCTCTTTACCTTGATCCAACCCAGGGACACCAACCAAAACAACATACGGAATTGATTCGGGTGGCAAATCTATGCGTGGCAGGCTAAAGCTCTTTAAATCACAACTTGGGAGGCGCCTACGAGAATCATCAGCTTTATCTTTTCTCCTTGGTTCTGGCATTGAACCACCCTTATGGGTAGAAATCGCTAGATTCATGACCTCATTAGATGCTCCCTCACCATGTATTACATTGACAAGATTCCCAATGGTACCAGACTCAACAAACCCCCTTGAAGGGGCTAATGTTGTATTGGGAGGCAATGGGAGGGATAAACTAATAGGGGCAGGGAGATTGGGCATTGGGTTAGAAGTTACACCAGAAAACGAAGAATGGCCCCCCCGTGGCAAATTATTGTTCGAATGATTGTTTGTAAGACATGATTCAAGATGCAAGAGTTTGTCCTCTATTAAAGAGAGTCTTTCAAGGAGTGGTTGAAGGGATAAAGTGAATAAAACTCCCATTTTCGCCCAAAAATCCTCTCCGACTAGATGTGAATGGGCATCCATTGTATCTGAATTTGACGAGCCCTTCAAAAGAGTAGGTAATCGAGCCACCGTCCCAGGTGGTGTTGCTGTATGCTCCGTCACACCGATTCTAGTAGGTATTTGGATCTTCGTGTTTTTAGGAGTTTTTTCCTCTGGGGGCCCCCGCCCCGCTTTCTCTTTGTGGCAGGTTCCGGGAGTAGGGCCGTAGCTTGCAAAGAGGAATTACAAATTGAAATCGTTAAAGGACGGAGAGGTGAGCAACAAACATGCTCTTTAGATGCTGGAACAACAAGCTTGATGGTAGGAGCAGGCTCCGATAGAGACGAAATGATAAAGCTCTCTGGGGCCTGTAAAGGCTGGTGGCTTCCTCCAGACAGGGGGGAAGGGTTACTGTCCATGACAATATGTTGCTCTGGTGACCTTGCATGCATGAGCTCACCCAGAGATGATCGCTTTGATAGCGTAGGGTCCAGTGATAAAACACCGTTCAGTCAGGGCAATTTCGTGGTCCAGTACCGATGTTGCTCTAATTAGGAACTGATCCAATGTCCCCACCACTGACCCCCCTGTAACAGAGTTTCTCCCCTTTCCTCCTTTGGGGGCCATTAATGGATTACGACACTACAGCTGAACCATGGGTCAAAATGCCAGATGAAAATAATGGCACAACAGAACAAATCAACTAACAGGCACTGACCTTATAGTAGTAGTTGTGTCAGAGGGGAGAGCCCGACCCGACCTTTTACGATCTCAAACGGGCTCAAACGGGCCCACCCTTGGCCCGCGCTTCGCCGGGCGCGAGCCCGCACGGCGAGTGCCGCGACGCGTTAAGTAGCAGCTGATGGGAGGCAGGGGGGGCTAAAGCACCTCACGTGATGTGGCAAGTGGCTGCTGGGTTCTGGAGTCCATCTCTGACGCGCCCAATCTCCCTCGGAAAAAAGACACCTCCTGCGATGCGGCAATTCACAATATATATGTGTCAAAGCAGGTGTGTGACATGTACACATATGCATGATACATGTGGAAAATATTTAGCACGAGCACTTTAACATTGCTGGAGTCTGGACTATAAGTGACCAGTCCAATCAATGAGAGCAAAGGAAGAAAGAAATTACTTGGAGTTTGCACCCCATTTCCTCAGTTTCTGCTGACTCGAAGCAGAAGCAGGCTGTCTTCCTGCATAGTCGGCTCAACGGAATGCCACTTTGTAAGTTGGATGGCACAATCATGGTATGTACCGCCCTCTGGTAGATGCTTTCCCCATGCCGCCATTGAGGCAATCTGCGAATGTCTGGCAGTGGCATTTCGTTCTGCAAACAGCCAACATAGTCATAAGGCGGGCGGACCACCAACTAGGCAGCGGGGTGTCCAATGCCGTTTCAATGGCAGTTACTTCACTGTCAAATTCGTAATCAGGCCCTAAGAGTACTGTGACAGGTCGTAGGTCCCCAAAGTCTGTTTGTAGGATCTGAATGTCAAGTTATGTGGCGGGGTACAAATGTTTAAGTGGTAACATCTAGAGACAAGAAAAGATGTGGGATTTCTTATTGCTCTCATGCAACTATGTCCAATACTTTCGGTTACATATGATATACATTGAGAATTTCAATACGCAGCTCTCTAGGTTCTGCTGAATCTAAATATTATCAATGAAACAAATATTAAAAGTATTTGACTATCTTATTGCTTGTACTGCAGATAGCTACCTTATTTTATGAGAATACACTCCCTGATTCAAAAGCAATCACTTTTCCAACCTAAATCTTACCTTTAGACAATACTTTGTGCAAGAAAATATGAGTATATAATTCTTAAAGAATAGTTTTTAAACGGTACTAGGAGTTTTGGATTCCTGAGAAGTCTTCTCTAAATTCAGACTTCCATTGATTCCAGAGACGATCACAAAATGTTTCCAAGGGTTTTCATAACTGTGGAAACAGTCTTGCTTCTGAAAAAATTTATATTGATTGCTTGGAAAGAACTATCTAGATTATGAGGAACTTCGACTCAGTAACTTCAAAATGGTTATTTCCATTCTCAAACCCCGTACGAGTTTGGTGGCTTGAGGGGACACATCATTTTATTGACTATATTAAGGCGTATCCTTCATCTGAATGCATACACCGCTTGAAATTGGGACATATAGCACTCACTATATCCTGCCAAGGGACCTACTTTTAAAGACACCAGTTCCTGGCTAGTTTAAGTAACACAACTATTCATAGTGGCATAATGCAATGACCCACAACAGTCTAAGACCATCTGGACACTAGACACAATTTCATTCCGATGGACACAGGTGAAATACCCTGAATAAGACACAAAATTGGTCATCAAAAGTAGCCCTCTATCAAAACAATGTCGCTAATAATGAGTTCATCCCCACCCCTCAAAGTGGTTGCTGAACTGTAGCAGACCATTTGAAATAGTCTGAACAGACATTTTCTTGGCAGCAAGGAATGGCTGCTAAAAGATCTCCTGAAATAATAAAATGCATAAATATTTCAACTCGGAGACTGGGGACAGGTTATGCTTATTTTTCAATAAACCTTAAATGCTAGTTTACCAAAGGAAAGTATTTAACTTTTGCCAACTTTAACGTAAAACTGATTCACATCTGCATATTTAAATAATGTATGCACTTATTGCTGTAAGACAATAGGTGTATTACCTACCTAACATATCAGCAGCACAAAATAAGACTGGTACTATGATTGGGTTCAGGGTTGTGGATTTATGCAAGCTAGGCCTAAAGATTACTTTCAAAGGTACTAAATAAATATGGTGACAGGAGACAATCTTGTCACACCACCCATGGAAAAATTTATTTTATTGGATCCATTAAAATAAGTATCAGGTTTTAGAACTGTACGTGTATTTAGATGTAATTATGAAAGAATATGAACCAGACAGGACTGGGGAGCACCCAGGAAGGCTACTGTTGTAATATGGCACCACAAAGGCAGATTACTTCCTAAACTTCAGATCAATTTTGCAATTTCAAAAAAAGAATCCTAGGAGAATTAATATTAAAATTAGACAGTACTTGCCTGGGTCACTCCTCTATCCTTTCTTGAATATAGGGACTATTCTGTCTTTCTTCTGCCAGGATTCAAATCCATTTTCATGTCAATATGAAGTAAAAGATGCAATAATGTTACACACCATACATTATCAGCTTCTTAGGATGTCACTCTGCCAACTCTTCAAGTCAGACACTTTAAAGCTTTGCCTATTATCTGCGATGAATACGTGACCCTGAGGTATAAATATTTGTAATAGGATGATATTATGATAATAAGCAATAGAGCATTCATCAGTTTCATACAGGCCTCTAATATACTCAGACAACGTATTTTCATTTATGGGACTGCTACATCTGTCTACTCTGGATGTTTCTTCTAGGTGTTCTTATTCTACTGATCAAGATTTTCTTATAAAAATGGCGGCAATACAATATTGCATGACTGAGCAATTCTGGAGAAACTAAATTGTTCTTTAATAACCAATAGTGTTCTTAAAGAACCAGTTATTACTCGCCAATAATAGGGGAACACACATGCCATAATTCTTGCACTTTCTGGCTAAGGACATATGTTTTTCATTTTAATTATACTTCTCTATTAAACGATGGTGCCCAAAGCAGGTTTATTTGTGACTTTACTCTTTTTGCACTGATTGCTGCGTTAGCCGAATACATTAATAACCGCTCAATATCATCAAGTGATTTGACAGTCATGTTCAACCTTCAGATAACGCTCTCCCTTCTTGAAACTTCTTACGTTTTATGAAGGTCTTAAAAAGTCTTATATTTTTGTACCCCTATAGACACATTACAAAGCTAGTAACTGACATGCAACTTTGAATGGGCACAATTACAAAACAGGGACATTTTTATTTCAGACACACTTAAGGATCCACAAGAAACCCTAACCCAGTGCCAGAAATAATCTTCAAAGTCACATTAGTGGAATAAATGTAAACTCGTACAGATGCACAATTAAAAAAAATGTCTTCAAAAGTATCTTTAATTTACATGTTTTACATATTTATATACAATTCAGTAACAAAGTTTACATACAATTGTACCACTTTGTGCAGTGAAATATTTAACAAGTCTCCTGGAGTGCTGCCTAAGATGAAAAAGGGACTTGGCTACTGCAGTAGCTTTGCCATTTAAGAGAACCTTGTTTAACCATACATGGAAAAATGAGAACAAAGGCTTTCAGCAAAACATTTGAGGTCTATCAAGTTGCTCTGGATTTCAGATGGGATTTGACAAGCTTAAAGCCTTGTCCTGTGTCCAGCACAGCAGGTAGAAACCAATTCATTTTTAATCGTTTCATGCATTTGTAGCACGTCTTGCAAACCCAGAAAAGATTTAGACCACAAAACCAGTTTGCTAAATGTACCAATGGATATGTAATGCGTGGGAAATAAATCATCCAGTGCTTGGCAATGTCGCTTTCTGTTGGTAAATGTAGAGAATAGTCACTCCAGTGTCTTGACACCCCATACACTGCTTTCACCATACGCCCTTTTTCAGACCAGCTGATGTTATTTTCTGGGTTACAGTTGTATTCCACCCATTCTTTAGTGAAATCTCCTATTTGAGGAAAATCTGCATCCTCAACATCTACAATTTTGGTCATTTCTGCTCCTTGCACAGCAATGTAAAGGTTACTAACTTTTTTTATGTCTTTTACCCACGGTTGAGAATTTTCACAATCAAGAACAATTATTAGTCGAGAACAAAAAATGCCATTCTTTTCCCTCCACCATTCCAAAAGCGTGTCCAGACGGAACGTCTCACCACCTGCAGAGGAAAAACAAACTTTTACTAAACAGACCGTTTCACTTGCCAATCAGATGGAAACCATGACATGTAGCAACCATTCAGACGTGAACTGTTTACTTTGTTAGGTCAACTCAAAATATGTTTGTTCTTTGCCCTTTTGGGCTTTACTTAAACTTGACATTCAAAAAGTACACTAGAACTATCCATCAACATTCTGTAAAATCAGCATCACACATGCAGGGTATCAGATTAGCTGAAACATGGAGTAGAAACAGAGCAAGTACTTGCCCTGGTGAGTATTTACTGGTTCAGCAGCTTCTTATCTCATAGGATTGGAGAAAGATGCCAAAACTTCGTTTTAAAATGCTATATAGCTAATAGAGCTGGATAGTAAAGTATATCATGTTACAAGACATCTGCAGTAAATGCTAGGGCAGTCAAATGTAAGAAAAAAAGCAAGTAGGTGTCAGTCACTCATAGACCTACTCACACACCTACTCACCCACTTAGAGTCACTCACACAGCCAAGTACTCACCTTCGCAGTTATATGCAATCACTCACTAGTTCATACAGATACTAACATACTCACTCACCTATAGAGTCACTGACACAAGCACACACTAACCCATACAGCTATCACAATCCCTCTCCCACACAGTCACTCATATACTCCAACACTTACATATACTGCCTTTTACATATCCAGTTACTCACCCATATACCAATGACACACTCATTCACTCACTCACCGACACACCCATACACACACACACTCAGTCACCTATGCAGCTTCTCACTTACACACTCACTAACCCATACAGCCACTGATTCGCCCACTCACTCATCCATGCAGGCAGGCAGTCACACACCCTCTCACCCAGCCACTCATACAGATACTCAGACACCCAATCAATCACCCATCCAGCCACTCACGTATGCACTCACCAGCCCATACAGCCACTTACACCATCTGACAGAATGATAGAGACATTCCCAAAACCTAGTCACTCCCCCATACATTCACTGAGACAGCTAATCAATCACTTATTCGGTCAGTCATGCACCCACTGAATCATCCATACAGGCACTCATACAGCCACTGATTCATCAATACACCTTGTTATATACACATACACATATATATACACACATATATATACACACATACATACACATACATATATACATATATATACATATATATATATATATATATATATATATATATATATATATATATATATATATATATATATATATATATGTGTGTGTAACCCCTTCTGTGCTCATGACAGAATGGTTCCATCATGAGCACAAGTGCAATGAATGGTGACGGTATGTTGATGTTAGTGTACTGTTGTGCGGGATTGGGCCTGTGGCTAGTAGTATTAAAATCCTGTGTGTGGCGTGTTAATGGAGCGTGCATTGCCCATAAAGTGGTTGTTGCCTTGTTGTAGCTTTATGGCTAACCTTCAGTCGTCCTGGGTTCAAAATTCTGATACTGTGATTAGTATTTGCTCTTTGAAGCCAGCACTTCTGCAGGTGCCTAAGCCAACCTGTCTAAGTGGTGGTTTTACTTTGCAAGTACAGTTACAACCCCTCACATTTTTGAGAACTGAATACCCGGAGTTGTCCAGGGTAGTGTAACTTGCATTGTTCACATTCGCTTTCTCACATTGCCCGGCAAAACTTGAAAATTTGTGTTCATGGGTAAGATCCCTCATTTATTTACATTTTGTAATGGAAATTTCTGGAATCTGTTGTGATCAAGAAATTCTCAACCACTAGGAGTTTCCACCTCCACATAAAAATGGTACCACATTTTTGTTGGGGGTCTAGCTCTGGTGATGGAAGAGGGCACAAAAAGCCACATGGACAAATCACATTTTCCCACCGAAAGCAATGTGGGTAGCTCTGGATTTTGGGGCTTGTCTGTTCTGCCTCCCAAGGAAACCTTTCAAACCCGAACATTTTTTAGAACTTTGCAACCAGGGGCCCCCACAGTGGAGTGGCTTGCATGGACCTCTCAAGGTTTTCTTATCCAAAAGTCCTTACAAACCATGGCTAAAAAAAACACAGATTTTCCACACATTTCTGTGTTAGAAAGTTTTGGAATCTGTGGGATCCACAAATTTCCTACCACACACAGTTCCCACATGTCACCCTATGACAACGGTACACCACTGGTCACGCCACCCTGGACTCTTCCAGGTGTCTAATTTTCAGAAATGTGCGGGTTAGTAAGTTTCCCTAAGTGTACGCTGAGCTTAGGCCCCAAGTCCACAGCTAACCACACTGCAGAGAAAGCATGGTTTCTGCTGGTAAAATAGGTTGTCTCCAGGTTGCATTTTTGGGTGTATTGGGTCGCAGGTGCTAGGCCTAGCCACAAATGTGGATTACCATTATTTTACGGGAAAAGCGTGGGAACACAGCAAAGAATATTTGTTATTACCAATTGGATTTCTCTGCATTTGTGCCTTCCAACTGTAAGCCAGGGTATAAGAAAGAAGACATTTGGCAACATGTTCGCTGAATCACATGCTAGTATGGGCACCCACAAATTCAGAGATGTACAATAACCATTGCTACTAAACTTCAGCAACTGGTGTATGGTTCAAAAACACATGGGTATCTTTACACCCATTTTTCACCCTCTATATATTAACATGCAAGTTGCTCTATTCTCAGTACACAATGGAAAATCATTGTGATGTGCACCTCTGTTGTTGTTGGGTAACTCTGGTTCTTGGGGAAATCTACAAACTGTATATATATCCCCACAACGAAAAGGACCTAGCGGGCGCACTAGTGCATTTCTTTTGTAAAATCGCTCATTGTGACAAGAAGTTACAGATGAAAATGCTGTCACAAATGGATGTTTTTTCCTACTCACTTTTCATGTTTTCTTTTTAATTTCAACAGTTGGTTTATTTGGGAAAACCTTGAGGGATCTGCACAAATGACCCCTTACTGAATTAAGAATTTTGTCGTCCATGGGTTCACCTCTATTTTCAACACAAACTGAAAGTAGGCTGAAAGCACAAATACTCAGAATAAATGCCAAAACGGTCTTAAAAATGTGTTTGATACAGCTCCACATGCTCCTGAAATCTGGGAAGATGGCGATTATAGCACACCAAACCTTGTGGTGATGCAGTTATTAGCAAAACAAACCCAAACTTTTTGGCAGAGCATTTTTCCTGAAACCCCGAAACTTAAGCTATATTTTGGCTTTTTTCTCTGTCCCCTCCAACGAAATCCACCAACCCTGGGTATCTTTAGACTCCCATCATGTTGTGGGGGGGGGGGAGGGGAGGAAGGGAGGTAACGGATGAAAATTTGGCGTGGACATCTTATGTGGGGAAAAAAAATTATGAGTCCTCAGCGTAAACTACCCCTAAGAGCTTAAAAAAAAACAGGGCTCAGCACTGTGGGGCAAGGTCTCTTCAGTCAAGGTGTTAAGTGAAAACAATTTTGTGTGTGCACGGTTTCAGACTGGGGCCATTTCATGATGAACTGAGTTGGCACAGCGCAGAGCTGATCACCTCTTTTTTGCGATCTAAGTTCATAAATGTAACTTTAGACAAAATAAGTTGTTAACAGGAGGCAATCTCTTATCGCCGTTTCTGCCTTGTTCGGCCTAAAGTTCATGCCTTAACTCTGAGAAATTCTGAGGTACATATAGGGACTTTAGATGGCTCAGGCGCATGAAAACTAGTGCTTGGCTCAGCCTTGAACCAGTGCACTTGATCGCGATACGGCCCTATGAATGTATCACGAACAAAATGCACTTTTGCACAAACCTGTTTGCATGCTTCATTAGCACAGGTGGAGGCACATTTCTGAGATTTCTGCACTGACTCATCAGTGCGCACAGGTGCTCCCCTCTAATCAGTGTAAAAGCACATACTGGTTCATTAGTCAGCGCATGCACTCTGCTGACCTGAATATACTGTGCAAAAGGCATAACATGTCATATTAGAGGTTGAAGTGTTTCAAATACGAAGTTATTTTGAGCTGTATCACAGTTTGTTTCTGCAATATATGCATGGGCAAAAATACAAGGGAAATCGAAAAAAAAAAACCATGCAGCAGCAGCCAAGCCTTATATTTTTGTTTGTAACGGGGGGACGAACATTGAAGGGGACCCCAGGGGGAGCGGAGAAACAGTCTCCCCTTGGGGCTTTTCGCCCGAATGGAACGGGCCGCGCTAGCAGCGCAGGGAGAGGCGCGCGCGTTAGTTTTCAGTCAGGTGCGGTAGTGTAGGGAAGCGCGAGCGTGGGGGAGAGGGAAAATTGAAGTCCCACCCTCCCAACCCTAAAAAAAAAAAATATATATATATATATATTATTAGACAGGTTGCTCTTGGGCAACATTAATTTAGTATATGCAAGGTTTGGGGTGGGTGAGGCAGGAGCAGTCTTACCCGGCATCCCAGGAAGACGGGTAGGAAATAGAGGAAGAAAATAATGACAAGGTAAAGGTAACACAGAGAAGTTGGAAGGTTGGTTTAAAGTTTTGAAATGGGGAAATGTGATGTTAGAAATGGTTTTGGCTCAGTATTCTAAATTAAAAAAAAATAAATAAATCACTGAGTTATTTGAGAGTTTACCTGTTCTAAATAAAGTGGCCTTTCTACTATGCAAAGATGCGTGAGGGTCAGTTTGTTTTGGGCGATGCTTCCCCTGATAGAAACACTTCCTCTTGCCTTCATTACGCCCCTGCATACGTTCATCACCTGCTCAAAGCAGGTGGTAAAGTCAGATGGGACAGGGGATCCCATGCAGTTATACAGTGGAGCGAACAGAAGGGTAGTGGGGACCGGCCCAACATAGAAAATCACCATTCCATGACCTTTTAATCATAATTGTATAGTACTGGACTGATTTTACAAAATTGCTCAAGCACTGTACAATGAGTAATTATGCCTAGCCGAACTACCATTTCAGAGTCACTGATCAGACGTGATGAATTTCAAACAGCCATACTAGTCTTTCATTATCAAACCTGTTGTGTGACAGACTTCTAACCTGCTCTCACAGCTGCATTGTGGCTCCAAAATCCTACACGTCTTTTAGGGTTGAGGCAAGGATAGATAGATAGGAGAGATAGGAGAGAAGAGATAGAAGAGATAGGAGAGAAGAGATAGAAGAGATAGGAGAGAAGAGATGGAAGAGATAGGAGAGAAGAGATAGAAGAGATAGAAGAGATAGGAGAGAAGAGATAGAAGAGATAGGAGAGAAGAGATAGAAGAGATAGGAGAGAAGAGATAGAAGAGATAGGAGAGAAGAGAAGAGATAGGAGAGAAGAGAAGAGAAGAGATAGGAGAGAAGAGAAGAGAAGAGATAGGAGAGAAGAGATAGAAGAGATAGGAGAGAAGAGATAGAAGAGATAGGAGAGAAGAGATAGAAGAGATAGGAGAGAAGAGATAGGAGAGAAGAGAGAAGAGATAGGAGAGAAGAGATAGAAGAGATAGGAGAGAAGAGATAGAAGAGATAGGAGAGAAGAGATAGAAGAGAAGAGAAGAGATAGAAGAGAAGAGAAGAGATAGAAGAGAAGAGAAGAGATAGGAGAGAAGAGAAGAGATAGGAGAGAAGAGAAGAGATAGGAGAGAAGAGATAGGAGAGAAGAGATAGAAGAGATAGGAGAGAAGAGATAGAAGAGATAGGAGAGAAGAGATAGGAGAGAAGAGAGAAGAGATAGGAGAGAAGAGATAGAAGAGATAGGAGAGAAGAGATAGAAGAGATAGGAGAGAAGAGATAGAAGAGATAGGAGAGAAGAGATAGAAGAGATAGGAGAGAAGAGAAGAGATAGGAGAGAAGAGATAGAAGAGATAGGAGAGAAGCGATAGAAGAGATAGGAGAGAAGAGATAGAAGAGATAGGAGAGAAGGGAGAGAAGAGATAGAAGAGATAGGAGAGAAGAGATAGGAGAGATAGGAGAGAAGAGATAGAAGAGATAGGAGAGAAGAGATAGAAGAGAAGAGAAGAGATAGGAGAGAAGAGAAGAGATAGGAGAGAAGAGAAGAGATAGGAGAGAAGAGAAGAGATAGGAGAGAAGAGAAGAGATAGGAGAGAAGAGAAGAGATAGGAGAGATAGAGATAGAGATAGAGATAGAGATAGAGATAGATAGGAGATAGAGAGATAGATAGATAGAGAGATAGATAGATAGATAGAGAGATAGATAGATAGATAGATAGATAGATAATTTTCTAAAGTCCCAGCATCTTAAAAAGCAAAAAAACTGTCTCGCAAGGCCTGCCAATCCTGCTGAACATATACAGAGGGGTTCTGTAAGATCAACTTTCAAACATAATTCACTTTGTGTGAGTGCAGAATACATACCCTACCAATGAGCCAAAATGGCGCCGACTCCTGTCGCAAATACGTAGAAAGAGTCATGTAATAAAAACAAAAAAGAGGAGATCATAGCAGTCACTAGGAGATTGTATTTGTTACTAAACAGCCCAAAGAGCTGTACATTGTACTATTGGACAGATTGTCAAATATGTGGAGATCAATTGTATATAAGCAATTGTTCTAGCATACGCACTTCTTTGCACGAGCACTTCATTAAAAAAAAAAAGTGTCAGTGTTTATGTGAAAGGTGTAGGAACTACTTTGGCTCAGTGGGAGGATATATATAGTTACATTTACTAAGTAAATTTTATTTGAAAGTTGATTTAATAGAACACATTTATATGTGTTCTATACTTTAACAAGGTTCTGAAGAACGCGGGGTAACCCTATACTGTGTTGCGTACCAAATAATTCAGAGGCAGGTTAGTGTGAGGTAGCCCAGTGCCATACAATAACAAAAAAGCTTCTAGTATGGCAAGTCGAGCACGAATGGTTAGAAGATCAAACCACGGTCATCTAAAGCAATACAGAAATTGTGATGTGGCATATTGAATTTACTAGTAGTGTTATACAATGATTTCATTCCTCGATCAGCACAAGTCACTCACAGCTCTGCTTGTAAATCTCAGACTTTAAAAATGAATTAAGTTGAAAGAGATACGGCCACTGCCGTATTAGAATACTAGTTGCTTTCTTCAAGTAAAGAGACCAACATACATATCAATAAATAACTAGCTAGGGTGAGAGAGTAAAAACATTTTTCGAGTTGTGCAGAATTGCTTGCAGTTGTACTGGTCTGGAACGTAGATATACTCTTTAAAGACCAAAATAAAAATTATAACCTAATAAGAAATGTTATCGAAATTAATTACACACCTAACTGCTTACCTGTTAATGCCCATTCTCCACTACTGTGGGAGTGTCCACTGTAGTACAGAATATAGGTATCATGTCTAGGTCCATCTACTGTACGGAGTTCCAAGAAGGATTTAAGCTTAGAATGAAGAGTGTCCAACGAAAGCCCACTTGTCGAATAGTCACAACCATAAGTCTCTATCATGTGATGAGCAAAAAACCTCTGAATACAATTCAGCATGCCTGTAGATCTCCAGTTCAATTCTTGCACATGTTCAGGTGGAAGAAGGGTAGGCTGGCCTTCTGGACTATAGTAAAAGGAGAAGAGAAAATATATACTGTTAATGTTTTTTTCACACACGGACAAACTTGTTCTTATTCACTCTACAGAAACACAAAGACACACAGAAATACATCCCCTCCCAAATTACTTCGATTGCGTATGGCTACTATTTAAAACCTGAATGTGAAGGCTGGATTTGAAATACAGTTAAACACTGCTATTATGCCACAAAAGTGACAATCAAACCTTTTTTTCCAGGTGCTGTGATATTACTTGAAAAATTGGTAATTTCCCTGCTTTTCCTCCGTGTAAGAAGCTGGGTTATAAGTTGAGAGGGGTGGCAGTCCCAGTCAAGTATTAAACACAACCTTGTCAAGATGAACCATTAAAGTCACTAAAGTAACCTGTCCTTAACCATCTGGTAGCTTGGCATAAAGATGTCCAGCATATGTAAAGGCATCATGTAAAGCATTTATGCAACGCTCAAACAGTAAAAAAGTGAAAACACACTACAAAAAAATAGAGTCAATTTTACTTAAACAAAGACAGCAAAACTAGCAAACTCTCATTAGTAGAGCAGAAGATGTGCACTTTCAAAGTATAAAGTAAAGGCAATGCCAAAAAGTACAAAGCGCCAACTGTGGTTATCTGGTTGCACCAGACTGGGACAAAGTCTAGGCCAACCGTGATGGGGCGCAGGCCGGATACAGGGACCAGGTTTGTCCCACTGAGAGTTGTACCTTGTGTCCTCGATGCGAGGTCGACTTGTGTTGGTTCCAATGAAGAGCGGCAAGGCGATATCTGGTGTCAAACTGTTTAGGTTTTGAGGAGGCCGCTAAGCAGGAGCTGTAATGCGAGGTTCGGTATAAAGCTGTGTTGTGCTGTGTAGGGTCTGATGAAGCCGTTGATCAGCAGCCATGAAGCGAAGTCTGGTGTTAAACTGCAATGCGAGGTCTGCTGTCGGTTTGCGGCGGTCAACTTCAACAAAGTTGCTGACCAGGCGATGAGGAGTGCACTTTGATGCCAACCTAAGGTCCAGTTCCCAGGAGGGCACCTCATGGGGATCCGGACTCAGGCAAGCAGCTGGGCACAGGCAGGTCCAGTTAAGTCTGGTCAGCTGGGCAGATGCAGTATAGGTCTTTGTAGCTTGTTGTGTCCCTATAACTCACACAGAAAGCCAGCCAATTAACCCTTGAAGTCACTCTGGTGGTCCAAGTTTCAGTAAGCAGGACCAACCTTCGTTTCTCAGAGAGAAAGGTAATTTTTTCAGCGGAAGCACATCCCTACCAGTGGCAGGGCAGTCCGACTTCTGAATTTTCCACAGCTTCCGAAGTGGTCTGATGAGTGGCTCAGGAGGTCTAATATTTATACCATGTGCCACCCTTTGAAGTAGTGAGATTCCATATACTGCCCCCCAGCCTGTTTTTGAAAGTTTTTCCCTCACCCCGTCAAGGATCCAAGAAGTCTGAGGTGACTAGTGTCAGGTTCCTTTGTGTGCACTGGACGTAAGACCCTTGAAGTGTAAGTAGGCAAGGCACAGCTCTCTCCCTCACCCCCACCATCCTGGTCCATCCTGCCCAAATTGAGTACCCTGTTGAGTCACGTGACCCAGGAAGGCACAAATGGTTACAACACCTTTCTAAAACTGGTATTTTCAGAATTGTGACTTAAAATACGATTTTATTATCAAAAAGGAATTTAAAATACAATTAATTTGTGTAAACATCAATTTCCCATCTACAAACTTCACTTATTAAATGGCAAAAGGTTTATTGTGCCAGGTTTAAATGGCAGTTTAAAACGGCACTGCAAGCTGCAGTGGCAAACACAATACATGTTTTATCATGACCCGCCAGATTAATACAGTCGCCCCCACCAGCTACTACTGCCTCCGCATCCTCCAAAAGACCTTCAAATGGATCCCCACCGAGCACAGAAAAACCATCACCCACGCACTCATAACCAGAAGACTGGACTACCGAAACGCCCTTTATGCTATCAACAGGACCCTTCTACACAGGCTCCAAACCATCCAGAATGCCGCAGCCAGAATCGTTCTCAGGACCCCTCGGCACGAACACATGACTCAACATCTTCGTGACCTTCACTGGCTCCCCGTCGAGAAGAGAATACCCTTCAAGCTTCTCACCCACACCTACAAATCCCTCCACAACATCGGACCCAAATACCTCAATGAGAGTCTGCTTCCATGCAGCCAAAAGAAATCTCCGATCCGCCGACCTTGCCCTAGCAGAGATCCCCAGCATCCGCAGAAGCAGAGCAGGAGGAAGGGCCTTCTCCTACATCGCAGCCCAGACCTGGAACGAGCTCCCAATCAGCATCAGACGCTCCCCGAATCTGCACGTCTTCAGGAAGGACCTCAAGACCCTGCTCTTCGACTGAGCCGGAGCTGCCTACTCCCTCCCCCCCACCCTCCTGAAACCTCACGGATGAGTAGCGCGCTCTATAAACCCCCTGATTGATTGGGTGGCACAATGAGTGCTGCAGGCCAACTAATAGAATTACATTTTCCGGCCCTGAGTACATGTAGTACCATTTAATAGGGATTTGAAAGTAAATTAAATGTGCCAAATAGGTGTAGACTAATTGTACAGTGCTTGAGGGAGAAAGCACAAACACATTAAAACTGGCTGGCAGTGGTACGGTGCACAGAGTTCTAAAGCCAATAACAATGAATTCAGTAAAACAGGAGGGGTGAAGGCAAACCAATTAGAGGTCTACCACCCAAGGTGTCAGGTCTAGCACCCCGCATCACACACAACTCCAGAGACCAGAAAAAGCAATTGAATAGTATATGATAAGCTGGCCCCAAAACCCACATAGCTCTCAAGTGACTAGAAGGCAGTGGTGAAATGGAGAATGGCTCGACATACTTGCCTTCCTCCAGCTCCTTTGGGTTTATCCAGACCTGAAGAAGACATGGGCAACATTAAAGAATCCCCAATCACCATCCTCCATCAGTCATAGTTTTGTGCAGACATCACGCCTGATAGAGGATTTGTTTCCATTCTTCCAGTGACTAACAAAGCATCTATAGGAAGTTTCCTTCTCTCTGCACTGCCACTGAGAGAGGAGAGAATCACTCCAGAGAACACTCCCCTTTTGAATATTCCTTTTAAGCTTTTTCCCACATTTACTCTCCAGCAGCGTAAGATGACACCACACATCTCAAGCCCCGATTCCTGTTCCAAACATGACAACACTGGGCTACATTAGGCACCAACGAGAGGGATGACATCCGTTTCTGAAAATCTTTTTTGCTCAATTAAAGTGGAAGGAACTGAGAGTAGCACAACAGCAATAAATATGGCACAGAACATTTCTGCATACCTAGGGATCTTATTAATCACAGAACTAGCTGAACATGGGTGAGAGGGCAGGGAGCGGTGAACAATCTGTAGGAAAATTATGTATCCACCAGAAGGAAAATGCTACTTACTATGTAAGCATCTGTTTGTAGTGTGTAGTGCTGTATGTTTGGCATACTCCTGCTAGCTAGTGTTGGGCCCGAACATGTAAAAGGTGTTTTTTCTCTTAGCAGTCTCTTGATTCATAAGTTGTGGAGTGGCGGCTCCTCTAAGTGAACAATGCACTTGGGCACGTACTCCATGTTAGATCGTTTTTAGCACAGCTGGTTAGAGTCTGTATGGAGTGTGAATATAAATTAAGGTGCAGCAGTGAAATACAAAAAGTACAAGATCTACAAAAAAACATGATGAGCAGGGCGGGTGAAACCGAATCAATAGCACTACACGCTATGAACAGATGCTTACAGGGTAACTAGAATTTTCCATGAAAACACGTTTACCATTGACTGTAAAACAGTGCTCTCCAGAAGAAGTGGTGGTTAGAGTGTGAATGAAGCAGATTTCTAAAAAAGGTTTTTAACACCCCCGTCTGCCCCCCCCCCCCCCTGGAATATTGACTTGCTAACATGTCCTCACAGTATGCTTGGTAAAGGTGTGTGGTGTTGACCAGGAGGATGCTTTAAAAATATTCACTGGCAGGATGTTTCCTAGGAAGGCCATGGTCACTCCTTTTTAGGTCGAGCCTGGGCAGCGCATGCGCTACTGCGAGGCATGCAGTAGTGGAGTATGGCTTTGAAGCCCCACCCACTCAGCCCATATTTTTAATTGACTTGTGTCATTGTCCTTTGTAAATGATGGCTTCTGAATTGTAAATAGGCTTGTTAGTCCCTCCTTGGTACCGCCTTGTCTGCATTTGTTACCTCCCATACTGACTGGCCCTTTTACTTCGGTTGCTACACAGTGAGTCTTTGTTTAGTCTGTAACCACCATGTTCTTTAAATCGTTTCTTCTACTGCAGGCAGGACATGCTTCCTGCAACATTCAGAGCGCTGTGCGAGATTTCACTTTCTAAGCAGCCCAACACAATGGAGGCCGCTTCTTTGAATAGGTCTTGCATTTACACGAGTTTAAGCTATTGGCATTGTACATGACAATGCCCCAATGCCAATAGCTTAAACTCTCGCAAATTCGACACCTAATGCATTGCAAATGCTCGTCATTCAAGCACACGTTTATGCCATTTAAAATTACAACTGAGTTTTGCTCTCTTTCTAAGAATAAAAGTGTTTGCAAAACACTGAAATGGCGACTCATAACAGCATACACAGTAGAGATCTGAAAAAAAAGATAAGTGACTTAAGCAAGAGGTCTTCATCTTTTTAATTATTTTTTGACCATGCACTTAGGTGAAAACTAATTAGCTGGCCAGAGGCCTTTTATTGGTGTAATCTCAGAATGACTTTCAAAGCTCTTGCGCAAAGCGTACCAAATGCATTATGTGCTCACTTCAAGGGACAGTGCGCGCAAACAAATGCGTGCTAGCAATGCAGCATGTAGAGAAAAAGTTACATGGTAATAAATTGCTGTGCTTCTTCGCTGTGCAGATTGGTGGCTGTCATCCCACAACTGCACTCATTTATAAGAAAAGAAAAGAGGCTAATTCGGCACATGAATGAAAATGGTTGAGCACATGTAAACGAAAACAGGCACATTTTAACTCCATGTCCCTTGATCTATTTCTTTTTGATGAACCTACATACATGCCCACTGCATTTCTATGGGCTGGACGGGGGCCTGCAGTTGATCCGGGGAGATAGAAGGGATTACATATTCATTTTGTTTAGCAAATAACCTAAGCATCTGCACAGCTTCTCCATTCATGGACCAGTACCTTATTTTTTCCGTTCAGAGCCAGGAAAAAAAAAGCTTTGTTAAAGTCAATAGGCATTGTCATTTTAAATGCCAATAGCTCAAGCGAGACCTATTGCATTGCAAATGCTTGTTTGTGGCTGGAGTGTGCTCTGGGTAGAGCAGGTAGAATCCTCTTTGCTTTTTGGATAGCCTGTATAAAATATATTGGACTATCCACATAGGTATGCACCTACCTTGGAGATGGGTTGTCCTCTCTGACGCTTTGCAAAGGAGACAAAGAGTTGACCCAATTAATGGAATGGAACATCTTGTCAATATAGTACATAAGATCTTTTGACATCTAATGTGTGGAATGCTGTCTGTGCAATAGAATCTGGCTGCCCCAAGAAGACTGGGAGGTCTATGGTGTGGTAAAGGTAAAAGGATGGTACCACCTTAGGGAGGAACTTCAGACTGGTTCTAAGAAAAACCTTGTCCTTGTGGACCTGGATGAAGGGCTCTTGATGGGTGAACACTAGCATTTGTAAATTCGTCTAAGCAATGTAATGTCTACGAGGGAGGCCACCTTCCAGGAGAGGAACTGAAGGGAACATGAATAAATAGGTTCAAAAGATGGATCCATAAGCCGTGTGAGGACTCCATTGAGATTTTAACCGGAAGCAGGAGGCACTCTAGAAGGTATTACCCTCTTGAGACCCTCCATGAATGTCTTAATAACTGGAATTCTGAAGTGGGACAAGTGGTTCCTGTTCAGCATGTAAGCTTCGACTGCAGCTTAGTGGAGGCGAATAAAGGTGTTTGGAAAGGCCTGCTTTCTGTAAGTGCAAAACACAGGCAATAATATCCTGAACATTAGGGTTTATTGGTCCTGGTTGTTGGTGATGCAGTGATTAATAACCTTTTCCGTTTTGCTGTGTAACAAGCACGTGTTTCTACGGGCCACAGACAGCAGTAGGCTGTTGCTGCGGGCTATTGAGCTTCTTAAAAATGGACATACATTATTGAGGAAAGCTGAGGTACCCGAATTCTAGGACCTCCAGTGCCAAATCCCAAAGCTGGGCTGTTCGGGACCCAGAAGCCCAACTCAACCTGCAGGACAAGGTCCGGCAAGAGTGTCTTGTGATGGCTGATTAACATCTCCAGGAGGGTGGAATACCAGGATTGGTGACCCAGGTTGGTACTACTAGAACGAGGGTTAGTTATGTTTTCTTGTGTTTCCTCACCATGTAGGAAAGAAAACGGAAAGGTGGAAAAGCATAGGCAAATAATACTAATTCATCCATAGTGCATTGCCCATGGACTGAGGGTAGCTGTGGGCAGAGTTTGGGCATTTTGTGTTTTCTAGGGTTGGCATCAGGTCTATCTGTGGGATGCCCCAACAAACCCACTGTGGAGTTGCCACTTCTGGATATGTAGATGCATCCTGTTGAGCAGGTATGGAAAGTCATTTTCCACCTTTGCAGATGCTCTGCCATGAGGTGAATTTTGTGGTGGAGTGCTGGAAGCCAAATGCCCTGGACTAAAACAGATATCTGACAGAGAATATGTGCCGCCCTGCATCTGTGGGTAGTACATGGCGATCAAGTTGGCTGTTTTGATGAGGACCATTTTGCACTGAATGACTTGTAAGGAGGCTTGCTTGAATGGCCAACAGTTCCAAATAGTTAAAGTGGCAATCCAGTTGTTGAGAGGGCCACATTCCCTGAACAGCCACATTGTTGAGATGCGCTCCCTGCCTTGTGAGAGGAGTCTGTGGTAATGGTGAATAGGTTGTTGCAGTTTCACCGCTGCAGTGAGCAATCCACTTTGGCCTATACCAACACTAGACAATCCCAGTGACCTTCCGCTTGAGACAACCCTAGTCGTGAGGTACTCCTGGAAGGGGTGCACATTAAGACTTGTGTGAAGAAGTTATAAGTTCTAGAAGGCACAACAGTCTGGGCTGTGAGCTGATGATTGACCTGAAAAAGAGGAAGCATGCACTGAAAGGATGTAAATGACTACTGATGTGGGTAAGCTTTCCATGTGACTGCATCCAATATGAACCCTAGGTAGGGTTGTATTTCGAGAGGCTACAATTGGGACTTGGTAAAGTTCATGATAAAGCTCAGGCTGTCCAGGGACGTTGCTGTTTGAATGTGTGCTACACACTAAGGCTAGCTGCTGCTCTTGATCAGTCAACTGTTGAGAGAGGGAAAGGCATGAATGCTTTCCAATCTCAAGTGCACAGCCACCACTGCTAGGCACTTTGTAAACACCCTTGGAGCTGCTGTGACGCAGAAAGGAAGTACTTTGAATTTGCAGTGTTGTCCACGTACCACAAAGTGAAGGTACCGTAGATGAGGAGGGTGGATAAGCATGTGGAAATAAGCACCATTGACATTGAGTGCCATCTTGAAATCGCTCCGTGAAGAGATGTCTAGGAAAGTGCTTTTAAAGGATGTAGCGATCGAGGGGCTTCAAGTCGAGGACGACCCTGTTGGATCCGTCCCTTTTGGGGACTAAAAAAGTAGAGTAGACACATTCCCTTGGTGTTGTGAGGACACCCTCTCTGTATGCCCTTTTATAGAAGGGCCCACACTTCTTCCTGAAGGAGAGATGTGTTTTTTGCTGAGTGTGTGAGTGTAGGCTGAGATGTTGGAGGGGTAGTTCGAGGTAACCGCCATGTTAGACAATGGCTAGGACCCATTTGTCGGATGCAAGTTCCTCCCAGCAAGAGAGGAAGTTGAGTATGCCCCCCTTCCCCCCCCCCCCCCGCCGGCTGATCGAGGCCCTCCCCTCGAGGGCCATGTCACAACCTCTGTTATCCCAGTAGGAGCACTTATTGTGTTATATTCACGGGTTAGGCCCATGCCGCGAAGCAGCTCATTTCTTACATTGTCCTCACAAATAACATTTCCAAGCTGTGACCTTTTGCAGACATTTGCATGCATGACAATGTTGGATTTGTTTCTCTGAAACCAAACTTGTTTTACATCTAGCTTCGCCCAACATTATTACAACTCCCTGAACAACATGTACAAAGTCTTGTTCCTTACTACGTACAATTGTCATCATTATCTTCATTCAAGGGGCGACAGGGCTATCTACATCTATGCGTACACCACAAGGCTGCTTTCTATTATAAAAGATGAGCATCCTGATGGATTAGTAGAGGAGACTCTTTTGCTGACACAGAACGTCCTTGCATGTTGAGAAATCACCATAAAGCAATCTGACACCTTGAAAGGGGTGTCCAGTTCATGACCAAGACAGGGTCCTTCACGCTATCCCATCAGGTAATAAGGTTGAATTGTCCCTTGGGGGGGATTCGTGGCTCTACACCTACACACACTCTAGATTTGCATAGATTAGGGTTGGCATAATAGGAGTATGCTAGATTATGGCCTTGTTTATATGTCTGCATATATACAATTGTTTAGCACCATGGTAGAACAATATCTACTATTTACCCTGTTGGTGCTTGTAATTACGTTTATCCGCTTCTGTCTACTAATCATTGTAACACACGTATTTTATGCAAGAATAACGTTGGTTCAAGAAATATTATTGAAAACGTCTCACTGTGTATTCTCTGTATATTGAGAATAAGTAAGCACAAGTGACTGAGCGTAAGGTCCTGTACCGTTTCCACGATTCCTGAGGAATCGGGGTTGTCATTTTCAGTGGTTGCCAGAAACCATTCGCTCCCTGGTAGGTAGGTTAGGGGAGCTTACGGTGGCACTGTGAGCTAGCTGGTCTATAGGCCAACATATTCTGTGGTGGTGTCTGGAATCAGTCTTGACACCAAATCCTTAGTTTATAGTTTATGTTGTCCGAACAATGAGCAGGACCTACGGATTGGTAGGAACTACACAGCAATTGTATCCCTCCCAGCTTGCTGGTGGTAAGCCTACTGCTGTCTGTGGCAGGATTTGAATTGCTCAGGTGAGGTGGTGGTGGCGCATTCCCTCTAAGCAGCTGCTTACAAAAGGAAACCCTATGCAGAGTAGTCTGAAGTGCACCCATGGACTTTGCTGTCTCCGAATCTTGTTTGATTTTCTTGAATATTCTTGTCAACCTGGGGCCCAAAAAAGTGCTCCCCGTCTAGTGGGAGGTTGAGGAAATGAGGCTAGACCTCAGGCTTGAACCCAAAAATATGGAGTCAAGCATGGTGTTCAAGTAGGACGCTGGTATTGATACCTTAGACGCTGCATCTCTGGTGGTATCAACATGTAGAGGATGCTGGTGTTAAAGGAGAATTTACCCTCAGACTCCAGGAGGTGCTTAAAGAAGCCTTGATTTACCTATCAATGTGCCCTGTTATAGCACGAGAAGAGTGCCAACAAACTGCCTATCAGACAGGGAACTGCCACTTTAACTGCCACTCTCTTGACTACTTCGTCTATCTTCTTGCGCTCCATTTCTGTAGGAGGAACATCACAGGAGGGCTGGGTGGAGGTGTGCTCATGGGTGGTATTCACTTACAGAGTTAGGTTGAACCTGCCTCTTAATATACGTTGGGCTGCTAAGAGAAGGTTTGAATTCATTTTCAACCCTCAGGGTAAATACCCTAGCCTTGACAGGCTCCTTGAAATGGTTAGGAGCAGATTTTAGAATGCCATTGAGAATGAGAAGGAGTTGGACAGTATATTCAGATTTGGAGTGCATCTCTAGAAGTCATCCTCTGCCTGGATGACATGGATGCCAACCTTGTGAAAGGCTGTAGCCATCTAAATGACCTCATGATAGGCTGCGGTGTAGTTAGGGGGTGAGGTCCTGACTGGGTAATGTCCTAGATTGGGCTCACCCGGGGGAGATCCACAGTGTAGTAAATCCAGGGATCATTAGTGGGTCCTGGGCTGACAGTTGGTCATAAGGGTGAAATGAGCCACAGGAAGTACTTGGCTCTCAATACAAAAGAGGACCCCCTTAGTGACTTTGCTGGAGGCAGGACGGCAGGTGTGCATTGGCCAGGTGGTAATGGTGGCGGAGCAGAGTTTGGTAGTGGAGGTGGGCTAAATGGCAGAGGAAGACAACTAGTGGCTGTGCCCTTGTACTTTTTTGGTAGTGGCTTGGTGAAGGGGGCCTGCACAAAGGTTCCCCTTGAATGCCAGTCTCCTCTTACGAGCAAGAGGTTCCAGAGGCGGTAGTCGAGACAGTTTTGTAATTATTTTGCCTGTGACTGGGTGGGTGAACTGGCACTTATGTCTGGCATTGAGATCCTGTTGGAGCCCAGACGTCAATGGAGACCGCGAGGTCCGCTTTGGCATTAAGGTAGGCTTCAACATACAAGCAGGTTTCACTAATGATGGGGTCTTGTGCACCAGCACCGATGGAGCCTCTCGTGTCGATTTTGGGTGGGATATTGTTCTGAGCCCTTTGAGCAGCTCGAATGGTTCATGGAGGTCAAAGAACCAGTGGCATTCGTGCTCTGGATCAGACGGCTGACTCCCTCAGCTGCAGGGCTCTATCTCAGCGTGGGACTTCTTTTGTAGTCCCAGCTTGGTAATATGGGGCTTAGGGGCCAAAGATTTAAAGCCCTGGGCAAGGGCCAGTCTTCGGCAGGGTCGATATCCCCCATCTCCTCTCTTCCTATAACAAAATCTCTGGAGTGGATGTCGGTTGTGCGGACGGGAAACCAGGCAGGGAAGTCTTTTCCTGTTCTTCAGCACAGAGGGAATCTTCACTGGAAATGCCTGCTGTTTAGATGTCCCTCTGAGGCATCCTCATGTGTCCCCAGTGTCGTTCCCTTCAATACTAGAAGGTCCATTGGATCAGAAGGTGAGGCACAATGGACAAGAGGCGTTGTCACACCTCGTAATGGTCTGTCAAGGGATATTTCAAGTGGCAGCGTGTGCAGTTCTAAAAGAGTATCAATTCTGTCACCCATGGAGCATTCTCTGTGAATCTTTCAATGCTATGGGGCATCAATCGTATTTGTTGCTGCCGAAAGCATCTGTGCATCGGAGAGACGAAGATACTGGAGTTTGATCGAATCTGGCATGATCGGAATGAAAGGTAACTGAACAGAGCCACCGAAAACATGATCAGGACACATGGTGCATATTCGAACCCGATGGAGAAAAAACAATCTAACATGAAGTTTTAAGACCATGTGCACTGAGTCCACCACTTGAAGGGAGGAGAATGCTAAGTATGGAGTATGCTAAGCAGATGTATCTAGAGCCACATGTGCTGCAAAGATATCATTATCAAAAGTAAGCAGCTTATTCTTTAGACAGATTTATCTTCCTGCTGTTTTACCTTATGAACGAATCCAAATTTAATACAGGCAAGGGATGTAGGGCTGAGTATTGCTAATTAACTAAATAACATAGAAACACACTTAGGGCAATATTCCAGTCACTGCTTGCCAGCAGTGTGAAGCAGTAAGGTTTTCCAAAAATTTGCAAGGACAGCTACACAGTTGCCCGGCAGATATCAGCAACTAGGACACCTCTTGAAAGAGCTGTTGAGGCAGCAATGGCTCATCAGGAATGACCACAAATGCCCTCATGAGGGAGCGTCTTAGCCAGGACATAGAAGATTTGATACATAAGATACCCCAATGTGAAATGGAGCATTTGGCCTTTTCTCAGCTCTCTTCTTGGCTCCAGCAAAGTCCATAAAGAAAAGATCACCTACAGACTGGGTCCTGTTAAATGCAGTAAACATGGTAGGATACCACACACCTGCGATCTTATCTATGCAGTCATTCTTCCTCCTTGGTTGATATGGAAGAGGAAAGAAAGTTGGAAGAGTGGGCAATAAAAGGCTGAATATAAAAAAATTAAAAAATATTTTATATTTTGTATTAATTAAAAAGATAGATTATGAACATATCAATGTGTTTGTGTCACTATATGCAGTTATAGAGTTGTCAGGTCAGCATGCTAAGTGTTTTTGTAATTCGAGGTAATTCTGTATAATTGGGAGTCAATTTGCAACTATTGTGCATCTTACACTGTGCCCGGTGTTCCCTTTTTCCCATATCAATAAAAGGCTGAAACCACCATGGTGAAGAAGGATGGTCAGGTTCGAGGAACCAACTTATGAGAAGAGAAAACAGTCAATGGTAGGTGACATGAAAGGACATTTATGCAGTAGTAATTGCCAACAACTGAACGGTTTTTAGAAAGAGTTAGAAGCTGAACCATGCAACAGCTCTAATGAAGATACCATCAAGAAATTCAAAACAAGGTTCAAACTGCACAGAGCACCCACAGAGTGGGAGTAAACAAATATGGCAAGCCTTTCGAAAAAAGCACCACTAGTGGCAATATAAACAGGGACAGGTGATCAGGAATGCACATGAATGTAGACAGAGCTGCTAGATAGCGTTTGAGCATAGCCACCACCAGATCCTGCTATACAAGGGGCAATGCAAACCTCCAGACTTCGGAAAAATAAGATAAGTAGAATCTGGTCGTCCCATCGAGCCGACGTCTGATCCCATTTGTCCTCCAGGTCATGCTGCAGAGGTCTCATCCTCAGTCTGGTGTAGGGGACAAGAAAAATGCAAGATGTCATTGACTCCCGGAGTGATGCAACCTGCAGGACTAAAGGCAGATGAACCTGAAGAAGATGACTGCACTCCAGCTTGATTGATAACAGTCTCTCCTCCGAAGGAGACACTTTTCCTGTGCTGGAGTTCCGAGTAGCACCCAGGTAATGTATTCTTTGAGTGGGCTGATGGATTTATTTCTCCATATTGACATGAAGGCCCAAGCCTGGCAGATTCGATAGTGATCTTTCAACGTTTGAGGAGATGAACTCTATAGGAGCCAGTTGTCGAGGTATGAATAGATGAACAGACCTTGGAGACGTAGAGCAGCGGCTACTACTGCCATGCATTTGGTGAACACTCGAGGTGGATATTTTAGGCCGAACGGCAGGACTCTGTACTGATAATGCTTGGAGCCTACCATGAAGCTCAGAAACTTCAAGTGTCGTGGAGCAATTGGAACATGGAAGTACGGATCCTGGAGGTCTATCCAGCACATTCAATCCCTTTTCTGGGGATGAGGATATATATTTGATGGAGCGCCAGCATACAAATTCTTTCTTTTCGGATGACTTTTTTGAGGAAACGAAGATCCAGTATGGGTCTGAAACTCAATTCTTGACCCTTCTTTTGTACCAGGGAATATCTAAAGTACACTCCTTTTCCTCGTTGTGATGGAGGAACTTTTTCTATGGCTAATTTCTGTAAGAGAGTGGACACCTTTTGACGCAACAATGCCAGTTGATGATCTCTTGTCTTTACTGGAGGAGTGTATTTTGGAGGAGAACGGAAATGTAGAGCATATCCACTTTGCAGTATATTCACCACCCATTAATCGTTTGTAATGCTGCACCACTCTTCTACATGGTAGGCAATACTTCCTCCCACCAGAGTGGGCAACGGCGATGGAGGAAGTGATTGTTCATTGCTAGGCAGTGTTTTTAGCCATGGAGGAGGGCTGTCAGGGAGCACCTCTACTCCTGGAAGGTCGACTTCCTTGTTAGTGGGGCTTGGACTGGTGATACTGTCTCTGAGACCACTGAGAGGCCTAAACCCTCTGATGGAACGGTCAGCGATCATAAGGCCGGTACCGTTGTCTAAATTCCTTCCTTGTTTTTAAACCCACAGCCTTGAGTGTTCATTTCCGATTTCATCCTGGCCATCTCTTCATCTGTGTGAGAACCAAAAAGAGAATTCCCAGAAAAAGGAAGGTTCAAGATGCACTGTTGGGCTTCCGGCTTCAAGGCTGTAAACCGCAACCAGGAGGATCTTCTTGCGCAGATGCCATGCGAGTAGGAGTGAGCAGCTAAACATGCTCCATCAGCTGCCGCACTGATCATCTGATTCGCAACTAGAGCTCCCTCCTGGAGAATCTCTCCCAAGTCCTGGTGGTCCTTTTCAGGCAGTCTGTCTTTGAAACACTCTAGTCAATCTCACAAAGCCCTATCATAATGTCCCAAAAGGGCTGCAGCACTAGACACTTAAGGATGCAGCTGCAGAGCCGCAAGCTCTCCTCCCCTATTAATCTTGAGCTCTGCTCTTTTTGTCCGGAGGGACCATTGAGGAAAAGGCTACTGCGTGGGTCTTTTTTGAAAGCAGCAAAAATCATTGAATCTGGTGGGGGGGTCCACCCTGAGGAACAGAGGATCTTTCTCCGATGCTCTATATTTCTTTAGGATCCTTGCCAGAGCCATTGTGAGCATTGCTGGGGCAAGAAAAATGTCCATGACTGGTTGCTAAAGGCCAGGAACTCTTCTCGTTGTGCAGGAGGAATGGTGGTCTGCGGAGTGGATTTTTGCACTCACCGTTCTGGAGACTGAGAAGAGGAACTTCTTGACATTGAGATAATCTGAGGTGATCATACCCTCGACACTGAAGCGTCAGAGAGGCCCTTCGATGCAGAGCGGTGTCTCACCGAGGTCGAGTGATGTGTGGACATCGGTAGCGGAGAGTGTCTCGACGTCAAGCGGCTATGCGCTACTAAGACTTTAGTTCACCGACGGAGATCTTGTCCTCGACATCGGAGATCGTGTAGCCGCCTTCCGTTTCGACGTCGACCAATGACGGAGACTTGTGCTTGACATTGGGAGAGGAGTAACCAACGGAGTACAAAGCATCGACGTCGTACAAGGAGAAAGTGATACGGAGCGTCTTCTTGATGTTGCATCCCCTCGGCACACCGTGGACCTAGGCCTCGACGTTGAGCGCCGTCTCGTGGGCTGCAACGGAGGGGTCTGTTTCGATGTCGAATCCCTCCTTACATCGCAGATGATCTAGGAATCGACGTTGACTGCCGCCGGGTTGACGGCAATGGGGGACTGCGCCTCAACATCTAATATCGTGGCGACAGTGGTGAGCGATGTCTCGACGTTGGGCGATGGACCGGAACCAACGGGGAACGGCTTCTCGACGCCGACCGTCGCCGGGTTGACGGATGGTGGAGAATTTCGTCATGGAATTTGACGTACCTCTGTGTTTCAAAGTTTTCGAAGATGACTGATGTTTCTCTCAATGGCGATGCCACCGTCAAATGAGTTGTCATCGTCGTTTTCTTCACCGTTGGCGGCATTCGACGCCGAGCCAGACGCTGAAGAAGAACAGACCAGGAATTTACTTGAGTTTCTTTTTCTCAGAGAGACCATAAAGACTAATCCTTTCTTTCTCCTTGAGAGTGCATCTTGACAAATTTTGGCAGTGTTGGCAGGTCTCAGGAACATGAGAATCAGGAAGGCAGAGAATACAAACAGAGTGAGAGTCTGTTTTAGCCTTCTTTTTGCCACAGGAAGGGGAAGAATCAAACCAAGAAGGCATCTCTGAGAGGAAAAAAAAATGCCAAACTGCCAAAAAAAGAGTCGTTTCTTACTCCAACCGGTGTTGAATGTCAAAGTAAATGAAGTTTAGTGAAAAAAATAGATCTTTTCTGACCAAAAAGTTAAAAAATCTGAGGAGCAGAGTAACCAGGGTCCTGAATGAAGGAGCCGGAAAGAACAACTGACCTAACTATCACCCCCGAGGCATGATGGGAAGCTAGGGGTCATGGCTGCCTTAAAGGCACGTTGTCAGTTTTGGATGTACTACATTTGCTTTCATTTCTATGGCATTGAAGTTTCAATGCAGCTTATGGGCTAACAATGTCTGCCTGTTTCTTTGAAGAACTACTTTTCTGCTATTCATTAAGGCAGTTCAAGTGCCTCTTGGTCCTCCTGGTTTGTTTGCTTATGTGCAAAGACAGGGTCTCACAGTATTGCTTAGCCTTTTATGTGTTTGTTTTTCTAGGAGGCTGCATTGATTGTTTTTAAAAATTATTATATGTATGTTTATATACATTCACTGAAAAAGACCATAGGTTTCAGGTACGTTATAGTTAGAAATGAGCATTTAAAAAACCTTAGAAATTCCCTGAAAAAAACATAGGTTTCAGGGACGTTATAGTTAGCTGGACATTTCACTCTTACAAAACCATAGAAATTCCCCCGTTCTAGTTAGTTCAGCTAACTATAACTCGCGCACCCGCAATGGACTGCTCATGACGTCACATATTACATCATTCATGACATGGTCAGTGACATCAATGATGACATCCCAAATGACTTCACTGATGACATCATCCAGTGACTGTGTGTTTCTGTAAAGTTTAAATATGTAAAGTTTAAAACATGTTTTATATTTATATATATGCCAAGGTGTATTGAAGAATGAGAATGAGTGGGTGTATAAGTGTTTGAATGGATTATTTAGTAAGTGCATGACTGTCTGTATAAGTGAGTAATTAAATGTGTCTTAGTAAATGAATGAGTTAGTCACTAAACTATGTAAATGTCTGTATCAGTCTGTCAGTTGTGGTGTAAGCAGTTGCATGGGTTGGTGAGTAGCTAAATTAGTGTCTATATGGGTTATTGATTGGTTGTCTGAGTATCTGTAGGGTGCCAGTGTCTATGTGGGTGGGTGGGGGGGGGGGTGTGACTCCGTGCATGGATATATAAGTGGGTGATTCAGTGGGTGTACGGGTTGAAGAGTGCATCTGTGAAGGGCAGTATGGATGGGTGAGTGTGTGTATGGTTGCGTTAGTGAGTGAATGGATGTCTCAATGGTACATGTGTAAGTAACTACATATGTGAAAAGCAGTATATGTGAGTGACAAAGTATATAAATAAACTATATCTGAGAGTGATTGATTGTGGGAGTGGCTGTATGGATGAGTGTGTGGTTGTATCAGTGATTGTATAAGAGAGTAAGTATGTGTTAGTGTCTTTAAGAATAAGTGAGCTTGTTTTTCAATAACTGTATAGGTGTGTGAAAGGAAGTGTGACTGATCTTTTGCATGACTGACTAGGTGTATGAGTAACGCTATGGATGAGTGGCGGTGTGTGAGTGTGTATAGGTGTAGGAGTACATATGATTGTGCTGTATTAATGAGTGACTGCATGTATGAGTGACTGTATGGGTGAATGAGTGGATGTGTGTGAAGACCTAGGAATCAGTGAGTGGGTATTTAGTAACTGGTATTGGTGTGTCTATGGTTTTGAAAATGGTCGTTTCTATTTTAGAGTAGGTGTATCAAAGGTTATATTAGGATGTGAGGAGGTGCTTCATATTATCACGTGAGTGATGTCATCAGTGATGTCATTTGAGATGTCATCAGTGATGTCACTGACCATGTCATGAATGATGTAATATGTAACGTCATGAGCAGTGCATTGCAGGTGCGCGAGTTATAGTTAGCTGAACTAACTATAACGGGGGAATTTCTATGGTTTTGTAAGAGTGAAATGTCCAGCTACCTAGAACGTCCCTGAAATCTATGTTTTTTTCCAGTGAATTTCTAAGGTTTTTTTAATGCTAATTTCTAACTATAACGTACCTGAAATCTATGTTTTTTTCAGTGAATTTCAAAGGTTTTTTAAATGCTAATTTCTAACTATGATATCCTGTTAAGTCCCCTTGAATCCTGAAGGTCCCTGGTGGCCAAGTCACCCACCAGGTACATCCAGTAAACACCACAGAGCTGCGTTTCAGAGAGGTGTTCTGAAGCCACGCCCCTTTTTACACCATGCTGCAAACACGGCTTCGGGCGCACTGCTGCTCCTCAGGACACAAGAGGACCTCATCACCCCACCAGCAGTGCACCAGAAGCAGCATGTGCAGAGTGTTGTAAAAAGGGGCTTGGCCACGGAGCACCTCTCGGCTACGCAGCCCTGTGGCATTTACAAGAGGTACCTGGTGGACTGGTTGCTCCCCCAGGGACCCTCAGGATTGAAGGGGAATTAATCCCCCAACTTAAAACGTACCACAGGGCGCGTTTGCACACTTGTAAAATCAGGCCCCTCCCCCTCCCTGCACCACTGTGCAAACACGCCCCCCTGGTGCGTTGTAAGGGTCCCTGGGGTTCAACTAGCCCACCAGGTCTCTCCAGTAAGTGCCACAGAGCTGCGTTGCAAAGGTGAAAAAGGAGCGTGGCCTCGGACCACCTCTCTGCAAGGCTGCCCTGTGGTGCATACTGGAGGTACCTGGTGGGCTAGTTATCCCTCAGGGACCCACAATTTTGAAGGGGTATTAATCCCCCAACTTAAAACGCGCCACAGGGTGCGTTTGCAGAGTATTGCTGGGAGGGGGCGGGGCCTCCAGCACAATGCCAGTCTTTTTTTATTTTATTTTGTAGAAGGGGATTTTGTGGCCCCCCTTTTTTTTCCTTTTTTGGGCCCTGGGGACCCCACCCCTTAGGGCCTGACCCATTTTAAAATAAAAAAAAATCTAAACGGGAAGGGGGCCGCGTGGGCCCCCCTCTTGTTGCCTACTTCGGCCCCGGGGACCCCATCCCCCGGGGAATGGCCACTTTTTATTTTTTTTAAGGAGGGGGTTGCGTGGCCCCTCCTCCTGAGGCCTCTATTGGGCCACATTCCCCAAGGCCGGCCTTTCTTTATTTAAAAAAATATATTTTTGGGGGAGGGGGTTCGCGTGGCCTCCCTCCTCAGGCCAATTACCCAGGAACCCCATCCCCCGGGGCTGGCCTGACTTTAAAATTTTTTTTTTTATTTTAATGGGGAAGGGGGCCACTTGGCTCCCCTCTCAGGCCACTCCTGGACCCGCGGACCCCATCCCTGGGGCCTGGCCACTTCATTGGGGACAATGGCGGGTACCCCAATGCCCCCACGGTCCCGCCGGCTCCTTGCCTCCTGCGGGAGCCAGCATTGATTTTTCACATGGGGAGCTGCTGACATGCAGCTCCCCATGTGGAAAAGCAATCTGCTTTGGATTTTGAAAGAGTGAGCAGGTTTCCCTGCTCTCTCTTCCAAAATCCAAAGCAAGTTTGCTATGACAGGGCGGGAGCTGCACGGATCCCGCCCTGTCATAGCAAACAGAAGTGTCCTGGGGTGGGCACCCCAGGACACTGCAGGAGCCGGCCCTGGGGGGTGGCGGTCCCCAGGGCCATAGAGGGCTCGAGGATGGTGGACGCGCAGCCCCCCTCCCTTCAATTAGAAAGCCCCGGGGTGGTCCCAGAGGGTCCGTAACGGACCCCTGCATTTGCATCTTAGTGCCCCGGGGAGGAGCCCCCCCCACACACAGGTTACTTTTTAATAAATAAGAAGCCCTCGGGGGTGGCGGTCCCTGGGGCTGCAGGGGGGGGCATGTGCCCCCTGCGAATATTTGAGAATAGCCTCGGGGGTGGCGGTCCCCGGGGCTTAGGGGGCCTCTGGAGGCCCCCCATATAATTTAGGACAATGCCCCCGGGACCCCGCCCACCCGGGGGCTTATAGAAAACGAAGCGAAGTGCCCGCGCTTTGTTTGTTTTTTTATATTACGGTCGGATTCGCGACCCCAATGCGATTTCCGCCGAAATTATTTTTAAAAAATGCTTTTTTGGGCCCTGGGGGTCTTTGTGGGACCCCCTGAGCAGGCCTGGAGGGGGTCAGGTTGCTTCTACCCTGCCCCCTTTTCCTCATTTTTCACTTTGTTTTCACTGTTTTCTTGAGACTCGGTTCTACCGAGTCACAAGATGGCTGCCAACACTTCCTGGTTTGGAATGTTGGCAGCCAATTACAGTGAAGCACATGGTCGGGAGGGTTTGTGAATCCACCGCGTCCCTATATATCGAAACTTTTATTTTTTCAATTTCTCAGCAACTACTGAACTGATTTACACCATTTAAAAAAAGGACGCTTTCTGAACCAAGCACTATCTTTTTGCCAAATTTGGTGTAATTCCATTCAGCAGTTCGAGCTGTAGCCGTGTCTAAAGTTTCCTATGGGATATTGATTTTCCAACCTCTATTTTTTTAATTTCTCAGGAAATACTGAACAGATTTACACCATTTAACAAAAAGGACTCTTTCTGAACCAAGGGCTACCTTTTTGCCAAATTTGGTATAATTCCGTTCAGCAGATCGGGCTGTAGCCGTCTCTAAAGTTTCCTATGGAAAATAACATGGGGAAAACACGTTTTGGGACCCCCTTTTTTCTCGGCCCCCACCTCACAATCACCCCGGAACTTTCAAGACCGGAGCGCCCCAAAAGTTATTAGGAAAACAAAAAATGCTTTTCCCATGGAAAATAGGTCCTAACTATAACTACCTACTGGCGACCGCCAGTAGGTAATATATAGAGCTGTATAAACATGTTTTCATATATAATTTTTTATCTATTTTCCAGGGTCCCCACATGTGGGAGGGAATATTCAAGTGCTTATGATCATTGATGAGGATCCCCTCGAAGAGAAACTTAACCTACTCACAGGTGTGTCCCAGCAGGTAGACAGTACCCATACGGACAACACAGTGGTGGGGCCCAGTCCACCCCCAGGGGTGTGACTCCTGTCCCCCTCCCAGGGACAACTCTGTCCACCAGGACAGCAAATCACAGTGGCCACTGACAGCAGTTAGTGATGAGAGCCAGGCCCCAGGCCTTTCATGGTTCTCCACCTCTGTGGCGTCAGAGAGTGGGGGGCAGTAGCCGCAGGAGCCTGGCACCCTTTGTCCACTCTCCCTCCTGTAAGGTCAGGGATGACATCCTGAAACTGACCCATCAGCCCAGGGTCTGTACCCTGAGACTGGACTCGCGTGGGCTCTCCCAAACCCGATCCTCCTCCTTGGGGGCTCTGCACCCTCCCACCTGGAGCGGTACCTCCTTCCAGAATTGTCAGGGGACCTGAGGCAGGTGTCCTGCACAATTCGCCCACTAGTTCAAGGGTTCTACTCTGCAACTGGGATCCCAGCCTAGGGTCTTTATCCTTAGACAGGGCAGGGGTCAGGAGCGAGGCTGTCCTCTCTGCTCCCCCCCCCCCCCCAAGGTACCAGACTGTTTGTGCTGAGAATGACTTGGGCCTCGTTGTGCTTGATCTTCAGCACTCTGGGTAGAAGTGGTACAGGCTTAAAGGCGTACAGGAGGCCGCAACTCCACTCGCAACAAAGAGCATCGCCTAGCTAGTGCAGCCTTGGAAATTCCAACGCTCAGAACTGCTGACATTGCACGTTCTCTTTGGTGACAAATAAATCTAACCAAGGCACTCCCCACTGCTGAAAGAGACCTTGCATCACTTCAGAGTGAGGACTCCATTGGTGATCCATCATGCACCGGCGGCTGAGCTCGTCTGTCTGCCCAGGCGTTCAGGGAACCTGCCAGGTGTTGAACAACCACAGACATGCCCTGATGTTCCAGCCATGTCCAAAGGCAAAGTGCCTCTTGACATAGGATCCACGACCCCACCCCGCTGTTTGCTGCAGTACCACATGGCTGTGGTGTTGCTCGTGAACACCAGTACTACCCTTCCCTTGTCAGAAGGAAGGAATGCCTTGAGTGCAAGTCTTGAAGGGGAGGGAGTATCCCCTTCTGACTATTTGCAAAACCCACCTGTCCGACGTGATTGTGCGCGAGTGGGGGAGGTGATGGCGGATCCTGCCGCCCACTGGCAAGTGGTGGCCCTGAAAGGTCAGACTGGGAAGGTTTGGAGGCTGCTGCTGAGGGGGCATTGGTGGATTGGCCCGCCCACTGGCCACCAGACCCACAGTGCTGGGTCCCACGTCCCCAGTCGTGCAGAGGCTGGGCAGCTTGCGCAGGCCTGAGGCCCAGGGTGGAACGTGGTGATGCACCCCTCCCGTAGCCACGAAAGGCAGACTGTACTGGACGAGAGGTGACAGCAAGACCCAAGGATCTGGCCCTAGCCCTAGAATCCTTGAAGCGTTTGGGCGCATTGTCTGACTTGTCGCCAAACAAGCGACGGCCATCAAAAGGCATGTCCAAAAGGGTCGACACGACATACCCAGAGAAGCCAGTGGATCTCAACCAGGCATAGTGCCTCAGGCCTACTGACGTAGAAATCGTTCTACCCAGCGAGTCTGTGGTATCAAGCCCACTTCGGATGGCAAACCTTGCCGCGTCTCCTCTGCGACTGCATGGAAGAGTACGACCCGGGCCTCCTCCGGGCACTGTGACAGCACTTGAGCCTCCGTGTCCTACACAGAGTGGGTGTAACGGCCCAAGAGACATGAGGTGTTCACCGACCGTAGTCCCAAGCTGGCGGAATAAAACATCTTCCCAAGATGGTCCAGCTTCTTGGATTCCCTATCTGGGAGAGCAGTAGGGAAAGCACCTTTGGAGGTAGAGGCTTGTACTACCAAGGTCTCAGGGGTAGGGTGTTGGGAGAGGAAAAGTGTGTCGCCTGGGGGGTGGTGTCGGGCAATCATCCTATCTACAGGAGCCCCTGTGCTGAGCTTGGACCAAGTGCCCAGAAAGATGTCAGTGAGGACCTCATTGAACGGTAGCAGGGGCTCCGAAGAAGCTGCTGCCGGCTGACGCACCTCAGACAGCAGGGTAATCCGGATTGCCACCGTAGGAAGCTCAAGGCCCAAGGCCTTAGCTGCCCTACGCAACACCACAGCGTCGGATGCCCGCTCCTCCGTGGCCACGGTAGGGGAAGACACCATGCTAAGGTCTGGGGAGGTATCCAAACCACTGGCGTCACCCAACTCCTCTCGCCAGTCCGGCTCCTCAATTGGTCAGTTAGAGGGTCACCAGACCCCTCCCAGTCCTCCTCACCCTCCTCTGGCTGCCACTCAGGGCAATAGGGAACACCAGGAATGAAAAAAGTTGGACAAAAGTACCCTCCAGCACCGGTACCGACGTCGTGTTCAAATCGGGGGTGAGGCTGGGGTCGACGCCGGTTGGGAGCACGACCGGCGTTGGAAGCGTCATCACTAGGATCAGCGTCGGGGAAGGTACCGTGAGGTCGACCGGCACCGATATGGATCCAGGCCTGGATCCATGGGGGCCTTGTGGAGCCAGGACTAGAGCCGCTGACATCGAAGGCCTATGGCCCCCAGCTGAGTCCGTGGGGCCCGGAAGCGAGGCTGTGGAGTTGGGCTGCAAAAACAATGCTGTGCAGCGCTTCGTAGAACTGACAAAGCTGGGCAGGGGACGCTCAGGCTCCAGTAAAGGTGCGAAGCCATCCCAGAATTGGGCTCCAAACAAGGAGCCGGAGAGCAGCAACGCTCCAGGTCCCACGTCGCGTCGGCCGACGTACAGGGAGAAGGCGAAGAGCGATGGTGCTTCTTCGCCTTGTTTTTGTGCTTCGACTTACCCGAGGAGTGCTAAGACTTCGATGACAAATGGTGATTGCTCCGCAACCTGTCCCGCGACCATCCCCTCGAGCACCGAGGAGCGCACTGCATGGCCTACAAAAGCTTATGAAACCGCTCCTGCAAAGACTTCGGGTTTAGGGCCCGGCAGTCCGAGCACGACTTTGGGTCGTGGTCGCGCTCCAGGCACCAAAGGCACACGAAGTGCGGATCGGTCACCGACATCAACTTGTGACAGGAGTCACAAGGTTTGAAGCCGGGTCAACGGATAGACATCCATCGTGCACCAGGAATCGAGAGACTCAAAAAGATGTCGCCAAAAGTCGAAAATTAGTTAGCCAAAAAGTGACTAAGGGCACTGCTCTCTCCAGATCTGCGCTGGCTGAAGCTGAAAAGGAAGATCTGAGGTCAGCGCGCAGGGGCGGCCTCTAAGTAGACACCGCGACGCAATCCCGGCAAACACGACACAGACGACGGACGCAGAGTCGACTGATGCCACCTACAGATGCGCACCGGTACTGCTACAAAAAAAGTTTCTCTGGATCCAGTCTGACGCCTGGGGATAATTCAAAGGTAAGGAATCTATAACTAATATTCTATTTCAAATTATATATACTTTGCAAGATATCCTTAAAATTGCAGAAATATCTCAAAAAACACTTCTTCCGAGTCAGTTGCCCCGTCCAAGGTTACCACGATGCTGAAAACAACAGAGTCTAACAGTTCCAGCTGACCGCGTCAGTATGGGCCAGCTAAAGCATTGACAGACTTGTGAACAGTAACTTTTTCATTGCAGCTGACATGTTGGTGTGACTCGGTCGGGGCAACCGTTGCAGTTGTGTTGCAAAATGGAAGAAGTGCAGGGAGTTGCACCCTCATGATGTGGTGCAGGCAGCGGCACGGTGACGATCATCCAGATGGCGTTGGTGAGACCAAGGCGAGACGCCAGGCGGTGCTCAATGCTGTGCTGGAAGGTTGCGGTGCAAGCATCAGAGCCGGTTAGCGGGAGGTGCGTCGGTCGGCCCGAACTGCTGTGTGGGATGAGGCGGTGCGTTGTGAAACTTACAAGTGGTGCCTCCTGCCATGAGGCGGTCACGGGTGTCGAAGTCAGCAGGCAACAACGGTGTCGGCAAGACCAGGGTGCCAAAGTGAAGCGAGGCGGTGCAGAGTGTAGAGTCCAGAGGTCACGGTGCAAGCAGTGGCTCGGTGGCGGCAGTCTTCGGTGAGACCAGGGTTGCCGTGAAGACGCGTCAGTGCCTTCGGGACATGCAGCCAACGACGGAGTCAGTAACAGAGTCGGTTGCTTTTCCCTTCTCTGTGGCAACTGAAACAGCGATTCCAGAAGCAGTACCCAGAGGTTGGTGAAGTCTTTGCAGTCCCCAAGACTTCAGAACAGGAGGCAAGCTCTGCTTCAAGCCCTTAAAGAAAGTTCAATCCAGTCCTTTCACTGCCCAAGGCAGAAGCAGAAGCAGAAACTGTGTATACTTGTTTATGAACTGGCTTTTAGAATCGGTTTTAAAAAAAAAATCTTTACAAAAAAACAAAAATCTCAGGTAATTTTTTTGAAATTATCTGTTACTTTATTTGCAAAGTCTTATTCCGGGTCGTAGTATGGATTTATATATGGATGGTTTAATAATGTATAGAGTTGTTTTAAGTCTAGTATTTTACTATGATTTTTTATAATATTGTAGTTGTTCACATGATGATGATGATGATACTCTCAACAATATTACATATCTTTATACATTTGTGGCTACAACAATAGAAACCTAAGAGGGACTCACAAGCAAATTTGCAAACTGCATTAGCACATTAACAAGGGATTTGCACTATGTGCACTTAAGCCAATGAATGAGTACATTTTATGTATTCTTATATTTATATATTTCATTATTTATCCAATTCAATTAGCATCTTGTACTAATCGGGTATTAACACCAATATCATTGGCAAAATATAACGGTGCACATGCATAGAAACAACAAGTAAAATAAAATAACAGAAAACCAAAAAATCAAACTACCAGATGGTGGTCGTATCTTAAATACCCTTGAAAGACCATGTAATTTGTCGGCATAAACACCACTGGGAAGTAGGGCTTCAATTCCCTTGCGCACAATCAACAATGAAACTAACACAAAAAAATACTAATTAAAAATGAAACGCAGTTGGAGATAGATAAATCTAACGTGACTTTGGTGAATACTTTGGGCACCTATAGCAGCACTTAGGACACAAACAATTAGCACTCTTGCACTTTATTAGCACATATCCACATACGCCAAACATTATGGATCAGAATATAGATTCAAAACAGGATATATATCAGGGTTTGATGTGGGAAATTTGACTAGATGTTGATTTTATAAAATTGTTATTTATTTACTCTTCTTTTTTCTACATCTACAAGACATTGAATCAAAATCTTAACCCGTTATTTATGTAATAGCTCAATAAGGAACTACAATTGTATAGCCCTAAAAAGGAAAACTACAAAGGTAACTTTTATATGTTTATGGCGTAATTTGCACAAGGGATTTTAATTACGTTGGAACTGGGTACTTTAAAAAGATCAAACATAACATAGGACTTTGTCATGTGATCAAGGCTCACGTGTGAGCTGAAATGCATCATGCCGATCTACACCAAATAAAGGAGATAAAGCACTTACTTATTGGTCCGGTTCCGTCTATGGGCTATACAGTGGTAAAACGGAAACGAGTGGATATGATAAGCCGATGTGGTCTCTTCGCGGCTTAACAAGGGGACCCCCTTTCCTCGAAGGAACGACACATTTGGAAAGACAAAATTTCCGGGGCAACCTGGAAGTGCTTAACGAAATCCGGAAGGAATTATGTGGTCATGACCCCCTGTGCCGTAGGAACACTAAAAAACCAAGGTACAACGGAACAAAACATATCGGAGAATTTGGAGGGACTGAGCAACTACCGAGGTACGGAATACTGGCAATAAGGGGTGGAAAGGTGTGCTGATATATGAGGTGAAGTCTTACAATAATATATGACGAATACCTCTTGATTTCGTAATTAGTAATCAACATTGTGCAAGTATGTCGGCTGACATAGTTCGTGAGAGAGAAGCTGCAGCGTTGGAGATGTTCGCCGACTGTAAACAAGTGACAGTCACTGAAAAAAATATAGACACTGTCACCAAAAGTCACGATGAAACATTAAAAGAAAAATACAAAAAAACTTGAAAAGAAAATGCGCGCTGAACAAAGCAAGTGGTGGGAGTCCCGCTCGCTAGAAAGATATATAGATTTGGATCGGATACCGCGGGGCTTGCGTATATTGCTGGCTCCGAGCTATGAATCTCCAAACCCCGCAATGTTGCAGGAATAGGCCCAATGTAATCTCGAGTCCTCCAAACGCCTGGTAACAATTTTAATAAAGTAGGCTGACATTGACAGGGCGACACTCTTGGAGGAAAATGATAAGATCAATGAGGAACTAAAAGAACTGGGTGATAGTGATGTGCAACACAAATTACGGCAGGAAATGTTGGTCAGATTAAAACGGGGGGGGAAGACAAAATCAAGGAGCGCAAGACATTTTAATTCCATCAGGACAAAACAGATTATGAACTTGGCCAGATATTCACATTTGCAAAAAAGTATGAGGCAATGCGAGCAGTCATAAGCAATAAGTCAACAGTGCAAAGACCTGGACTCTCAAAGAATGGAGAGCCAAATTCTAGTACCTCCCAATCAGACCTCAGCTCTGCCATTGATAGTGAAACAGAACAGAACATAAGGACAAACACAAAACACTCACTAGATGAAGAATTTGATTTTTTATGTAGCGACAGGAAGCAAACCCTACGACCAAGACCTCAGAAAACAAATTATGGCCAAGCAAAAGCCACAAATGCGGACAGAGAAGGAAGGCCAACCGAAACAAGTCAAAATGCGAAGAAACAAGGAGGTTGGAGGAGGGGCAAATAAATACAAATAAAACGATCGTTAATCTGACAAACTTAACTTTAAAAGATACAGACATAAGGATTTTAAGTTTGGACTGGTCTTTCTGCCCTGCTAGAAATTTTAACTACTCCAAAACCAGACTGGACATTTACAAAGGGGTAAGAAAGCTAATACTAAAAAAAAAAAACATGTACTTAACAAAGAAAAGGGTACCCATACTAATGTGGTTGGCACCGTGAGCAGTGACACAAACAGCGAAGTGACATCAACACAATCAGATGCTTCCTTCTCTGCAGAGATGCAGGAGCTTTGGCTGAACAATGAGGTTGAAATTGACACGGATACAACAATGGAAACAACCACATCAAACCGACCCAATGTAAGCAACAGACCGCCAAAGGCAATAAAAACAAACTTCTAGACAAAATCAACGTTTAACCCAATCATGATACGAGACTCTATCGACATCACGAGTGTGATAGAAGAATTAAAACAATGAAACTTGAAAACTCAAAATTCCAAATGGAAATAAATTAAAAGAAAGAAACTGAAGGAAGACAACAGTATAGTAATTCGAAACTCTGCTAAGAGTGGTAATATTGTTTTGATGTCTAAAAGTGATTACACCAATGAAGCTTACAGACAATTAAGAGATAACTCGTGTTACGCCAATAGTACTATGGCGGAAATGAAATCCATGAATACAAGATACTATACCCATTTGTTGGCATGGAAAACTAATGAAATATTAACAGCCCAGGAATACAAATACTTGAAAAATGAACATCCAGTCGTACCCACGATTTATTTCATTGCCAAGATTCACAAAGACCCACTCGGACCACCTGGTAGGCCAATAATATCAGCCAGGAACAGCCTACTAGAACATATCTCCCAATATGTTTACTTTTTTCTTCAAGACCTAGTGAAAGACCTACCATCTTATGTATGCGACACTGGGGATTTTCTCAGAAAACTCAAAGATTTCAACTGGAAACCTGGATATTTGTTCACAGCTTTAGATGTAAGCTCATTATATACCAGCATTCAACACCACGATGGATTGAGGGCACTGAGATTTTACTTGGCCAAACTAACAGGAATGCCAGTGGACCAAATAGAAATGCTCATTGCAATGGTTGATTTTTGTTTAACGAACAATATATTTATGTTCAACATCTTACTGTATAGACAAGTCAGAGGCATAGCCATGGGTGCCACCTTCTCCCCCAGCTATGCATGTTTGCATATGGACTGGTGGGAGGAGCTGGTACTAAATACCCAATATCAACAGGTGAGGATCACGAACATAAAAATATGGTTTAGTTTCATAGACGACTTGTTTGTGATCTGGGCGGGTGGTATTGATGAAGCCAATGATTTTATTAAAGCTATGGACATTAACAACTTAAACTTACAGTTTACAGCCACTATGAGTGACATAGAGGTGATCTTCCTAGATACCAAAATCTACGTGCGGGATGATAAAAGCGAGTCCAAACTATACCGCAAGGAGACGGCAGGTAACTCCACGCAAGTAGCTCCCATGCCAAGCATCTGATTAACAGCATCCCCTATGGGGAAATGCTTCGGCTGAGGAGGATTCACAGTAATGAGGATGATTTAAGGGAAGCTCAGACCTCAAGTAAGATCAGGTTTCTAGAGAGAGGATATTCTGGAAAAGTGATTGACAATGCCATCCTGAAATCAATGCGCAGGGACAGATACGAATTACTCTCCATAAATCGCCCCAGTGAGTCAATACACGATACAAAACTAGTAAAAACAGTAAGGAATTCAGAATAATTGTACAGTATGGCCAGCAACAAAAGCAACTTCAATCAATCATTTTACGCAATTGGCATATGGTACTAAGCCATCATAGGGAAGGATTTACCAACCCGACCTTCCATCACATACAGCAGAGGTTTGTCAATGAGGGATGAGCTGGTGAAAACCAGCCCAGAGGTCATTGAAAATACAAATTGGCTTCAGACACACAATGGTTTCTTTAGGTGTAAAACCTGTAAGGCATGTCAGCAGGGAGAAAACCGAACCACTTATATGACACCAGTCAGCACAAGAAGTACTAGAATATCCAAACTTCTAACGTGCAAAACCGAGTTTGCGGTATACATACTAATTTGCCCTTTCAACCTACATTATGTAGGGAGCACTAAATTACCGGTGCATAAAAGAATTTTACAGCACCTCAGGGTAATCAGTAATCAGGATAACACCTACCCAGTGACACGCCATTTTAAAAGTAAACACAACTCAAGAAGCCAAGACCTCAGATACTTTGTGATTGATACGGTCCCACCAAGTAGACAAGGGGGCAACAGGTAACATCGGTTACATCAATTGGAGACCAGAAATATTTTAGAGCTAAATTTTAAACAGCCAACTGGACGGAACGTGACCGAGGATATATATATTTGTTTATGAACTGGCTTTTAGAATGGGTATTTTAAAAAAAACCTTTAAAAAAAAAAAAATCTCTGGTAATTTTATCGCAATAATCTGTTACTTTATTTGCAAAGTCTCATTCCGGGTCGTATTATGGTTTCATCTATGGATGGTTTAATAATGTATAGAGTTGTTTTAAGTCTAGTATTTTACTATGATTTTTTATAATATTGTAGTTATTCACATGATGATGATGATGAAACTCTCAACAATATTACATATCTTTATACATTTGTGGCTACAATGATAGAAACCTAAGCGGGACTCACAAGCAAATTTGCAAACTGCATTAGTGCATTAACAAGGGATTTGCACTATGTGCACTTAAGCCAATGAATGAGTAAATTTTATGTATACTTATATTTATATATTTATTTATCCAATCTTGTACTAATCGGGTATTAATACCGATATCATTGGCAAAATATAATGGTGCACATGCAGAGAAACAACAAGTAAAATAAAATAAAATAACAGAAAACCAAAAAAATCAAACTACCAGATGGTGGTCATATCTTAAATACCCTTGAAAGACCATGGAAATTGTCGGCATAAAGACCACTGGGAATTGGGGCTCCAATTCCCTTGCGCGCAATCAACATTGAAACTAACACAAAAAAATACTAATTAAAAATGAAACTCAGTTGGAGATATATCAATCTAACATGACTTTGGTGAATACTTTGTGCATCTATAGCACTTAGGACACAAACAATTAGCACTCTTGCACTTTATTAGCACATATCCACATACGCCAAACATTATGGATCAGAATATAGATTCAAAACAGGATATATATCAGGGTTTGATGTGAGAAGTTTGAATAGATGTTGATTTTATAAAACTGTTATTTATTTATTCTTTTTTTTTTTTACATCTACAAGATATTGAATCGAAATCTTAACCCATTATTTATGTAATAGCTCAATATGGAACTACAATTGTATAGCCCTAAAAAGGAAAACTACAACTGTAACTTTTCTATGTTTATGGCGTAATCTGCACAAGTGATTTTAATTACATTGGTACTGGGTACTTTAAAAAGATCGAAAGTAACGTAGGACTTTATCATGTGATCAAGGCTCCCGTGTGAGCTGAAACGGGTCATGCCGATCTGCATCAAATAAAGGAGATAAAGCACTTACTTTGTTGTCCGGTTCTCTTAGGGCTATCCAGTGGTAAAACGAAAACGAGTGGATATATATACACACACACATACATATGCACATAAAAATGTACACATATACATACATATACACACACACATACATATACACACACACACACATATATATATATATATATATACACACACACACACACACACACACACACTATCTACTGGCGGTCGCCAGTAGATAGTTATAGTTAGGACCTATTTTCCATAGGAAATCCGCAACATTCTATTGGGAATATCTTTGGCGCCGATTGACGAATCTTCGCGAAATTCTCCAAACTTTTGGCCCGCTCCGCTCCTACCCTGAAAGTTTTGCGGTGATCCGTGAAGCGGGGGCCGAGAAAAAAGGGGGATCCCAAAACGCGTTTTCCCCATGCAATTTCCCATAGGATCTGTTGTCGCAGCTACAGCCCGAACCGCTGAATGTAATGACACCAAATTTGGCAAAGAGGTAGTCCTCAGTTCGGACTCGTGCCTTTTGCCTATTTGGTGTGAATCTGTTCAGTAGTTCCAGAGAAAATTAGGGTAAAAATGTTAGTGATATCTAAGGCCGCGGAGGATCCGCGGACCGTACCCGCACCATACGCGCACCCACCCAGAACCGAGGGCGCACCCTCCCGATCGCGCGCTGAATGCTAATTGGCTGTCGAGTGTCTCTCTACATTCGAAACCAGGAACTGTTGGCGGCCATTTTCTGCCTCGGTAGAAGCAAGGCTGAAGAAGCAAGGGGAATAAGTGTGTAAACATATAAAGGGGCAGAGTGGAAATACTCTGACCCTCTTGAGGTGCTTAGGGGGTCCCAGAAGGACCCCCTGGGGCCCCCCTTTTAAACGGCGAAATGCGCGCATCCTAACCCGTTGGATGCACGGATCCTCTCGCGGTGGGTTCGCGGATCCAAAAACATTGAAAAAAATATATAAAATAAAGTTGTGCACTTATAGTTAAAAAAGTATTTAGAAAAATATAAAAAAATATGTTTGAAAAACCCATTAAGTTCAAATATTTTTAATTTTTAAAAGAATTAATTGAAAAAATACATTTAAAAATGGTGATAAAAAAGTATTTTAACAAAAATGTAATTAATGAAATGACACACTGAATTTGAAAAATATAGAAATCCAATCAAAATCATTAAACATAATATCTTCAGAGATAAGTTATAGATAGGAATTAGCATTTAAAAAACCTTTGAAATTCACTGAAAAAAACATAGGTTTCATGCACGTTATAGTTAGGAATTGGCATTTAAAAAACCTTAGAAATTCACTGAAAAAAACATAGGTTTAAGGGGCATTATAGTTAGCTGGACATTTCCCTCGTACAAAACTCTAGAAATTCCCCTGTTATAGTTAGTTCAGCTAACTATAAGTCGCGCCCCCGCAATGCACTGATGATGACGTCACATATTACATCACTCATGACATGGTCAGTGACATCACTGATGACATCACTGATGACATCTCAAATGACATCACTGATGACATCACTGATGACATCACTGATGATGTATGTGTTTCTGAACAGTTTTATTATGTTTAATATATGTAGGGAAGGCCTGTTGAAAAATAAGTGGGTGTACAAGTGAGTGAATGGATGATTTTCTAGGTGCATAACTGACTCTATAAGTGAGTCATTAAATGTATCTTACTGCAGACTAGTGACTAAACTGTGTGAATGTCTGTATGTGTCTGTATGTTGGTGTATAAGTGGCTGCATGGTTTTTTGAATAGCTATACGAGTGTCTATATGGGTTATTGATTGGTTGTCTAAACAGAAGATCTTTGAGGTTTTTAAAACAAAACTAAATGATTTTAGAGATGATGCAATGGTGTTTAACCAAAAACATGTTCTTGTTTGGAGAAGAAATGTTCCAACAGGAACAAGGGTCGGCGATGGGCACCTGCTTCGCCCCCAGCTATGCCAGCTAACATCTTGGCTGGTGGGAGGAGCAGGTGCTCAGGGGCCCACCTTTGGAACACTGGAATGACAATATACTTTTGTGGGTGCGATTTATCGACGATGTTTTCGTGCTGTGGGAGGGCACGGAAGCATCAATCGAATTGTTTATTAATGAGATAAACTGTAATACACTTAATTTGAGATTCACTGGACAATACAGTAAATCCTGTATAGACTTCTTGGATGTAAGAGTAAAGGCTGCTAATGGCAAACTAGAAACTACTGTTTTTAGGAAGCCCACCTCAGGGAACACGATTTTACATGCTGGGAGTGCTCATCCTGCCCCCCTAATCAGAAGTATTCCCTTTGGTGAATTTTATAGAGCTAGGAGAACATGTAGTAAATTTGAAGAATACCTAAAAGTTGAAAAGGAAATGAGCCAAAGATTCCTACATACACATATACACACACATATATATATATATATATATATATATATATATATATATATATATATATACCCACACACACACATATATATATATATATATATACATACACACACACACATATTTAAGGATATGTAATTTTAGAGTATACCCACTGGGGTTTTATTCTTTTATCATATTTATTACATGAATGAGAATATATATTTATTTAGATATTTAGATATTTATATTCATGTATTTATACATCTATACATATATACATGGTTCCTTTAAAAACTGAACATTGTCTCGGTTTTTTCAGTAATTTGAGTAAACGGTTACTTAAATTACTGGCTCTTTTTGCACATTACAAAAACACGTTTCTTAAGATGTTTTTCATTATGATGACAAAATAATGATGCAAAGATGTGTGCTTTCTTGACATTATGCCAACCACGAGAAACTTGACTAGTTCGGTGAAAACTGTTTCTAGGTCTACGGTGACCTGATTAATATATACCACGTGATCATGCACTAGCACTTTAAATATGTGAATATCCTTCTCACATGTCATGTGATCAAGGCCTCTGTGTAGGCCGAAACGCGTAATGGCGGCAGTGCTGGGTGAAATAAAATAGAAACTTCTTGTACTGATACCTGGGTCTGTGTTAGTCTTTTCCGAAGCGACGTGGAAGCTGGTGACGAATCTTGCAATATTGATTCTACTGGGATTGCTTCCCCGGTATACACGAGACCCCTCCTTCAATTCTGGGCCGGTGGCAGGAAGCAGATTTTCGGTCATCCGGAAGGAACTCTACAGTCCTGTAAGGACCAGCCGCGGCAGCCCCCGGACTACGGAACAAACCCCTATGCCCTAGACGAGAGTGGTGGAGCACGAGTCGGAGGACCCGAGCAACGTCAAGGAACTCGCTAAGGTAACGGAGAGATAACCGTATGGTCTGGTGAAGGAGTGTGCGTGAGCTCAGCCCGTGATATTTTATCGGAGGCGCTTTGCTCGCAAGCTGACATTGCACCCGAATTATAGCACAATGGCCGCTGACGTGTTAAGGAGCCGAGAGGAAGCGGCAAACAAAATGTTTGAATTTCCACAAATACCCCAGGCAATGGCCACAGTAACGGGATCTCCCTCACTCAAGGAACTTTTTAAAAAACTAGAAAAGTTAATGCGCACAGAGCAAGCCAAATGGTGGGAGCATTGTTCACTTTCAAGATATCTGGAAGTAGGACGAATTCCCAGGGGTCTGCGCATTATGTTAGTTCCAAGTTATGAACAACCGGACCCTAACATGCTCAGTGAATGGGCAGAAAGCAGCCTAGATTCATCGGGTCGGCTAATGAAAATTCTAATTAAGTATGCAGAAAGTGACCGGATAGCACTACAAGTTAAAATTGAGAATGTTAATGCTGAAATAGAAAAACTGGAACCATCAGAGCATGCCAAGAAACTTTGTGAAGAAATGCTTAATCGCCTAAAAAAAGAGGAGGAAATAATCAAAAAAAGAAAAGCGTTCAAGTTTCAGAGGGATAAAATAGATAACCAAAATGGGCAAATTTTCACTTTTGCAAAAAAGTTTGATTCCCTAAGAACCCCGAATCGATTCCCAATCAAAACTACGCAGGTTTCAGAAAAAGATGTTTCAGAACCTACAGCATCTGATCTAAGCTCAGCAATAGATAGCGAGTCTGATAATGAACAACAACGTTCAAGATTGGGGTTTCCATGACCATCCCTGGCACAAGAGGTGGATTTTTTACGCCAGGGCCGACGATCAACACTACGGCCACGCACGGCAAATGCAGCCAAGCCAAACGAGCAAATGCGAAACGCCGTGAACGACGACTCAGCAACAGCAGGCGCCAAACAAAGCAGCAACAACAACAAAAAAATGGCATACAAACAGAACAAGCGATGGAACCGCAAATGAATAAACATGATAAAGCAACGAACCATTCACAAACAATCATCAATCTCACATCAACACCATTGAATAAAACAGAAACTGATATCTTATCACTAGGTTTAACCTACAGTTCAGCTAGTGATTTTAGTTACACCCAGACGCGGATTGACATTTACAAATTCACCAGAAAAATGAAGCTACGCAAATATTTCATTCTCAATAAACATCAAAGAGAAAAACAATCAAAGACTACGATGCAAATAACATCAGATTTGAGTGCCAACGATTTGCAAGCACTACAAAATCTTTATGATCTGGCTGAAGAAAGCAACAGTGATATCAACCAAGATGCTATTACATTGAACATGTCTGGTAATACACAATTTAAGGCTAAATCTACCTTTACCCCTATCATGCTCCATGATAATATTGACATTTTCTCAGAATTAACCACAATTGAATTAAAAAGACTGTATAAATCTATTGGTTATTCCAAACGCAGATACACGCATCAAAACCAATGCTATTCTCAATTGATCAAGAAGCTTCAATCCGATGGCAACATTATAGTGCGACAGGCAGACAAAGGGGGAAACATTGTTTTATGGTCAAGAGAATTGTATCTGGAAGAGGCAATGAGTCAGTTGAATGATCACAACTGCTACAGAAGGAGTGAAATGGGCAAGGTAAAACAAATGTGGTGCGATTTTTATCTAAAATTGACTGCCTGGAGAAGTGCTGGCCTGATAAGTGTTGATGAACTGAAATTTCTCAAGAATAATCATCTCGTCATACCGGCCATATACTTTATCCCCAAAGTGCACAAAAACCTTGAAAGACCACCAGGCAGACCCATCATATCTGCAAGGAATAGCATCACTGAAAACACCTCCAGATACGTAGACTATTTTCTACAAGAACATGTAAAACAGCTACCATCTTACATCCGTGATACCAGTGACTTTTTAAATAAGATCAAAGACATTAAATGGGATCCGGATTGTCTATTGATAACACTTGATGTTACAAGTCTGTACACCAGCATTCATCATCAGGATGGGATTAAGGCCGTAGAACACTACCTTGGCACCAAATCCATCCACATGAGCAATCATAACAAAATGTTGGTGACCATGATACATACATGCTTGCATAATAACTTTTTCATGTTTCAAAACCAGGTATACCAGCAGACCAGAGGTGTTGCAATGGGGGCTTGCTTCTCTCCCAGTTATGCCTGTCTGCACATGGGACTGTGGGAGGAGCAAGTCCTCAGATCAACATACTCTGAAACACTAACCACTCATGTAATTTGCTGGTACCGATTTATTGATGACTTGTTTATCATCTGGAAGGGCTCTGAAACACAGGCTAGAAATTTTGTTGATCAGATTAATGACAATACTCTGAACCTTGAATTCACGGTCAACATCAGTAGGGAAATTATCACATTTCTGGATGTAGAGATATACATCTGGGAGAATCAAATTCAAACTAGACTCCACAGAAAACCGACAGCTGGGAACTCCATACTCCACGCCTCTAGTCAACACCCAGGCCACCTGATTCGCAGTATTCCCTACGGGGAAATGTTGCGCATCAGACGGATCTGTAGTCAACAGAAGGAATGTGTAATGGCACAAAATGAAAGCAGAAAAAGATTTCTAGCAAGGGGTTACTCAGCAAAAGATGTTGACCAGGCAACTAGGAGAGCTAATCTAACATCCAGAATGGATGCCCTGAAAAACAAACAGATGGCCCCTAGTCCCACTGATAGCTCAACTACAGAGCCCACTAGATTGATACTGACTTATAATCGACAACACCGCACTATCCGCAGCATAATCAAACACAACTGGAATCTCATTCGCAATGACCCTGTGATAGGAAAACAAACTACACTGGTCCCAAACATTACTTTCAGAAAAGCACGTTCCATGTCGAGTGACTTGGTCAAAAGCAGTCCAGAGATTATTCCAACTAAAAATTGGCTGAATTCTAGGAAGGGATTCTTTCGTTGCACTAATTGCAAAGCATGTAAACATGGCGTCAGCACAACTACGTACAGGACTCCATTTCATATGGAAGAAAGAAAGATAAGCAAATTCTTAAACTGTAAAACAGAGTTCGCTGTTTATGTGCTGGGGTGTCCCTGTGGCCTGCAATATGTTGGGAGCACCAAGTTGCAGGTTCATAAGAGGATACTCCAGCACATTAGAGCTATATCTAACAGTGACCCTGCTTATCCAGTCGCGAGACATTTCAAAGAAAGTCACAACAATGCCATTGAACATTTGAAATACTTTGCGATAGACTGTATATTGCCACTCAGACGAGGTGGCAATCGTGAAGCCATGTTGCGCAAACTAGAAACCCGATACATTCTAGAACTAGATACCAAGTCACCAAATGGCCTGAATGCCAATGAGGATTTTTATACGTGCCTATGAAATTAATACCATGCGCTGTTACTGTTCCCTAACTACAAAAATCCCCAACGATAAATGATAGATGTATATTTTAACACTGGGTAGCACTTTATTCAACTTAGGCACCTTTGCTTTAAGAAACAGCTTTGATTCTTAAAAGGCAGTGTGATTCTCGGGTTTTAGCACCAGCACTTTATCCTACTGTATTTATGAAACTATGTGAATGATATGTGCATATGGTTGAACCATCATTATTTATTTGTGGATTTTAACTAATCATATGTAATTTTAGAGTATACCCACTGGGGTTTTATTCTTTTATCATATTTATTACATGAATGAGAATATATATTTATTTATATATTTAGATATTTATATTCATGTATTTATACATCTATACATATATACATGGTTCCTTTAAAAACTAAACATTGTCTCGTTTTTTTTAAGTAATTTGAGTAAACTGTTACTTAAATTACTGGCTCTTTTTGCACATTACAAAAACAAGTTTCTTAAGATGTTTTTCATTATGATGACAAAATAATGATGCAAAGATGTGTGCTTTCTTGACATTATGCCAACCACGAGAAACTTGACTAGTTCGGTGAAAACTGTTTCTATGTCTACGGTGACCTGATTAATATATACCACGTGATCATGCACTAGCACTTTAAATATGTGAATATCCTTCTCACATGTCATGTGATCAAGGCCTCTGTGTAGGCCGAAACGCGTAATGGCGGCAGTGCTGGGTGAAATAAAATAGAAACTTCTTGCACTGATACCTGGGTCTGTGTTCGTCTTTTCCGAAGCGACGTGGAAGCTGGTGACGAATCTTGCAATATATATATATATATATATATATATATATATATATATATATACACACACACATGTATATACACACACACACATACATATACACACACATACATATATATATATATACACACACACACACATACACATATACATATATATAGTATAGATGGCGGAAATAAAACATCTTTATATGGAGACCAGCAAAAACAACACACCGATTAACAACCAAGAGCGGAAATACCACCAACTGATGGAGAAAATAAACAAGAATAAACAGGTTGTAGTGAGGAATGCAGACAAAAGGGGAAATGTGGTGCTGTGGTCACTCAAAGATTACTCAGAGGAAGCAGCAAAACTATTGAATGATATGGACAGCTACCGCAAAAGCACCATGCAGAAGTTCAAACAAGTACAAGATAATTTCTTTGGGAAATTGTTGGCATGGAAGAGTACGGGCCTATTGAATTTACAGGAATTCAAGTACCTAAAAAAGGAAAATCCAATTATCCCCCTGCTGTACTTTGTTCCAAAGGTACATAAATCTATGGAGTAACCGCCAGGCAGGCCTATAATTTCAGCCTGCGATGGACCATTAGAGAACATGTCTGTGTATATTGACTCATTTTTGCAACACCATGTGAAAAATCTCAACTCTTACGTGCAAGACACAAGTGACTTCATCAGAAAAATAAAGAAAATCAGATGGCAGGAGGACTATTGCCTTATAGCCTTGGATGTAACAGCCATATACACCAGCATACAAAACCACGACAATGGAGTCAAAGCAGTGGAATACTTCTTGGCAAATTGACCCATCAAATATGCCAAACATAACCAGATTTTAATAGACTTATTGACATTTTGTCTGGAGAATAACTTGTTTTTGTACAAGAATCAAGTTTACCAACAAATACAAGGTGTAGCAATGGGGGCCGGCTTCTCCCCCAGCTATGCCTGTCTCTTTATGGGATGGTGGGAGGAGCTGGTCCTCATGAAACAATATGCCCACATATTCTTGAGCAATATAGTGGCTTGGTTACGATTTATCAATGACCTCTTTGTTGTTTGGAATGGGTCAATACAGAGTGCACAAGAGTTTATCGCTGAGATTAACACAAACAACTTGAATCTAAAGTTTACATACGACATCAGTTGTGAAACTATCACATTTTTAGATACTAAGGTTTACATTTCCCACAAAGGTCTGGCAACCACACTTTTTTAAAAACCCACAGCGGGAAATTCAATATTGTATGCGACTAGTGCCCATCCCCCTCACTTAATAAACAGCATCCCCTATGGGGAGATGCTGAGAATCAATAGAATCTGCAGTGAGGAACAAGATATGCAAGAGAAACAACAACAATGCAAAAATAGATTATTACAGCGAGGGTACAAGAATCACACTATAGAAGCAGCAATATCTAAATCCAGAGCTAGAGCAAGGCAGGATTTACTTCAATAAAAATCCAAGTCTAATGCAGCACCCCCAAGGAACCAACCAGGTTGATGCTGGGGTACAATAGGCGGGAAGGACAGATAAGGGCGATAAGACGCAATTGGCCTATAGTAATGGGAGACCCTGTCATAGGAGAAGCCATGCCTAAAAAAACATCTATCACATTTAGAAGAACAGCATCTATGGGTAATGCATTAATGAAAAACAACCCAGAAGATGTGGATTCAAGTACGTGGCTGGCCCCCAGAACAGGTTTCTACAAATGTGCCAATTGCAAGGCATGCCAATTTGGTGTGAATACCAAGACTTATCAAACAGCCTTTAGCCCTAAGATACACACCATATCAAAATATCTGTCATGCAAAACTGAATTTGCTGTTCATGCACCGATATGCAGTTGTAATTTTATATACATAGGTAGTACGAAACTACCAGTGCATAAAAGAATCCTGCAACACACACGAGCTATTGTAAATAAAGACCCCAGCTATCCGGTAGCTAGGCACTTTAAGGAACACCACCAAAGCAGCCTTAAATATTATGTGCTAGATACAGTGCCTTTTAACAAGAGAGGGGGCAACAGAGAAGCCAGACTGCGGCGCTTGGAGACAAGATATATTTTAGAACTGGACACCAAGCAGCCCAAGGGTCTCAATACCAGTGAGGATTTGTATACATACCTTTGATATCTTCCGGATTTTTCCGAGTCACTGTAATGATTTTACACATTTATTTAATATTTATTGTGCATTTATTGATTTATTTAGGTGATTACGCAGTATGATTGGGTATTTAGTTGCTGACCTGCCTATACATGGGGGATTTACTTTGTAAAGCTCTCGTATCGCTCTTAATTATTAGACAGTATAGCACAGGTTTCCAAAAACTTGTGCATATATATATATTTTTGATTCTAGAGGTACATATCAACAATATGGTTGCATCTCAAACTCACAAATTGCTTCCATTACCATACATTAGAATGTTATGATGTTTGAGAGAAATATATAACAGGAGGTTTTAGCTAATTTATTGAGATTTTAGGTTGAAATGATTTTATTACAATTTTATATTGTGAATATCATTATGTGGGCATCAGCCTATTTTTCATCTCTTTAATTAACTTACTGTTTTATCCTCCTTTGCTTAATGTATCAGTTGTGATTTACACTATATGAGGTCATTTTTAGGTAATTGGCATTTGCCCGTACCTATTATGCTGTTCGTACTTGTCATGCTGCTAGCAATCTCTTTGCACATATGAACTACTCTGCACTTTATATATATTTTTTGCACTTTTTTGCGCATAACTTTAATTCACACGGGTTTCGCACATTAGGAAGATGGGGGGTAATTTACTTAGCACTTAGTCACTTTATTGAATACGGCAGCTGGATTTTCTATCAAACCAGGACAAAAAGAAAAAAAGTGCCTGATACAGGGGTTCATACCAGTAATTTTGACTGTAATATATCCCCGCACCCATTATAACTTAGGATATTTCATCTAGTAGGTTTTTACAAGCACTTTACTGTATTTTACAGCGATTTGTTTTCCTGGTTTTTATTGTAAATTGTAATTTCATACACACATTTTAAACATGATTTTAGCACTTTGCTGCAATTTATGTAAATTGTTGAATGCGTAGTATGTTTACTATATCTATTGCTGCTGCATTTGCACTTTAAATGGAGGTAATGCCGCCCATGCGCTGTCTTGTGATCAAGGCCATCTCTACCAGCCGAAACGCGTCATGGCGACATGGTGATTGCTTAATAAATCACTTGGAAGAAACTGGGTCCACTCTTGCCTTTTTTCAAAAGCGGAATAGAAAAGCGGGCAAGCACACAGATATATATACATATATATATATATATATATATATCAAGTATCACCGTCCCGTCTGATCTCCAATTTCCGGAAAGAACAGGTACAGACCACAGCGTGTTGATGAATTCAGTGCAGTTTTATTGCTCAAAGTTGTCAGCAATTTTGGCTAAGTAGCAGCATAACGCGTTTCGACAGTAAACAACTGTCTTGATCACATGACATGCTGGCGGCCAATCAGAGCTTATATATCGGTGATCAAACAGTGAAAACAGACATTAGTTGCCGCCAATTTTTTGAAATCTCATAAGTAACTATATTACACAATATTATTTAACATATTCTTGGAGATTTTACAAATACGTATTTGTATGCGGACAAATGTGCAAAGATCGCAGTTTACACTAAAAGAATAAATATGTAAACATAGTGAAAGTGCAAGTGCTAAAAGTCTATAAGTTAATAAAAGATTAAATTCAAACACCGATAATAATAATAATTAAAATACATCCTGATAAAATATCCATATTAAAATCATATGAAGATTAATCAATGTAGAGAAGCTAACTGCGTATATTGTGCAAATATATATTATATAGAAACCCATACAAAGGCAGAGCTGGAACCGAAGTAAACAAATAAATGAGACTGAACGTTGCTCATATAATATCAGCCTCCTGTGAGGTTGTGATATAAACTTCATGTTCCAACTAAATGTGATATACCATGCTAGTGCTAAAGGGATATATATTGAAATTGGTGGTATAACATGCCTATAGGGAGTTTATAAGTAATAAATACGCACAGATAAAAGCAGATGCTAAATACGTATAAAACCAAATGTATCTGCCTGTATTGGCGATCATATCATTAATAGATTGTTTAAAACCATAAGTAAAACCGGAGCCCCAGTAAAACCCATGATAAGAAACACATCTAAAAAATTCAATAAAAGCCTGATAATATGGCACAATATAAAGGTTTAAAACATGGATGGCAGATATACAAAAGGATAGTAAGACAGTATATTAGTCCCAGATAAATAATACAAAAATAATTTACAGGAAATGGTGCAATTCTTCACTGTTATTCAGACCATTAGGCATTTTGGAATCTAGAGTTAAGATGTAATAGGACTCTAGTTGCCGCAGTTTTTTCTCCCTATTGCCCCCTCTGATGGATTTGGGTATCATATCTATGACAAAGTAGCTAAGGTCATTAAGGTTATTGTTATGCACATGTTTGAAGTGACGTGCTACTGGGTAACTGGGGTCTGAGTTAACTATTGCTCGCAAGTGCTGTAGGATTCGATTGAAGACTTGAAGTTTGGTACTTCCTACATATCTGAGTTTGCACGTACATTGTAAAACATAAACTGCAAACTCTGTACGGCATGTGAGCATTTTGGAAATTGTGATAGAATTAGATGTCACCATTCCTGTAACCACCTGAGTATTGATGCCGAATTTGCAAGCTCTACACGAACTGCATTTAAAAAAGCCTTTCTTGGTGGTAGTTAGCCAGTTGCTAGTGGCTTTGGTAACTTCTGGACTCGATCTTACTAATGCATCTCTCATGGAAGGAGCTCGTCTAAAAGTAATATTGGGCAATTCGGGCACTAATTGGGACATGGTAAGATCTGTTTTGACAATAGGCCAATTTTTATAAATAATCCTTTTGATTTGTTTATTTTGTTGGCTGTAGGGTGTAATCAGTCTAATAGTATTTTCAGATTCTGTCTTTTTAGTAGTGGGAATTGTTTCATCATCCTCTACATTAGCACTGCATGTGTTTGCTCTATTCATAGCTATGGAGAGTTCCTTTTTGTTATACCCTCGATGGATGAATCTATTAAATGCCTCACTCTGGCATATCTTGAGATCCTCATCAGTATTACATATTCGTTTGATCCGCAAGAATTCTCCATAAGGGATACTTTTGATCAAATGATAGGGGTGAAAGCTCGTAGCATGTAATACGGCATTACCCGCAGTGCTTTTTCTTTTTTTTGCAAATCTGTTTTTATTGCTTTTTTTTTTTTTTTTCTAGGTATAACAAAGAAAGCATACGTGGTTCAGCAGGATACATTACACATGGAAGTACATAAACATATGCGGGTCGCCGATCCGTGTCTGGCCTAGCCAGCCAGACATCCCCACAGTTAAGAAATGTACCAGTCGCAACCTGCCCGGGGGTTGGATGCCTGTGTCTCATCAGTTCCAGTGGTGTCTCTTAAAGGGGGGCAGCAGCCACCACACAGCAGCCACTTAGCCATACCAGCCAGTGTGAGCCATCCAAGCAACTTAGACGTGGAGAACCAATGAATCACAAACTGATCAAACGGAAAAAAAAACTCAGAACAGTGGCAGCCTGAACAGTTGTACACGGAAAGTCCCCCCCCCTTTCTCGCCCGCGACCCCCTCCCCCCCCCCCCAACCCTGAGAATGCAGTTGTCTCCATATGGCCGCAGGCGCCCTTGTCTACGGGTCAGAAGCATCAGGGACTTTGCTATCCCATCTACGGGGCAGCTGATCGCACGCCGACCCGCAGTGCTTTTTCTATGCAGTTTTGTATGAATAGAATTGTCCCTGATGTAAACTTCTGTGTCTAAAAACTGTGTAGACTTATCATTTATATCTGCCGTGAAATTCAGGTTCAGAGCATTGACGTTTATGGTTTCAACAAATTTGAAAGCTGATTCTTTGTTTCCCCTCCATATCACAAACACATCATCTATAAAACGCCACCATCTAATGACATGAGTGTCAAACAGTTCCCTGTGGGTGGCTCTGAGGACACGCTCCTCCCACCAGCCTACATGAAGACAAGCGTAGCTGGGGGAAAAACATGCCCCCATCGCCACCCCGCGTAACTGCTGATACACTTCCTTGTTGAAAATAAAAAAATTATTTGTTAAACATATGTTGATCATGTCAAGTAACATAACATTATGTTGATAAAACATACTGGGGCGTTTGGATAAATAATATTGATTGGCCGCTATGCCATCGGCATGTCCAATGCTTGTATATAAGGAGCTAATGTCCATAACCAAGAAGATGTATTCTTGATGCCATTCAATGGTTTGTAGTTTGGATAAGAAATGGGTAGTATCCCGAATGTATGAGTCCAATTTTTCTACGTGTTCATGTAGGAAGAAATCCACATATTTGGACATATTTTCTAGTAGTCCCTTTTGAGCTGATATTATAGGTCTTCCTGGGACTGGATTAATCATTTTGTGTACCTTCGGGATAAAGTAAATTACCGGGGTAATAGGATGGTCATTTTTTAGAAAATCAAATTCATTTTTAGTTAGCAACCCCATTCTTTTCCAATTGGATAGGTCCTTGAATATTTTTTCTTTGGTTTTTTTTAAGTCATTGAAAGTAGCTTTGACATAGCATTCATTATCTCCCAAATGTCTGTGTGCTTCCGCCATATACATTTGTCGTGGCCATAGGACAATGTTACCACCTTTATCCGATTTGTTAATAATTAGATCGTCATGTGATTGAAGTTTTCTCATCAATTTTGAGTATTGTACTTCCTTATATTTCCTTTGTTTGTTTGTGCGTAAAGTTTTTGAATTCCATTTTTTTAAATCTTCTGTAACGCAGTCATTGAAAATATCAATCGCATCCCGGGGCATCATCGGGATAAATGATGAAGGTGGTCTGAAAGGTGTTGGGATAATTACATTGTCTCGTATGCCCATAGCTAACATATCTTCTTGTGTTGTTAGGGGGGTGTCAGGTTCTTCTTGTGCTAGGGCGTGTACGGAGCGTAGCAATGGGATATCACATATATATATATATATATATATATATATATATACACACATACATACATCCCTCAGCTGAGCGTTGCAAAGCAATGTGATCGCCTCACCCTTGCGGCGTTCTACGGAGGGACGGCGATACAAATGCTGATTATTCCTTGTCAAACAGCACACCGTAGACCAGATCCATTGTGAAGCGGTTGTTTATTTCAGGCTTCTGACACACTCAACGCGTATTGGGGAGAACCCCTTGATCACAAGCAGAAGTGTCTTTGGTTTGTTGGTTTAAATAAACAATCACATGATACATAAACACAGTGAAAAGACTATATATATATATATATATATATATATATATATATATATATATATATATATATATATTCACTGAAAAAAGCCATAGGTTTCAGGGGTGTTATAGTTAGCTGGACTTTTCACTCGTACAAAACCATTGAAATTCCCCCATTATAGTTAGTTCAGCTAACTATAACTCGCGCGCCTGCAATGCACTGCTGATGACGTCACATATTACATCACTCATGACATGGTCAGTGACATCACTCATGACATCACTGATGACATCTCAAATGACATCACTGATGACATCACTGATGACATCATCCAGTGAATGTCTGTTTTTCTGAAAATTAAATATGTTTTATATATGTATATCTCAAGGTCGATGGAAGAATAAATGGGTATATAAGTGTCTAAATGGATGATTTGTTTTTGAAAAATTGATTGTGTAACTGACTGATTAAGTGTATCATAGTGAATACATGGCTTAGTGAGGAATGTTTAAATATGTAAATATCTGTATCAGTCTCTCACTTTGTGTATAAGTGGCTGCATGGGTTGGTGAGTAGCTACATGGGTGTCTATATAGGTTATTAGTTGGTTTTTTGAGTATCAGTCTGAGTGTCTGCATGGTTCGGTGGGGGGTATTACGTAGTGCATAGGTGCATGAATGAGTGACTCACTGTTTGTATGTGTTGAACACAGCATGTGTGCAGGACTGTATGGGTGGATGAGTGTGTGTATGGGTGTGTTAGTGAGTGAATGACTGTCTCAATAGTGTCTTTATGAGTAACTACATATGTTTTAAACTAGTATATGTGACTATTGGTGTATATAAGTGAGTATATGTGAGAGTGAGAGATTGAAAGAGTTCCTGTATGAATACGTATGTGTTTCTATAAGTGATTGTTTAAAAGACTAAGTATGTGTAAGTTTCCGTAGAAGTAAGTGTGGTGGTGTGTGTATAACTGTATATGCAAGTAAATGTATGTTTGATTCTTTATTAGCATGAGTGACTATGTGTGTGAGTAACTCTATAGATGAGTGGCATTGTGTAACAGGATGTATAGGTGTATGAGTACATATGATGAGTGAGTACATGTATGAGTGACTGTATAGGACTGTTGGTGAATGAGTGGATGTGTATGTGGATCTTAGAATTACTGAAGAGGTTGTTGTAACTGGTATTGGTATGTCCATTGTTTTGAAAATTTTAGTCTCTATTTTTGAATGTGTGTATCAAAGGTTGTATTAGGGTCAGAGGAGGTCTGCCACTCTATCACAAGGATGATGTCATCAGTGATGTTATCAGTGATGTCATTTGAGATGTCATCAGTGATGTCATGAGTGATGTCACTGACCATGTCATGAGTGATGTAATATGTGACGTCATCAGCAGTGCATTGCGGGCGCGCGAGTTATAGTTAGCTGAACTAACTATAACGGGGGAATTTCATTGGATTTTTACGAGTGAAATGTCCAGCTAACTATAACATGTGTGAAACCTATGGTTTTTTCAGTGAATTTCAACGGTTTTTTAAATGCTAATTTTTGAATTTTTTATTATATTTTTTTATATATTTCTTTTACAACAAGTTACCTATGTATATATTTATAGATTATCTGTATCCTTTAATTTGGAATGGCTCAGCTTTTTTTTTGAATTTGGATAAAGTTGAACAGCATAGTTAATATCTTCTATTAACTTATATACATTTTAATTCATTTTTTTTAATTTAATTTTTTTTACCGTGCGCGCTCGGTGCGCGCACCCAGTACGCATGCGTACGTTTTCCGTGTACGCATGCGTACATTATCTACGTACGCATGCGTACGTCATAGTGCGCGCTCGGTGCGTGCACCAAGTACGCATGCGTACGTTTTTCGTGTACGCATGCGTACGTTATCTACTTACACATGCGTACGTCTTAGTGCGCGCTCGGTGCGTGCATGAAGTAGGCATGCGTACGCAGATAACGTACATATGCGTACGTTGTCCACGTACGCATGCGTACGTTGTGTGTGCTCTGCGCGGTACGTTCGCACGTGCGCGCGTACTACACGCGCCGAGTTTGTGCATGCGCGCGTAGTACGTTCGCGCATGCGCGTGTGCTTCTTACGCGCGCAACGTACGTGCGCAATTTGCGTATAGATATTTAAAGGCTTTTAAATGCTATTTTCTCAGGAACTACTGAACAGATTGACACCAGACCTGCAAAAGGCACTTCCCTGACCTGAGGACTACCTCTTTGCCAAATTTCAAGTAATTCTGTTCAGCCGTTCGGGCTGTACCTTCGACTAAAGGTCCTATGGAAAAATGCATGGGGAAAACGCGTTTTGGGACCCCCCTTTTTTCTCAGCCCCCCCTTGACGAATCACCCCGAGACTTTCAGGGTAGGAGCTGAGCGGAGCGCCCCATTAGTTTTGAAAATTTCGCGAGGATTCGTCAACCGGCGCCAAAGTTATTCAAAATAGAATTTTCAGATTTCCTATGGAAACACGGTCCTAACTATAACTATCTACTGGCGACCGCCAGTAGATTATATATATATATATATTCACTGAAAAAACCATAGGTTTCACACACGTTATAGTTAGGAATTAGCATTTAAAAAACCTTAGAAATTCAGTGAAAAAACCATAGGTTTCACACATGTTATAGTTAGCTGGACATTTTACTCGTAAAAAACCAATGAAATTGCCCCGTTATAGTTAGTTCAGCTAACTATAACTCGCGCGCCCGCAATGCACTGCTGATGACGTCACATATTACATCACTCATGACATGGTCAGTGACATCACTCATGACATCACTGATGACATCTCAAATGACATCACTGATGACATCACTGATGACATCATCCAGTGAATGTCTGTTTTTCTGAAAATTAAATTTGTTTTATATATATATATCTCAAGGTCGATGGAAGAATAAATGGGTATATAAGTGTCTAAATGGATGATTTGTTTTTAAAAAATTGATTGTGTAACTGACTGATTAAGTGTATCTCTCACTTTGTGTATAAGTGGCTGCATGGGTTGGTGAGTAGCTACATGGGTGTCTATATAGGTTAGTAGTTGTTTTTTTGAGTATCAGTCTGAGTGTCTGTATGGTTCGGTGGGGGGTATTACGTAGTGCATAGGTGCATGAATGAGTGACTCACTGTTTGTATGTGTTGAAGACAGCATGTGTGCAGGACTGTATGGGTGGATGAGTGTGTGTATGGGTGTGTTAGTGAGTGAATGACTGTCCCAATAGTGTCTTCAGGAGTAACTACATATGTTTAAAACTAGTATATGTGACTATTGGTGTATATATGTGAGTATATGTGAGAGTGAGAGATTGAAAGAGTTCCTGTATGAATAAGTATGTGTTTCTATAAGTGATTGTTTAAAAGACTAAGTATGTGTAAGTTTCCGTAGAAGTAAGTGTGGTGGTGTGTGTATAACTGTATATGCAGGTGAATGTATGTTTGATTCTTTATTAGCACGAGTGACTATGTGTGTGAGTAACTCTATGGATGAGTGGCATTATGTAACAGGATGTATAGGTGTATGAGTACATATGATGAGTGAGTACATGTATGAGTGACTGTATAGGACTGTTGGTGGATGAGTGGATGTGTATGTGGATCTTAGAATTACTGAAGAGGTTGTTGTAACTGGTATTGGTATGTCCATTGTTTTGAAAATTTTAGTCTCTATTTTTGAATGTGTGTGTCAAAGGTTATATTAGGGTGAGAGGAGGTCTACCACTCTATCACAAGGATGATGTCATCAGTGATGTCATCAGTGATGTCATTTGAGATGTCATCAGTGATGTCATGAGTGATGTCACTGACCATGTCATGAGTGATGTAATATGTGACGTCATCAGCAGTGCATTGCGGGCGCGCGAGTTATAGTTAGCTGAACTAACTATAACGGGGCAATTTCATTGGTTTTTTACGAGTAAAATGTCCAGCTAACTATAACATGTGTGAAACCTATGGTTTTTTTCACTGAATTTCTAAGGTTTTTTAAATGCTAATTCCTAACTATAACGTGTGTGAAACCTATGGTTTTTTCAGTGAATTTCTAAGGTTTTTTAAATGCTAATTCCTAACTATAACGTGTGTGAAACCCATGGTTTTTTCAGTGAATTTGCAAGGTTTTTTAAATACTAATTTTTTTTTTTATTCTTCATTTTTTTCAAACATATTTTTAATTTAATTTTCTTTCATTTTATAAAGACTATGCTTACATTTTTAAAATCCTTAAATATTTTTTTTTAATATATTTTTTAAAATAAACATGTAAAATTTATTACCAGATTTTTATTTTTTTTTTTATAGTACGCGTACCGTAAGCTCACGGTAAGCGTACGGTTTACGCAACGTCCGCAATCTATCTACGCTGCTTGCGTATAGTTACGCACTTCGCGTAGCCGCGCGTACTGCGCGTGGGACGCGTGCGCGCTTACGCCACACGCGCACGTTACGCGGAAGTGCCGGGGAGTGACTGTTATGCGCATGCGCGCAAGCGCGTGTCTTTTTTACGCGCACGCGTACTTTTTGCCGTAAGCGTACCGTAAGCGTACCGTAAGCGTACGGTAGGTCATGTGATCTTGAAACACAACTTTTGATTGGTTGAAACTACTTTCAGTTCTAGAACTCTCCTACACCACACCCATTCCCCTCATTTCTGCTTGTGATCCCTTGGGAGAAGGAGCTGGTTTGTCTTTGGGATACGATGGCAGAACAGCAGAGCTCTTCTGAGAGTGAGGCTAGCACCAGCAGCACTGTCTTGAGGCAGAGATCGAGGAAACAAAAGCCTTCTTATGTTTGGGATTATTTTACTTTTCCAGAAGGCCAGCAAAAGGTGAATGCACCCTTAGTTACTTGCAAGCTGTGTCAGCGTGTACTTTCTAGAGGTAATCCTAACAGGAAGTATTCCTTTGGGAATCACACCATGAAGAGACACCTCCAGGATGTACACAGAAGGACACATGGTCATCTTTTTGGAGGTAACTCTTCAGAAAGACGAGCCAGTACATCCACAGCAGCTCAGCCTGGACCATCATCTGCAGGGCTGACTCCTTCTTCTGCAGGTCAGGTGAGCCCTTCATCTGTGGGGGGAGAATCGCCTTTTGCTGGCCCTCTGGAAATGAACCTTCGATTTCGGAAGGTTGATATTCATTGCACATTTTGTAAAGGTCTAATTTGTCATAGGGAGACCAGTGTTTCCCTAGTGAACAACAAAATAGATCAGCACATTTGTAGCTTTGAATGATTTTCCCATGCTTCCTTTCCTCTGTCCCTGCATGAACACAACGGTTCTTTTAAGAGCCAACCTTATCTTTCATCTTTTTTTTACATATGTTTTTTAAAACCTTTTTTTTTTTTTTACCGTACGCGTACGGTGCGCGTACCTTTTTTTTATTTTTTAAAAAAAACACTAAAAATCAATTATCAAATTACAAGGTCCTTGAGAGACTACAATTATTATTATTGACTTACCATACTCACTCAAAAAAATATTTATTCATTTGTTTTTAAAAAAAATAGTTTTAAAAATGGTTGTAGTTTTCGAAAATTTTCTATATCGATCTGAAAAAAAAGAAAAAAGTATTAATATTTTTTTAACAATTTATAATACAGTATACATATTTACATTTTTTTCAAAAAAATATTTTTGCCTTATTTTTGCTGTTTTCAGAATATATTGCATTTCACTATAAATTGTGAAAGCAATTGCATTCATCATTTTACAGCGGGCAAAAAAAAATAACAATCACAAAGATTGTATTAAAAAAGCCCAGAATCTCTTCTCACTTAAACTTATCATTACAGAAATGCATATTATTCTAAAAAAATATCATCTAAAAACAATACTTATTTCTTTAAAATACCGTCTGATATGTTTGTTTCAGAAGTATAATCACAATATTATATCTCAAATAACTCCAAAATACATCTGATTTCATTTCCTTTAGGCCAAATAGTATTTTTTTTTTTTTTTTGGAATAAATTTCCAAGGGAAATCCATTAAAATTCTAAAGTTTAATCTGTCCAGATCTCACCGATTCTCTGTAACATTTTGGTTCACGAAAATTTTTTGAATAATTTATTTAGTCCACAATAGAATTGCTTACTTTTCCACATGGCCAAATAGTAATTTTTTAAATCATTTTTGAAAAAATTTCCAATGGCAGTCCAATAGCATTCCAAAATTTAAAATATGCAGAAGTTACCGATTATCTAAAAATTATTGGTTTTTCTAAATTGCATTAAAAATTTAAAAAGTCCACATTACAATTGGTTATCTTTCCTTTAGGCCAAATGATAATTTTAAAAATATTTTTTCTACAAAATTGCAATGGTAATCCAGTAAAATGGTAAAATTATTTTGTCCAGATCTTGCCAAGTCTCTCTAAAATTTAGGTTTCAGGAAGATTAGATAGGAATTTGCTAAATCAAAAGGCAAACGTTGTTTGAAAATCAATTGGGAATCATTACACAGTGTCCAGCCTTTTTCACATTTTAGATAAACTGTGTAATGTCCAGAAGTAACAGTAGGTCCATCATGGAAAATTATTGCAACAGTTACAAAAGTTTTTCCTGAAATTGATAATTGCTGTCCTGTAAACTTCTTTATTAAAGTATCCAATTTTGAACCATCAGCTCTACATCGTTGCATCATTAAAATTACATACTGTCCGTATTCCCTTAAAATTAATGTTGAAAACATGTCAGAATTACACTCACCACATTTCATGCTATGATTAGCATCTTTAACTAATTTTGCAAAAGTGACTGTTTTACTCTCTGGCAATGTCAAATAAATAAACCTTTCATTATCAACAATAGAGCCACATATATTATAACAATTATCACAACTATGTTCCCATTTATAAGAGAGACCAAAAAAAATGTCAATGGGAACTCCTTCTTCTTCCACTACCTGAAGAAAATACATCAAAAATTCGTGTGCATCTTGCTGATCATTTTGAGAAAACTGTGTTCGTCCTGAACATACATCTAAAAGTTTTCTAATATCAGTAGCACTTTCTATTTGAGTTTTATCTTTACTCAGCTTTTGAAAAAGGAGACTCAGCTCTGAACAGAATCTTTTTCCCTGATTTACTATTATCTGCTCTTGCAAACTTTCCAGATAAAATGCAACATTCAGCACTACATTAGCGTAGCAGTTGACACCAGAGCTATTTTCAAAATGACATCCTACAACCTGTTCTTCATTGTCCTTTTTCTTTTTGCTTGCAATTACATCACTCCTCTTTTTTTTCCTCTTCTCTATATCTTCATTACAGATATTCTCATTTCTCCTTTTACGAGAAACTACACGTTTCTCCAACACAGGATACTGACCTAAATGAGGAGCATAGCTTCTTCTTAATCTATTATACTCCTTTACACAGTTTGTATCAGCACTAACTTTTGAGTCATCAAAGTCTATCATGAATAAACCTGATAATGTTTTGACTCGTGACAAAGCTACATATGCCATACCTTCTTTGAACACAGTTGAACCAATGTTCACAAATGCACAATCTACAGTCAATCCTTGAGACTTGTGGATAGTTACAGCATATGCTAGAGAAAACGGAAACTGCTTCCTACGTACATATAAGTCTTTCACAAGCATAAAACGAACTGTACAACGACAAATATCTTTAACTTCATCTATCTGATCAAATTTTATCTGTAAACATTCAATTCCTTCTTTTTTCTGATAATTAATAAAACCCACAACTCTTCCCATCGCTCCATTCACTAAGCCTTTCTCAACATCCAAATTTCTCCTTAAAAATACTCTACAGTTCATGCAAACATATAGATTTTTTTCTAATCCTGCTGTTTTGGAGATGTTCTTCTCTAGTGAGTCCAATTTATTTTTCAGTTTGCCTGTTACTGTGACAGTAATTCTTCCATCCTCAATTTTGTCCACTGCTTCCAATTTCCTGATCTCTTCCTTTTCCAATTTCAAAAGCTCCTCATTAAATATTGAGCATTCACGTAGAGTTGGCATTAAGCAGATGACACTTTTGTTTTCTGCAATATTCTTGTATATTTTCTCTGCAACTATTTCTTCCTTTGGAAATAAATTATGTAGCAGCCGACTCTGTAATGCTTTTTTCCCAACTTCTGTGAGTAGTCCAATTCTGATATCTTTCAGAATACTTCCATATTCTTCATCGTTTGCTTGCCTCATATTAGTTGTAAGTTCCTTGTACTCAAAGAAGGACCAAATATTTGTATTTCCAATGCTTCCCAATGACTTCTTCGTGTCTTCATGTGTCACAGTATTAAACACTGGTTGTCCTTTAACTGGAGTAAGTTGCAAAAGATCCCCAAAAACTATGACGTGTTTTCCACCAAATAACACGTCATAGTCTGTCTTCAAAATTTGCTGCATTCTTAAATGCACAAAGGCAAGCATTAAGTTTGATACCATGCTCACCTCATCAATAATGAGAACTTGCATCTTCTTCAATACTCTTGAAACTTCCAAGGATGCTTCTCCAGTTAGCTTGTTGAATTGTATTTTGTTCTCATGCTCCACTGGTAACATTAGCAAACGATGTAAGGTGATTCCTTTTATGTTTTACTTCTAACCCAGTTGGAGCAGTAACCACACAAGACAAAGTAGAATCCGTTTTTTGCTTTAGGTAGCTTCTGATGACTTTAATTAGGAAACTTTTTCCAGTGCCAGCTTGTCCGCTTACATACATCCTGATTGGATGAAATGATGTGCATGAGCACTCTTTTTTTATATGTAGAAATCCGTGATCAATTTTGTTTTTGATCTCTTCATAAATGTGTTGCTGCTCTTGATTCAGTTGTCTTTCCAAATTTTGTAAGTCTATAAATTCTTCTTGAGCTTGATTCATAGCCGTTTCCACTTCATTCATGGCTATTGATGCTTCATTTTCAACGATTGGTTGTCCTAGGGGATCTTGACTGTATGTTCCTGAACTTTGGCTGTCCTGAGAACTGTCTCTAGCTATTTCTGCTGCAATTGTAGTTTCCTGTTCTATTTCTTCATTTAACATTTGCAGATAAGTTGAGAATGTACTGCATTGTATGCTGTCTTTGCAAGCATTAAAAGAATCTTCATAGCTCTGGAATTCTCCCAGTAGTTCATCCTCTGTACGCCATGGTTTAAACAACTGTAAAAGAGCCAAGTAGTAAAATTCTTTCTTGTCGGTTGTGTCGCAACTCAGCTTCCGGTGATTTATCAAACTTCCTTTGGTTTGCTTCACCAAACATCCTTCTTCACCAACAACTTTATATTTTCCACTGTTGATGTCTTCTGCAGCTTTCCGTGAATAAATGTAGTTCTGCAGCACTTCATAGAGACACATGTTCTCCAGATGATGACTTCTCTTGGGATAATATGTGTCCAACATGTTTGTTTTCAATATATCTGTACTTTCTGGGTCATTCTCGGCCAAATATTCAATTTCTCCAACAGATTTCAGTACCCGATTTCTCATTGCTGCAAGGCCTAAACTTGCCCAAATTATTCTTCTTGACTTCGAGTAGAGACTTGCAGAAGATAACCTATCTGAACATTCGTAGGATCCAATTTCTCGATGCGATAACATCTTCAAACTGAAACTGTACAGCTTCTTACTGACAGTCTTCTCGTGAGAAATCTCTTCCCACATTTCCTTCAATTCTGTTTTTTCTGATTTCGTAATGTAAGACGTTACATATCGTGCAACAGCAATGGAATTGTCAGCTACATACTGTATATCCATGTTAGCGTTCCACATGGATAAAATGACTGGGTTGTAGTCATTTATATTTTTTGATTCTTCTTTTCTTTTAAGGTTGTAGGTATTCTTAGGTGATTTTCTTGTGATAGTATGTCTCACAGCTGACATAAAACTGTTGACTCTTCCATTTGAAAGAACAGGTCTAGGAAATCCAAATCGACATTTAGTGTAGTATTTTTCTTTGCTCTTGTATTTCCGTCGACAGTATTTTCCACACCGATGACTTTGGAAACGTAGAACTTGCTCCTTTAACTTGTTCTCTTCTTTGCTTTTTGGTATACCACATGTTGCATATTCTTCAATGTAAGAGAACACTGCTTCATCAGTATCTGTTCCAAACTTTGGGGCATCCTTGATCCACAGCAGCATATGAATATGAGGAGCACCTCTTGCCTGGTACTCTTTTCTCCAAAAGAAATCCACTACTTCTCCAAGGGGTGGATTTTTTTTATTGCAGATGAAGGACATCATAGCCTCAAATCTATGATTGAAATATCTGCAAACATTAACCGGATCCAATGAGCACAGTTCTCCTGCTGTCTTGTATTCGATGTTTTTAATGTTTGAATTGGCCTCTCGTAGAAAATCCAGTAAATCATCCCAAGCGTACTCGGCACAGCTTAGGGTAAGGAACCATGTTGGTGTTCCTAAATTGCGTAACATGCATTTTAGTTCACCATGGCGTCGGTACCAATATTCATTTGTCCCACGCTGACAAGCCATCAGATTGATCAGTTGTGTTTCCAAATGATCATCTCGGTGCTGCACTTTCTCCATAAAATCCTTAGCAGACACATTTTGTAAATGTACTCCACTTTTTAAAATGTGATTTACTGCATAAGACAGTGCAGACAAGTCGCTTTCAAATAAAAGATGGAACAAATAAGGAATACTTTGTCGAAATCTGGGATCTTCAGCATATAGTCTTGTAGTCCGATACTCTGAAGCTGGAATCTGTTCTGGACGTTCATCGTATCGTCCTCCTTTTCCTTTAGGAAACAGCTGGGGAAAACATCGAGCTTCCAAGCTCTCCTCCCATACACTCACGGGATTTCCTTTTGCTTTCTTCATCTGAAAGAGATCAATATTGTCTCCCATAACTTCTTTCGAATGGAGAGGATGTATGCTAAAATGTTCATAAATTTCTTCTTCCTTTGACTTGTCCACTTTTTCAATTTGTCCAGTTGGTGTTTCTGTGTGTTCTTGAAAATCTTCTTCTTCTTCTTCTTCTTCTATATAAATTGATTCATACCATTTGTTATTTTTTTTCAAATACAAATTTGCTCTTTGTACTTTCCGCACATCTACCAGCTCCTGCCAAATCTTCTTATTCTTTGTAGGTACACCATTAACCAGAATAATTAATGGTTCAGTTTCCAAAGTATCCGCATCAATAGTTTCCATATTTTTTTTCAAATCCAAGGGCAAATACACCACTCTACCTTTTAAACCTCTCAGTAAATCTGAAGGAGGTAATTTACCAGTTTTGGGCTCCATACGTACTATGGTCTGGAACGGATGAACACATTGAATGAGTATAGACTCATATGTATTTAATTCAGAAAGTTCAGCAGGAATAGCATCCAATTCTAAATTATTATGTACAGCTCTGGTCGGCATTCTATTTTCCTCTAACTTGTTGTAACAGTATTTACAAATACGCTGATCTTCACCCAATTCAAAACAATTTTCAAGAAATATATATGTGGCAAAATCCATCCACTTATAATTATCTTCATTTTCACTCTTTCTGTAGAGATCAACATTCCTAGTTTGTTTTCTATAATGAGTTCTGCGGCAACAAATACAAGTAACATTTGGTCTTTCATTAGAGACTATTGCAAATTTTGTTATGTGATCATTAAATGTCTTACTTACAGAGGGTTCTACATTCTCTTCCACTTCTGCCTCATTTACTGTGTCCTTTTCTGCACTGTCTTGTTCAGGACCAAAGTAACAAAACTGAATTTCATCAACAACCTTCTCTACATCTGATACCGTTCCTCGGAACAGAGCCCTATTCAATTCATTTAACTTTATTGCTGGACTTTTGGCAAAATACAACCGTCTCACAAACTTTCTCATTTCAGTATGATGAACAGCCAGCATCCTAAAATGATGGAAAACACTATTGCACACTTTTCTAGATAGACAAGCCAGAGAATGACCCTGCAAACCAGTATTCTCTCTCACTCTGCATGGATCCAGACTTTGAAGCACCTTAATCTTCTGTTTTACACTTTTTTTTACTATATTCTCTTAGAAACTCTCGAAATCTGTCAATAGATTCCTGACGCACAGTGCAAATACTACTACAATTCCAAGTGTACACTGGGGCTTTAGGACGTCTCCCCATTGCCTCATCTGCCATCACTTGTACCTCATCTCTTGGAACCATTATCTCCTTCTCCATTATGCAACCATTTTTTACTTCGTATGAACGACCTCTGGTGTCAACTGCATGCAGCAAACTATTACTTTGAAAATAGCTCTCTTCATTAAAAAAAGGTTCACTACTTGAACTATGCATCCACTTTCCTAAAAACACTTTACAAAAGTTTGTTCTGTTCACTACTCTTTTGCTTTTGCTTTGTGATTTCAGTACATTAACCATTTTATCTAATGTACGCATCCTATTCAAAATTAATATGAATAGTTTCCTTTTTAATTCTAATGCTTTTGCTGCAATGGCTTCAATTTCTTTTTTTCTCTTGAAATATTTTGCCTTTTGCTTATATTTCTTTACATCCTTTATCAAATTGGACATAACTCTTCTCTGAAACATTTTTCTACGTATCTCTTTAAACGCTGTTTTTCTGTTTATGTTAAACTTTTCAATTGCAGAAGGTATATTTGCATTAACTAAATTCTCAATTTTTTGCTGTTCTCTATGTTTTGTTACATTTTTCCGAGGACAGACATTTTGTACATTTTTCTTTGTTTTGAATAGTTTGTTAAGAAATTCTTTTTTCTGCTTACCAGAAGATTTTTTCTTTTTCCCAACATGAGCATCTTCTACTAACTTTGGTCCTCCAGTTGTCTTCAAATATAGTTTTTTTTTTAGCGTTTTTTGAGCTCGAGATTTTGTAGGCATCTTAAATTTTGTTCACTGTTCTTCAGCAATACCTGAAAAAAACTAAAAAAAAAATCCTTTATTGTATTTAAATATATTACTACATTTGTTTTCACAATAGTCATAAAACAAAATTTCTTTGCCAATTTGAATGCACACAAACTGCTCTTTTTTTTGGGCAAGTGAAAATCTCTTTTACAAACTGTCACATTATGAAACCACTTTTCAGATTTTTTAAAAAGCCCATGTCCACAGTGCTACACTCCAGCAAGGGCAACCAGCCTTAGTGAAGCTCAATGTATTTGCATTACAGACTGAAACCTGAAAACCCCACTCGCTTGTAAATACTTTGCATGACTATACACGGCAAGCACATGGGTGTGTGCTAAGCCTCTGCTTCTTCCCCCAAAAATTCGCTCCCCCTTTCCATCTAATGCAACTGTGAAATCACCAGAGCAAGACGCAATAAATCTCTGCCTATAATTCCTCTAGGCACACAGAGTCATGTTTTCACATTAGTCCTAAAACGAAATTTCTTTGCCATTTTGAAAGCACACTTACTGCTCTTTTTTTTTTCGGGCCAAGTGAAAATCACTTTTTACAATTTGAAAACACTTTTACAGACTGACACATTATGAAACCACTATTTTTTCTTTTATTTAAATGCACATGTCCAAGCTGTTTTTTCAGACCACCACCATGTGCATTCTCTGTGACTGCCTACACTCCACCAAGGGCAACCAGCCTTAGTGATGCTGAATGTATTTGCATTACAGACTTAAACCTGAAAACCCCACTGGCTTCTAAATACTGTGCATGACTATACATGGCAAGCACATGGGTGTGTGCTAAGCCTCTGCTTCTTCCCCCAAAAATTCGCTCCCCCTTTCCATCTAATGCAACTGTGAAATCACCAGAGCAAGACGCAATAAATCTCTGCCTATAATTCCTCTAGGCACACAGAGTCATGTTTTCACATTAGTCCTAAAACGAAATTTCTTTGCCAATTTGAAAGCACACTTACTGCTCTTTTTTTTTAGGGCCAAGTGAAAATCTCTTTTTACAATTTGAAATCACTTTTACAGACTGACACATTATGAAACCACTTTTTTTGATTTATTTAATTGCACGTGTCCAAGCTGTTTTTTTTTCAGACCAACACCATGTGCATTCTCTGTGTCTGCCTACACTCCAGCAAGGGCAACCAGCCTTAGTGATGCTGAATGTATTTGCATTACAGACTTAAATCTGAAAACCCCAGTGGCTTCTAAATACTGTGCATGACTATACATGGCAAGCACATGGGTGTGTGCTAAGCCTCTGCTTCTTCCCCAAAAAATTTGCTCCCCCTTTCCATCTAATGCAACTGTGAAATCACCAGAGCAAGACGCAATAAATCTCTGCCTATAATTCTTCTATGCACACAGAGTCATGTTTTCACATTAGTCCCAAAACGAAATTTCTTTGCCAATTTGAAAGCACATTTACTGCTCTTTTTTTTTCGGGTCGAGTGAAAATCACTTTTACAGACTGACACATTATGAAACCACCATGTGTAACTACAACAAAAACAATTCCCATTTCTATTATTCATTTCTTAAGTTACCACATACATCCCCTCTCAAACTGTAAACTCACCTTTAAAATTAGTTAGTTGTGAAAGAAATGTGACACTCAAACAGCAGATTATCAGAGCCAGGATCTCTGTTGTGTTCACCTCTCTCCTCTCAGCAGAACCAGATAATGGCAAACTTTCCCTCTATTTTTCCACACATATACATGTAAGTTTCAAATCTCAGTGCTTCCCCCTTTTTTTCAAATGTAATCACACATTTCTATTGGTTGAAAACCAACCCTTTTCCAAAAGTACCCTGCCCCCAACTTGACTTCTGCCTAGTACCCTTCCCCCAACTTGACTTCTGCCTGCTACCATAGCAACAGCTCATGGAACACTGCTGTGTGCAGTTAGGTCAGAAGTTCGACACACAATGTTTCAATTCCACAGAGCAAGAGTGCTTGACTTTTCAAACCTTACAGCAAATCCATAGTACTGTTCTTTGGTTACACATTTTTTTGTACCAATACAAAACATGCTTCTATTAATTTTCACATACAGCCTAGTTTTTATTCTAGAATGGTATGAAACAGCCAATCAGTTCTTTTTTTTAAAAATAAATATGTATGCCTCCATTTCCAAACTGTCTTTCTTTTCATATTGCCATTCTACTGAAAGACACCTCCTGAGTGCATCCAGTTCTCCTTTGAAGATGTTCACAGTGTGGATTGTAGGGCACAGCTATGTCTTCTGGAGTGAAAAGTTTGCAGAGAAAACAGATATGGTGAGAGACCTTGCTTTGCCAAATGTAGACATTAAATGGATTGGTCAGAGAGGGTTAAAGTGGCACCAATTGATGCCATTGGTGAAATCCTTCATTCAAATCCAACACCCTGACCTCATAATAGTGCACTGTGGTGGCAATGACCTAGGCACTTTGACTGGGGTAGGTCTGGAAATGCTTATGAAGGACACCTTTGCACAACTGTTTACACTTTTCCCTAAAACTGCCTTTGTGTTTTCCAACATATGCCAAAGGCAAAAATGGAACTGGTCCAATCATTTCTGTCCACAGATTGACAAAGCAAGAAAGCACGTCAACAAATCTGTTTCTGCTTTCCTCCGTGACTATGGTATGGGTGCCATTTACCACAACAACTTGCGTTATGACATGCAAGACATTTATAGAGGAGATAGTGTGCACTTCAATGATGAAGGGAACAGAGTCTTCCTCTTGAACCTTAGACTCTGCATCGGTACTTACTTGTAGGTACCACTAAAAAAATGACTTCATAAACACAACAGCTCTTTTTAGAGCTCCCTAATTTCTAAACTCTTAAATCTGCTTTTCATTTATTTATTTTTATTTTTTTTTACCGTACGCTTACCGTAAGCTTACCGTACGCGTACCCCGTGATTTTTTTTAAAATCAATAAATGTTTTTTTTGTACTTTTCTGTCCTTCTTTGACCCCCTTACAAATGTTAGGGGGTCTGTAACTCTCCTCATTGCCCCCTTTCCTTGTTTACACTCTTTTTTTTCAGAGTGAAATACACAAAATGGCGGCCGCCGCTTCCTGGTTTCGACCGATTCGAATGTTTACTAAGATCTAACAGCCAATCAGAATCGCGCTCGCGCACGCCGCCGTACGCTTACCGTAAGCGTACGGTAAGCGTACCGTAAGCGGGCTCAGATATATATATTGATTTAAAGGCTATTTTCTCAGAATCTACTGAACAGATTTACACCAAACCTACAAAAGGCACTTCCTTGACCTAGGGACTACCTCTCTGCCAAATTTTGAGTAATTCTGTTCAGCCGTTCGGGCTGTAGCTCGTTCTAAAGGTCCTATGGAAAAATGCATGGGAAAAACGCGTTTTGGGACCCCCCTTTTATCTCAGCCCCCGCTTGACGGATCCCCCCGAGACTTTCAGGGTAGGAGCGGAGCGTAGCGCCCCACCTATTTTGAGAAATTCGCGAGGATTCGTCGACCGGCGCCAAAGTTATTCAAAATAGAATGTTGAGGTTTTCCTATGGAAACGTGGTCCTAACTATAACTACCTACTGGCGACCGCCAGTAGGTAATATATATATATATATATATATATATATATATATATATATATATTCAGACGCTCTGTTTGTATTGCGTACTCCTTCTGGCAAACAAACGGATACGGACCACAAAATAGGTGCAAAAATTGAAATCGGTGTAAGAGGTCGCCATGATGCGTTTCAGCCCTTCCCACGGGCCTTGATCACATGACACAGTGTAAGAGTCTACATTGGTTTAAATAGCATGGATTTGCAGATTTAGTCATTGGAGCATTTAGGCATACAAAAGCAAATGAAATGGACGAAAGACTTATAGTGAACTACAAGTCTGTCGGTTATGTTCACTCCATAAAGTTAAAAGTTAATTTTAAACAAACATAAGTTATGAGAAGCCTAATATAACAAGATCAATCTTCATAATAATCAAAGCATGGAGTACAACATTGCTACAGATAATGCATCAGTAATAGCGTTCATTTGGAAGTCCAAGTCTATCGTAAATGACATACAAACTGCAAATCTTTATACAAAGAAACACACAAGAGAACGTGCATAATTAGTGCAAAATGTGAGCTAAAAATAAAAAAGAGATTCTTTTTTCAGACAAGTTATGGCACTAAATAATCAGGGAAAACTTAAAGTTTTGGTCAAATACCATTTTTGGATATGTAGATGTAAAATACATCTCGTCTGATACTGGAATAGCGATTTGAATATTTATTCAAAAAGGATATGGTAAAGGGGTAAAAGAATTGCTAGGAGCCCCTGCAATTCCCCTTCTATGTTTATCGAAAAGTGCAAGTGCAAAACGTCAGACAGTAACTTAGCTAATAGTCAACCAAGTGGGGGATTTTCAAGCATAATCTCACGTTCATTTCTAGAATGAGTATTTTGGAGATAACCCCATGTGGAAAATATATTGAAAGAAGTTGTAATATCACATTTATAATTTTAAGAGAATCAGTGACTTCCACACATAGATGAATGACTGCATAAATATTAAATATTAAATAAGCAAATAAAATACAATCTATAATAGAAAAAATATATGCTTATATATTAAAATATGCATCAAATAAATATGTATAAAAAGTCCACTACATCATTCTTCAATAATTAATAAATATAATGATAAAATTCACAATTTCTTAAAATCCCACATAAAAGGCTAAAAAAGATATGTAAAAGTATTATTTTGAGAAATGAGAGCAAATGGCAGTATTTATAAGTTATGAAAGTCATTTTTATAAGCATGTGAAAAGATCTTCAGTGATATTAAGGCCAAAGGGTTGTTTAGTTCAAGGATGTATCTGGTTTCCATAGAGCGTAGTTTTTGTTCCCTGTTTCCGCCCCTTCTGCTGGCCGGAATAGAATCAATTACAAAATATTTCAGTTCTTTACTTATAGAGTCATGTTTAGCCTTAAAATGACGAGCCACTGGGTATGTGTTGTCTTGGTTATTGATCGCCCTTAGATGTTGTAAAATTCTTTTATGCACTTGAAGTTTTGTGCTTCCTACATAAAGTAGATTGCATGGGCATGACAAAACATAAACCGCATACTCGATTTAGCATGTGAGTAGTTTGTCTATTTTATGCTTTTTTTGATCAAGAGGGGTGATATATGTGGTTTTATTTTCACCCTGTTGACATGCTTTGCAAGTTTTGCAATTGAAAAAGCCAGTGTGTGTTTGTAGCCAGTTTGTTGATTCTATGGTTTCAGGGCTTGTTTTAACCAGTTCATCTCTCATTGAGCGACCTCTGCTGTATGATATAGAGGGCCTTTTAGGCAAAATGGGGCCTATCACTGGATCACTTAAAATCAGAGGCCAGTTGCGAGTTATAATAGACTCGACCTTTTTATGTTGCTGACTATATTGGATAATGATGCTGAATTTGTTTTCATTATTCTCAGTGTTTGTTCCTATTCTAGTTTCTGTGGTGCTGGTCATAGTTTTTGTTTCTGTTTCTTTGAGAAGTTTAGCTCTATTCATGCGCATAGATTTTGTAACCGCATTGGTTATGATTTTATCAAAGTAGCCTCTTTCTATAAATCTTTGTTTACATTCCAATTGGGCTATTTGTAAATCACTTTCTTCGCTATGGATTCGTCTGAGTCTGAGCATCTCACCATAAGGAATGCTGTTCAATAGATGATTAACATGCGAACTGCTAGCATGTAGCGTTGAATTTCCAGCAGTTTCCTTACGATGGAGTTTGGTTTTAATTCTGTTGTCATTAACATATACTTCCGTATCAAGGAAGTTCACCGAGGTGGTACTGATACTGGCAGTGAATTGTAAATTTAAATCATTTTTGTTAATGGCCTGCACAAAATCCTGTGCGCTATTTAGACTGCCATCCCATACAATGAATAGATCGTCTATGTAGCGTAGCCATAACTTGACATTAACTGTCATAACCTCAGTGTGTTCTGTCATGAGGACCAGCTCCTCCCACCAGCCCATGTGTAAACATGCATAGCTTGGGGAGAAGCTGGCCCCCATCACAACTCCTCTTAATTGTCTGTAGAGAAGGTTGTTAAACATAAAGATGTTATTAATCAAACAGAACTCAACCATTTCAATCAACATCAATTTGTGACCCATCAGGTTACCCATAGATTTATCCAAAAAGTATTCCAATGCCCTTAAACCATCTGCGTGTTGAATACTTGTATATAGTGAGCTTAAATCAAGGGCAATTAATAAAAAACAGGGTTTCCAAATTACATTATCGATCTTACGTAAAACGTCACTTGTGTCGCTCACATATGAGGGCAGGGCCTTCACCATACTTTGTAAAAAGAAGTCCACATATTGTGATGTGTGTTCCAGACATCCATTCCTTGCCGAGATGATGGGTCTTCCAGGTGGATTTACAGGATCTTTGTGGATCTTGGGTAAGAAGTAGATGGTAGGCACCACAGGAAAGTCATTTTTTAAGAATTTGAATTCTTGTCCAGTAATCAGGTTGTTAAATTTCCAGGTCGATAACTTCTTATTAAAAATTGTGTACATTGTTTTTAGATCAGTTCCATTACATCTAGTGTAGCAAGTTCTATCATTAAGCTGATTGTAAGCTTCTTTCATATACTTTTCTTTGGTCATCAATACAATATTGCCACCTTTGTCAGAGGCTCGAATTACTATTTTATTGTTCTTTTTCAATTTAGACATCAGAGTTATGTAGTCAAATTTGTTTTTGTTAAATTTGGGTTTGCCACCAAATGTCCTCGTATTTAACTCCTTCAGTTGGTCCGTTATTTGTTCGTGGAATAGATCAATCGAATCCTTTAGCATAGTGGGGTTAAATGTTGATTTTGGCTTAAATTGGGTTAAAGGATGTCTATTTGGTAATGGCATGCTGTTGAGTTCGGTAGAGGAAATGTTTGGATCATCTTGAGAAGGGATTGGTGAATTTTCATTTTGTTGAGGGTCCCATAATTCCTGCATTTCAGTGAGAAAGGTGTCATCAGATTGAGTGACTTCTCTAGAAGCTGTAGTTTTTGTGACTGCATTAGAGTTGTTCATGCTAGGCTTCGGATTGAGTAAGTGAAATTTCTTTAGTTTTAATTTTCGGGTACTCTTGAATATGTCTAATCTTGTTCTTACATAATTAAAGTTGTTGGCAGGACAGTATGTTAGACCCAAACTCAGTGTTTTCATCTCATTGTCATTTAGTATCACTTCTGACAAATTCACAATCGTTCTGTTCGTAGATGTCGGTGCAATCTCTTTCATTTCCTCCACCCTCCTCTTTTTTTGCGAAATGTACTTGTTGCGTTTTGCCTTGCGCCGTTGTCGTCGCTTCCAGTTTTTGTTTGGCCATAATTTTTCTGAATTCGGGGACGGAGAGTTTGCCGTCTGTCCTCGCATAAAAAAGACAATTCTTCGTCTAATGTACGCTTTTGTCTGCCTTGGTTGGATGCAAGCTCCCGTTCTGAATCACTATCTGGGGCTGAACTCAACTCAGAATTTGATGTGCTCGAGGATGCCCACAAAATAGGTGCAAAAATTTAAATCGGTGTAAGAGGTCGCCATGACGCGTTTCAGCCCTTCCCACGGGCCTTGATCACATGACACAGTGTAAGAGTCTACATTGGTTTAAATAGCATGGATTTGCGGATGTAGTCATTGGAGCATTTAGGCATACAAAAACAATTGAAATGGACGAAAGACTTATAGTGAACTACAAGTCTGTCGGTTATGTTCACTCCATAAAGTTTAAAGTTAATTTTAAACAAACATAAGTTATGAGAAGCCTAATATAACAAGATCAATCTTCATAATAATCAAGGCATGGAGTACAACATTGCTACAGATAATGCATCAGTAATAGCGTTCATTTGGAAGTCCAAGTCCATCGTAAATGACATACAAACTGCAAATCTTTATACAAAGAAACACACAAGAGAATGTGCATAATTAGTGCAAAATGTGAGTTAAAAATAAAAGAGAGATTCTTTTTTCAGACAAGTTATGGCACTAAATAATCAGGGAAAACTTAAAGTTGGAATTTTCAGATTTCCTATGGAAACACGGTCCTAACTATAACTATCTACTGGCGACCGCTTCTAATATATTATGTCAACTGCCATGTATAAAAGTTTTATGTATTTATTCCAATATTATTGAAACGCCATCACGTCAAAAGATATTTTATTCTATATATTTTGCACATTTGTAATAACAGCCAAAATATTTTGTCTATGTCTATGCGAAAATATGCACTGAGCACTTGTCACTTTAAGGGCTAACAACACAAAAGTAAGCAAAAAAGAGGTGAAAAAAACTATGCGAATGTGAAAAGAGAAAAACATGGTGGTGTATAAAACAGGCTGCATCTGGTACATGCGCATCACGTGATCAAGGCCCTTTCGGGTACCGAAACGCGTAATGCTGCTAAACGCTAAGATGGACAAATGTAAATAAAGAAAATCTGCACCTTATTTGTTCGTGCTCCATGCAGGAATCCAGGAGGCAGTTGGAGTTTTTTGGATGTTTGTAGGGGGATCAACCTTTACAACGCAACTTTTACAACGCACTACACTTACAATGCAATTTTTACAACGCAACATCCACTACAACGCATTCCATTACATCGCATGACACTACAACGCATTTTTAAAAACTACCTTTACAACGCATTCCATTACATCGCATACTACCATTACAACGAGGAGCTGGTACTCTTAAAACAACACACCACAGTTTTTCAAACTAATGTTAAATGTTGGCTACGTTACATCGATGATTTGTTTTTAATTTGGCAAGGTAACGAGCAGGATGCTGAACATTTTATTACAGAACTGAACATAAATGATCTTAATCTGCATTTTACCTTTAATATTTGTTCCACTTCCATTAATTTTTTAGATGTAGACATTTATGTCCAGGCAGACAAATTGGAAACTAAGTTGCACAGAAAACCCACGGCAGGCAACTCAATTTTGCATGCCAGCAGTTTCCACCCGCAACCTCTTATTCAAAGTATCCCCTTTGGGGAAATGCTGCATTTAAGAAGGATTTGCAGTCTAGAAGAGGAACTAATAGAAGCACAACAGGCTTGTGCTAGCAGATTTAGAGCCAGAGGATATTCTCACAAAGTCATTGACCAGGCTATTATTAAAAGTATGGAGCAAAACAGGGAAGATCTAATAGGAGGGGTTAATAGAAAGAAAGAACAAGCTTCAAAACCTCCCGTGTTCAGATTTATCCTCAGATACAGTAAACAGGATAAACAACTAAAAAAGATCATCAGAAAATATTGGCCATTAATTCTAGACGACCCTGTCATTGGCCATACTTTACCTAAACAGGCATCCATAACCTACACTAGATCTACCTCAATGAGGGACGTCCTGGTCAAGAATGTCCCCTATACTCAACCAAAGAATACATGGCTATCACAAAGGAAAGGATTTATCCGTTGTAAAACATGCAAGGCATGCCAACACGGAGTGAATAAATCATCCTATACTACTCCCTTCTGTTCAGAAGAAAGAACTATAGAGAAAGCACTGACTTGCAAATCTGATTTTGTGATATACGTGGTGGAATGTTCCTGTTCCCTTAAATATGTGGGAAGCACAATTCTACAGGGACACAAACGCATACTTCAACATATCAGGGCCATTAAAAACAAAGATACAACTTACCCAGTAGAGAGACATTTTTCAGAGAAGTATAACGCAGACCCCAAAGAATTGAAATACTTTTTAATCAATGCCATCCCTCCATACAAAAGAGGAGGTGATAGGGAAAAAGCACTCAGAAGGTTGGAAACCAGATATATTTTAGATCTAGATAGTAAACAACCTGGAGGCTTAAACGTCACAGAGGGACTGTATACGTGCCTATAAAATCAAGGTTTTAGCTATTTTACCCAACTGAATACCCAGAAATATTAATATTAATTTTAAGATTAGGGTTATAAATTGGGTAACTTAGAACTGTCAGCCAAAAATATAAATCAGCTGCGGAATTAGTCCTCTCCCCCCTTTTTTTCAGATAGACATCAAATGCATGTATTATACACATTATTTTACATACACTTTTTTTACACATCTTTTACACATATTTTATACACTGTTTAAGGTAACTTTATAGGATTTTAGTAGGATATATATATATGGGTATTTAAATATTTTAGCATGGTTTTTAAATAAATAAATAATTTTGGGCGGAAAAATGAATGCAAATTTATAAGATTGTAAGCTCTACATCAAAGCATTGCAAAAAGATATTTAAATCTGAATGCTACAATGAACGCTTCTAATATATTATGTCAACTGCCATGTATAAAAGTTTTAGGTATTTATACCAATATTATTGAAACACCATCATGTCAAAAGATATTTTATTCTATATATTTTGCACATTTGTAATAACAGCTAAAATATTCTGTCTATGTCTATGCGAAAATATGCACTGAGCACTTGTCACTTTAAGGGCTAATAACACAAAAGTAAGCAAAAAAGAGGTGAAAAAAACTATGCAAATGTGAAAAGAGAAATAAAATGGTGGTGTATAAAACAGGCTGCATCTGGTACATGCCCATCAAGTGATCAAGGCATTTCGGGTGCCGAAACGTGTAATGCTGCTAAACGCGAAGATGGACAAATGTAAATAAAGAAAATCTGCACCTTATTTGTGGTCCGTGCGGGAATCCGGGAGGCAGTTGGAGTTTTTTCAGATATATATATATATTAAGCGGATGAAATAAACTAAGCTGGATGGTGAAGCTTACCCCTGTGTCGGAGTCCGATTTCTGCAGTAGGAGTCGGGAGTGGTTGAATATATATCTCTATATATATATATATATATATATATATAACTAATAATGTGATCAAGACAGTGTTTCACTGTCGAAACGCGTAATGCTGCTATGCCGGAATTGCTGATAACCTGAGCAATAAACTGCACTGAATACCTGAACACGCTGTGGTCCGTACCTGTTTTTTCCTGGGATTCTCAAGATCAGACGGGACGGTGATACTATATATATATATATATATATATATTCACTGAAAAAACCATAGGTTTCACACATGTTATAGTTAGTGGAAATTTTACTGATAAAAAACCAATGAAATTCCCCCGTTATAGTTAGTGCAGGAAACTATAACTCACGCGACCGCAATCCTCTGCTGATGCTAATACTGTATTTAGACACTTATTTGCCCATGTCTTCTTCCATAAATTTTTAGCTATACATATATTACAAATATTATTTTTTCATAAAGACACATATGTCATCAGCAGAAGATTGCGGTCGCGTGAGTTATAGTTTCCTGCACTAACTATAACGGGGGAATTTCATTGGTTTTTTATCAGTAAAATTTCCGCTAACTATAACATGTGTGAAACCTATGGTTTTTTCAGTGAATTTGCAAGGTTTTTTAAATGCTAATTCCTAACTATAACGTGTGTGAAACCTATGGTTTTTTCAGTGAATTTGTACGGTTTTTTAAATGCTAAGTTACTTTACGCCATTCGTGGCGTGCGCGCCCACTTAACGCAGTTCGTTCCGTGCGCGCACGGTGCGATTCGCGCACCGTGCGCGCACAGTGAGCACGCGGTGCGCTTCGCGCACCGCGCGGCCACTTTACGCAGTTAGTGCCGTGCACGCACGGTGGGCACGCGGTGCGCTACGCGCACCGCGTGCCCACGTTACGCTAGATGGGCCATGTACGCACGATGCGCTTCGCGCACCGTGCGCACATGGAGGACATATTATGCGCTTCCTTGTGATAGGTAATCTGTTGAAATTTTTTGGGGAAATGATGTGCTCTTGTATACCATGCACAAATGGTGGCCTTCGGCCACCATTTGCACACGGGGTGGAGAGAGTGGGTTTTTTTTGTTTTTAATAATTTTTTACCGTACGCGTATGGTAAGCGTACGGGAAGCGTAATCGACGAAATTTTCGAAAAATAAAAAATTACCGTTTTTTGCCTTGGGGGATCTTTGAAGACTCAACTAACATGGACTGCGTGTAATTCATAGACCTAGAAAACATGTATATGTGTGTATGCACCCAGGTGACGCTGGAGTTCAACACAATTTGCATATGTTATGGTGCTTTTATTGTTTTATTGCACAGAATGCAGTAGTATGAACCCTTATATCATAGGGAACAGTGACATTAGGATAATATTTTATGGTTGTTTGTGCAATATTGATTTCATCATCATGACAAATCTCAAACCACTATGCAGAGCTTTAAAACTGTCAGAGTTACGCTTACTATCATAACGTTGATCAGTAACAAAAACCCTATTGTTTGATAACATCCTACTTCCAGTATGTATGTCAACTTGCTGAACATTTCACGTGTCTATGCGTCTCCAAGTGCAAAGCAAAATTGACACTGCTTTTGCTGAATACATAGAGTCTCTTAAATAAAATACAAAACTACTCTGATCATGTACCCTCTGACAGAATTCGTCTTTTTACTTTGGTGAACTGGATAGCCCTATTTTAGATGAAGCAGAAAACCTCAAAAATATCCTGAATATTAAAAAAAATGCTTCACAAAAGTTTTCACCCCTGAAAGCAACAGAAACAACACAGTAAAACATGGGTGGTGTTCGCCAATGCACTAAATAAGGCTCTTCGTCTTTTTTATTTTTTTATTTTTTACAACCCACTCGACAACAGGTAATTGAATTTTGATGAAATCAGATTGGAAGGAAATCACTGACAGCACTGGAGTGGAGAAAAGCACTCAGATAGATACAGATTGGATCATCAGTACAATCTTCTAACTTTGCTATTTAATTTTTGCATCCGCCGACTGCCATCAAGTGTATGTGATGACACCTAGAGGCAACATGAGAGCTAGTACCACATAGACCAGGGATCACATATTTCAATTAATCAATTAACAACTTATGTCTCAGTGGCTAAAAACGGGTACAAGCACTGGGTGACACTTAAGTTCAGCATTACCTTCACATGGCTATCACTTTGGCATAGCTCCCGGGTAAGCATCTTGCCACCATTCCTACAAGACAATCTCTGCGTCAAGTTAATCAGAGCTCTGGACACTGTTCCTAACTACTACAATCTACTCCGGACTCACAAAAAACCCCATCTAATAGACCGGTTTTAACAAGCGCATAATCAGGAACCTATACGCTGTCCAAAGCTAAAGAGGTGAAAATACATGAAAGAAACTTAGAATACTAACATGCACTTAATCCGAATTATACACCCAGACATAGCCACAGACCCAGCAACGCAAATGTCATTACTAAGGATAGATTCAATCGAAAGACAAATGGAAGCAGATCAATACAGGTGACAGAGGCATAGTTCTGGAATGAGTTGCCCCCAGGCGTTGTCACCCAACCAAATTCTTTCATCATGCAAAGGGAAATCAGAGTATGTGCAGAAGCTTATTCCACATTATAGACGATCAGCCGCTCAAGCCACAAGTGTACAATCAGTAAAACTAAGTACAGAAAATATCAGCATGAGGGCACATCCCTCAGAGGAGGTGCATGGCTCTGCTCTGACCAACTTTATCTTTTCCATGTCTGAGAGCAGAAAAAAACGTAAACTACAAGCTCATTAGCAGAGCTCTAAAATAAACTACTTAAGCAAGCCGTGAACTAATGACAACCACTTAGCTGTGTGCAATGATCAAAGAACCCCTCTGAGTTCCATCTTTCATTGCCCACCTCAGACTGGCGTGTAACTAAAGCTCAAGAAGTGCACAACTACATTTGACACAACTCTTGGTTCAGTGCCCACCCAGCATTCCTTAATGGTCCACAGAAGCATTGGCACAACACTAGGGTCCTTAGTCTTAAATGAGATGGATGGCTACGGAATGATTTACAAATTGATACCAAATACATTTAAATTAATAAGTTTCAATTGGAACACCAGCAAATTACAGTCCCCATGTTACGACTGCGCTAGAAACATTTCAAGTTGCCAAAGAATGCCCTTCAATAAATATTGGGAAAGGAAAGTTGATTGCACCCTTCATGGTTTGTTATCAGCACAATACAGTGGAGCTTTCGGTACTCAAAAAATAATCTGTAAATTCTTGAAACCATGTAAGGTGATGTCCCCAAGACGACATAACTGGACGCTCCCATTTAAACTTAATAAGCTAGTAGTCTTGATCCATAAGAATATACACATACAGCAACTGGGGAATTCTCCATCTGATAACGTATTCTCCTCCATCTTGTGAGTTGCAGCCTACCTGTGCCCCAGATTGCAGCGAGCAGAGTCCAGGAAGTGGTAAGGAGGCAGACTAGTGCTGTCTCTTCCCTAAAAGAGTTAAAAAAAAAAAAACGATTTTCCCTATCTGTGATTACTGTCTTTGCCTGTGGTTGTTACAGTTTAAAATTATTATTTTAAGATGCCCTTGATTGCATATTTAATTACCTGTGTGCTCTGAGGTAGCAGTGATCTTCTGTGTGCTGTTTAAACTGTGTTTAATAGGGACTGTGCACTTAGTTTTTTGACCAGGAGACGGGAGTAAAGTTTTATACAAACACTATTTTCAGAGGACAAGTTAGGCCCTTACCTGCAGAAGACCAAAGTGTGGATTGAGCCAGTCTGTCTCCTAGGAGATTCTGAACAAGAGAAGCAGCTCCCAACTCCCTGGCCAGCAGACCTATGTGTGAGGTCGTTGGGACCTTATATAATCTGCTAGTGGTAGGTACATGTATACACCAATTGGTGGTTGTATCTGATGTTTCTATTGGATTAGGGTTAGTGTCCTCATTTGTTGGGTATTTGAGGGTTCTGATTGGTTTCTGGGTCTGTCATTCAATCAATGCAGGGTTGGGACTAGAGCTAGGGTTTCTATTGGAAGTAGGGACTAGGGCTTCCTGTGTTATTGGTTGTTGGGACTATGGTGGGACTATGGCTAGGGTTAGGCCTTTAATTGGAAGTAGCGATTAGGGCTTCCAGTGTGAATGGTTGCTGGACTAGGTGTGGTACTAAGAGTAGGGTTAGGCTTTCTATTGGTTGCTTGGACTTGGGTTAGGACTACTGGTAGGGCTAGGGCCTCTATTGGACATAGAGATCAGGGTTTTCGAAAGTTATTGGGTGCTTGGACTAGGGCTGAGATTGGCTGTAAGGTCATGGTCTCCTATTGTTTCTAGATTTTAGAGCTAGTGTTGTGATTGGATAGGGTTAGGGCTAGGGTTCCCATTGGCTGAAGGGGTCACCTGATTACTAGGGTTTTAAAAGGCCTAGGCTTAGGGTGTCTCAGCTAAGGGCAGAGAGGATATGGGCAATTACCTGTTTGAGCCTGTTCGAGACTGGTCGGAACTAGGGCTAGAAATGCTGCCCATGGTCACATTCAGTAATAGCTACCCCACACCATCCACAAACATAGTAACACATTCACACCAAATGTACATCACACACAACCCTATGCACGGACCAATGTACCAGCATGCACTACAAACCCAACCAAACCACATCAATACACCCTTCTATCCCAACTACCACGTTTCCACCATCACCTACAAACAGTACACAACTTTATCCTGTACCACTAACCAATCCACTCCTCACTAACACAACCCCCTTCAACACCATACATAACTACATCCCATCCAGACACACGCTCCCTGCTCTATTTACACCTAACAGACCACCTTTTATCACTAACATACATTCATCCTTCCATCATTTGTCCAACAAACACCCTACTACCATAATAATACTAACGTACAACACACACACTGCACACCCCCACACTTTTTAACTCATGCAACAAAACTATCTAAGACAAACACTTTCACCTATACTTCATTCCCTCCTACACACAACATACACTCTACTCATAAACACATCACCACCCCCTCTACCTTACAACCTCATCTCACAAACAATACTATACAACCAAATCCATTGCATGAAACAAATACACCAGCACCCCTTTTCACTACTCTGCAAAAACAAAATATATCACACACCAGCACACCAAGATCTTCAAAGCGAAACACCTCGAAATACATACCATCACAAAATACAAACATACACCCACCTATCAAACCACACAAAGGAACAAACTCCAATGCCAAACTTCCTCTCCTCCACCATACCCAACACAGATACAGCAACACAGCAACTCTCTTCTAACCGCCTCTCATCCATTGGACAATTTAGAACCTTACCACATGACCCACATGCTGCACCACCACCCCTGACTCATACACCTTCCACCAAAAACAAACGCAAACATAAGTGACGTGCCACACCTCACAACTTTGCTTTCCCATGTCTACTGCACAACAGTGTTACACCAGAAAAACAACATAGCACACCAACTCACTCTCAAACACCATCTCCACCACATACACACGCAGATCCATCAAAATGCCTTCTTAGCATGCTGGATGAGGAACATGATACAGAACAGCTACACAATTGCTATCCTAATACAGCTAATGCCAGCACTAAAAACACACCTGCCACAAGCACACACAATACTGTTCACTCTACTAAAAAACAAAGTCTCACTATCACCAAAGGCCATTCTCTAAACTGTGTACTAATAAATGCTCAATCCCTCTCGAAAAACAAACATCACATCTACGACCTTCTCACAGATGCAATACCAGACATACTATTCATAACTGAATCATGGTTGGGAGATGATATGGCTCCAGTCCTGCATGAAGCCATTCCTCTAGGCTATCAAACGATCACCCAAAATCGTACGGGCAATAAAGGAGGTGGTCTAACTGTTGTGTTCAGGCAAACATTACATATTACTAAAGTTGATGACATCTCCATAAAGAATTGTGAGGCTCTTCTAACAAGATGCAATACTATACAGTCTTCATCCTGTAACTTCCTGCTCCTTTACAGACCTCCACCTAGCAAGGCGACATTCCCAGATGCACTTCTAGACACAGTTTCTAACCTGATAACAATAAACTCCAACTTATGCGTTCTGGGTGACCTCAACATTTGGTTTGACAAACCCAATATGACCCATCCAAAAACAATAATCACTGGCCAAGAGGCACTGAACATGCATCAGATTGTCCACAAACCCACACAAATCGCTGGACATATCCTAGATGTCATTTTTGCTAATACTGAACTAGTTACCTTTCAAACTATAACCCCAGTCACATGGTCAGACCATCACTCGCTTGCTTTCCAACATAAAACAACATTAAGGGACTCACCTAAAACTAGCTTACATTCATCCACCTATCGGCTATGGGACCAACTCAATTTGGAACACTTAGAAACACAACTAACATCAAGTACAAATCTGGAAACAATAACTTTGGTTCAAAATCTATATTAGTGGCTACAGGAAGCTTTTGACATCCTGATACCACTCAAAACCACACAAGAGAAAAAAAGCACCTTGGGGAAACTTAGAAATAAAAGACATAAAACAACAAATTAGAAAGCTGCAATGTACCTGGCTCAAAACAAACGCCAAACAAGAAACTTCACCTACAAAAAATTAACAGATTATACAAGTCAGCTATCAAAAAAGCTAAGAAAAGGTACTATTCAGACAGAATTCAAAATGCTAAATGTGCAAATAAAGAATTCTATAAAATACTCAATGGATTTCGCAAACCAAATTGCCTAGAAGGAACTCATCCTGTTACTCAAGATTTTACAGACAAACTGGCAAATCATTACACAGACAAAGCAGACACATTGGACTCATACTTAAAACGGAAACAAAGCACCAGCACGAACCCCTGTACAAAACAACAATCCAAGAATACTCTAACCCAGCCTCTCTGTTCCTTCCGACACATCTCACACGATGAATTTATGACCCTGGTCAAAGCAAGCAGGCCTGCCGGCAGCCCTTCTGACCCCTGTCCAACACAAACTTTCAAGACAATTCTTTTAACAACCTCTGCTGCCACTCCAGTAAGAAGAATCCTCAACGATTCCTTAACTACCGGAATATTTCCAGAAGAACTCAAAATATCACACATCCGCCCTTTACTGAAGAAAACAAACTTGGTCCCGCTGAACCCTGACAACTATAGACCCATTACAAATGGACCTCTCCTGGGCAAACTGATAGAAAGAGCAGTGTTCGCCCAGATGTCACAATTCATTTAAGAGAATGACATACTCTCAGACTTCCAAACAGGATTCCGTCCGGGAAGAGGCCCTGAATCTGCCCTCCTGGGATGACGTGAAGAATACAGTTGACCACAGCGGGGTTGCTGCACTCCTCCTCGTGGACATGTCGGCTGCCTTTGACTCGGTTGACCATGACACTCTGAAACAAAGACGTCCTACCTTCGAAACAGAACTAATGTCATCCATACCCCACCTTTCTCGTCCAATCCATAATCCACAAAAGCAGGGGTCCCTCAAGGTTCTATCATCTCACCCATGCTTTTCAACATATACATGCAGTCATTACCGGTACTCAACCAATTTCCCCTCGCGTGCTATAACTATGCAAATGACACGCAAATACTCCTTCAACTGGAATGCCCCAAAGACATTGAAAAATTGCCAATTTTCAGTTGTCTCAGAGCCGTGGATCAGTGGATGACTTGGAGACATCACAAGTTGAATGCTTCAAAAACAGAAATGGTCACGTGTGGCGATTGGAAACATTACGACCCACTTGCCGCCTGACCTGATGTACTGGGATCACCACCTAAATTATCGAAGGAAGTAAGAAACCTCGGAATAATCATAGACTTCAAGCTGTCGATGAATGCCCAAGTGGAGAACCTAGCAAAATCAAGCTTTGTCATTATAAAAACGCTGCAACAAATTTTCCCTTATTTGGGATTTCCACACAAGGTCCAAGCTACCATCTCCCTTGTCCTGTCCTCCAAACTCGATTACGCCAATAGCCTCTACCACGGATCACCTTTAACGAGCATGAAAAGACTACAAAGGATTCAGAACTCGGCTGCCAGACTACTCTTGCATATCAAACCGCGAGACCACATTTCACCTACCTTGAAAGCCCTGCATTGGTTACCGGTTGCCAGAAGATCCACGTTCAAGCTACTTTGTATCACCCACAAAGCAATACATGGGATCGGACCGCTCTTCATCAGGAATAAAATCACCAAACACATTCAACAAAGGAACCTACGCTCTAAAGGGGCATCTCGCCTCAAAATCCCAAGATACAAGAATAAAACCATGGGTGGCACATCCTTCTCTGTTCAAGCAGCCAAACTATGGAACTCTTCCCCCAACATAAGATCCACCGACAACCACCTTATCTTCAGAAAAGTACTCAAGAATTGGCTCTTCCCCACATAAGCACCATACGCAAACAGAAATTTACAGCATAATCCTCTGTATATAATCATTTATTTTCACTATAGATATGTACCTAGCGTTGTATAAACATGTAAAATAATTATGTTGTAAATAAATAAATTAAAAAAAAAAAATATATATCATCTTGGTCTACATGTACTTACTTCCATTGTGCATCTATGTACCTTCCATGTACTTGGATCTGTGTGTCTGTTACCTTTCTCCTGAAAAAGCATATACAATGCACTACCCAATTTCTCATCCTGTACCTATATCAAGATCTTTAATCTATATATACTTACCTCCTTTATGCATCAATATACTTTCAATGTACTTATGGATCTATATGTTTATCACTTTCTTATAATTTAGCATTTCAAATGCACTACTCTATTTCTAAGCCTATACTTCTCTCAATATATCCTCTGGCCCAACCTTCTGACTCATCTCAAACTTCTTTCTACTACTCTTTCCAAGGCACTACCAAATCTCTCACCCTCTGCATCTATCAATATATCCTCTACATTCACTCTCTCATTTATCCCAAACCCCATACCACTACTATGATCCCATAATAACCCTTTCTAGACTCTCTCCTACTCTACCCCTCCTTGCATCATCTGACACCTATTTTACTATACCAATCCCCCAAAAGGATTAGTTACTTACCTGTAATCCTAGTTCTCTTCCAGGGGTATCCTCATCAAAGTCATAAGCACTAGAATATTCCCTCCCTTGCGCGGGACCCCGGAAACATAATCATATATGTGACAAACATATATATACACGTCTCTATGTACATCTCTAGGAATGCAAAGACAATTCAGTAAAATGAACAAAGTGAATACTTGAACTAGGAATGGTGTGAAATACACTATACCATTTAAGGAAAGAAAATAGTGAAAAATGTTGTCTTGAACTGAAGCGTTAACTGGTTGGTAGTATCTAAGAACTAAGTCACCATGTAATAGAAAGTGGGTTCAATACTGGTACTATACCAGGAACTGAAAATTATAATTCAATCGAATTAAATAATGTACTATACAGATGCACTACCAATGCCTAGTTGTTAAACACAGAAATATGTGATACAATGTTAAAATCTGTTGATATTAATAATATCAGGAGGATAATGTAATCCTAAGCCTAACACAATTGGTTAAAAATTTAATTGATTCTTTATTATAATGTATTCACTTGTTAATATAAATTGTCCAATACACACTACAAATCCCACAATGCATCATTGTGGCAAAAGTGGGTATAAATAAGTGAGAGACAAAGGACTCACTAACTGTGAAAAAAGCCGAGGGGCTGAAACGCGTTGGTTTGTGGAGGTTGTGAAAAGAATAAATATATGCTCAAAACCAGTTCCAGAGTGCCACGTTCCTTGCCTTGTTATATTCATAACCAGAGCTGAATAATGCTGTAAGGACTCTCCTGTATATAATAAATAATATATCCATTATAAACAATATATCATAAAAACAGGGAAGAAATAACAGCAAAGCACGTTTGAAAACTGTTTTAATGCTTAGCATTTAGCACTAAAACCTCAGATAGGACTGAAAGCATTGACAGCTCACAGGCTGCATTGCAGAAAACTACAGCCTAGAAAAGGCTAGAGAGCTAACTCATAGCAACATAGAAAAACTGGCACCGTGCCTTTAAGGCAGCCATGACCCCTAGCTTCCCATCATGCCTCAGGGGTGACAGTTAGGTCAGTTGTTCTTTGCGGTGACACAAAGCCATGATACAAAGAGTTGACAATTTCTTAAAAATAAGGCTCCTTTGCCCGGGGAGGCGGGAGGGTTGATTATGACTTTGATGAGGATACCCCTGGAGGAGAACTAGGATTACAGATAAGTAACTAATCCTTCTCTTCCAGGGGATCCTCATCAATAGTCATAAGCACTAGAATAGAATAGCGAGCCTCACCTCATCCACTGCGGGCAAAGGAAAATAATAATTAACAACCAAGCTCAGACAACTAAACTTGAAAACCCAGATATTTCTCTTATCTGATTAGATTTCTCAAGGAGGCCTGGCCTACTTGAGTATCCGCCCGGGAGTCGGATTCAAGACAATAATGCCTTGTGAAAGTATGCACCGATCTCCAGGTTGCTGCCTTGCAAATTTCTGCCATCGGAACGTCATGGAAGAAAGCTGTTGTAGCTGATTTCCCCCTAGTGGAGTGTGCTTTAGGTGACAACAGGGGTTTATTTGCCAGCTGGTAAGCCACTTTTATACAGGACACTATCCATCTCGAAATGGACCTTTTGGAAGCTGGAAAGCCTGTCCTCATAGAACCATAATTTAAAAACAGTTGCTCTGATTTTCTTACGTCCTTCGTTCCCTCCAGATAGAATTTAAGCACTCTCTTAAGGTCTAATGAGTGGAGTGACCTTTCCGCAGGAGTAGCGGGATTGGGAAAAAAGTACGGTAAAGAAATGGACTGATTAACATGAAAATCAGATGCAACTTTCGGTAGAAAAGCAGGGTGAGTCCTTAATACTACTCTGTTGTGGTGAAAGATAGTATATGGCTCTTTGGAAGACAGCGCTTGGATTTCGCTTACTCTGCGCGCTGATGTAATCACGACTAAGAAAGCGGTCTTCCATGTCAAATGCTGCAGCGTGGCTTTATGGATGGGCTCAAAAGGAGGACCCATTAATCTAGAGAGGACTAGATTCAAAACCCAAGGAGGAGAAGGAGACCGAACAGATGGATACACTTTCTTCAACCCCTGTAAGAAATCCTTGACCACCTGTAGTTGAAAAAAGGAAGGCTGGTTTGGAGACTTTCTGTAGGCCGTAATGGCCGCTAAGTGTACTCTGATCGATGAATATTTCAAAACAGATTTAGCCAAGTACAGGAGGTAAGGAAGAATAACCTCCTCCTGCCCATTGGTAGGATTAAAATGATTATGAGTGCACCATAAGTAGAACCACTTAAAGGAACACGATGGCCTTGTGGAAGGCCTCTTTGCCTCCTTTAGTATATGCATACAGTCCTGCTGTAAATTCAAATGTCCATATTGCAGGACCTCAGGTGCCATGCTGCCAAGTTCAGTGAGGGAAGGTTGGGATGTAGAATCTTCCCATCCATCTTGGTCAACAGGTCCGATCTGTAAGGAAGCCTCCTGTGGGGGCGCACAGACAGCTGCAACAAGTCTGGGTACCACCACTGACGAGGCCAGTCCGGGGCTATCAGGATCATTGACATGTTGGACCGAATGAGTTTGGATACCACCTTTGGGATCAGAGGCAGGGGAGGAAAGGCGTATGCAAATATTCCGGACCAGTCCATCAAAAGAGCATTCCCCCTCGTCCCTGGACGGTGGAACCTGGAGGCGAAGGCGTGGCATTTTTTGTTTTGATCGTCTGCAAACAAAGCTATGGAAGGTTGCCCCCACTGAAAATTTCTGCCACTACCTCGTCGTTTAGCACCCAGTCTGGCTGATCTTCGAAGTGCCGACTGAGTGCATCTGCTCGCATGTTTCGTTCCCCTGGAAGGTGCACCGCTGTGACGGAGAGGCCTCGGGCTAGAAGCCAATGCCATATCTTTTGAGCTTCCAGGGAGAGAGGGAGAGAACGCGTACCACCCTGCTTGTTGAGGTAATACATGGTGGTCGTGTTGTCTGTTTGGATGAGGATTGAGTCGGACATGATCGAGGGCTGAAAAGCTTTCAGAGCTAGATGGACTGCTGGCAGCTCTAACATGTTTATGTGGTAGGATTGTTCCTTGACGGACCACTTCCCCTGCATCTGTAGGCAATCCATGTGCGCTGCCCATCCCTGTAGGGATGCACCCGTTACCAAGGATTGGGTCGGAACAGATTGATGGAAGGGGACTCCCACTAAGAGGTTCTGTGGACGAGTCTACCATAGAATAGACGACTTTGCTGCTTGTGAAAGCACAATTCGGTCTTCCCAGTGACCCGATGTTTGGTCCCACTTGTCCTCCAGGTCCTGCTGTAAAGGCCTCATTCTCAGCCTGGCGGTGGGAATGAGGAATATGCAAGAAGCCATTGATCCTAGCAGAGAGGCCACTTGCCGGACCGTTGGACGATTTGTCTGGAGAAGAGCTTTGCACTTCTGTTGAATTGATGAAAGTCTCTGTTCCGAAGGAAACGCTCTTCCTAGGTTTGTATCCAGAGTGGAGCCTAGATAATGGATCACCTGAGTAGGCTGGTGAACCAATTTCTCCATATTCACGTGCAGACCTAGCCTGTGGAGTAGAGATAGACACATTCGGAAGCTGCTCTGTACTTGATGAGGAGATGGACCTTTCAGGAGCCAGTCGTCCAAGTACGGATACACGAAGAGACCTCTTCTTTGTAGAGCCGCCGCTACCACCGCCATGCACTTGGTAAAGATTCGAGGGGCAGATTTTAGACCGAAGGGCAAGACCTTGAACTGGTAGTCATTGTTGCCCACCACGAATCTCAGATATTTGCGATGACGGGGAATTATAGGAATGTGGAAATACGCATCCTGGATATTCACTGAACACATCCAGTCGTCTGCCTGCAGATGTGGACATATTTGATGCAGAGCCAGCATGCGAAATTTCTCCTTCAAGATGGTTTTGTTCAGTACTCGAAGGTCCAGGATAGGTCTGAATTTGTGCTCCTGATCTCTTTTTGGTACAAGAAAGTACCTGGAGTACACTCCCTTTCCCCGTTGAGAGGGAGGAACTTTTTCTATGGCCTTTTTTCGTAGAAGGGTTATCACTGCTTGTCGTAGCAACTTTAGCTGGTGAGGACGAGATCTTTTTGGAGGAATGTCCTTTGGAGCCACACGGCATTGTAGTGCGTATCCATTGAGCAGTATACTGAGCACCCAACGATCTTTTGTTATGTTGCACCACTCTTTCAGATGATGTGAAACACTTCCTCCCACTGGAGTTTGCAACGGCAGCAGAGGAAGCTCTGGCTCATTGCTTCCCTGCTGATCTAGCTGTGGAAGAGGACTGCTGCTGATTACCTCCTCTACCTCTGTTCGACTTTCGAACTGTGATCTTCCTTGGTTTTTGCTTTGGGACCATTGAGGGGTTTGAACCCTCTGTTGGTATCCCTTGCGTTGGTTGGGTCTGTATCTCCGCCTGAATTCTTTTTTCTTCTCCAACCCCACCACCTTCAAAGTGTCTAATTCCGCCTTCATTCGAGCCATCTCTTCATCTGTGTGGGAACCAAACAATGAAGAACCAGAAAAGGGCAGGTTAAGGATCCTCTGTTGAGCATCCAGTTTGAGAGCGGTAAGCCTTAACCAGGCAGACCTCCTTGCGCAAATGCCATGAGCATACGAATGCGCCGATAGTTTGGCACCATCCGCTGCAGTGCTAATCATTTGATTAGCCACCAGGGATCATTCTGTAATGACTTCCTCAAAGTCCTTTTGATCCTCCTTCGGTAGTCTCTCTTTGAAACGATCCAAAGAGTCCCATAAGGCTCTGTCGTAACGACCCAATAAGACTGCTGCGCTGGAGACTTTTAGTGAGGACGCTGCAGACCCACAAACCTTTCGTCCCCAAGAATCCTGGGACTTACTCTCTTTATACAGGGGGACCAACGCATGTGCAGAGACTGCGTGCGTTTTACATGCCACCGCGACGATAACTGAATCTGCAGGCGGATCCGTTTTCAAAAACACCGGGTCTGTATCAGCAAGTTCGTATTTTTTTTGTATTCTGGCAGGTGTAGCCTTAATCGCGGAGGGCGTTAGAAAAATGCCCATCACTGGTTCCAAAAGCCCAGGAACCAGAGGTAGTAACGGACGAGAAGCAGATCTTTGGTGCAGCGTCTCAAAGATCACTGTTGTAGCGACCTGAGGAGTGGACATTTCAATGTTCAGATTCTGGGCCCCTCTCTGTAGCACATCATGATATGTGTTAATGTCATCTATCAGAGACACTCTGGACCGAGGGCTGTCCGACAGAGTAGGCGAATAGTCTCTTTTAGAGGAGTGGGTGGAGGAAGATGATCATGAAGGAGATCTTTCTTCGGTGATGGGACGTAGAAGGCCTGCGTTCGAGATCTTCCTGCACGGCGCTTACGTACCGGCGAAGGTGATCTATCCACCTCTTGTACCAATCTTTGTAGAGGAGATCTGTGGATAGGGCTAGTATATTCCTCCTCCCTTCTTGATGCTCCCACTGGAGCCTTACTCCAGTGATGGACTGGTAAAAGCCATCTTGGACATAGGTGAACAGAAGGAGAGGCCCTCCTTTGATGTGATAGGGACCTTTGCCGTGACCTCCTCGAATGGTGTCCGGGGGACGCAGATGGAGAATGCGTCGACGGACGTCTCGAGGAATGGGAGGATGAGTGTCGTGACGCTGATTCAGTCAACAAAACGACTAAACCCTCTCCAGATCTAAATGATGTGGGTCTCGACGTCTAGCGTATAGCCCGCTCCGATGGAGCCCTTCTCGACGTTGATCTAGATCTTTTTCTAGCCGCCGAACTTCGACCAGGTTTTGGGAGTGACCTCGGCGTTGACTCCACTTGTTTCGACGTCGAATGTCGCATCGACGACGTCAAGGTACTTCTTCGTCTCGACGTCGAGCGTTGTGGGATCGATGACGCCGAAAGACTCCTTCGCCTCGACGCCGATCGTTGGTGGGATGACGGCGGCGGAGGGCTTCTGGTTCTCAATGCCGATCGTCATTGGATTGACATCCTGTGGATTCCTTATCTATCTCCCCTTGCACCTGGTCCGACCATCATTTGATTTCATTTCTCCTTCCTATCCTTCCCCCAGCTATGCCCCCCCGACCCAAAAACACCTGGGTCCGATCATCATGGGGCCGGGTCAATCTTGAGAATCTCTCCTCTCTCCTTGCCGATTCTCTCCCGCCTCTTCAGGGCCTCACCACCGTCTCCCAGGCTGACGCTATAGACCAGTGGCTCTCCCGCAGCTGCGACTCCGTTGCCCCGCTCAAGCGCATCACCTCTAAACGCGACAAAGACGCCAACCGGTGGTTTAACCAAGAGCTTAAAGCCACCAAACTTATAGTTCGCCGTGCAGAGCGGGCTTGGAGGAGAAACTACTGCCCCACTTTGAAACTGGAATATATCAATATCCTTAACCAGTACAAAAAAAGCATCCTGGAGGCCAAAACAGCTTATTTCTCCTCCAAAATCCTAACAGCGGAGTACCAGCCTAAGGAGATCTTCTCCATCGTTCACAACCTGGCATTCTCGGACAGAACTACGCTTAAACCTGCCCCGTCAAATGATCTCTGTCTTTCTCTTAATAATTATTTCATCCAGAAAATTATCACCATTAAGGCCAACATCCCCCCACCTCCCCCTTCTTTTTTGGATCCCCAATGTCCCCCTCCCAAAGGCAAACTAACCACCTTTCCCCCTATCACCCGGGAAAACCTGACTACATTGGTGCCTCTGATCAAATCTGGCTCCCCCCTTGATCCCTGTCCTGCCCATATCCTCCGCCACATCTTTGTCTCCTGTCCAGATCCCCCCCTTCACCTCCTTAATTGCTCCCTCGCGCAAGGCATAGTTCCTAGCCCATTGAAGTCTGCGGTAATTGTGCCCATCTTGAAAAAACCTGGGGCAGATCCTTCTGTCCCTGCCAATTTCCGCCCCATCTCCCTCCTGCCATTTCTAGCTAAGGTGTTCGAGCGCCACGTCACCTACGCTCTGAGCTCCTTTGTGGAGAAATATGGAGCCCTTGCCCCCCGCCAAGCTGGTTTCCGCCCCGCACACTCCACGGAGTCCGTGGTCATGTCGGTCCTCGACACCCTCAGGGAGGGTATGGACACCAATCATCACCAGGCCCTTGTGCTCCTCGACCTCTCAGCCGCCTTTGATACGGTGGACCACAACATCCTACTTTCCCGTGTCAGGGCGGTGGGGATCGAGGGGACTGCCTTGGTCTGGTTGTCCTCCTTCCTGAGCGACCGCACCCAGGCTGTTCGCCTGGGTGACTTTACAGCGGACTTCCGGAAAGTCCAGTGCGGGGTTCCTCAAGGTTCATCTCTCTCCCCTCTTTTGTTTAATCTATATATCGCCCCTCTCATCTTCTCTCTCCAACAGATGGAGGTCGCCGTATTTAACTATGCGGATGACCTCCAGCTGGTCTTTGATCTCTCCTCTCCTTCTGCTGTCCTCAACTTTCAAACTGTCATGCTTCACATCAGGGACTGGATGGGCCACAATCACCTCAAACTTAACCCGGACAAAACCGAGTTGGTTTTGACGGGCGGCTCATCCAGCCCCTGGTCCCCCCTTTGCTGGCCTCCCTCTCTTGGTTCTCCTCCGGTCCCCTCCTCCTCTGTTAAAACACTAGGCATCAAGCTCAATTCCCAACTCACCCTCCACTCCCAGGTTAGCTCTGTGGTATCTTCCTCTTTCCTTTCACTGCGTACTATCCGCAAGGTGTCCCGCTTCTTTACTTTTTCCGCTCTCAAACTTATTATTCTGGCCATGGTGGTGTCCCGCCTGGACTACGGGAACGCTCTGTATGCCGGTATTCCTGCATACAGTTTGCGCCGCCTACAACAGATCCAAAACCAGGCGGCCCGCCTAGCCTTCAACCTTCCCAAATTCCACCATTCCACCCCACTCCTGAAATCTCTCCACTGGCTCCCAGTGCGGGCTAGAATTCAATTCAAACTCTCATCCATCGCTTTCCTGGCCCGATTGGACCTGGCACCTGCCTTCATCTCCTCTGAGATTGTCCCCTATGTCCCCTCTAGGGACCTATGTTCTTCTTCTCAGTTTCTCCTCACCATCCCTCGCTTCCGGAGAAAGAAGTGGGGCGGCTCCAAATTTGCCATTCTAGCACCAATCCTTTGGAATTCCCTTCCCCTTCATCTCCGTGCCATCACCCTCTATCCCCAATTCCGTAAAAGTCTTAAAACCTACCTATTCACAAAATCCTTTGAATAAATGCCCATCCCTCTCTCCCTGCTCTTAACCCTCAGTCCCCACTAGCTACAGCGCCAAGAAACCGCCGGTATACGTGCGCTTTTATAAATGCTTTTAAACTCAAACGTCAGCAGAGGGCTTCTGGTCCTCTACGCCGATCGTCGCCGGGATGACAACGGTGGAGGGTTTTTCGTTCTCGACGCCGATCGCTGCCTGGTTTGCGACGGCGGAGGACTCTCTCCCCTCGACGTCGATCGTCTTTGGAGTGACGATGACAGAGGATTGCCAGCCTTCGAGGCTGAACGTCGAGCCGACGCCGGCGGAGGGCTGCTGATCCTCGACGCCGATCGTCGCCGGGTTGATGATGGCGGAGAACTTTTGCTCTTCGACGCCAATCTTCGCCGAGTTGACCTCGGTGGTGGACTTGGAACTCCTCGACGCTGATCGCCGCCGGGTTGACGACGGCGGAGGCTCACGAATCCTCGATGTCAACATTGAATGTAGGGATGTACATGCATGCCTGCGTTCTCTCGACGGCGAGCCCGCCGTCGAAGGTCGTTTCTTGGACATATGTCCCTCCGGTGGTGGTTTTCCCAGCGCCAAGCCCGACGCTGATGGATTCCTACTTCTAGAAGAGGATCTGGGCCTCTTAGAGCCCTTTCTCACCGGAGACCTGCCTCTGGAAGCCTTTTCTGCCAGCCCATAAAGATGTATACGCTCCCTGTCTTTCAAAGTTCTTTTAGAGAGAGACTGGCAATGAGGACAAGTCTTGGGAACATGATCTTTAGGCAGGCAGAGAATACAGACTGAGTGAGAGTCTGACCTGGCCTCCTTTTTTCCACAAGAAGGGCAGGGATCAAAAAGGGTTGGCATTTTGAGTGGAGAAAAATGCCAAAATTAGTCAGAAAAAGCAAACACCTTACTTGACTAGATGTAAAACGTCGAAGTAAAATAAATTTTCCTGAAAATTGTAGATTATTTCTGAATAAAACCAGAAAAAGAGTGGAGCTGTGTAACCAGGGTCCTGACTAAAGGAGCCAGAAAGAACAACTGACCTAACTGTCACCCCTGAGGCATGATGGGAAGCTTGGGGTCATGGCTGCCTTAAAGGCACAGTGCCAGTTTTTCTATGTTGCTATGAGTTAGCTCTCTAGCCTTTTCTAGGCTGTAGTTTTCTGCAATGCAGCCTGTGAGCTGTCAATGCTTTCAGTCCTATCTGAGGTTTTTGTGCTAAATGCTAAGCATTAAAACAGTTTTCAAACGTGCTTTGCTGTTATTTCTTCCCTGTTTTTATGATACATTGTTTATAATGGATATATTATTTATTATATACAGGGGAGTCTTTACAGCATTATTCAGCTCTGGTTATGAAAGGTTGCATTTGTATATATATCACATATATGATTGTGTTTCCGGGGTCCCGCGCAAGGGCGGGAATATTCTAGTGCTTATGACTATTGATGAGGTTCCCCTGGAAGTGAACAAACCTTTATAAACCCTCCCCTCTGACTCTTCCCCTCAAAAACCCCTTTTTACTCTTCCAAAAGCCTCCTCCTACTGCAATGACCTCCAAAACAAACTCACTCCTCTGTCCCTCCACTATCCTTTTCAATCAAAATAACAGACTAACATGTTCACTTCTCAATTTCCATATTGCACTATACTAATTCACCACTAATCCTTTATGGGTTCCAGAGTAGCGTGCTACTCGCCAATGAAGCTTTTCAACACCCCATGAGGGTTACCAGCGCTATATAAACGCAAACCTTTTTCTACCCCTCCCCAACCCTTCTCAATCCAAATAACTGAATAACATATCCACCACTCAAATTACTTCATGCTTCACTATACTAATGTTTAACACTAATCCTTTATGGGTTCCGGAGTAGCGTCCTACTTGCGAGAAAAGCGCTTGAACACCCATCAGGGGTAACAGGTGCTACATGAATGCAAACCTTTCTTCCCTTTTATGCCTCCGCTACCCTTCTCACTCCAAATAACTGACTAATATCCACCATTCATCTTTTTTCAGAAAACAACAAACTTTGCAGAGCAGGTCCCTTAAACATCCATCAAATAAAGCACCCGCTATTGCTTTCAATAGTCATCACAGCGGCTGCTCCACTCACTGCACAAAGATTCCAACTTGCCTAGCAGGAATCTCTAAACATAACTGGCGGTCTTCCACCAGAGGAACTAAGGCCTTAGCCACCGGTGACTTGCCTGAAGATATAAAGTCCTTAGTGGCAAAAATGTTAATCCCTAATAAACAAATGTAAGTTTAAGTAGGGGTACAACTTTAAATGGTCCATTGAAAGTTGCTCAAAATCTTCACTGTTCTATCTATCATAGGTTTTGGGTATGAAGGTCACAGTGATAGAAGGAGAAACAGGACTACCTCGTAACACATTCAAATTCGAGTTCCTATCACATAATACACACAGTTGATATCCACTCACCCACGTGCATAATTCTAAATCAGCAGCCACTTTGTGAAGATTGTAACTTGGCAGCCTCTGGGGGAAGGCCCTTCCGGCCCACAGTAACACAAAGTATAGTCACTGTTAAATAGTACATTGCTTTGACTTGGCAAAAGCTGATGTGCAGTGAGGAACAAAACAGCTAGAAATAAATATGTAAATACTGTACCTGCAGAAGTTGGTGGGAATCACAATAGCATATCCAACGCATGTTCCACCAAGACAACTTCCCAATTCATGAAAAAGGCCATGAGCCATAGATTCCAACGGTAAAACAATCAGGAACACACTCATAAAAATCCCTTTCGTTGGCTGAATGGAAGCAAACATTATGTTATTATCTGCATTTAGTTAGTAGATAAAAAATAGAACATTGCAATTTATCACTGGTGGAAACACATTAAATAACACTGAACTACAAAACGCATACCAGGACTAAGTGGTAGTAGAGAAGATCAAGATCTGACTATACATAGACAGTATTTCTAATCAAGCACCAAATCCGACCAGAAACACTAATTAAAACACAGAGGATCTTTCTAGGCAAGTCCACATGTCGCTTCACTACAGGAGCACTCTGGTGCAATTAACTGTAAATAACTATTAGAAAAAAATGGAAGTCCTCCATTCATCTGCACATTACGACAATACATCACATGATGTAGGCAGAAAACGTCCAAGAACACTTGCTCATACCCTAGAGCATTGCCACTGTTTAAGAGGGACTCAAAATATTTATTTTCAAGACTTCTGGTCTTTGGTCACACTAATAAAAGCATGATATACACATGCACAAATAAACGAACGTCACAGTAGCAGTGTGGTAATGACTTTAAAATGAGCTCAAGAAGAAACACATTTAAGTACACGACAACAACATGCAGCGCATGTCTTTCCATGCTTTGAATTGATTTAGAAAAAAAAGACGATTTTTATTTCGTTCTCATGCCTGTTTTTTTCGGACTGTAGATGGATTAGTCCCCCTGCCTTGCCTTTCCACTTATCCAATTTCTGCTTTAGCAGACGTAAACATTTGGCATGGCATAATACCTCCGTGGAAAACTTTTCTACTTAAGCAACTCCTGCATCTCAAAAGAGTTATGCAGTTACGTTCCTTGTTTGCATTTAGAGAGGTTTAAGGTCAGACCTTTGAAATCACTTGCACCGCACTAATTATGTATTGTACTCATCATATCCAACACGAGCTACATCTTTTTTGTGGGGCCACTGTTCTTTAATATACTTTAGATATTTAAAAAGTACCACGCTGACTTACAATTATGCTGGCGGTTTAGGAATTTCTGTGGTGGTTCATCCATTGTCCAGGGATTTTGCGAAACTTCCTCGATACAGTGCATCACTCTTTATGCAGCCATGCACTAGTTCGCTGTGCCTATACCTCCGCTTGCATCACCATCACACCACCATCAGACCATCCAGAACATCTGATCCTGTAGTGGCATTGTCCTAAGTACCTTGAAATGGCGCAGGGCCTGGACCTGTTACCGTCTGCCATACGTCAAGCCAGTCCTAGAAATTGTCAGAAGAGAGGCAGTGCCATGATTTTCCTTCAGTTACAACCTTTGCACGAGCAGGGAAATACGAACTGCACATATTTTCCATTTCGACTTTTCAGTTTCTTTACATCAAAGTTTCTGCCCTGTTATTGCTCTGCCTGTCGGAAGTCCACGAAAATGAGAATTCGTCTTTGGAAACTGACCGCACCGCAACCTCTGTACCTGCAGGATAGCTTCCCTGTCCACTAAGGCAATGCGATGTGGGCGGAGAGAACTGGAGCTCTAGGTTCTTGCTCCACAAAAAAAAAAAGCACTAAAAATGCCAATAGGTTCCGCCTATATGGCATATTGGATTTGCCAATGTTTTAGCTATCTTGTATTACAGCGTGGCTGTTTCACAGCATGGCTGAAACTTTAAAATAAAGCGGTATGACACAGTGTTAGACTTGGCATCTTTTGGCGTGTTTCCCCTGAGTTTTTGCCTTCTGCCCTCCCGTTTTTGACTTTGTTTTTGCTGGCGTAGTGTTTCTGCGCACTTTTCTCACCGCTGATCAGTTTCAAAATGCAAGTGCTCCTGTGGCAAATTGTGTTATGGATTGGTGTTTCCATGATTGGCCTATTTGATTTATGTGTCAGTCCCTAGTAAAAGTGCACTGCGTGTGCCAGGGCCTGTAAATCAAATGCTGTTGGTGGGCAGCACTGGATTGTGCCACCCACACAAGCAGCCTGCAGAGCCTATGTGCAGTCTGGGCCTGCCATGTTGACTTGGCAAGTGAACCCACTTGCCAGGCCCTAAACCTTCCCTTTTCTACATATTAGGCACCCCCAAGGTAGGCCCAAGGTACCCCTGTGGGCAGGGTGCAGTGTCTGTGAAAGGTATGACATGCCCTGGTGTGTGTGGCATGTCCTGATAGTGAATTACAGCCCATTTCTTTTTTTTCACTATGGCAAGGCTACTTGTTCCCTATAGGACAGAATGGGAAGTTTGTTTATAACATCTTATAAACATAACTGGCCCTGGGAACTAGATAGGAAAATACAATTTAGTTTGCCTGAACTCAGAATCTAAAGATGCATCTTTCAGTGAAGGTGATTTTTACATTCTGTGTTTGAAAATACCACTTTTAGAAAGTAGGTATTTTCTTTCTCAGTCATCCTGTGTGCCTCTGCTGGAATGTAGATTGCCTGTCTGGGTTTTGGATGACAGAAGGCTGGGGAGAAGGAGTGGCTCCAGATAGTCTAGGTGGGTCAGGAAAGGGTTGAATAGACCTGGGCTGGGGAAGGGGGAGGAGATTTCCTTGCACCTCAAAGGGCCTGGTCTGCCTCCGACAATGCTGTCTCCACCGCCTGCCAGGAAGTCACACCAGAGAAGGAAGAACTGGTACTGACTGGGCACAGACACTCTCTGCCTAAGAAATCAAAGGATTTTGGGATATAGATATTGGGGCCCATACCCCTAAACTTTAGAACTCTTTTGGATCAAGAGGACTGCCAAGAAGAAGAGCTGGAGAAGCAGTGAGGAGGAACTACCACTTTGCTGTGTGCTTTGCTGTGTTGGCCTGCAGTGGCTGCTTCTGTCTTAGGCAGTGAAAGGACTGGGCTGAACTTTCTGCAATCTAATTTGTGAGTTTCTCCAAGGGCTTGAGGTAGAGCTTGCCCCCTGTTCAAGATGTCTCAGGAACAGCAAAGACTTCAAGCTCTTCTGCCCTCAGTCTGTGGACTGTGTTTTTTGTGCTGCCACAGAAGAAAAGCAACTCGACGATGTCTACGACGCCGCTGCTGACTCCATGTCCCGAAGGCACCTCAGAGGGGCACCACCACAACACAGCAACACAACCCTGGTCTCACAGACCATGCCTACTGATGCCGCCACCGAGCCGTTGCTTGCACTGTGACCTGTGGGCACCGCACTCTGCACCGCTGCACGACGACGCTTTGGCACTGCAGAGGACACCGCCACAACGCATCACAGTGACCCTGGTCTCACCGACGACGCCTGCTGATGTCGCCACCGATCCATTGCTCGCACCGCGACCTGTGGGCACCACACTCTGCATCGCCTCGTTTCACGACGACGCCTTGGCCTCACGCCAACGACAACACTTCACGCCAAAATCTACGCCGCTGCTTGCACTGTGGTTCGAGGGCACCGCTCGTTAAGTTACATGACACACCGCCCTCATCCCACACCACAGCCCTGGGCCTACCGACACCGGCGCCATCGACTCCAGTTTGTCAGCCAACGACAGCGCTTCAGCAACGACGACGGCGCTGCTTGCGCCGAGACCTGCCAGCACTGCGACGAGCACTGCTTTCATCTCGCACTGTGACCCTGGTCTCACCAACACCGCCACTGAGCCGCTGCTCGCACTGCGACCTGAGGGCACCGCAGCACACGACGCGTGCCGGCGTCAGCGCTCCTGACTCCAACAGAGAGGAGATCGACCTGCAGCGGGTGTGACTTCGAGGGCCCCGACAACTCCTGCACCGACCTCCGGAACAGACGCCTGCGGACACCGTGTTTTCAAAAGCTCAACAAGAGTTCATCGATGCCCAACATTTCTAAAAGGTACTGTTTGCGGGTCTCCCCGATACTGTAGCTGGCCCGCGACGCCGCGGTCAGCCAGAACTGTTTGGATTTGTTTGTTCACAACGCCCTGATAGCCCCGGACGGAGCTATCTACATCAAGGAACTGTTTTTAAAGCATATTTTGATAAAAGCAGATTTTGAAGTACTATATTGTGGATTTTTATATACAAATATTGGATATTTTTCTAAACTGGTGTAGTGTCCTTTTGTAGTGCTTACACCATAAAAAAGTTGGATATGTGCAAATGCTTTACACACTGCCTCTAAGATAAGCCTTACTGCTCGTGCCAAGCTACCATGGGGGTGGGCAGGGGTTATTTTAGGAGTGTAACTCCCTTATCCTGACTAGGAAGAAGGGTCCTATTTGGACAAAGGTGCAAGCCCTTACCAACTAGAGACCCCCATTTCTAACACAGCCAACAAGACTGTTCTATAGCGTTTTTTGTTATGGTGGGAGCAAGCAAAAGCCAGAGGGAGGGAAGGCGTTTGGGAGTTGCAACTTGCAAGTGCCAATGTTTGTGCGAGGTGCACGCTACAACAGAGGAAAAGAGGAAGAATGGGGTTGGTTGGAAGAATGGAGGGAGGATGTTGGGGGTTACAAGCAACTATAGAGGGAGGGAGTGTGGCAGTTGCAAGTAACAATGGAGGGAGGCAGGCGGGAGTTCCAAGCAACAACGGAGGGAGGGTAGAAAGAGCCAAAAGACATGAGGGAGCCCACTGAAAGAAATACACATTCTGGTAGAGTGCTTAAACTCAAAGGAAAAAAAAACAGTGCCTACAAAAGAAAAAGAAAAAACAATGGCAGAGCCAATAGGTCTTTCTTTGAAATGCAGTAGCTGACCTTTTTGCTTTGGGAATGCTTGTTGCTCAACATCAATGGCAATAAGAAGAAAAATAAAACAATTGCAAAGCCAAAAGTCGGTTAAGTCAGATGAATGTTTCCCTTGTGTTTATGGCTGAACGTTGGATGGCTACAGAAGGTGAGAAACTATATGATCCTAGAACCTACACAAAGCTTTCCATAATGTTTTATGTGCTCTGCCTCTCTGGACAAACTGGAAATTAAGGTTTTTTTTGCAATAGGTTTACTCTGATAGTAGTGTAGGTCACTAATAAGTGCACTAAATTGCAAAACCAAAGATTGAATGAGAAATGGAATGCAGATGCATTAAAACTAGGTTTTAAACTTATACTATGTTTCTTGGTTATCTCTCCTGCAAACGTCTTTACAATTAAGATGATAGCTGTTCCAATTCTGGGTTAAAGCCCTTCTGATTTAGTTATTGAGCACCGAGAGCATGTAATTTCACGAGGAAAGTTTAGCAAAATGCCTCTGTAACATTTTGTTCTTTTGTGTCTCTCTTCATACTATATATCCCCATTTCTAAGTGCTTTAAGTAGTAGTGTTACCTGCGTTTGTGCTTTTACCCCTCTGATTGCCAAAGGTGAGGTTCTTTGGCCATAGCAACTTGCTTCCATGAAACTGGTATTTATCTCCCTTTTCAAACTTCTGGTTAAGTGGAATTTCTGCCACCCTGGTTTCCAATTTCTTTTTTCAGTTCTCAGCAGTGCTTTGCATAAACTGCTCTGGAGGGGTTTATGCTAACTGGCAAAATAAACGTGCAATCTTTGATGAATAATGTGAGATCAACCTAAGCAGAAAGCATACATGTTAGACCTCTCAGCTTTACTGTCATCTTCTTCCAAACCTTTAGCCCTACTTCTTCATTCCTGCTGAAGATTTGTTTTCTTTTCTTGGGCTTAGGACTTTGTGCACTATCCCACTGCTTACCAGTCCTAAAATGTGCGTGCTCTCTTCCCTTTAAACATGGTGAAATTAACAAACCCAATTGTCACAATTAAATGACCTGTAAGTCTTTAGTAAAGCGGGGCTATATGAACCCAGGGCCTGTAAATCAAATGCTAATAGTGGGCCTGCAGCACTTATTGTGCCACGCACTTAAGTAGCCCTGTTAAACAGGTCTTAGGCCTGCCATTGCAGCTTTTGTGTTCATTTTGAACACCCGTATCCACCTGGCAAAGTAAAGCTTTTGCCAGGCTCAATCTTCCTCTTTAATACATAAAGGGCACCCCTTTGGTAGACCCTAAACATCCCAGAGGGCAGGGTGCAGTGTATTTAAAAAGCAGGACATGTACTTTTAAGTTTTACATGTTCTGGTAGCGAACACTACTGCAATGAGTGCCCTCTCCCATAGAATAACAGTGGGTTCCCTTATTACATTTAATAAGTAGTAACTTTCAATTGAGTAGAGGTCGGAATGTCGAGTTTGGTGTCTAAAGAATTAGAATTTAAAGCCTTCTTTGATGGTAAAGTCTGATTTTAAGTCACAATTCTGAAAATGCCACTTTAAGAAAAGTTGGCAATTTCTTGTCCTTACCATTTAGTGTCAATTGCCTGTATCCTGGTTCAAAAGACTAGGTGTAGCTGGCAGTTAGCCTTTGTGTATTGCTCCCACACAGTGAAACAAAGGGGAATGGTGTCTGGCAGGATGGGCCATCTCTGACTTGATGAGGGGAAGGAGCCGTCACCCAGCACACCACAAAGGCTCTGCCCAGCATACTCACAGAAGATTCTGACACTAGTCTTTTGTGACCCCAGACAAGCTGCAGCCAGGAAATTCCAAACAACTCTGAAGGGGGAAAGCTCCAGAATATATATATATATATATATATATATATATATATATATATATATATATATATATATCCCTCAGACCCAACTCTTTAGGACGCTTATGGACCTGAGGGAGCTCAGAAGGCAGCTGTGCTGCTCTAAGGACTGCTACTCAGTTGCTCTGTTGCCCTTCTGCCTGAGCGAAAGGCCTGGAGCTGTATATTGATCCCAAGACCACCAGAGACTCCAAGGGTTAGTTGGTTGGCCTCCTGATCAGAGCCTCAAGGACAGAAAAGGCTCCAACCAACTTGAACCCAGCATGTGGGCTCTACTTGCTGTGGGTCATGCCCTTCACATGGTGCCACCACAGTTCTGGACCCTTGGAAGTGGGCCTGAAGTTGCTCTGCTAGTCCTGCTCTGTCCAGTAAGCAGAACTGGCACAGTGTAACATCTCTTTGCAGCTGCATCAGAACCGCCGCTGTGCGATGCATCCTCAATCCAGACCTTCGCATCGCAGCCCCAAGGCTTCTTCAAAACCACCTGTGTGCAACACACCTTCGACACAGGACTTTGCTGCGCAAGCCCTCTTTGTTTCTCAGCTTTCTTCAGTGTTCCCCAGATACATAGGCCTCCTCTGATCCTTCCAGTGGAGTAAATACTCCTCCAACCTCTGGAATTGAGGCCCAGTACACTACGTGCCCGTCATTCTCCCTCAGTGCAGACCATCTTACTCAGCAATGGGCCATACCATTCAGTCCTACAGCACCAGGTCATATCTTCACTTCATACCAGGAATTACTCCCCACCACAGCCCCGTAAGTGTGATGAATGAGGGACACAGGCGTTCTCACTTCTACATCTCATATGAAAGCAGATGAAATGAGGGCTCTGCATCTTCAATATTCCAAGACTCCCAACCGCTTTCACCACCTCAGGATACCCAGTTATTAGAGTGAAAACTACATTTTGCAGGAGATTGGGACCTGGCTGCAGGAGCGGATTCGCTTCTCAGGTGTTCATGCTCTCAGCAAAAATACATTCATTTTTAATACATGAAGAAGAAACTAACATTTACTTTTTTTTGACTGTTTATACATGCGTTTACTTGGTGGGTTAAACGATTAGAAATCAATTTTTACATTTCAGAAAGTTGTACATTTCTATTCCAACATGGTTATCAATTCCTTGCTGAAAAGTTACAATAAAAGTGAAAAAAAGAAACCAATTATAGAACACGTACTTTTCATTGATAAATATACCTATGAAAGCAGTTACGCCGTTACAAGGACATGCCACTGTTAACAGTAGGTCTTAGAAAAATGACACTTAGACCAAAGAACTGAACCAGGACTCACACCTTCCTATGTGTACTGACCGTGCATCAATGGCCATTGAAAACCTTTGATATTAAAAGGTAAACTCTGCTTTTATGTATTTAAAGAAGAAAACAGGAGAATGGTCAGAAAATGTGCAAAGAAGGTGTCTGGCGGACTCCATCCAGAAGGCAACATCACTAGACATAAGGGATACATCTATTAAAGTACGCATGCCATGCACTATGGAGTAATATGTGTATATTTTTAAGGAGCTGGATTTCCAGGTCTTCAAATGTCCAGTAACTGTTCCCAGGCAACAATACACTTTAATTCACGGACTGCTGCCAAATTTCACTTGGGAGGACCAGTCTATCTGTCTAGATTCGGGTGCATTGTACAATTAAAATCATCTCCCCATAATAAAGTATTACATTGAAAGGGGGGAATAGCTCGTTGCAGGTATCCCAGAACTGATGATTACCATAGCTGGCCCTATAGGGGGGGCAAGTACTATTCTATGGACATTGATTTCTCCCAAAGCCACCACATATCTACCATATTGGTCTATATTTGTGTCTATAATCCTTAAACCACATCACTTTCTCAACCAGAGTAGAACCCCCTCTGTCACGGGAGCTAAATGTGGAGTTATAGCATGTACCTCTGTGTCTATTATTAAGACTACAGGCCGATTGCTTGGTGAGGTGTTTTTCCTTTATGAATGACACATCGATGGGATGTCGCTTCAAGTAGGCAGAAAAATTCCAAACCTTTCTATGGTAATGAAGACCTCTTACGTTCCAGGTGAGTAACTTAAGGGAAGGTTTACTAATCGTGTGCAATAAACAACTATATTGTATGAAGTAAAAATAAAATTGCCTATATGATGCTTACTGTAGAAAGACCTGTCTTTACATGCATGTAACTGTAGGATTCCTTTAAAATGATGCTCCCCACGCCCTCCCACTACCTCTAATACTATGACCCCCAGCTGCCAGTGGATAATACCCATCCCTTGCTCACCCAAACAAGAACAGAAACAAAGCGAATCTGCAATGAAATAGGTCTCGCATTTGAGAAAGTTAGAGCTATCGGCGTTGAAAATGATAATGTTTTTAGGTCTCGGCTAGGCAGCGCATGCGCTGTCTCGTCGAGAGATGCTATATACAGTACAGCGGGGGAAGCTCCGTCCACTTTCCAGCCTTCTGTTTGATTCGCTTGCATCATATTTTCTGCATTGTGATTGGTGCTTACCTTTATAATCCCGCCTCCCGACGGGCATGTCGTCATTTTTTCCCTTCCGAGGCTATCAGCCCCTTTACTTCATAAACAGTTTTGCTCCCCTGCCTCTCCCCATTCCCTCCCTTACTTCGTGACTTTTTCGACCATAAACACCTTCCAACCCCCTCCTGTTCGTGCCTTCTTTTACGTCTGCCCTTACGTTAAAAATGCAATAGGACTCGCGTAAATAAGCGTCCTATTGCATTTTCAGTGCTTGTTTGCTTTTTGATTCGTGGGTGCATTCGCACTATTTGTCTTGCATGCGTGCGATGCCTTACATCGCGCGCATGCGCGACAAAACACCACACGCATGTCCAGCTTTTTTGATGTTCTTCCCTATTTGATGCTTTGACCACTTCCTGGGCACCGATGACCTGGTGTACGGCGCGCACTACCGGAAGATGGAGTTCAGCTGCAGGGGCACGGTGGTGAAGGTGGCGCCGGGCCAACAGGCCAAGGAGGAAGCCGAAGAGGTTCTCGGGCAGATGAGGACAAACGCCGATAACTACGCGCTGGAGTTTGAAGAGACGCTGTCCCACAAGCAGGAGTACACCTGGGTGGACGGTGGCAAACAGTACCTTTGCTGCGTAGAGACCGCCGAGCATTCTGTGTGCGTCGAGCAGGAACTTCCTGCTCTCCCAGGGCGGCAGAGGTGAGTGCAAGTGTGCCACGAGCAGACACTAACAGAGTTGTAAGGGATGTCACAAGTACGGGCAGCCATTGGATACTGAGATCTAGGGTCCTGTAGCTAACCGTTCTTCCCCCTGTTTATGTCATCACCCATGTATTTGATTGGCTGCACCACATGCATATATATCTGTCTTCACTTTCAACTAAGTGCGTGGATTTGGATGTTTCAGTGTTTGTAATGTGTTTGTAATGTGCATTTTGTGTGTCCCTGTCACCTGTGTGTGCAACTAGCATGTCTTTGTATTGGACTCCCATGTGTATGTACGCTCGGTGTTACTGACTTACATTGAATGTATTAGTTTTCTAACTACGTTTATATGTGTGTTCGTTTTCATCCTCTGTTTATATGATGTGAACATACTGCACTCAGTATATGTGCCACATACGTGTGTCACTGTCACCACCTTGTGTGTGGCACTGACATCGCCTTTCATGTGTCATTATAACGGCTATGTGTGCCACCAGTTCTCCAGTTACGGATTTTCCTGTAGACAGTAATTTCTATCAGGTATGTTACCTTGGATTATTGGAGTCAAACCAATCATCTTCTAGCCACTAATCTGTTTAAATCGCTGTACTGAAAAACCATTGTCCAGGTGACATGAAGTACTCTTTTCACCCAAATCTTGATACTTACACCAGGTCTTTGGTAGAATGTGTAATTGCTGTGAAGACTACGGATTTGCCATTCTTCAACCTGTGAGATGTTTTGTATTACACTGTATATACCCTGTATGTTACTGGTTAAAAATATCGTTTTAGTGTATGCTCCCATTTGTGTGTCATTATCTTTATTCTCTGTGTGTTACTATTTTTACACGTGTCTGTCACAATCACTGCTCAGCGTGTCTGTCATAATCACTGCTCAGCGTGTCACTGTCCGTTTATGTTTCTCGGTCTCCAGTCTGAACTAAGCATGTGCATCTTTTGTGTTCTTGGTGTGTGTCAAACTTTGCATCCTTTGCTTGTCATTGTCTGCAGTCTGAGTGTTGTCCCTGTCCGCTTTCTGTTTCATTATCTTCTTAATGAGTGCTTTTTTTCAGTATTTTCTTCTTGTGTGTCAGTTGTGCGTTTTCTGTGTGTCACTGTCTGCGTTATGTTGGTATGTTGTACTTACTATGTGTCTGCAGTACTCTGTGGGTTCCTATCTCTTTATACAGTCTAAGTGTCGATTTGCTCATGCTCTGTGTTTCTGATGTGCACCTTGAGTGTTTTTGTCCATTTGTAGTATATGTTTTTATTAATAAAGAACCTCCACTGGACACACTGTGCCCCTTAACATGATGGTACATTAGATCTATCACCTAAAATTGTTGGTAAATAGGCGGTGAAAGTGACTGGCTGTGAAAGTGATATTACATTGAAAGTATAGTACTTTTAATAGTACTCTGCGCTCATTTCATTTATTAATTTTGCAGTGTTAATTCTTTCTCGAATTTTGTAAAAGTCAGTGTGCTCTCAGTTTCACTCACTGGACATTGTGTAAGTAAGAATACACACTCTCTTTGGGTGTGATGTGTGTGTGCACCCTGTCTACTTACTACCAGTGTAATAACAGTTGTTATGTTGATTGTATTATTATACCATGTGTGCTGCCATTGGTATGGCCTCACAGCATTAACAGAGTTTGCTTCTTTAAAAACCTGGTTTTGAGGGTTTCGTTACAGATCAAAGTCTAATTTGGTTTATGATGTGTCATATAGCATATTTGTATGCGGTCCATGTGTTCCCATACCTGGCGTGTCACGCAGTTTGGTGCTTACTTTCACTCCATGTTAAAGAACATTATATGTTTCAGCACCCAGACTAAGTGCTGCATAGCTAAATATATATAAGGTCCCAGAGGCGAGACCAATTGCATTGCAAATGCTTGTTTATTTTTGTTTATGTGTATGCAGTGGAGTGATGATATTTGCGGCCCTGGAGAACCAGAAAAGGGGAAATAGGTTATGAGGGAGGGGAGACAAGTAATATACTGGCTGCAAAAAAAAAGTAACAACATCCTGGTAACAGCAAACACTTGTGAAAGGTAAGCAAGAACAACATAGTTAATGCAGGCCTCGGGACTTTAAGGTAGCACTACGAGCAGAAGCGAGGACCCTCGGGGCTAAAGTAGAGCTGACGAAAGATAAGGGATCGCTGCACGGGATGTGGGTTTACGAGGAAATTAAAGCAACACGACATCAACATTTTGTATGCATTTGCTTGGTGGAATGCATTTTAATTGAGAACTGTTAGACAAGACTTTAGCATCCTCATCAATTGAGGCCTGACACAAATACGTGGATCTATGAGTTACGATCTGAGAAATTTGTGACACTAATGGAGTTTTTATATACTGGAGAGTAAGCTCTGACAAAAGGAAGAAGATATCACTGGAAGTACGGAGAAATCTACCGATGTGCAAGTGAAATGTGCAGAAAAAAGAACCAACATATCGTCCTCGTTGTTTGCTCGGTACTTAAAAGGTTGCTGGTGACGTTTTGTAGCACGGAGGGGGAAGGACGAGGTAGTGGCACATGGGGCAGAAGGAGGAAAAAAACAAGGGATGGTACTAGCAGGACCACTAGAATTATGTGGAACTGGAGAACCAAACAAAGCAGAAGCCTGTCTAAAATAACCAGCAAAACATTGCAAATTACACAACAGTTGAAGTCAAGTTATGCAGCATATCACGCAATTAAATACATATTTTATGCACACATTTAGTGACATTGCTATCTAGCTATTTGGGGATTTTAACACATTCTAATGCAAAAGGGACCACAACAATACAGACAAAATAGCTGGCTTAAAAAAAAAAAATGTAAACATTAAATAAATCCCATTCAAATAGTTATTCAGGAATGGTGAATGTGTTTTTGTATTGTCCAAGGAAGCAAAGCAACACCATTTTAGGAGCACTGATTTTTCTACCTCAAAGAGGAAAACGGAGTACATCAAACACAATGTTGCACTCGACAGAAAGCAAGCCTAGCAGTGTTCATTTCTGGTCGCCAAGGCAAGGTTGCACAGGTTTTACTCAGCGCCTCTCAGTCAATTGCACTTTAATTTTTGGGTTCACTCTGTGCTTCCGCTGTAGGTCCTCTTTAAGCACCTCCTCTTTCACTACAAGTTCCTCTCATGGAAGCGGAACAAGACGTCACCAGAAGAATGTCCCGCTTCCAGAATCTGTTTTTCTCAGACACGGCTCAAGTTAAAAATGTGGAGTCTTCTTGAGACTTAATGACTGGGGTGAAGGAGCGAAATTGCGAGGCAGCAAAAACACAAGTAACACTAACCACAGCCTTTAGAAATGAAAAGGGCAAAGTGGGGGCTGGTTGCTAGAGAAGGATGAGCCAATTAAAGCGGCCCTTATGAAATACAAATCCAGTGGCGCAGAGCCTCACATAACTGAAAACAGGAGAACTAAACTGAAGGCGCCACTGGATGGGAGGCAGCTGTAGAAGAGGAACAAGGAAAGTTATTGGAAAGTTCCTAAATCTGAGGACTGGAGAGATCGGCAGCACAGGGCCAAAAATGTGGCACTGTGCAGAAATAGAAAGCGCAGCGCCCGTGGAGAAAAAAGTTATGCTTATGGCAGTCAGTGAAGCGGGCACCATGCTAATTACAAACATCTGCAATGTAATAGCTCTCGCACTTGCCAGAGTTTAGGCTATTGGCATTGTAAATGACAATGCATTTAATTTATGTGTAAGTTTTCAAAACAGATAAAGAAATAGCATTGTCATTTACAACGCCAATAGCTTAAACTCTAACAAATGCGAGACCTAGTGCAATGATTTCTGTTTCTGTCCAGGCTTGCAGGTCTCCAGATGGCGAGCAGCACAGAGCCTGGATGTCACCTGAAGAATCTACGCTCAGCCGCCATGATTGAAGCTGAGGGAGTAGGGAGCTGCAGCCAAAGAGAGGGAGTGAACGGGGAGGAGGAAGAGTCAGCTGTAGTGAGCCACGCCAATGAAAAGAAAGGCGCATCTCGTTGAAACCTATTTTCATTTAATATTGATAGCTTTTGGTAAGCTGTGCAGCATGCCGCCTGTGGCGTGCTGCTTATTAAAAGCTTACAATATTGAAAAAATATACTTTGGCAAGCATGCCTTTCTTTTCTTCGTGGCAGCAAGCAAAGTGGGAACCATTGCAGGAAAGCATGTTGTGCCTGCAGTAGGAGAAAATCATTAAAGAAAATAGTGCTCACAGACTGTAAATAAAACATACGTTTAACTACACAAGTAAAAAGGCCGGTCCTCATGGGAGGTTACAAATGTAGAACAAGCGGTACTAAGGAGGGACTAGCAAGCCTATTAACAAATCAGAACCCAACATTTACAAAGGACTATGACACAAGCCAATGAAAAATATGGGCAGAGAGTGGGCGAAGCTTCAAGTCCATACCTGAATACAGCATGTCTCAAACAGAGCGCAAGCACTGTCTAAGAAAGACCTAAAAAAGCAGTGCATACGAGACAAAGTATTACGAGCCCCGTTCTCACTTCAAGAAGCAGTGGCTGCCACTAGTGAATAGGAGAAGGCTTCCTCAAGACCTCTCCGTTTACTGCTCATAGCATTTGACAAAAGAACTGCTGATAGTGGTATTGAAAACATATTTTGAAAACAAACCACCGGGGAAATGAACTGTAATGCACCATACTGTGCCAAGATAAAGAAAGAAAATAAAATCATACACGTGAGAAATGCATAGAAATGCAACCTAACAAACTAGATCACAGCTGATTTACATGATTGCAGACAAGAGCACTCTATCTACCATTTTCCTATAAAATATAAATTGAGCTAACAGAAGAAACAAGCATTTACAATGCAATGGCCTCGGCATTGGTAAAAGAACTATTGGCATTGCTCATGACATTATTTTTGTTTATGTTTTTGTTATTAAAACATTTAAAGGAACGGCATTGTTATTTACAATGCAATAGCCTAATTACTCTCAAATGCGAGACCTATATCATTTGCACCCACACACAGAGCCACCTACACACACACTGATTAAGCTATTGACATTGTAAATAATAATGCCGTTTCTTTACATGCTTTAAAAAAAAAAAAAAAAAATAATGTCATGAGCAATGCCAATAGCTCGGATACCTTTGGGTCTTGCTAGCACTATATAAAACGCTTAAATAAAATAAATAAATAAGGTGGTTCTGGCGTTTCTTCGAGTCTCTTTTGGAAATAAGCCCGCGCTTTAAAACAGCCCCAAATAAATGTATCTTACCCCAATAAGACAATCCAGTAAGATAGCTTACTGCCACATCTATGGCATACATCCTTAAATGGACAACATGAGAACCATTCTGCTGCAAATCAGCAGGTAATTAAAGTGCCTAGCGCCAGCCATGTCTGTGGGGAGCGATGTACGATTATTAGGCATCAGAATTAAAAAATAAACCACAAAGAATCTGCTTGTGGTTTTGCATTTCAGCATCAAGCATTGCTACAGGTATAAAAAAAAAATACAACAAAAAGTACAATTTGATGGCAACACTTGACAAAATCCTTAGTCCAGTACCCATAAAAGAGTCCAATTAGGTAGGGTGGTTAGTCTTTATGTTAGATAAAAGAGTTTCGTTTATCGGATGGTTGCAAAATAACTAACAAAATGGTGCTGAGGCTACTGGACCAAAATGCATTACATTCACATTGCTACCAGCACCCACGATCGGGACGGAGTTCGGGGATTTAAAAGTGATTTAACACGCAATACATTGAAAACATGCCACTTCATACACAGTAAACTTGACGAGCTAAACTAACATAGCAAACGTTTTTCAACACAACGGGGATCGACACCAAGACACGGCTGGGGCTTTAAGAAGACGTCACCGTCCAACGTGTTACTAAGGCGGAAGTGAAAGCACAGTTCCTTTTCACTGGCCTCACACGCCCATAACATTGCTAGTCGACCCGCTACACCGAGTCATTACTATTAGAAACCGCATCCGTCTTTAATCTTACATTTTACAGTTTTTTTTTATTTTTTACACGTACCCTCTAGACGGTGCTTCCGGATAAATGCCTAAATATTTTTTACAAAAACGGGTTAAAATTGATAACGTTTCCACGGTGGAGGATAGATTATTATTATTCTAAAATTGCCTTAGACAAAATAAAAAAACAATGATTTAAAAAAATACTCTGTCGCTGCCTATACATGCGTGCTGCAAACTCGAGAGGTGGGGCCTCCAAGTAGACACTTCTCTGCGGTTGCTGGGGGATGGGCGTGGCGCCCCTAATCTGGTTGTGCCCGAGACTTCCAGTTTATACGTAACCCAACTCGAAATATCCAACGGGCTGCTGGTTCACACCCTGCGTTTTAGTCCGCGGCGAATAGTTTGTATTTTTTTTTTACCTGCATGGTCACTTCCTCCGGCTTCCAATGTGGCCTCAGCTCCTTAAGCAGCCGCATCGCTCCTTCGCGGCACCCGCGCTCATCTACAGTCAGGTTCATCCTGGGCACGTCGGGGGAGCCGGGAGGGACGTGAATGTAATGTGACATGGTGGGTCTTAAGAAGCAAAGCAGGGTGGCGCGGGCGAGGCGGTTAATTTTGAAGTATTTCTGGTTTTAAGGGGTACAAAAAATTTCACCTGCTTTACTGTCCGTGTATTACCAGCTGCCCGGTGTGTGCTCGGCTTCCTGTCCCCTGGCAGAAAACAAGCACACCACTGCCTTTCTCCGAGGCATTTCTGCTTCGCCTCGGAGAAAGGCAGTGGCGATTTCGGATTCAGGGGCGTGTTCTCCTCTTGCCATTGGCTGGAGGAGAGAATTAGAAAAGTTGCAAAAAACACGCCTCCGAATCCGAAAAGGACGGGGCCTGTTCGGAGTGACGAACCTCTTCTCCAATGGCTGGCCAGCATTCAAGAGGCCAGCCAATGGAGAAGAGGGGAGAAGAGGGGCGGGTTCAAGCCCCTCTTCTCCAAGTCATTATATCTTGCGAGCGAGACTGCGCAAGCGCAGCCTTCGCTAGCCGAGACCTAAAAAGGGCAACTGACAGGCATTAGAAGTAGCTATTCATTGTGTAACTGTAGAATGAAATCCAGGAATAGACAAACTTTGGAGTCAGTATCATAAGTTGGACAATTCTCTTGCTTAGCAGAAAGCCCCATCTCGGTCCCCACAGTTGACCAGTTTAGCAATTATCTGCCAAGGTCTGGATCCCTGAATCGTCTTTGGAGTTGGAGAGCGGTGTGCTCGCTCAGACATAAAGAAAGTGGAGAAGGTGTGGGACCACAGAAGATCTATTAAGAGCTAAGACTACAGAGGCAGAAGACTCTGGAATCCCCACTATTCTGATGTTGTTCCGCAATGACCTAGCAGGTAAGTCTTAATTTTTTGCCTTTATCAATGCAAGCTCCTTCTCAATTTCAGTCTGACTCACCTTCCCTGCAGCAGAATAGATTTCAGCCTCAGACACAAGTCTTTCCACCATGTCCAATCTGGAGTCATGTTTGTCAAGGCAATCAACTGTCCACACGCTAAGGGCTTTATTTCTTCCAGGATGTTGTGCAGGCCGTGTGCCTTGGGGTCATTGTTAGTCAGGTTTTCAGATGGTTCCATCAAATCCTCCTCCTTTCAAGTTCTGGTGGATTTCCTGGAGTAAAATTTAAGTTTAGGCTGAGATCGGTCTGTTTTAGCCATTGTGAGAAGTCTGTGAAACAGTGATCATGTGATAATTAATACTGCCCAGTCAGAAAGCACTTTATTGTCCATTATAGGCAGAGCGATGGAACAAAAGATTTTAAAAAATACATGAAGCACTACTAGGTTGTCAAGGACAGGGCATTGTATTAGAGTCATGAAAGCTGTAATTCTTGGAGAGGATTCCAGTCTCAGACTTTTCAGAGTAATGCGTCACTCTAGGCATGACAATAGCTCCCAAGGACAACCAATGAGTTTCAGGAAGCTTAGAGAAAGAAATATTGGTAGATTAATATCTAGTAGGCATAGGCGGTAGTGGCAAGCACTGCAGTATTCAATGAATACAGTATGTACTGTGTGTTACAGAGTCAAAGCAGTGGCCCATTTGTAGTATTGTATCGTCATGCTGTCGGTTTCCAGGCTTGGGCCCATTCCAGGCTCACAGCGACAGTGGTCGCTTACTAGTCGCTGCCAAGTTTCATATCATGTTCCCCAATGATGGATTGGTCACTTGGATCTCTAGGACCAATCAACTCTGTAGCAACTCAGCTGCCTCACAGTACTACCAGCTGAGCAGCCACAGGGAGTGTTGTGTAGTTCATATAAAACCTATATAGGATCTGCACGTTTAGACAGACAACATACACTGTAGGATTGGTGGCAGACTGATTATAAGCACCCCTACCGGGTAAGTTAGCCTGTATACCAGCTAGCTCACAGTGCCACTAGAAACCCCTCTTACCAAGGAGAGAACAGTGTTTGACAACTATCGAACATGACAACCCTGATCTCTCTGGACTGTGGAAACAGTGTAGTACTTTTCGCTCAGTCACTCGTGCTTGCTCAGTTTCAGAGGGATACACAGAATAAACGATATGGATGTTTTTCAATAAACATTTATTGAACAGTCGTCATTCAAGTGTAAAATAGGAGTGCTGAAACAATCACTAGACAGTAACAGATATAAATGATTAGAAATACTAGGAAAGTAAAAGGATGGTAGATCTCTACCATTATGCAAAAATCACGAATACAGGCAAGTATATAAAATACAGGACAATAAAATGTGTACTCCTACGATGCGATCCTAACTAGATGTACCTATGTGTACCTAGCAAGTGTGTAGGTGTTAAGCCAAGAATCCCTATAGGATAAAGTCAACCCCATTACCTAAAGTGAGAGACTGTGGGACCCAGTCTTGGTCTTGAATTGGACACCCCGCTAGAGAGGTTAGACCACTGCAAGCTGGAGTATCTGCATGCAGGAGCCTCAGCGCCTCGCGTCAGTGTATCGGCATGGGAGTCCTAGTTCTCCTCCTCTTGTCTCAGCAAGATGTGATGTTTATATACCCAAAGGTCTCCCCGGGGGTTCTACCTTGCTGCGCTACTTGTCAGACTTAGGATAACGTCTGGAATGAATGTTCTACATAGTTATTATACAGGAGATGGTAGTCCTGCTGAGTTTCCAAGAATCCTCTTGCATAATGTATGAAGCTTTTACAAATCCCACGTTCTGTGTACAGTGTCATATCTAGGTGAAAAGTCAGTCCCAAAGAACTGTGATATGTGTAATGTAGGGGAGAGTATAGGTGAAAGGTTACGATGTATCTGAGCTTATATTGGGGTGCCTATATGGAATATAACAGGAGACAGGCCGTTGCTCTGCTGCCTGGGGGCTCAGACACTAAGGCATCACCAGCTGACCTACATGTGAGGAAGCGCCTCTGCCTCCCACGCCGGTTTTACGTCCAAGTTGCAGCCCAAGTAGGCCAAAGGTACTGAGAGGTCACAGGATAGCAAGAATGACTCCTATTCTATCTAACAGAGGTGCGCCGTGCAATGTGGATATTTTACTCTATTTATAGGATCAGATTAGAAAGCCAAACAGGCCATAATGATGGATTCATTTAGTGGTCGAAGGAGCCACACAAGGTAATGTCAAGAAAATGTAAATTTTGTTATTGAAGAACACAGTCAATTCCTCACTAACAGGGGCTGAAGCTCTAACTGTCCGATCCAAAGCTACTGGATGAGTTAATTTCTGAAATATCTTAATTCCATAGACTATCCACTGTTCTCCTCAATTCTTCTTACAAAATATGAGCTCTTCACTTGTCTATGTTGTTTGTGATAAGCTTTGAGTGCATTTTTGTAGATCAACCAGTCCTTTAAAACCAGAGTGCGGCGGCGGCGGCACCTAAGATCAAGAAGTTTGCATTCCAGTTTTATTGTCCTTAACTCATTTGAGTACCACTTTTCCGATGACCATCATCTCGAGCAATTACGTCCCTTTAGGGGGACACAAACAAAAGCTTATAGTCATTACCTTCAGGGACTCATGAATTGCTGTTTCAACAGAACAGTCTTCCCTGATTATAGGGGGTGGCCAGAGGGGGTGGGGCGGGGGGGGGGACTTAAAGTATTAGTAAAAACAAAAATAGAGTTCACTTTGCACCATGATCTCTATAAAACAGGAGAGTCTCTGGCTGACTGGAACACCACTTAGGAAAGAGAAGGAGAAATTCATCAGAAAATGATCCAACCTAATGGTAGGATCAATTGCATGAATAGACACCATATTTAAATTAGTCAATAATAGATCAAGAGTGTATCCTTCCTTGTATGTTGGACACTTTATCCACTGTTTTAACTGCAAAATCAGCATCTCATTCTCCAACTTCCTACTCAAGGAATCTGACTGGTCCTCGAAATGAAGATTGAAATCATCAATTGGAAAAAAGTATTAACATTTTACAGCAAATTGGGACAACAGACTTGTAACCAGTGGGTCTGTAAAGGATGGCACCTCCCAATTTTACCGTTTTATAATGGAGATCCGAAAGATAAAATAATTGCAGTTTCCCACGGGGGAGTGACACACTTTCACACACTCATATGCATCTCTAGATTTAAAAAAATGCACCACCACCACCCTTCCATCCAACACAATCACATTTTTGCATCCTATGAGTAACTGGCACTGCCAAGGTCAGTTCAGGCATGGAATGGCTATTCAGCCATGTCTCAGTAATGAATACTAGGTCTGGCTCTGCATGGCAGATATAATCCCAAATTTCATGCAATGTTTGGGAAGCGATCTGGAATTAAAATAAAGGCACCTAATCACTAGGCTTTCCCCCACTAGCCTCACTCAAAACATACTTTCTCAGAGGACAACCGCCAAACTGTTCCTCAATGGGAGAGCTGGATTTCCTATTCCCTCTCCAACATTTGTCCCTAACTCAGACTGGTTCATGTTAGACCACCACCAACAGGCACAGGAGAACTGTCCAAATACCATCCCTGGAGCACCCTTGTAGGAACTAGCTATAGTGTAGTTATTATTTACCCAAGCAAGCAAGACTTCTTGAGAGTACCTGACCGGGCAGTCCTTACCGCTAGTTAAGAGGTTAAAGAAAGCACAACCATTTTGACACAACAACATGGTTGCACTTCTGATTAAATACTCGTAAAGATACACTTTTTTTGAGAATGTGCTGCATTTGGTTACAAAACCAGTAATTGTGCTTTTTTAGGTTACTGACTTGCGTAGTGATTAAGATTCAGAAGTTCACAACATTCCAATGATGGGAATGAAAACTAGAATACATCTCAACGCCCCCCCAGGACTTTACCTCCACATCCCACTGTTGCACCCTCTGGTAACACCTGTTACAGGCACCAGGCTGACATTGTTTGTGCACATGGATCACTGTGCTGGTGCTGATCATACTCAGCAGAAGAGAGGAGCAAGTATGTCCTAAGAATAAGGAAAATTGTAGAAAGAGGCTGAACAGAAATTAACACAAGGCCAAAAAGGAAGCCAGAACTGTGGGCAGTGACAACCTGAACAGGAACTGGGCCACCTTTTTGCTCGCACACACGTTTTATGTGAAGATAGAATTACAATCCGTACTATAACATCACTTTAACTTTTCTATAGACACACATTGTGTTAATTGCATTATAGGTTACCGAGTTGTAATGGAACAAACACACACAATGGACCGACATTCTTAACCGCTCCAACCTCGACCCGATACCTCAAACGACCAGGGAGTCAAGAACTTCAACGCATGGATCATCAACTGTGCGAACAATGTCACACCCGTCAAAAACAAACACCACAAAAGGTCCTTCAAACAAGCCAGTAGATACACTGAAGACCTCAGGACAGCTAAACGCTCTTACAAACAGCGGGAAAGAAGAATGCGCTCCTCCAAGCACACAACTGACCTCTACCATTGGCTTCTAAGAGAAAAGAAGAGAGAGGCCTTAGCAGCCCGCATTGACTCCAACTCCAACCACACCAAAAAACACTTCTGGATCATCAAGGAGTTCTTCAACCCCGCAGACACTGAGAACAGCATCACGCCGTCACGGAAGCTCTGCGATAACCTCGCAAACTATTTTCACGCCAATCTCTCCACCATGTACAAGAATTTCAAACCCCAACCCGAGCCTACCAACTACCTCAACTCACACAGCCCCACCAACACCGGCACAGAATCTCGACAAACCACCCAGAGCACCCTCACCACCAAGGAAACCGCTGCCCTCATTGAACTCCATCCAATCAGGGTCACCAAATGACCCCTCTTCAATCTCGGGAATGACAAATGTAGACAAGAATTCACCTTCCTGATCAACTTAACTATAACCACAACCTTGTTCCCAAAAGACTAAAAGTACGCAGAGATCAAAACCTTACTCAAGAAACCATCAGCTGACCCCAGACTCAAGAACTACCAACCCATCTCCCTATTCGCCTTCCCAGCCAAAGTACTAGAAAAAGCCATCAACAAAACTCTTAATCCCACCTTCAGCTACACCACCTACTCAACTGCTCCCAATCCAAATTCGGCAGCAACTACAGCACCAAGACCGCCCTTCAACACAGCTAGAGATGAGATCCAAAACCTCCTCGACCAAGGAGAAACGGTGGCCCGGATCCTCCTCAACAGCGTTCGATACAGTATCGCTCCACACTCTGATCACCAGGCTTCACAAAATCGGGATCTAAGGAAGCACCCTCGGATGGATCGCCTCCTTCCTCACTGGAAGAAACCAGAAAGTCCACCTACCTCCTTACACCTTTGAACCCAAGGACATCATCTGCGGAATCCTCCAGGGCTCATCCATCAGCCCTACTCTCGTCAACACCTACATGACCCCCCTGGTCAACATCATTAGATCCCACGCTTTCAACATCATCTCATATGAAAAAAATAAGCAACTTATCCTCTCCAAGGACCGCCCCACCACCAGAACCAGATTCCACAGCTGCATAATCAGCGTCGCCGACTGGATGAGAGAGAACTGCTCAAAGCTTAACACTGACAAAACGGAAGTCCTGATCTTGGGCAAAAACTCCACCTGGTAACCTACAGAACTTAGACCTGCACACGCCCTGTCCAATCACGCAAGGAACCTCTGCATCATCCTGGACGGAAAGCGGACTATGAGAGCCCAGGTTAACGCAGCCTCCTCTGCCTGCTTCTTCACTCTGCACATACTTCGGAAGATCTTCAAGTGGCTCCCCACCAATATTAGACACACAGTTACTCACTCAAGCCCTCGTCACAAGCAGACTCTACTTTGGCAACACCCTCTACCACGTTATCTCTACACACCTCAACAGGCTACAGGCCATCCAGAACGCCGCAGACAGACTCATCCTCAACCTTCCATGTCAGACTCACATCTACCCCCACCTCAAGGAAATCCCCTGAATCCTTGCGAAGAAGAGATGCAAATTCAAGCTACTGACCCACGCACACAAATCCCTCCAAAACCAGCGATCAGCATACATCAACCACTGCCTGAATTTCTGCCAACTTGCCAGACAACTCCACTCAGACTCCCTACCGACCGCCTACACACCCTGCATCTATAGAACCACCAGTGGAGGACACTCCTTCTACCTCACAGCAAAGGTATCGAACAACCTCATCCTGCAGCTCTGCACAAACCAGTCTCTACCGCAGTTCTGTAAAGCACTCAAGGCCTGGCTTTTCGACTGAGCCTACCCCACACTGCAAGCACCTGGATTCCCTTGCGGGTGATTAGAAGCACTGTACAAACTGACTGATTGATTGAACGTGTGGCTACGACTGACATTCTTATGTTTCGCCCTCGAGGGGTAATCATGTCCCAATTTTACATAACTGCAATACTCCATACTTCCTTAAATTCACTAATCTCAAAAATGCATTATTTTCTCACTCAGAAAATTACAAAACTAAAAAAAAACACTACATTTTCATAATGTCTTTATCATAGAGTTTCAATATTCAAAACATTGCTAATTCACTTATGTCGACTCACCGACGCAAAAATCAAAGGAAATGATGGACGGAGTGTTTAACATTGCAAGCACTCACCGCCAGTCAACTGATCTGGGTTTAATCCATCACCGTTCTTTAGCCCACTCTGCCACCCCAGTTCAGACATGGCCATATGCAAATCAGTCTGACCCTGTGCCTCATGGGAACAGTCCAGCCCGAACTGCCAAGCCATGTCTTCAGTGGACCGGAAACAAGCTTCCTAGGACTGGTTTCTGGCATTTCAGCAGTCTTCAACCAGGCTTGCTTGAATCCAGTGGCAAAGTGAGCAAGGGACTCACGTCTGAGCATACCCTGCCAACTTATGGGGAACAAAGCAAAAACCAAAGGAAATGATAGACGGAGTGTTGAACATTGCAAGCACTCACCGCCAGTCAACTGATCTGGGTTTAATCCATCACCGTTCTTTAGCCCACTCTGCACCCCAGTTCAGACATGGCCATATGCAAATCAGTCTGACCCTGTGCCATCATGCTCTGTCCCACTAAAATTTCTAAACTTCTCCATCATTTCCATCGACAATTCAAACAATCATTGGCAAAGCCAATAGGTATCGACCTACTGGCTTTGCTAATGTGCAACACCGCAGAATGATGCAGAAACAATTTTAATTTTAATTTTGTTATTTACCCATTGAATGGCAGAGGTCACTTGAATCAGTAAACAGAAAACATTATTTTGTGTTAGTTTGGATCAGCCTAGCAATTGCCCGCCCACCCCAAAACATAGTTAAATATGTATTTAATGCACTGTAAGGGTGGGAGAGCAATAGGGAGTAGACAGGGGAGAAAGAGCAAGAGCGGCACACAAAAATCACTCTTTGGACTGCAGAGCAGCCTGTGATCAAAGGACAGCTGCCAGGCCCTTCCAAAAAATATGAATACAATGAAAGCATTCGTTTTGACCATGAAGGGCATGGAAGCAACAGAGAAGGAGGTGGAAACCGGTGAAGGGGAAATAAAGGGAGAGGGTAGGTATTTGAGATAGGGAAGCAGCACAGGAGAGATCAAGAAAACGCATGTATTCTTATGGACTGTCAAATAAACAAATAATTCCTAAAATGTGAGCAGTAAAGGATATAAGTCAGCCAACCACAGGGATGGTAAAGAGGATATGCTCTAGGGAAGGGGCCAACAGAGAAAGAGGAAGACAAATCATTGAATAAGAAGCAAACAAACGAGAGTAACGACTAAGTCACCAAGTATGTAACAAAACCCACTGCAAATGGGAACTATAATGTAATGGTTAAGAGTAGGAAGGTTTCCATTGCATAGGTCAACCCCCATGTTGTCACAACAACCACATTCCAAAGAGAGATTTTGTATAGTCTAGGGTTTCTTCATATAAAGACATCTAACAGGAAACAAATCCAACCCCAACTTGACACATTGCTCCTATTTACAAAATACAAAGTGTGTGCCTCAAATTATACGTGGCTGTCGGACACATAAAAACTCCAGATGGGGACATGGCTTAGCCACTGATAATGGTCATGGCTACAAAAACTCATCGGCACCACTAGCAGAAACAGATGCAGGAGTGCAGACTGGATTGTGGCCTACACATGTAACATGCTTAGACTGCCTGCATCCTTCTGCTGGGCTGTGCATGTCAAGCAGGCTATCCCCCTGCACTGGAGGGCGGACAGACACCAGCCTCAGCTGCAGTGGCCCAGTTGCACCACTGGGGACGCATTGCAAAACGGAGCCAGGGGCCCTGACCATGTTGGCCTCTCCACTAGTACTCAGCCTGGGACGCCAACCCACATCTAAGGTAGGAGTCACACTGCTCACCAAGACTAGAGCCTCGTTGCGGTTTCAGAAGTAGTTTGGGCCCGCATCAGGTGAGCTTTGGCAGCCCAGTCCCCTACACTGAATGATTGACACACTTGAGCCTAAGTAGTCAGGGATCAGGCCTACAGCTGGGGGACCCGCTGTGGACTGATTGCAGGACCCTGTGGTCTCCATATTCCTCAATAACTGAGCAGCTCGCTGATCCGCTGCAGCGGAAGCCATACTCTACAGGGGCCCATATCTGGACGCAGCATGCCAGAGTGTCTCATGCCCTCCTGCTGGCTCACCAGGCGTTGGGCTGGCTCCAAAAGAAGGCCTGAACATGTTCTGAGAGCTGATCTATGCGGACCAGAGCCAACAAAACACTTTTTTGAGGTCCTGCCATTGTTACAGTGACCGCAAGGGAGAATAGGAGGCTGAAACGTAAGCACTACTAGAATACCTGACTGAAAGTTATCCGCTTGGACTCCCAGTCCCTCCAGAACGTCAGCACATAACCTATCATCAGCAAATGATATTGAACACCAAGGACAATTGATTATTGTGGTACTAATGCTAGTCTCTGACTGACAGTCAGGGCCTTCATCGGGGTACCAGCAGTGGACCCCAAGTGAATAGTAGAAGATGTGTACTGCCCAAATGGAGTGGTAGAGTAGGGCAGCCCCACAGACTCCAGCTCTCTCCTGCTGTCAGGTGGCCAGAGGCGCACATTGGAACGGGAGCGGCCGTGCAGCCCCAGCTGGCGAAACAACAGACCCTGTGACACAAGGAGACCCAAACAGGTCCAGACACTCTAGGTGGTCTTCAGTCAGGCTCGGGCAGGGACGCTGAAGCTCAGCACTCGCTCACCTGCATGGGTTGGAGATGGGTGGAAGGGCGTAAACAAGAAGCTAAGTCAAGATCAGGGGGAACAATCTGAGGAACAGGACTGACCTCCTTGCCTATGCATCAATAACCTCAGAACTCCCATGAACCTGCTCTCCGACTTGGACCTTCTATACTGGCTGGGACCAGAAGTGCAGGATCTACAGGACCTATCCTCCCCCCCCCCTTCCTCTCTGACCAGGCAGGCTGGTGGGAGCTGCATCAGAGGGCCACAGCCCAGGCCTCCTATACCTTTACAATGAGTAAAGACAAGGATGGCCTGTCAGGTGGCCAGGCAACAATAGACACGTTTAACAAATTCACTGCAGTGGCTGGCCCTGCCACAGGCCCTCCAGAGCGAGGAGTGGCTCAGATAGCATGACCTCCAACATCCTGCAGGCCATACAGGAAATGCGTGTCATTAGAAGAAAGATAAGCGAAGTGAGCCTTGAGCAGACTCTCTTTCAGGACCTGCGAAAAGTGGTAGATTGAGGAGGAAGGCAGACTGGGGCAGAAGACACAATAGACACCTTCCATGGTCGAGTCACTCAGCTCCTTAAGGGCACCACAGAGGAGAGGACACGGAGCGCGTCTCCCGCACAACAATATTTAAATGTTGGGTGTGCTGGAGGGGCTGAGGGGTTTCTGTCAACCTAGTTCATTACAACATGGTTCAAATCCTGAATACCAATGGAAGGGCAGTCTAAATGTTTTGTGGTAGAGCGGCCCATCACTCATTGCTCAGGCATCCCATCACCTGACTCTTCAACTTCAGGGAAAGTGATGTAATCCCTATAACTGCACAAAAGAAAGCTACCATGTCAAAATCATTGTCTCCTACACCACCCGACTATAGTCCAGCAACAGCGATGATTATTCTCCAAGGCAAATCAGAAACTGTTGCTGAACTTTCTTTCTCGGCTGAAGGTTCTCCACGGCAGGAAATAATACTTTTTGACACTTTAGAGAGTACCTGGAGAAGAAGCAAAGTCTCATGTGCACTCAACCCTGGGAACCCATGCCAGGCTGAAATGCCAGAAACCGGTCCTAGGAAGCTTGTTTCCGGTCCAGGGAAGGCATGGCTTGGCAGTTCGGGCTGGACTGTTCCCATGAGGCACAGGGTCAGACTGATTTGCATATGGCCATGTCTGAACTGGGGTGGCAGAGTGGGCTAAAGAACGGTGATGGATCAAACCCAGATCTGTTGACTCGGTGTGAGTGTTTGATTGGTTCTGATGCTCCGTCCATCACCACCCCCTTTTGTACCGCTTTGTTCGCCATAAGTTGGCAGGGTATGCTCAGAGGCGAGTCCCTTGCTCACTTTGCCACTGGATTCAAGCAAGACTGGCTGAAGACGGCTGAAATGCCAGAAACCGGTCCTAGGAAGCTTGTTTCCGGTCCAGGGAAGGCATGGCTTGGCAGTTTGGGCTGGACTGTTCCCATGAGGCACAGGGTCAGACTGATTTGCATATGGCCATGTCTGAACTGGGGTGGCAGAGTGGGCTAAAGAACGGTGATGGATCAAACCCTGATCTGTTGACTGGGTGTGAGTGTTTGGTTCTGATGCTCCGTCCATCACCACCCCCCACCACCCCCTTTTGTACCGAGAGGCTGTATAACCAGCACCATGTTAGGATATTGCACCTGGTTATAGCCAGATGACATGAATTGGGTGGCCCCCATGCACTTCTCCTAGACTTTGAGAAGGTGTTTGACTACATAGGATGGGGGTTCTTTTTGGAGAGCATTCAAAAAAGGAACATCATTCCTCAGTTCTTAGTTTAGGTCAGGAAACTATATTCATCATCATGGGCAGAAAGAAGTGAAAGGAGCTCTTTTAAGTCCCCATCTCAATCGAAAGGGGCACCAGACTGTTGTGCACTCTTTCCCCACTTCTCTTCTCTCTAGTAGTAAAACCCCAGTCGCAATGGATTAAGAGACATCAACTGGTGGAAGGCTTCAACAAGGTGGGCAACCAGAAGACTGCATCTCAAGTATGCAGAGAAAATGCTATTTTTTCTACACGACCCTCACTCAACGGGTGCCTTCATAATGCAAATAGTAAATCTTTATGGGTATGCAGTGGGCCTGATGGTTAACTGGAGTAAATTGGTGCTTGTGCCGCTTAGAGAGCCAGTTGGGGTGATGGCATGGCAGCCTAACCTCCAGGTCCACCCAACAAGCTTCAAGCATCTCGAACTACACATACTCCAACCACAGCTAACATGGCAACTCAACATTACCTCCTCCCTATGGCCCAAGTCAACCAAGACCCAGGTAAATGGGCAGGGATGCACTCTTCCAGATATTGCCCTCCCCATTCTTATCTATGTTCTGCAAAATGTCCCACATACAATCCAACAAACTTTGTTTGTTTGTTAGTGAAAGCCACACTCAGAAGGTACCTGTGGGCAGCTAACAACCATTAGTCTAAGAAGTTAGCGGCCTATAAATGAGCATTGGGTATGGCAGACATTTAAATTTAACATTGGGGGGGCCCTTCTCATTACTATTAACAACTGGATATTCGGAGGGAGGAATAACGCCCACATGCCAGCTGGAAGAAAAATGTTACTTACCCTGTACACATCTGTTAAGGACATCGTGCAGTAGATTCACATGCTGTGCATACTCCTGCCATTTAGTATTGGCCCCTGATATGTGCAAGTTGCTATTCTTTGAAGAAGTCTTTTGAGTCATAAGGTAGAGTGACTACTGCTCTTGGTGATGACTTCATTCTTAGATTGCTTTCCAGCACTGCGGGTGAGGATGGAGTGTGAAACAAAGTGATAAGTAAAGACATGTCCATGCATAAGATGAAAAAGAGATATTAGAAGATACTGCAAAGGCCACATATCTCTGGGGAGGTGTGCAGGCACATGTGAATCTACAGCACTAGATGCCAAAAACAGATGTTTACAGGGTAACATTTTCTGTTCGAGGCATGTGTGGCTGTAGATAAATATGCTGTGCATAGACTGTAAAACAGCCCTTCACAAAAGTGGTGAAGAGCCTGTGGGTGTTGTAGTGGTTTGGAAAAATGTAAAAAGATCTGCCTAACCAATATTAGTTTGCTGGCAGGCTAGAACATCCACACAGTAGTGTTTTGTGAAAGTGTGTGGTGTGGACCAGGTAGTTTCTTTGCATATATCAGCTATTGGGATGTTCCCTAGGATGACTAAAGATGCTCCTTTCTTTCGAGGCACGTTTGCTCTAGGAGGAGTAGGTAGAACCCTTTTGGCTTCACCATAACATGTTTAAATGCTTTTAGCTATCTGGCAATGCCTGATTTGAATATAGCTTTCCCTTTATGAGGTTGGAAGAGAGCCACACATTTGTTGTGTTTTACTAAAAGTCCTATCAATAAAGTAAACGAGGGCTCGCTTTACATCCAAAGTTCGGAGAGCCCATTCTGCAACGGAGTCTGTGGGAAAAAACAGGTAGGTCAATTGATTAAGATAGACTTGAGACACAGCATTAGATAGGTATTTAGGGTTGGTGAGGACGACAATCCTGTCCCTATGTATTTGGAAGAAAGGTTTTTCCAGGGTTAATACTTGAAGTACACAGACATGCCTGAGTGAGGTAACAAGAAATGCCATCTTCCAGTAAAGGAATTGAAGGGGGCAAGTGTGAAAAGGCTCAAATGGAGGGCCCATGAGTCATGCAAGTACAATGTTAAGACTCCATAAGAGTGGTGGTGGAACCGGGGTAGAATCACTCTTTTGAGGCCATCCATGAAGGCCTTAATAACTGGTACTTTGAAGAGAGATGTCTTTTCTAGTCTGAAGATAGGCAGCTATTGCGGCTAGATGTAAGCGTATGGAGGTAAAGGCTAGCACAGAAATTTGTGAGTAAAGCAAGTAACAAACAATGTTTTGCACTGTCCCTTTGGAAGATTCAATTTGTTTGGAGTGACAGTAGCAGACAAACCTTTTCCATTTGGCTGAATAGCAAACATGGGTGTTAGGTCTGTGGCCTTCTTTGAGAATGCTCATGCACTCAAGTGGAAGATTAAGGTATCCAAATTCTAGGACAGCACAGACCAGATGGCAAGGTTGAGGATCCTGGTGATCTGGGTGCCTGATTTCTCCATACTTACGCATGAGAAGGTCTCGCCTGTTGGGGAGCCTCCTGTGCGGAACCATGGAGAGGTCCAGCAAAGGTGTTAACTCTGACTGTTGAGCCAATGTGGCAGCTAACAAGATGATCGTGAGAGATATTTGCCAAAGTTACCATACCACAAATGGAAGAAGAGGGAGAGGCGGAAAAGTGTAGTCAAATATCCCTGACCACTTCATCCATAGTGCATTACTGCTGGATTGAAGGTGTGGTAACCTGAAGTTGAAGTCAGTGCATTTGCCGTTGTCAGCGGTTGCGAACAGACCTATTGGAGGGGACCCCCCCCCCCCCCATTTGTGAAAGTAACAAAGGAGGACATGCAGGTTGAGATTCTACTCGTGGACTTGTGCCACTTCCTGCTGAACAGGTCAGCAAAAATTGTTGTCCATTGCCAGAAAGTATTTCGCTAACAATTGAAAGTTGAGGCGATGGAGCCCAACGCTAAATAGTCTGAGATAACTGAGACAGCTGTGGAGGGCTTGTCCCACCTTGCTTCTGAAAGTACTACATGGCTGTCATATTGTCTGTCTGGACGAGGGCAACATTGCCCATCAGGTGAGGCAGGAAGGCTTTCAACGTCAGGTGAACAGTTAAAAGCTCCAGGTAGTCGATGTGAAGACCCTGGTATTTGGTGTCCCATAGATCCTGCACAGTTAGATCCTGTAAGTGTGCACCCCAACCAGAGTGATTTGTAACAATGGTCTACGGAACATGGTAGAGGAGCAGCCGCCCCTGCAACAGGTTGTTGGTGTTCCACCACTGCAGAGAATGGACTGCGGCGGCCGGTCAAGACTAGATTGCCCCAATGACCCTCTCTCTGAGACCACTGTTGCAGTAAACATTCCTGCAACGGACGCATGTGAAGTTCTGCATGAGGTACTATGGCTATGAAGGAGGCCATCATGCCCTTTAAGAGACACATGACTGAGTAGTTGAACTGTTTGGAACATGGAAGGTAGCACTTGAAAAGACTGGATCCACGCAGAATTGGGATAGGCTAAGCCTACATCTGTGTTGAGAATAGCCCCTAGGTTAGGCTGGATCTGCAGTGGTTGGTGGTAGGGTTTGGTTGCATTGATGGTAAACCCTAATTGATAAAGCAGATCTATTATGACTTGCGTGTGGTTTTTGGACTGCTGGCAGATTGCAGTTTAGATGAGCCGATGATGCAGATATGGGAAAACGTAAACGCCCTGTCTACGGAGATGGGCGGCTACTACCGCAAGGCATTTGGTGAATGCCCAAAGTGCAATTATGACAACCAAAGGGGAGGACTTTGAATTGGTAGTGACTTCCATCAATCACACACTTGAGACAGGGACGATGAGCCAGATGTATTAGAGTGTGTAAGTAGGCATCCTTTAGGTCTACTGCACCCACAAAGTCACGTTGCTGGAGAAGCAGGATGATATCCTGAGGGGTTACCATGTGAAAATGCTTTGGTAGGATGTATTCATTCAGGTGCCTGAGGTGCAGAATGGGCCTGAGGGATCAGTCTTTTTTGGGAATGAGGAAGTATAGCAAGTGCAATCCTGTACCTTGTTAATGATAGGGGACAAGTTCTACAGCCCCTTTGAAAAAGAGGGCTTTGTCCTACTCATTGAGTAGTGTTTGAGGTTCTGCTTATAGTCCGTTTGCGAGGTGGAAAGGTTGGAGGCGTGGAAGTGAGCTCCTGACAATAACCATGTTGGATTATATCCAACACCTACTGGTGTGAGGTGATGGTTTACCATGTGGGAAAGAACCCTTGTAGACATCCCTGATAGATGTTATGTGGTCGGTAGGAAGAAGTCATAGTTTGATTGTGGGTGTAGCTGCTCTGGGAAGCCACCCCTGCCTCTGCCTTTGGAGTTGTTGCTCCTATAGAACCTTCCAAAATAACCACTGGGAGAGGATTGCTGGCCCTGGGTGTGTTGATAAGAGGTGGAGGCTTCAGAGGAGGTGGCTTTTGAACCTCCACACCAGGATGAGTGGCGAAAGCCAAGCAGGCAAGGGGAGCTGGTGTTAGAAGTGCTCCCATTGCTTTTGCAGTCTCTCTATCCTTTATATTTTCTAGAGTTTTGTCCACCTGTGGGCGAAAATGTTTACCCCATCAATGGGCATGTTCAGCAGATTTTGCTGAACCTCAGACTTAAAGCCAGAAATATGTAGCCATGCATGTCTGTGGAGGCGGATACTAGTATTTAACTTGCTGGCTGCAGTGTCAGCTGAGACTAGGGGACAGCAAATTGAAGCATTAGAAATGACCTTTCCACTGATACTATTTCTTGGCTAAATTGCCTATGCTAATCAGCAAGGTATTGGACAAGCTCCTCCATTTCAGCCCAGTGGGCACGGTCATATCTTGGCAAGATGCCCATTGAATTTGCATTACGCCAGTGGTTGGTTTGATTGCACTGCCACCTTTTCCCCCACAGCAATTATGAGTTTGCTCTCTTTTATCTGGTGGCAGGGAATCTACTCTGGTCTGGGAGTTTGCTCTTTTACGGGCAGTGGTGAAGACTAGTGTGTCAAGTGGGAGCAGACCACAAATACATATAGGGTCATATGGTGAAGCAATATATTTTTTTATCCACCCTAGGTGTCATAAGCCAAGCTCTGACAGGATCTTCAAAAATGCCAGGGGTGTGACGAAGCATGCCCTTGAGCATCAAGAGAGATTGGGTGAAACTATGAGTGGAGGAAAGGGTTTTGAAAAGAAGATCCTCTTCTAAGGGCTCCTTGTGGCGTTCGACTTTGTGGAATGAGGCAGCGCTACTAATTAGTTTTTGGAAGGATGTAGAGTCTCCAGAAGGGTAAAGGTTTGGATACATGTCAGCTGGTGGGCCTCTATCATATAACTCCCATGGGTCACCTTGTGGAGGAGTATATAATGTGTCTACCCCGCACCATGGCCACTTGTGTCTGATTGTAGAGAGCCCCGAGGTGTAATGTCTAGGGAGTTCCTGGTGGAAGAAGGTGGGGGAAGGCAAAAACAAAAGGGGGGGGGGGAATGGGTGGTGGTGATGGTGGAGCAAGAGGTAAGGGGCTAGTAGCCTTCTCGAGCGGTTTTGTAGGCACTAGAGCATCCAAAGCTTCCTGGAAGGATAGCTGCCGTTTAGAAGGTAGAGAAGCTGGTCTTGAAGGGGGGCAAGGAGGCAGTCCGTGTGAGGGTGGATGACCACATGCTTTTGTCCTGAAATTTGTTCCTGGAGCTTATGGAGGATGGGCTCATCTGTTGTGCTGGTGTGGACTTGGAGGTCGATGTTGCAGTCTTCGGTTCAGAAAATGTCTTGTTTCGGCGCATTAGTCCACTTGGTGCCGAGGTGAATGAAGTTGATGCCATAGGTCAACTCAGCACCAGGGTAGTCGGAGCCAAAGCACCCAATTTAGAACTTTCTTTGGTGTCGGAAGAGCATTCAAACAGGCTTTCGGGCCACCCCTGTCTTCCGGCCATGGTCGGCACTGAGCAACGTCTCTGATGTTCCACAGGAGCTGCATGCGTCTTGGCTGCAGACTGCTCAGGATAGTGTCAATGGGGAGGAGGTACCATAATCACAGACTATGAGTGGAAGGTCCTCATTCTCTAGGTCAATCTCCAGGTCAAAAAGAAAGCCTCCTTATCTGCAGCCAATGGCAGTATTGTTCCCCCTCGATGTCGCCGGGATCAAAAAAGGTCTGGTGTATCTTATACGCTCCTCCGTGACCTTAAGTCGATGGTCGCAAAGAGCATTCTGAGAACAGAAGGAGAAGAAGGCGTCACAATCAGTCCAGTTGTGTTCTGGTGACAGATACAAATTACAGACCTAATGTAGATCGGTCTGAAGTAATTTCGTGTAGCAGCGAGGATAATACCAAAAGGGCATCCATGCAATCACTGTGAAGGCATGGTGGAAACACGAGTTGAAACAGGAGTAGGCCTTGACAGGTACGGCACAGGAGGGTCCGCTGTGGAAACACACCTGACTTGATCAACGTATTCGAATGTCGATTTGGCACAGGAAAAGAAGTGGCATGCGATCGCAGTACAATACCAATGGAAGGAAGGTATCATGTGAACTGAAAAAGAGCTCAGCGACTGTGTTAAAATTGATCACACGTCCGAACCAGACAGTGGAAAGAGAACAATCTAACAATGGAGACGATGTCCATGCAAATTATCACCAAGAGGGGTAGTTACTCCACGATGACTCAAAAGACTTCTCCGAAGAAAAACAACTTGCACACATCCAGGCCCAACAAAAGATGGCAGGTATGCACAGCATGTCTATCTACAGCCACACATGCCTTGAACACAGATTTCTTTCAGGATGATGGCCTCCTACACCTTCTGTATCAATACAAGACCCCCAACACCCTGCCAATGGTCACGATATTGAAACTAACTGCATGGTATAGGACAGCATTAAACTGGCTGGCATAAAAGCAAAAAAAAAACAAGTAGCAGATCCCCTTGTATCCCAGAGATTGGCTCTGTTCCACTCCTAGGTCACTGTAATTTAGAGGTCGGTATTGCATTGGGATCCCCGAGCTGAAAATCTTAGCGGGGAGAACAAAATGCATATTTTCTTATTTTTTATATTCCTCTAACTGGGACATCTGTTTAAACAACTGCGAGACCAACTGATGCACCTCCCACAGTTTAAACCTCTAGAAGATAACCCAATGCTGGATGCATTGGGCAAAAGCGTCATATCCTGGATATACCATTCCTTGGTCAACAATACCTCAGGATCAATGGCACAGCTAGGTGCTAGTTGGGAAGTAGATTTGGGCATGACAGATCATGAGGAAAGTAGAGAGACCAGAATGCATCCAGAACGTTGGCAATCTCATCAACCTTCAGGCTTATTCAATTTACTTATCTTCACAGAATTTACTACAGCCCAGAAAGGTTGTGGAGGATCAAAGCAGGCATTTCCACTAACTGCACTAGATGTCACTGCACGAGGGGTACCCTAATACATACAATCTGGGACTCCCCCAAAGTCGTACCAGACTAGCGACTGACTGAGCAAACCCAAGCCAAAGGAGTGGTTCAGCCAGTCAACCTAACACCGAAAATAGCGCTACTGGTACATATTGATGACCTTGGTGGAACTTGTATACTTATTAGACTAGGACTCCTAGTTGCAAAAAGGGACACAGCAAAGAAATAGAGGGATAAAGTATCCACCACAATGCAAGAATAGAGACAAAGCTCAATCCTTGACAAAACGGTCTATAGTGCAAGGGGATTTCCACGGAAACATGACAGGATTTGGGGGTCATGATTGCCATGTTGTAGATGGAAGACAAGCCTGTCCCCCTTCAGCTGACTAAAAGACTGATCAATCCACCAATTTTCTTAACTCTTTGGAAATTGTAGAGTGTTGCTGCCTGGGCTGAGGTTGTGAGTGCATGCCTTCGTGCATAGGAATGCTAATATGATTAACTGCCACTATTAGTCCTTTTACTGTGGATTCGCCATTTTGCTGACATCCAATTGTGGTGAGTATTTGATGGGTTTGGATTTGTTAAAGAAATTGCATGCCACAATTTATTTTTCTCCGGCAGGTGTCTATATGACAATGGGTCCAAATGTAGCATGTGCTAAGCAGTGATGCTCCCCTTCCTGTCGAGTTTAAAGCTGTGTCACCCACTCTGTGGGCGACAGGTGACACAGATGTGGGATTGTTGCAGATATCGCCGGTTTTAATACAGGTTAAGGACGGTGCTATTCTGCCTCATATCCCTCAGTATAAAATGCCACAGGCAGGAGAGCGAGCTTTATTGCAAATTATAAATGATTTGATTGGGAAGGGAGTGGATGAGGAGACAACTGCAAACATGTGTAATAGCCCCATTCATCCGATTCTTAAAAGGATGTCCCCAGGTTCTTCTGAGGACCATGAAGATGTTTATCGTTTTGTGATTGATTTGCGCGAAGTTCATGAAATAGTGGTCCCTCCGTTTCCAGTGGTACCTGATATTACTACTCTTTTGACAATGATTCCTTCTACTGCTAAATTTTTCTTGGTCATAGATTTCAAAAACGCATTCTTCAGTTTTCCTATTCATTCAGATAGCAGCTATTTGTTTGGTTTTACTCTAGCTGGCGGAAGCTTTAAATTCTGTCGAGCTCCTCTGGGCTATACAGAAAGTCTGAGTATTTATAGTCAAGCAATAACGAGTCAATTGGATTCCCTTTCACTTCCCCCAGGTAATGTATTGGTGCAGTACGTTGATGACTTGCTCATCGCTTCTGATACAGAACAAGGTTGTAGGCACAGGACAGTTAAGTTATTGTAGCATCTGGCACATCATGGACAAAGTTTCTCTTCCCAAATTTCAGTATGGTCGACAGGATGTCACCTATTTGGGTCACCTACTGTCAAAGGAAGGTAGGAGGTCGACCCCGAAGGGAATCAGTACCATTATTAAACTCAGAAAGATGTGCACCCTTTCATAGGTATCACTTCCTACTGTCGGCAGTGGATACCTAGCTACTCACTACCAATTAAAACCCTGCTTGTTCTAACATTAAAAGATGTGCATGAGCCCCAGCGCTTTGTTCATCTCCAGTACTTGGCACTCCATATTACATTAAACCATTTGAGTTGTACGTCCATGAGATGGCTGGTTGTGTGCTTTCTGTTACAACACAAAAGCCTGGAGACAAGCAGCGGCCCGGTGCTGATATTTCTGCTGTCCTTGACCCAGTCGCAAGAGCCCTCCCGAGCTGCGGTCGTGGCTGTGGTCATTTCTATTAGACAATCGCTGGACTTGTACTTGATACTGATCTCAGTCATGGTACCCCATGCGGTGGATACACTTTTGAATAAGACCAAGGCACAGCACCTCACCAGTGCACGTCTGACAGGTTATGAAATAACATTGTTCGCAGAACATATTACAATTAAAAGATGTGCCAATCTGATTCCAGCCACGTTACTGCCCCTCCCTTTTGAGAATGAGGAGATAGATAAACAGGATTGTACCTTCCGGACAGAAGAAGAGACAAAAGGACGGGTGACTTGACTGATGTTCCCTTATCTGACCCACAAGGGGAACTATATGGCTCTTGTTTTAAATTACCAGATGGCACTACAACTGCTGCATATGCTATCACCACACTGCGCACAGTGGTTGAGACATCCCGAATTCCCTATCCATCGTCTCAAGCTGCCAAGCTTGTTGCCCTAATCCGAGCTTGCGAATTAAGTGTGGGACTGGTTGTCAATATTTATACTGACAGCCAATATGCTTTCGGAGTCGCGCATAACTTTGGGCGACTCTGGGGAGAGAGAGGGTTTCTTACTTCACATAGCACCAAAATCCAGAACAGACACCTTATATTGCAGATACTGTCTGCTTTGACACTCTCTAAGAAATTGGCCATAGTGAAGTGTAGTGCTCACTGGAAAGTCACTGACAATGTAGGTAGGGGAAATGCTTTCGCACATCAGACAGCTAAAGAGACAGCCCGGACCAAAATGAAAAGAATGTTTGTAGTGGGACCTGCTAGGTGGGTGCCTGAGGTTACTATGTTTGAAGACATGCTTGAAAATGTGAAGGAGATTCAAAGCGAGGCCACAATAGAAGAGTTAGCAATGTACAAGAAAGTACAGCACAATTGAACGATGAGGGATGTTGGATTGACAAGTCAGGGAAGCAGAGGTTGATGTTGCCAGATGCATATATTTTCCCTGTCGTTATAATGGCCCATGGACCAGCCCACATTAGTGCTAAGGGTATTTGCAAGTTGCTAGATCCTGTATGGCAGAATGATAACATTTCAAAGACAGCTGCACATTTAGTGAAGTAATGTATGGTGTGCATGATGCACAATCCAGGAAAAGGTACTCCTACCCCACCCGGAAATTTCACACCACCTACTTTTCCTTTTGAAGTCCTTCAGATGGACTTTATAGAGATGGAGCAGTGCAATAATTTGAAGTAGGTCTTAGTGATTGTTTGTGCTTTCAGTAAATGGGTTGAAGCATATCCTACTAAAGACATACAACTATTACGACGGCAAAGGTACTCCCGAAGGAGTTCTTACCTCGTTTCGGCTTGCCCGGTTTGATCTGGAGTGAAAACGGAAGTCATTTTAATGCCAAGGTCAATCAGTTAATCTGCGATGGTTTGCACATAAAACAGAAGTTTCATTCTGCAAACATCCCCCAGTCAGCAGGCTATGTTGAGAAGTACAATGGTACTCTCAAGCTGAAGGTGGCAAAGATTCAGGAGACAACAGGGTTACAGTGGCCAGATGCTTCGCCATTAGCACTTTGGTCAACAAGAACGACATCACATTCTAGGACAGGATAGTCACCGTACGAGGTCGTGTTTGGACGCTCAGCAAATGTCTGGGACGTCCCGCGTCCTCGGCGGTTCTCAGATACAGAGTATCCGTTGTTGATCGATTACCTTTGCCAGTTAACTGAAAATGTGCGTTATATCACCAACAGGTCGGGGAAGCCCTGCCAGCCACACCAGAGGGGCCCGGACATGACATTCAGCCTGGTGATTTCATCCTGATCCATAATTTTCAAAGGAGAAGAGTTAAGAGCTGTGTTGGAAGGGGCCACTCCAGGTGTTGCTGGCATCTTGCACTGCCAAAGTTTCCGGACGTAAGAACTGGGTTCATGCCTCCCATTGCAAGAGAGTGCCCCTGCCTTTGCCTTATGACCAATGGATCAAGGATGGAGCAGGGGCCTCGGAGTCTGAGACGGTGCCTCAGTTTGTCCCCTTCAGTGACGCCAAGCTGACTTTGACCAAAACGGATGCAGATAATGATGAAGTGCTGAATGCAGCAGATCCACCGGTAGATACGAGCTATCCAGGAGCCTCTTTTCACGAATCAATCTGTGCCTGGAGTCAACAGGTACAATGTGCGACCCCACTGAGTAATAGTGCACAAAAGGAGAAGTCAGATTAGACAGGGATGGACTGTGTAAATTAGGGTGTACTTTGCTGTAGTACCAAAGGGGTTAGTTTAGGGTGATGTCAGATGGGTGCACTGTTTTTGACATTGGACAGGATAGCTTGAACGTACTCTCTTAAGGAGAACATAGTCCTGATCTACGTGGGATACATCAAGAGCTTAGGACAGAGCAAGCTCCGCAGCCGGTGCTCAAGAGCGCCAATGTTTGATGAACAATAGGAGCCTGTACCAGTGAGGCTCCGACAGACACTGGGAACTTGTATACTTCTCTTGCTGGAGATTTGCCTCTTTTGCTTTATTATTGATTATGCACCCCTTTGGCAGAATGATTGCTGACGAAGAGCAGCCAGTAATTCCTCTTGTTTACGTACAAAGAGTTTGGTCTATTAAGCACAGAGTGCTCTGTGCGGTTATTGTGCTAGTATGGTTGTTGATTCTGGGTGGGGTGTCCTGGGTTTTGGAATGTGATCGAATGCCCCATCATGTACTACACGCAGGATTGTTTCTCAAGTTCTCACAAAAAGGACAGCCCCTAGTAATATATTTCTAGATACACATAAAAGGTTCTTCAGAGAAGGTACTGCTTGTAACCCCACTGAGTGTCACTAGCTTATGGACTGCATATCCATTGTCGCGTGTTAATTATACTTACACTCGGCCCCCTGGTTTTGTAGAAGTGAAAGGAGTGTTTGGTTATCCAGGCCCATGTCAGTTTTATCGAAAGCCACAAGGTATAGGTTATCTAGGATGTAACAATAACACTTATTGTGACAACTTTTATATGGAATAATGCAACATTGATAGGATGGCAGTATAAACAATTGACAGTTCTCCGCGAGGCTGGTTATTACCGTGCCTGTTGCCCAATTGTTAATTTTACTGACCTCATTTTGTATGTCAACTGCTCAGGGATAATTTTGCGTAAGGGCACATATTCTACGGTAAACCCAAAAGACTCTAGTACCATTGGGTGGAATTCTAGGTATGCTGCTGTGGATTATGATAGGCCTATGTATGCACACCCAGGGTTTTTCTTCCTATCTAATGGGACTTACTTCAATATGCACAATGGTACAAATGATGTGGCTCTTGGCATGGTGTTGCCTCTGGGTGTGCCTTGTAAACATGCAAAGCCTAAGGTCAAGTGGATTTAACGAACTTTGACAAAGGAATTTTGCGAGGGGGTGACAGACCTGAAGGTCAATAATTATAATAATGAAAGTACCTTTGGGTACATTCTTTCCTCCATTATTACTTTTGGTGGTACCGCCATGGCCAGGGGTGAAAGGGCTAGGGAATATTTTGGATGTAAACTGCAGATACTATCTAACTCCACTACAGTGGCTTTGAGTGACATCACCACCCAATTAGAAAGTATGCAAATATATTCTGAGAAAACTAGATATGCTGTTCATTTCATTCTAGCTAAGAGTGGTGGTGTGTGCGCAGCAGTAGAGCAATGCGTAGTCGGAATCACCAATATGGAAAAGAATATTACCCAACATATTTTAGATATCTTGGAAAATGTTAAAGGAATGAAAAGCGGAAATTGGAGATGGTACCTCCTTGGTGTATGGGGTTGGATCCTAGAAAGGGTGATCTATTTTGTTGTGATCCTGATTGCTTGCTGTGTTCTGGTGCAGTGTCTCCCCTTATGTTGCTCTTACTGCACCACCCTTATCACCCCCTTAAGAGAGTCTCATTTCATGATGCTTATGCAACAATTATGATTCAAAAGGAAGTGCAGATTATTATGCAGATAGACAAAGGTATTTTTGAGACTTCTTCCCTCATTGACTGATTCTTTCCCTGAACCTTAAGACGTAGAGTGTTTCTAAAATCACATTACCATGCTTTATTGAATGATATATCTTTTGTTATCCTAATATGTTTGCTTAGCTCATGCTAAAAGGAGGGTCTGTAACAATAAAATATTATGCTTTTGTATTGTTCTGAGTAAGTTAGCATTCGCTGCGCCATTTTGTATACCAAAGCCATTTTGTATCATAACTGAAACTAAACTTTTGCCATTTCCGAGAAACAGCCTTCTCTAGGTTATGTTTCTTCGTAACTGTTAGACCTGGCACCTTGGCGTGAGTCTCCCTTCCACTTTTTGTCGCTGTGCCTCATGTGTTTTGCTGGTGTTAGCTGCTCAGAGCACTGTGCCACTGCCAACCAGTGCCACAGTGCAAGTGCTCCCTTTTTAAAATGTATATGTTGGTTGGATTCCATGATTGGCTTATTTGGTTTACTGTCAGACCCCAGTAAAGTGCACCAGGAGTGCCCAGGGCTTGTAAATACAAATGCCGCTGGTGGGCTTGCAGCACTGATTGTGCCACCCACAGAAGCGGCCTAGTAAAATGTGTCCAAGGTCTGCCATTGCCATTGCCGTGCAGTCTGGTACTGTCATGCTGACTGGGCAAGTGCACCCACTTCCCAGTCCCTAAACCTTCCCTTAACTTCATATTAGTCACCCCTATGGTAGGCCCAAGGGCAGGGTGCATTGTAAGCCTAAGGTAGGACAAGCCCTGATGTGTGTGGCATGTCCTAATAGTGAATTACAGCCATTTTCGTTATTCACTATTGTAAGGTTACCTGTTCCCCATAGGCCAGAATGGGCTGTTAGAATTGTTACATCCTATGATCCTAACAGACCCTGGGAACATGGTATAAAATCGAGTTTAGTATGCCTGAACTCAGAATAATAAAATACATCTTTTAGTAAAGTTTATTTTAATATTCTGTGTTTGCAAATACCACTTTTAGAAAGTTGGTATTTGCTTGCCTAACCATTTCAGCCCGCCTCTGCTATGATGTGTATCTGCCTGTCTGGTTTGTGTGAGTGACAGGGCTGGGGAAACCCAGAGGGGCAGGGCTAGGTAGCCTGGTGGTGAATAGAGAGATTGACATTCAGATGGGTGGGAGGAGTGCACCAGGACTCTGAATAGGGGTGTGCTCTGCCACCACAATGCTGGCTCCACCTCCTGTGGAGCGGCTGATGTCTCTGCCTTGCACCTTGAATAGAAAGGCAAGTCATGTCAACAAAGTGCTCAAGAACTGGTTTGGACTGGGCAAAGGCCCCTCTACCCCAGAGGAACAAAGGAATTAGGGGTATAAGTATTGGGACCCTGCTCCCAACAAATTAGATCCTGCTTGACAAGAAGAACCTCTGCCTGAGGAGAAGGAACTGGGAAAGCTGTAAGGAGGAGTACTGTCCCTGACCTGGGGGATGGCCTGCAGTGGTTGCCTTGCTGCTGGAAGGAGAGGAGAAAGACTACAACAACTTTATTTCAACTTGTGCTTTAAAGATCTCCATGGGCTTGTGCTGAGCTTGCCCCCTGAACGAAGTCCCAGGACCAGTGGACTTCACCCCCCAGCTCCCCAGAGTTCTTTGGAAGTGCCTGCTGCTGTTGTTGGGTCTTCTGAGGGACTGCGTGTCGCAAGGAGCTGGAAGCGCGACTCAAGAAGGAGAAGCGTGCCGCCATGGGAGCTGTTGTCATCGCATCTCGCAAAGGGTGTTGCCGCTGCAGCATCGCATCGAGCGGAAGCGTCTCGCATCATTCCGGAAGTGTCTCGCAATGCCGAAGAAGCGTGTCGCCATCGCAGCCATCGTAGCTGACGCATTGCACCGCATCAAGAAAAGCACCTCGCATCCACGGAGGAGCGTGCCGCCGTCGGAGCTGCTGTCGTCGCATCGCGTAAAGGGGTGACGCCGCTGCAGCATCGCATCAAGCGGAAGCGTCTCTCAAACATCGGAGAAGAGTGCCGCTGCCAAGGCCGCTGTCGTCGCATCGCGTAAAAGGGTGACGCCGCTGCAGCCGACGCATCGAGACGAGTCTTCTTGCAACATCGGAGAAGCACAACGCATCTGGAAGATCTTCACGTCTTTATTTCTTTGCATCAAAAGCTTAATCGCATCAGCATCGTTGCAACACTTTCGTTGCCCTGCGTGTCGCATCCAAGGTACATTGACTTAAAGTGTTGCATTTAAGAACTTAAGAGAACCAAGCAAACTTCTACCATCTAAAGTAACAGTATTGTGTATTTTTGTCGTTTAATGGTCTTGTGGTAACTCTATATAAAGAATCCTTATTTTTAATATAAAAGCCTGTGTGGTGTCCATCTGTAGTGTTGTCACTTGGTTACTGTATGTGTTCACAAATGCTTAACCTATAGCGCTCTGAGATAAGCCTTGTCTGCTCGCGCCAAGCTACCTAGAGGGTGAGCAGGGGTTATTTTAGGAGTGTAACCCCTTTCCCTGACTAGAGGAAAGGTTCCCTGTTTGTCACAAGTACCTACCTGTGCCAACCAGAGAACCCGGATTCTAACAGTAACTGTGTTTTGCTACACTAATGAATGCACTGTTCTTATTAGCGCATACCTTTCCTTTAGATGTAAGCCCTCACCCACTTATCTAGTGACGGGCACAACCAGGATGACCTTGACTGATATATAATGTGTGCCTGGCTTCAGAACTGAAACTTACTCCTTTGTAATTTATTGTCCAGCTACAGTTTTCTGGAAAATTCTATGGTGGGCGTGTTTTCATTGATTCTGAAATGTACATAATGTATCTCTATACTTGTGGAAGTCAGACTCTCTCTGCAGCACTCTTAGCGACTGGGAAGCCAGGGACCCGCTCGGAGCAAACTTTGAATAAACTAATATTGGTTTATAGTCTCTACTGTCTGACCGACTCTTCATTTCGTAGAAGGCAGAGAGGTGGTCGTGAATGATCCGGGTGATCAGAATCGGATCATTTCCTTCAGTTGGCGCCCGAACAAGGACTCCTTCGGGTGAGTGGCCCATCGCCATCTGCGGGCGGGGTGGGGGGGGGGGGACAGAGGTTGAGGCTATTGTCGGGTCAGACAGACGGATCAGGGATGATCCCTGTATAAGGAGCACGGATTGCTCGCAGCTGCCCCTTCTGTCTGACCGGTCGGGACCTTGCCCAGTGGTCATCCCGACTGGAGTCCTGAACGGCGAAACCCTTGGATCTGACCGTTTGGTCTGAAGAGTCGGCAGTGGAGCATAGATTAGTTTTGATCTGCATGTATCAGGGGAGTTTGTTTTGGTTTTTTGTGGGGAGAGGATGTAGCCTTCCAGCTAGAACGGACGATCTTGAAGCTGGGGAACCGGGTTTTCCTTCACCAGTACAGAGATCTGGGCCTAAATCCATAGTTTTTTTGCTATCAATGCCATTCCAGTTTGAAACCAGCCATTTGCAAATCAGTCTTGACCCTGCACCCAATGGGAACAGTCAACGACGACATTTATAGAGCACGCTACTCACCCGCAAGGGTCTCAAGGCGCTGGGGGGTGAGGGGGGTGGGTGCTGCTACTGCTCGAAGAGCCAGGTCTTGAGGTGTTTCCTGAAGGTGCGATGGTTCTGGGTCAGTCGTAGGTGGGCGGGGAGGGAGTTCCATGTCTTGGCGGCCAGGTAGGAGAAGGATCTTCCTCCGGTGGTGTTCTGCGAATCCGTGGGACGGTGGCGAGGGCGAGGCTGGTGGATCGGAGCTGGCGGGTGGGAGTGTAGAACGTGAGGCGGTTGTTGAGGTATGTGGGGCCCATGTCGTGGAGAGCCTTGTGTGCGTGGGTGAGGAGCCTGAATGTGATTCTCTTGCTGACGGGGAGCCAGTGCAGGTCTCTCAGGTGGGCGGAGATGTGGCTGTGGCGGGGGATGTCCAGGATGAGTCATGCCGAGGCGTTCTGGATGCATTGGAGTCTTTTCTGTAGTTTGGGTGTGGTTCCAGCGTAGAGGGCGTTCCCGTAGTCCAGTCGGCTGGTGACGAGGGCCTGGGTGACCGTCTTTCTTGTTTCAGTGGGGATCCACCGGAAGATCTTACGGAGCATGCGCAGGGTGTTGAAACATGATGACGAGACGGCGTTGACTTGTTTGGTCATCGTGAGGGAGGAGTCCAGGATGAAGCCCAGGTTGCGTGCGTGGTCCGTGGGGTTGGGGGCGGTTCCTAGTGCCGGGGGCCACCAGGAGTCGTCCCAGGCGGAGGGGGATGATCCGAGGATGAGGACTTCCGTCTTGTCTGAGTTCAGTTTCAGACGGCTGAGCTTCATCCAATCCGCTACTTCTTTCATTCCTTCCTGGCAATTGGCTCTGGCGGTGGCGGGGTCGTTGGTGAGGGAGAGTATCAGCTGGGTGTCGTCAGCATAGGAGATGATGTTTAGGTTGTGTTGGCATGTGATGGCTGCGAGGGGGTTCATGTAGACATTGAAGAGGGTGGGGCTGAGCGAGGATGCTTGGGGGACGCCGCAGATCTTGGTGGCTGCTGATCGGAAGGGAGGGAGGCAGACTCTCTGCGTCCTGTCTGAGAGGAATGAGGTGATCCAGTCCAGAGCTTTTCCTTGGATTCCGGCGTGGTGGAGGCGGGTTGTAAGGGTACGGTGGCAGACTGTGTCGAATGCGGCCAATAGGTCGAGGAGGATGAGGGCAGCAGTCTCTGCGTTGTCGAGCAGGGACCTGATGTCGTCGGTGGCTGCGACGAGGGCGGTCTCGGTGCTGTGGTTCGCTCGGAAGCCGGACTGCGATGGGTCTAGGGAGCCGTTAGTCTCGAGGAATGCGGTCAGCTGTTTGTTGGCAGTCTTCTCGATGACTTTGGCGGAAAAAGGGAGGAGCGAGATGGGGCGAAAATTCTTGAGGTCCGTGGCATCCGCGGTAGGTTTTTTCAGGAGGGCGTTTATCTCTGCATGCTTCCAGCTCTCCGGGAAGGTGGCCGAAACGAAGGAGCTGTTGATGATGTTCCGCAGTTGGGGTGCGATAATGGAGTCGGCTTTGATGAAGATGTGGTGTGGACAGGGGTCGGCTGGGGAGCCGGAGTGGATGGTGTTCATCACATGGGTGGTGTCCTCAGTGCTGACGGGGGTCCAGGTGCGGAGGGTGGCGGTGAGGGGCATTGGTTCGGTGGTTGGGATCGTGGTCTGGGCGCCGAAGCTGTTGTGTATGTCGGCGATCTTGTGGTGGAAGAACGAGGCCAGTGAATCGCAGCGGTCTTGCGAAGGCGTGATGTCGCTGTTGCTGGCGCTGGGGTTGGAGAGCTCTTTGATGATGCTGAAGAGTTCCTTGCTGTTGTGGGTGTTGTTGTCCAGTCGTTCTCTGATTGCTGCCCTTTTGGTGGTGCGGATCAGTTGGTGGTGTTTGCAGATGGCGTTCTTGAGGGGTGTCATGTTTTCTGTTGACTGGTCGTGGCGCCAGGCTTTCTCGAGGGTGCGGCAGGATATCTTGGAGTCTTTGAGGTCGTTGGTGAACCATGAGGCTTTCTTGCTGCCGGGTCTGCTGGGAGGAATCTTCAGTGGAGCAAGGGTGTCGGCACAGTTGGTGAGCCACTGAGTGAGGTTGCGGGCTGCTTCGTTAGAGTCCGTAGTGTTGGTGGGAGGGTTCTGGCTCAGCGAGGTGGTGAGCTGGTCTGTGGTGATCTTGCCCCAACATCTTCGGGGGATCTGTTGCGGGTGGTGGTGGGTCGTTGTTTTCCTGAAGTTGAAGTGGACGCAGCTGTGATCTGTCCAGTGTAGTCCGGTTGAGTGGCTGAAGATGTGGTTGCTGGAGGAGAAGACTGGGTCAAGCGTGTGGCCGGCGTAGTGGGTGGGGGTGTTCACCAGTTGCTTGAGTCCGAGGTTGGCGAGGTTGTCTAGCAGGGCGGTGGTGTTGCTGTCATTGTTGTTTTCCAGGTGGACGTTGAGGTCTCCTAGGAGGATGTAGTCTGACGAGGTGAGGGCAAACGGGCTGATGAAGTCCACGATGGCTTCGCTGAAATGTGTGCTTGGTCCCGGGGTCTGTAGATGAGGGTGCCTCTGAGGGTGGTCGTGGGGTTGGTGTGTATCTGGAAGTGAAGGTGTTCGGCGGTGGTGAGGGTGTCGTCGGAGTTGGTCGTGATGCGGATGGTGTTTCTGTGGACGATGGCGATGCCTCCTCCGGTTTGGTTGGTGCGGTCCCACCGGGTGATTTTGTAGCCGTCCGGGATGGCTATGGCGATGTCGGGGGCTGAGGAGGCGTTCATCCAGGTTTCTGTGAGGAAGGCGACGTCCGGCGCTGTTGTGTCGAGGAGGTTCCAGAGTTAGATGGCGTGCCTGTGGATGGAGCGGGTGTTGAGCAGGATGCACTTGAGGTGATTGTTGCTGGGGCCTGGTCTGGTGGGTGCAGTGCAGGTCTGGAGGCAGGTGAGTTTGCAGGCAAGGCAGGTGAAGGGTCCGTGGGTGCGTTTCGGGGTGGCTCGGTGGCAGGCGGGAGCCCGGCCGGTGTTGAGTACGTTGAGGGTGGTGGCGTTGTAGCTCAGTCGGGTGGGCTGGCGTCAAAGAGGGCCAGGGGTCCTGGCGCTGGGCGCGGTCCTGGCGCAGACGGGCGCAGACGGGCGCAGACGGGCTTGCCTTAGGCAGGCTAGCGGCGCGCCAGCGGCGCGCCCGCTGCGTGGCCTCCATATGAGGGAGAGAGGGAGGGAGGAGCAGCTGGGAGCGGGGCGGCCAATGGGGGGCGGGGCCGCGGGGAGCGCGAGCGGCGGGAAACCGGGAAGGGGGGGGGGGGGGAAGAGGGTACAGCAGCACCGAGGCAAACGAGCAAAAACACTGAAGATCAGGGGCACAAAACAAGAGAAAACCAAGGGGCAAAAACAGAGCACAAACACTGAGGGTCAGGGGGACAGCGAGAGAAAACCAAGGGGAAAACGAAGCAAAATACTGAAGATCAGGGGCACAACGAGAGAAAACAAGGGGCAAGAACCAAGGGGCACAGAGAGGAGGACAAAGGGGCAAGAACCAGGGGGCACAGAGCGAGGCACAAGGAGTAGACCGGGGCAACACAGTCAGCAGACAGTACAATCACAGTCTGCTAAATCGACACAAACTAGACTTCTGATCGAGAGAAGCAGCGGCGCACAGGGGGTCTGCGCGGTGGCAGAGGGAGCGACCTGCCTGGTCACAGGGTCAAGTGTCAGGGTCAACAGTCCAGCCCGAACTGCCAAGCCAGGTCCTCCCTGGACGGGAAACAAGCATCCTAGGACCGGTTTCAAGATTTCACCCCTCATCAGCCAGGATAGCTTGACTCCAGTGGCATGGAAAGCATGGGACCCACGTCTGGGCATACCCGTCCCACTCCAGGTGAGAAATGTAAAAAGAACAATTGATGGACAGAATGCAGAGCAATGTTATAAATTCACTGGATTCACGCAAGCCTGGCTGATGAGGGGTGTTACACCGAAACTGGCCCCGGCATGCTAGTTTCCGGTGCAAGGAGGACCTGGCTTGGCAGTTCGGGCTGGACTGTTCCCATGAGGCATGAGGCACAGGGTCAAGACTGATTTGCATATGGCTGGGTTCAAACTGGGCTGGCGAAGTGAGCTTAAGAACAATGACTGATTCAACCCAACCCAGATCTGTGACTGGGGGGTGAGTGTCTGAAAAGTTTCAGCACTCCGTCCATCCTCTCTTTCTGTGTGCGGTTTCCATAGGCCATAAAGTGGTATACTAGCCTCACATTGTCATCTACCTGCGTCCAGTTCTTAAGCTTAATTTCACACTTCCCACTTCAACTTTTTCACCAGTATTAGGTCAACCAAATCTAGTCAAAATTAGGTTTTCAGAAGGGCATTCTCAATATTTCCAAGACTGTGAAAACCTTTCTTACTTGTGAGAATAGCGCTCTTCCCTCTCCAAAATCGAACTCCTCGCTGACGAGTTAGGAGAACAGAGTATGTTACTAACAGCAGACTACAAACTACCAGTGGCTGAGAATTCAGCCTTTTGTTTCTAAAGGGTTCAATCACAATATTGAGGCAAAATGGCATCACTGACCGTAAATAAAAGACTGAAACAAAACATATGCAAGCCCAGATTGACTTGCACTGTCTAATGACACTAAAGAAAACCTCTGGAATGACTCTCGAGGTGGTGAGCATACACATTGGTGCCTATAGCAACTCAGCAGGTTACCCATCCTCAATGGCACAATCGTTATGTTTACCTAAAACACATAGCTAAGTCTGTGAGATAAATCTACTAACAGAGAAACAAAAGTGAGAAACCTGCCATAAGTCAACACTTGAATACAAAGTCAATCAACCAGTGTCAAAATATGTTCTAAGAACGTTTTAAAGAGACAAAGGTTGGTTTGTATAGGAAAGATCAAATGACCATCTTTCTTCACAAGGCTATTTCTCGGTGCACAACCTGATAATTGTTTTTGAGAAAAAAAATACAACAATCAAGGATTCGGGATGGCGGGTTACCTTTCAACTTCTGGTTATTTCCAGTAGCGGTTTAACCTTTGTGTTTGATGCAATCATCTGCTGAGTTTGCTATTATTAGTTGCATTCTTTTGGTCTGCAGCCTAAAACTCTTTTGATCTGCTTATAAACGTTGTTTTGGAAAGCATTTTAATAGTAACATTTTTGTAGTCTGCTAATTCCCTCTATAAATAATCTGTCAACCCAGGTAAAAAAAACAAATCTATTGCAAACACAATCCTTGAGAATTACAGGAAGAAAGAGAATTATAGGAAGAAAGAGAAAAAAATGTAAATCTTCCAACATGAATTTTTCAAAATGCATTAGTTAATTTACCTGCCAGGAAACTGCACCAAAAATGGCTGTAGCTACAAGGCTGAAGAAAACCAGGCGTTCCGAAATTAGGCAAAAATGACGCATTCCTTTAGAGGCCATGACTCGATCTAGGCTGTTGTTCTCCGCTTTGTGTGTTGAATACATTTTGTGACAATCATTTAGTTTTGTATGGAAGCCCCAAAGGGTGATCAGAAAAATAATATGGCATACTAACCAAAAAATCCCAAAAATTGAAAATCCTGGTATTACAAAGTACCATAACTTAAGATGGCTCAGTTTAAAGGTCGAGAGTATAAAGAATATGAGTTCAATACACCCAACAAAAATTACTGAAAGTCTTCGACAAATTGCCCCACGGAACAAATAAGGTTTCCAACGTTCGGTAACAGAAAGTCCACTGAAGTAAACATCAAAAAGTGGATCGCACACCAGGCAGCTGAAGAAGCAGGCCAAAGCAAATGGGTTTATAGGAATCTTTAAGGATGGGAAGAACAATAAAGAAGCAAGAACTCCAAATATCACCAGGTTTGGAATTGCAAGGAAAGACTTCATCCGCAGGTCAATCATCAGCATTGCAAGCGCTGCTACCAACAAAATGATACTCATGCACTTTTCAACCAACATGGTCGTGCTTGCAATAGCAAAACCAGTGAGCTCCAGAAATTCCACTGATGTCAGCAGGGTGGGTCGATGTCGTACACAGCCACAGATCCGCTCCACCAAAGAGCACAGCGTCCTTATGGCCATAGAGGAAATGAGCAGGCATTTGGTTGCTTCTTCTTTCATATCATTCTTAAAAGAAGAATTATCAAGGAAACAGAGCAGGCCAAGCAAAAAGCCAAACCACAAATGGGAAAGACTTAAACTTGCAGCCTCCATTGAAAAATAGTAGTAGAGTATGCTTGCAATTCCTAGAACAAAAAGCCCAAGGATAAAAATTACTAGAATTAGTGAGTCCTCCGTTTTCTCCCATCTCACATAAAGACCCATGCATATGGCCACCAGCAAACTGATCCTTGCTAGATAGCCAAGGTATCTGATCGAAGAGTGCATGTTTGCCTCTCTATTTGCTTCATCCAATTTTGTCATTGCTACATAAAGACAGTGACTAACACAGTAGCGAAGTGATCTGCACATGTAAACAGGTAAGAAAATGTTCACACCACACTAGGAAAAGTAATCTTTGAGTTTCTTCCAGAAAATAGTGGGTACCGATGATCACACTGTAGTCTCATCTCCACAAGCATTATCAGTTCACATATCAATCACAAACTTTATTTTTGAAATCCTAGAAGAAAAAAAAAAGTAGAATTAGATACAAAGTAAAAACACTAAAAAGATTTGAATCAGCATTATTTGTGCCCGTTTAAATTTTTTTTTTTTTAATTGTGATGGAAAGTAAAATAGGAACTCTATTAGGAGTCTCTGCAAGTTTGTCTTTCAAAGTGACCATACTGCTGCAAGAGTTTTTATACACAACACACAAAGGCATGAAAAATGGTTGTTTAATCTAAATACGCATCAGCAGAATTCCCCAATTAGTGCTTTACATTTTAAATGAGTGTAACGAAGAAATGCAAAATTAAAATTCTAACCATCATCTCGTTAGTAGTAGATACAGTATCATATAAACAGGATCCTCACAATGCTGCTTAGTGGTCAACAACACTCCTACAAATAGAAAATACCAAATACACTGTTGTTTAGCAAATGATGTATCTAAGAGAGATGCAGATTTAACAGTAACAGTTGAAAATATTGTGGCGAGGAGTCTTTTTCTAAAGATCGAGCAGAATTTATGGGTAGTGTCAGACTTGGCATCTTTTGGCGCGTTTTCTCTGAGCTTATGCTTTTTGACCTCCCAGTTTTGACTCTGTTTGGGCTGGTTTAGTGTTTCTGCACACTTTTCTCACTGCTGATCAGTGATAAAGTGCAAGTGCTCCTGGGGTAAAATGTGTTATGGATTGGTGTTTCCATGATTGGCCTATTTGATTTATGTGTCAGTCCCTAGTAAAGTGCACTGAGCGTGCCAGGGCCTGTAAATCAAACACGGATAGTGGGCTGCAGCACTGGATTGGGCCACCCACACAAACGGCCCGTAAATGTAACTCTGGCCTGCCATTGCAGAGCCTGTGTGCAGTCTGGTACTGCCATGTCGATTTGGAAAGAGCACCCACTTGCCAGGCCCTAACCTTCCCTTTACGTACATGCCAGTCACCCCTAAGGTAGGCCCAAGGTACCCCTGTTTGCAGGGTGCAGTGTATGTGAAAGGTAGGACATGCCTTGGTGTGTGTGGCATGACCTGATAGTGAATTAGGCTACATGTTCCCCATAGGACAGAATGGGGAGTTTGTTTATAACATCTTATAAACATAACTGGCCCTGGGAACTAGGTAGGAATATAAAGTTTAGTATGCCTGAACTCGGAATCTAAAGATGCATCTTTTAGTGAAGGTGATTTTTACATTCTGTGTTCGAAAATACCACTTTTAGAAAGTATATATTTTCTTGCTCAGCCATCCAGCAGGCCTCTGCTGGGTTTGTGGATTGACTGTCTGGGTTTTGGATGACAAGGGCTGGGGAGCAAGAGTGGCTCCGGATAGTCTGGGTGGGTCAGGAAAAGGGTGAATAGCCCTGGGCTGCATTTAGAGTAGGGGGGAGATTTCCTTGCACCTGAATGGGCCTGGTCTGCCTCTGACAATGCCGTCTCCACCTCCTGCCAGGAAGCCACACCAGAGAGGGCAGAACTGGTTCTGGCTGGGCACAGACACTCTCTGCCTGAGATTACAAAGGATTTTGGGCTATAAAAAGTGGAGCCCAAACCCCTGAACTTTAGAACTCTTTTGGACCAAGAATACAGCCAAGAAGAAGAGCTGGAGAAGCTATGAGGTGGAACTACCACTTTGCTGTGTGCTTTGCTGTGTTGGCCTGCAGTGGCTGCCTCTGTCTTGGGCAGTGAAAGGACTGCACTGAACTTTCTGCAATCTACTTTTGCGAGTTTCTCCAAGGGCTTAAGGTAGAGCTTTGCCCCCTGTTCAAGACGTCTCAGGAAAGACTTCAAGCTCTTCTGCCCTCATCACTGGGAACTGTGTTTTTTGTGCTACTACAGAAGATAAAAAAAGCAACCCAATGCCATCCATGACGCCGCAGCCAACTCCGTGTCCTGAAGGCACCAGAGGGCACTGCCGCAACGCTGCACTGTGACCCTGGTCTGACCAACGACGCCTGCTGACGCCACCACCGAGCCACTGCTCGCACCGCGACCTATGGGCAGCGCACTCCGTATCGCCTCGCTTCACGCCGCCGCCTTGGTATCCCCGACGACTCCGCTCCATGCAGAAATCGACGTTCAAGGGCACCGCTTGCAAAGTTACACAACGCACCACTTTCATCCCACACCGCAACCTTGGCCTACTGACGCCGGTGCCATGAACTCCAGTTCGTCAGCCAACGACGGCGCATCAGCAACGACAACGCCGCTGCTTGCACCGTGACCTGCCAGCACCGTGACCCTGGTCTCACCGACGACGACGCCGCCGCCGCCGCCACCGGGCCGCTGCTCGCACCGTGACCCGAGGGCGGCGCACGCCGCACCACTGCACTTCGCACCGCAGCACCCGATGCCTGCTGACGCCAGCACTCCTGACTTCAACAGAGAGGAGTTCGATCTGCAACGCGTGTGACTTCGAGGGCCGGACGACTCCTGCACCGACCTCCGGAACCAATGCCTGCGGACGCCGTTCTTTCAGAAGCTCAACGAGAGGTCGTCAATGCCCTTCATCTCCAAAGGTACTGTTTGCGGGTCTTCCTGACACCGTAGCTGACCCGCGATGCCCCGGTCAGCCAGAACTGTTTGGATTTGTTTGTTCACGACACCGTGATAGTCCAGACAGAGCTATTGACATGAACTGTTTTTCTAGCATATTTTGATAACTAAAGATTTCAAAGTACTGTATTGTGGATTATTATGGTTTTTGGTCTCGTCTTAAGTATATAAATATATTAGATATTTTTCTAAACTGGTGTGGTGTCCTTTTGTAGTGCTTGCACTGTATTACTGTTGGTTATGTGCAAATGCTTTACACACTGCCGCTAAGGTAAGCGTGACTGCTCGTGACAAGCTACCAAGGGGGTGAGCAGGGGTTATTTTAGGAGTGTAACGCCCTTATCCTGACTAGGAAGTAGGGTCTCCAACTTGGACAAAGGTGCAAGCCATTGCCAACTAGAGACCCCCATTTCTAACAGGTAGCCACAGTTTATGTGATCATCGAAAGGTCTTATGGTATTTGGCATCGAGATAAACAGGTCTTAGTGTTAGGCTCAGGTGGTCCTTCGTAGATTTTCCTGTGGCATTCAATAATATAGACATATTGGCTCTTAAGTAAAGTAAAGCAATAGGAGCAGTCAAAGTTGACCTCTGACACTGCTGATACTCCATTTAGGTCAAAATGGATAACGGCCTGAAGCAAGGCTGCTTCACGACTCCAAACCTATGTACACTATTTTGATTGACTTCTCTAGTTCTAAATAATGTACAAGTATTTTACTCTTAAACTTCTCATATGATTGTTAATGTATGTTAATAAGTTATCAATTTTATGTTCTGTTGTGTCAGCCTTCCAATGGCAACCTGGCACACAACAACAACAACAAGCATTTGCAATGCGACAGGTCTCGCATTTATAAGAGTTTGAGCTATTGGCATTGTAAAATGCCTTTTATTTATGTTTTGGTTTTGGTTTTAAAACAAATAAAGGCATTGTCATTTACAATGTCAGTAGCATAAACTCGCATAAAAGCAGTGTGTGGAGTGCAGCAGTGTGCGGCGTGTAGCAGTGTGCAGCAGTGTGCGGCGTGCAGCAGTGTGCGGCGTGCAGCAGTGTGCGGCGTGCAGCAGTGTGCGGCGTGCAGCAGTGTGCGGCGTGCAGCAGTGTGCGGCGTGCAGCAGTGTGAGGCATGCAGCAGTGTGAGGCATGCAGCACTGGGTGGCGTGCAGCAGTGTGCGGCGTGCAGCAGTGTCGTACAGCATGCAGCAGTGAGTAATGCAGCAGTGTGCAGCAGTGGGTGGCGTGCAGCAGTGGGTGGCGTGCAGCAGTGCGCGGCGTGCAGCAGTGCGCGGCGGGCAGCAGTGCGCGGCGGGCAGCAGTGCGCGGCGGGCAGCAGTGTGAGGCGGGCAGCAGTGCGCGGCGGGCAGCAGTGCGAGGCACGCAGCAGTGCGAGGCACGCAGCAGTGTTTTGTGTAGCAGTGTGAGGCGTGCAGCAGTGTGAGGCGTGCAGCAGTGTGAGGCGTGCAGCAGTGTGAGGCGTGCAGCAGTGTGAGGCGTGCAGCAGTGTGAGGCGTGCAGCAGTGTGAGGCGTGCAGCAGTGTGAGGCGTGCAGCAGTGTGAGGCGTGCAGCAGTGTGAGGCGTGCAGCAGTGTGAGGCGTGCAGCAGTGTGAGGCGTGCAGCAGTGTGTGGCGTGCAGCAGTGTGTGGCGTGCAGCAGTGTGTGGCGTGCAGCAGTGTGTGGCGTGGTTTGTAAACAACAAGAAAAGCGGACATCAAAGGAAGGGTGGGAGGGAACGAGCATATGGGGTGTGAGTTATAACAAAAGTTAATTGTTGTAAGAGGGGATGCAGGAAGTGAGGCCGAGCGCGCGCTGACAAAAGCAGTCTGCTGCTTTCAAGTCCGATGGCAGATGCCAGCTTCGCGCTTGAATGCCTCACATGCACTGGACATAAACCGCATTCCTAAGGTCTTGTGCCTCTTACTAAATCCCTCTGAATGCGTGAGGCGGCGCACGCGCAGGAAGTAGCTGGTGGCAAATGGAATACGCGTGGTTGTGTGCGTAACCGCCACCCGATCCGCCTGGGAAGCCTTTGGGAGCATTTCTGAAGCCCCTACATAAGTCTCGCTGAGCCATCGCTTACGCGATAGCCAGGCGAGACCTAAAAAGTGCAATACTAGCAGATTGAAAATAAATACAAACTTATTAAGTGTTGTCTTTCTGGGATGAGGAAAATGTGTTCAATTTGATGACTTACAGAAAAGACAATTAAGATACTGAGCTTTTATAAATACTCAGTGTTTGTATTTACAAAGTCCTAACACTGAAAACAGGATAGGAAGCAAATAACTAATGCAGTTATATCTGAAATAGTCTGATAGGGTTAAATGGACGATTATCAAGTAAACTTGTGTAAAAGCATAAAACAGAAAGGCTGTACTAATCGTCCTGCATGGTAGTGATGTTGCTTTTACTAATAGATGGTGCCGTGGCATTGTTGATGTTTGTTGTGACTCTAAAGAAAGGGGGACCCAAAGTAAATCTCAGGAATCTGCTGGAGGGACATGCAGAGATGGAAATGCATATATAATATCGTAAAACCTGGATGTAGTTTTAAAACTTGATTTTGCTTTCATAGAGCCCACATAGATGTCCCAATGCTAGGCAGAAACCCATGGTCATAAGTGAGTAGATTAGAGAGTTAGAGATTTAACAGCCAGCTTTTGAGAGGTTTCCTGAAATTTAGGTCGAGAACGGTACTGTAGAGAAATGCAGGGATGGCATTTCCGGCTGATAGGGTCAGAAAAACGAAGCAACAATCCCTGAATCCGACCTTCCTGCTGCGTGCCACTCGGACGTTTAGCACAGGATGACAGGTGGATGGAAGATAATTTGGAAAATAGGGTGCAGGTATGCAAGACCAGAAGTGAAATGCTTGTGACATATAAAATCAATGTGAAGTCAGGCAGCCTTCTAAGATGGAGCAAGATAGCATCAAATGTATTGATGCCCAAGAGAAGTTGGGCAGCCACATTTTAAATCTTATTAGCAAGGTGGGTGGAGAAAATTGTTTTTAATATATGTGTTTTAAATTTCAGGCTGTTATCAAAAAGGATATCCTGATTTTTTTGCAATGTGAAATGGGTTAGGAGCCTAGGAGAACAAGAGCTCTGATTGAGGAATTAAGTCTTAAGGAGCAACCATCCATTCATTCATGTGGATATCGAAAGTATGCATGGGTTGAAGAACAGCTGAATGTCGGAGATGTCGCCTTCCAATTTAAGGACGTGTTGTGTCATCTGCATAAAAATAATACGCAAAGTTGGAAAAATATATTAGACTCTATACTGGGGTAGCAAACATTAACAAGCATTAGCAATGCCAATTGGTTTTGTCTATGCAAGATGTATTGGCTTGGTCGGTGTTTTTTTAGACATATTGCACGGCAGCAAAAGCTGCTGTGCAACATGACAAATTAAATTTTAAAAAGTACTATAATGTGGCAAGTGTTGACTGCATCATAGAGATTTTTTGTTTTTCTTTAGGCCATGTTGCACAGAAGCCCAGACAGCAATGCAATATGTCTAAAATAACACGGGGGCACACAACACGAGGGATGCGGCGGAAGAGGAGGGTGGGAACAGAAAGAACGAACAGACAGTTGAGTAAAGCAACACTAGAGAGGTGTGTAGGAGGAGGGACAGAGCGCGAGGGAGCAAGAGGGGGGAGCAGCAAGGGACAACAGGAGGAATGCGTGGTGGGAAGCAACACAAAGGAGCGGCAAGGGAGAGGTGAGGGAGAACCAACAACAGACAGCAAGATGAGGGTGGGGGAGACAGCAAGATGAGGGTGGGGGAGACATCAGAGTCCAATGAACTATTATAGAGAGCATAGCAAAAAGTGAAAAGAAAAAAAAGTACCTGGATGAGCGCGTGGCTAGTGGAAGGACAATAGCCACAAACAAGAAGCTGGGCTAGGTTAATACTCTACTGCAGGGACAAACGCAAAGAGAAAAAGCAGGAGGCAAACAGTGAGGAAGATGCAAGAGGTGTGATAAATAAGAAGCAAGCAAACAAGAGTGGCGTGGAAGCCAAACAATAGTAAGTATTGATAAATAATGTGCTGCTCTAAGCCCACTTTAAGCTTTTCTTCTTTTTATTCCATAAACGATTTTGTTGACAGTACATGTGCTGTGTGAGGCGAAACTTAAAAGTGCAGGTCGATGGTCTACTTGAGTCTCAGTCGCAAGCAGTTTGTTACAATTGCATTGCTCTTTCCAATGTACTGAATCAACCTAATTATTTGGTCCTTTTTTATTCCATCGAGGTCTAGCAAGACAGGGAACTGCAAAATATTCGTGCTTTCAATAAACTGAACCATAGCATTGTCTAACATGATATGGAATGACACAGTGCACTACCATAGAAGTGGGGAACCCACCCCTACTCTAGCCTTGCACAGCTAACCTACCGGTCTCTTAGAGGAAGGAAGTGGACATAGGCCGATCAGGAGGCCCAGGCTGCACGTCTGCCTACAGTGCTCTCAATAAAAATAACTGCATATTTAATTCATTGTCTAGATGAAGACAACTCTCTTCATCAATTTATACTATCAACACATCACTAAAACTAAACGTTTAAAGCAATAAAAAGATGTAAAAAGTACAACTAATCTAAGGAGAAGTAGACAGTCTTGCACTCGTGGAGGAAAGTTAATGATTTCCAAGAGCAACTTTCAAGAAATCCCACGCAGTAGAAGATACACACTTTAAAACATCAACTATCCAACACAAAAAAAACCTTTGGCTTAGTATGCCCCAAATCGAACAAAACACCATCAAGTGGGAGAAACAAATTGGTACATAACACTGTATGATTTGCCAGTGCACGTTATATTAATCTCCTCAGACATTGATTTTAGCAACAGCATGCATATGCATGCGAATGCTCCCGTAAGCCACTAGGCACGAACATGTTTAATGCACCACAACAAGAGCCGAACTGCAAACACTTATCAACAAAAACCTACGACTGCTGTTAACGCCCATCAAAAGTCGGTACTGCAAAATATTTTTTTTATGAAAACACCACAGAACTGATCTTTTGGATTTGAAGGAACGTTCAAGCCTTCAACAGAACTTTGGATCTTGCATTCAGACTGGTTAACTGAGGGCCAGGTTAACTGTAGTCAGCAACAGGTGACTGAATGAATGGGCAGAGCTGTGGCACGACTTAATTGTATTCATCTCCCCTTTTTATTTTGTAAATTAATCTGCACACATAGATTGAGTGCACAATGCAAACTGTCTAGATTCTACAATTTGTTTTCACACTATTCTATATAGTTTAGTCACATCCAGAAAATTGTACACAATATTATCCATTTACATTTAGGACATACTAGATTGTGCCCATATAGCAATTTTGTGCACATGAAAAGTTGTCTCTGCATATACTTGTTTGCAACGATCCTAACCAGTCTACCTTCCCCCCTCCCCCACAGATGAAGCACACAAAATACACCGACTCAAAAAGCGTTTACAAAGCCAATAGGTTTCACCTATGTGTAATCTATTGGCTTTGGATTTTTGGTTTTTTTTTGTTAACAGTGACGCGTAACCAATGAATGGAACCATTTATGTGCTCTAATCCTTCTTTGCCAAGTTTGCATTATATAAATATACCCAAAAAGAAGCGCGGTATGGATCTGCAGTGCCTCTAGGTAGACAGCCATTTGAAGGTTCGTAGCGCTTTATGCACTAATTTCCACTGCATTTGTTTCGACGCATTTACCCCAGAGCGAAGAATACCAAGGCTGTATTGTGTTCCTCAGCAGCAGTGGACTAAAGGTCATTTTGTAGGTAGCAGCAAAGACCTTGGCCTTATTAAATCCACCGAACACAGCTGTGTGTACAAAAAAATAAAAAGAAAAGAAAAAGCACTATGCCGTGGTCAGCACTGACTAAGTCATAGCGTTTATTTTTTTACCCTTTAAGCCATGTGGCTGTGCAACATGTAACACAACATTCCTTTCTTGCCTGCTATTTACTCACAGGCGCCACATGCTCTCCAGGTTTGTCAACGTTTATTTAAGTGCTTACTAGCGTGCTTAGGGGCTGGTGCAAGCAAAAACATGGGGAGGATGCTCTGGGTGCAAGGAACAGCGCAGAAGGAGTGCGTTGGGAGGAGGGAAGAGAGTAAGAAAACATGCACTCTTATGAAGTGCTAGAAGCTAGGCAAAAATAAGTCTCTCAAGAAGCATGCGGCCAATGGAAAGACACTGGCCACCAACCGGAAACTGTACTTGGTCCAAGCTCCTGGTAACAGCCAAATGTCAGGAAGAAGAAAGAGGAAGTGAAATCTGAGGGCGTTACATTGATGCGGTTAGCCAAAAAGAAGCAAGAAAATAGGAATGACCGCGCAGTCAACCAATGGCCACTAAAGATTCTTTTTTTTTTTTATTACAAGAGATTTTGCAGGCACAGTGCAAGAGCTTTGCAGGCGAAACCTAAAAAGAGCTGGAGTCAGTGCTCAGCCCTGACAAAAAACAAAGTCCAGATCTTTGAACTCAGACTAAAAAGGAGGAAGTGAAATAGCCTACGACCTATTGGTCAGAAATGAGTTAAACCAAGCAAGGGCATTGACTCTCACCTTCACGTTCCTGAGATGCAAATTAGGCAGAAAGATCTTACAGGATCAACAGTGCTAAGAGTCCTGCCTCCTGACACATATGGATTTCATTGAGAACTGAGATTAGCTGGTACGCTGTGCAGACGTTGGCCCTGAAACTAGATTTGTCAGGGTCAAAATAGTTATGAAGCTCTAAAACTCAGCTTTTTATTTACATAGGATTCCAAAATTATAGAGTTAGTGGAAGGACAGAAAAAGGCTTGAAATTGGTAAGTGCTTTTTTTTTTGTTTTTAAGCGTGGTATCACCAGCGCAAGTTTCAACAAAGTAGGAAACATGCCTGAAGTAAGAACAGCCGTTCGGAATGGTTGTAAGTTCAACAAACAGCAATTTGAAGGGCCCACAGTTTAAGCTATTTGGCTGGACACTGTTCCAGAGGGCAGTTTAGAATTTCGTTTAGGACTTATTGGATCTTATTTCTGTAGAAATCTTAGTGATTTACCCATTAATGCTTAAGCAATCGACATAAAATCGCTCCTAACGTTAAAGAGGTAAAATAGAAAGTGATAAAGAAAAAACAATTAATTTATTTCTGTCTACTCGGAACAAGCTGTTACAACTTCAAACAGGAATGAAACCGAGGTGAAAAATTCGAAGTTTTATTTTAAGGAAATAGAGAAAAATCAGAGTATATTATGAGGACATAAATGTGAAAAATACTTAATAAGCATCCTCGCTCTAATGTTGTAACTGTTAATCGAAAATAACAAAAGGAGTTCAATTTACTTTTTCAATGCAGAATGGAGAAAAATGATCAATTAATCCATAGTGAAAAACACTCTTAATAAAACGGTGTGTGAATTATGTAATAGTGTGTTTTTAAGGGTCTGAATAAGCCCGATTACTTACTTAACTATCACAATAAAAACATTGACAACTTAATCATCTGCACAAGGCAGCAAGCGAAATATCCATATTTTGAATACTTGTTATTTCTTTTCCAAGCCACTTATGTAGACCCAATAGCAAATGAGGTAAATATTTATCTAACAGAGTATCAAGAGGAAACAAATTCTCTGTAGTTTACATCCTCTTATTAAAACCTAGCTTTTCAAACGAGTCAGACCAGAACCAGCTTGCACTCTCAAACTTGTGGAACATATGATGTGAAGAACTCAATTTCGTTTTGGGGGTAGAGATTGAACATTAGTACTTTACTGGTATTGCAGCTCTCCCAGCTTCTTAATCAGGTAGGACAGTTTTCCACTAAGCATAAACGTAGCAGAGAAGACAGGATACAACAAGAAGTGCAGCACAGGAAACCACAAGCTGATTGGTTCACTGCACATTCAAATTTCAGTCACACGAAGGAGTGCAACAATAATTAGTTGGAGAGCCTGAGGATTAGCACATCACCAGTATTCCAGCTCCCCGCTAACCCGATGCCTTCTTCACAGGCATCCACTCTCTACTAGTTAAAAGTGGGGTGATGAAGACCGGATAGAGCTGGAGAAATGGCAGAGGACACCAGAAGCTGAATGATTCCCTGCACATTTATATTTCAGTCACAAGCACTTGTAGTGCACAGAGGGCGACACCATCGTGGCCCCTAGCTTGAGGGCTCGACCACGTCATTCTGCCTCACCAGTGTGTACGTTCATAATCAGATCCAGGAGTGAAATCTCTTTTTTTGTAATCAACTGAACTGTATGCAATCATTCACCTTAAGGGACAGCAGCATAATGAGAAACAAAATGCCTGTTTAGGGACTTATGTTAGGGAATTAAAGCTAGCCCCCAGATCCAAAAACTTTCCCAAATAACATTTATTTTAAAAAGGTTTCTGGAATGTAGACTGTTGATGAATAGCAGGAGGCTGTCTTAGTCAGCACACTTGAAGACTGATTTAAAAATGTTAATGGCCAAGAGCCAAAGGAACACTGGAGAAAATCTAAAGAGTGAACAAATATCTAAATAATTCGAACTGTGACAGTCAGGATTTCCACTCTCGATAACGGTGTAGACCTATTTACAAAAAGCCATACTGGGATCACTACTTCTAAATTGTGCTGGCAGCGTGAGGCAACAAGTGTCCTGATCGGAAAGTCATGCAAGCTTGACTCCCAAGTAGACTAGTTACAAACCTGATGATTGTATAAAGTTTGAATTGATACCTACTTAGGTACATTAAGATCTATGCAGCCATCAGCTAGAGAAGACTCTACAGCAGTTATCCCATTCTAAATGAGCAAATTACTTTACCTGAAATGGTGTGTGATCTAAATGGAGGAGTTCGAAGTTAGTGCAAGTGGGTGGTTCAAACTCGAGGTGAGGAGGCTAAGCAAGAACACACAGTGAAAAAGAACAAGATTATAATAATGGACTTACCAGCTGATTCACAATTATCTTCTGAGCAAGGTACTGACAGAGACAGCTGCCTGGGTCAGAATGATGTGACATGGGAACAGAATCACAGTGCCCTTCCCACTTCCTTGAACATTCCCCAAACAGGAACAGGGATAATTTCATTGGAGACGAAGCCTGAAGAGATTTCAAGCAGAACCTTTCTGTAGTATTGAGGATGATGGAGCTGGCAGAATGGTTGCACGTTCTCACATTCTGTATTCTATATTCAGGGGTATTTATGGTAGGCTTTGGAATGTTGCGGGCAGCAAGCTTGGGAGGAGGCACAGGAGCGGTTTCCTTGAGCATGTTCAGGGCTGATTGGACTAAAGTAGATCTTACCTCGACCGTGTTGTCTCAGAGAATCATTAGTCTAGAATTTGGCACCGAGGATAGGCGCCAATCTACCCCAGATCCTACAGTCTACCAGAATCATCAGAGAAGATGACTCACCGGCAGAAGTTTATTTTCACTTAAACGTATGTGAGTGACTCTGTGGTTTTTGATCAAAAGAACTATCTGGCACCATAGAAAGGTAGTCAACATTATTTAAGACTTACTCGCATAGCCAGTTTGGCATTGTGGGAGTTGCTCATTGGTGGTTGGCGTAGGCTAACACGGTCTCTGTGTACGTTCAAAAGCGAGCCACGCGAACCTTCACACGCAAACACAAGTTTGCTGTGTTATTTGATGTGTATTAGGTCATAGCATTTATGAAAAGGTTGCGCTGAGTCGCCTACGTGCCGTCGTCGTTATTCTACTTCAAGGATATACAGTATTCTAGTCTTTTACTTACCAAGGTCAAGTGATGTGATACACATGTAGTCATTTTCTTGTATTGCACTTCAGAGTCTCAAGAATTTTTAACAATCTCTTCAAGTAAAACATGTTTGAGAGGGGCGTTTTCACTATCTTTAGACATTTGAAGGTACGATTTAATTTGTAACACCAATTTTCATTTTACTTCACGATCACTACTTCCACTCTTGTTAAAAATATTTTGAGGACTCCAAAGGAGTTTTTGCCTATTTCTGGTGAAGCAAGCAGATAGAATGTAAAGAGTACTTTATGAACTATATTGTCACTGTAGAGGATAATAGTGTACTCACCTGGAAGAAAGAAACGTATCCTTATGCACTGTTTGGGTCCGGAAGGTCTTCGTATTTATGATCAAATGCATAAAATTGCCATGGATATATTGATGTATCGAAACATGCCTTTTTGGATTTAGAAGAACATTTCACTCCTACTGTATGTGTTGCTGTGGTTAAGATACATGCGTTCTCTGAGGAAACAGGAACAGCGGAAAATTGTTCAAGACTATGGGGCTGACTAAGATGGTGGTCTGACGAGCGTTCGACTGCCATCATTGCAGGAACGGCGGTCCCGCCCCCCCAAATTATGAGACCACTGAGGAGGCAGTTGGAAACATGCCTCTTAGCACGGAGGCTTGCGTTGCAGCCCGGAAAATGGACGCAGCACAAGCCTCAATGCCAAAAGGCATGTTTGTAAACATCCCTGCACCCTGTGACATCTCCATGCGGTAACGGTCACACGATGCAGGGTTATTTAGGGGCATCAGTGGAGGGCTGGAGGGGACAGGGGCCCTATTTTGGGCCCCAAAATGCCTGACAGCCTTTTCATGTCGGAATAACCAATGTGAAATGCCTGGCGAAAAGGTGGATAGTAATCCCCACAGTGGTGCCAGAGAAGGCACCGCCTTCATTATTGGGAATGCGATCTGACCGACTTTCCGATGGGCCCCTTGAACACTTCGGAAGCTGTCGCTCGGTCCCTGGGGCAACACGGTTCAACTGATTGCATCGTAGTGTGGCAGTCTGACAGCGGCTATAGATGTCGGCGAGACAGACAACACGTCGGTGTCAGTCCCACCAACATCATAATTGGCTTCTATGTTTCTTTCTGAAAGAAATTAGCATCAGCATGCAATTTATATGATGAACGTATTTGTGACCAAATAGTTATGTATTCTAAAAATAAAGGAATACAAAAAAGGTGTCATGTGTCTTAGTTAGGTCCACCTAGAAATTACGCATCTTTCACCATGAACACGTTTCTTAAGTTGCCTTCCCTTTCACACAATAACCTTTTACAGACACATTTGCGTGTGTAACAATGCTGGATTTGTTTCTTTGAAACATCTTCACTTACAGATTCCACTTTGCAAGACTATTTTCACAACTCCTTCAACACCATGTACAAGTCCTTGACACGCATTGTGTAAATGTCGTTCTATTTTCCATCCACAGATGCTTTTAATTATAAATAATCATTTCTAAGCTTAGTTAGAGGAGCGCTTTAATTGTCATTGGCGAGATTTCTCACACCACCACCACTCTAGACAAGAATCATGTTGGTCCAATAAACCTTGCAAATGTCCCACTGTGTATACCTTTTATATTTCTCGGAGGGTGTGAAAGCACGAGTGACTGGGCAAAAGGGTTCCATATCTGTTTCCACAATCCCTGAGGTATCTAGGTTGTAATGTTCAGTGGTCGCCAGAACCATTTGTTACCTACCTACGTTTAGGGGTACTCACGGTGGCATTGTGAGCTAGCTGACCTATAGGACAACATATCCTGAGGGGGTGCATAGAATCGGTCTGGCACCATTCCAACGGTTGTACTGCCCACAAACATGCAATTCCTCCCGTAGGGTGGAATTTACACAACAAAGGTTGTGGATTGAACGGGAATTCAAGTTTGAAAGATACTATTGACTTAGTAATAAATAAAAAAAAGCAGCGCTATCAGAAAGATGAGCAGATGCTACCATGCCTCATGAACCTGATTTATCTGTTAACATGGATAAAAAAAGGGAATAACCACAAAAGTAATAGGAAGTAGTGTAGTGATCGCGAAAATAATAGGAAAGAGTTTCACAAAGGGACCAATAATGGACAGGGGGTAGTAACAAACTTTACGTGCTATCAATGTGAAAGCAACACACATTCAGCAAGATTTGACAAAAGAACAGCTAAAGCAGTTAGGTGCTTAGAACGTGGCAACTTAGGCCACTCTGAAAGTTTGCAGAAAAAAAACACAAAGAAGGATTTTTTTATGTGTGTGACTGATAGTATGTCAGATTCATTAGAGAATGAGGTCAAAGAAGACATCTTAGTAGGTTTGAACATTAATGGCAATTAATCATGGCAAGCCTTTGTGTTACTTTTGGTGGTTTTGAAATTCAAGTGGCAGATTCTGGATCCTCATTTACTATTATTGCTTGTTCTGTTTGGGAGAATAATTTGTTCAAATTATTGGTCCTCATTTACAACCTACGGGCTTCAACTCAGAATGTTTCACAGGAGATAAAACTGGACATTTTGGGATGCTGGCTTCTAGTTTTCAATTTCAAAAACAGACAAGCCACATGCAAGATATATGTGGCAGTGGATGGTCCATCTGTATTGGGTTGGAGGACTGAAGAGCATTATAAACTGTCTTTGGTCCTAACAGCCCAGAATAAGTGATACTTGCTTGTGGTGGTGACGTCACTAAAAACTGGAGTATAAAGGAATTTCAAGAAGTGTGTAATAGTAAAGTTGGAAAGCTTAAAGGCTGCACACATCAGATTAGAATTAATATTTCTGCTGTACCCAAAATACATAAGACACAGAATATTCCCATCATTGTGAGGGAGGAAGTCAAGCTAGAGTTGAAGAACAACAGGCTGCTGTTATTAGTGAGCCAACTGAACCATCTGAATGGATTTCACCAATGGTCGTAGTTAGACGAACAATGGTATAAGTAGTTTGTGTGCAGATTTGATATGCTTAAATGACAATATATTCTGCATATCACCAGGTTTCCTTACAATCATCGAACATTTTGTACTCCATTTGGCTGTTTTCAGTTCCATCATCAAATTTGGTTTGGGCTTGCTTCTGCAGTTGCGGTGTTCCAAAAGAATTATGACAGAATTATTTGGGGGATGTACCAGGGACAGTGTTCTTCCAAGGTGATATTTAAATTTTTGGATAGACAAGAAATAACATAATGGAGGGGTTAAAAAAAATGTTTGGCACATTTTAAAAGGAAGGGGTTTAACTGCTGGAATTTCTGAATGCAGGATTGCGGAAAAGAAAGTAACATACTCCGGTCATGATATTCATGACAGGGGATTAATCCCAACAAGAAACTTTTGGAAGCAATTGTTAATGCACTATTGCCACAATCCAAGGATGATTTCAGGTCATATGTGGGTCGGAGTTCTATTTGAAATTTGTGGGCACCTTCTCAGAGAAAAGATATGCTATGCAAGCTTTATTAAAGTAAAAAACGGTCTTTGTTTTGTCGATTGAGTGTAAAAATTATTTTGAGGAAATTAAGTGTGCCATTAGTAAATCTCTCAACTTACAAGGATTTGATCCCACAGCAACCGTGTTTGCAACTACAGATTCCAGTAGTAAAGGTTTAGGTAGTGTTCTCACTCAAGTTGATGATCAGGAAAGAGAAGTTGCTATTGCCTTTGCATCTCATTAGTTATCATCCATGGAAGAAAGGCACTCAGTCAAAGAAAGTGAAACTTTAGCCTGTGTGTGTGCGTTGGAACTTTTTTTTTTTATATAACATTTTTCTTAAAACAAAAGCACAGAGTCATCATTGTGATATCCCAGTACAAATCAAATATGATGAATTACAATACTTCAGTAGTCATGTATTACAGAAATTAAGCGGTTAAGAGATTATTTTTCTATTCTTCTTCGCATCGCCATGTCTACAGCTGGTGACGTGCAAATCTCCCCTCTAAAGGCGTTCCACCCCCCCCCCATTTCTTGTCCCATTTCTTGGGGCAGCCTCGTAGTTTGCAAACCTCCTTCTCTGCTATCATGCATCTATCCATTTCCGCCACCCATCCTATCGTGGAAGGTCGTTTATTAGATCCCCATAGCATTGCTATAGCTCTTTTTAGGTCTCGCCTACGCAGCGCGAATGTGCTGCGTAGGAAAGAGACCTTCAGCCATCGGCACAGTTTGGGGGGCAAAAAGATGCAGGCATTGCATTGCTTGCAATGGCAACGTGTGCACGTCTAGCGAATCCCTTGCGGGAGCACGCCGTGCCATATGGTGGCGCCATATGGTCGCAATCATGGCGCCTTGCTGCACGCTCCCGCAAGGGAATCGCGCAGGCCCCCTCCCCCTGCTGCCGGGCGAGGCGCGTGCTTGTTTAACATGGACCTGCTAAAAGCAGCTGCGCCGCACAACCACAACCCCTATTCTAAATTGTGGGTACCCGCAGCAGAGTCTTGCCACGGCCTCAACCAGCTGTCAACACTGCCCGACCCTTGATTGACTCGACCAACATTTTGCACAAGTTAGATCAAAAACGCCTGGCACTAGCAAACAGGCGTATTACAGGTTGTGCAGTATTTTACACACATCACTGAAAACATGTGCGAAGTCCACAGCCAATAAATACTTGGAATTCTGTACAGCGCACTATGATTGGCTAAGTTTCAGCCCATGCTCCAAGCCATAGTCACTCTACTTAATACGAGTCCCTCCCGCCCCTAGACAACTACAAAAGACAGCTATTGTGATTCGTTGTCTAGTGACCCGGAAGCACTAAAACAACTGCAACTATTATTTTGTTAAAGAAGCCAATCCTGGTTGTAAGGTTTAATTCACGGACTGCCCATGTAAGTAGCAGACATGTGGTCACCTTAATGTTAGGGTGTTTGTGTCTCACCCTTCCTTAGATTATACTTTGTAAAACAGATGCTCACTGCATCCATATATGGGGAGGGGAGAGGGTGCCACTGGGTTACTGCTCCGCAAAGACTAGCGATACAGCACGTCAGAAATGCTCAGGCACTCAGTACTTTTGAGCCATTTTGAAAAGTTTATATAAAAGGGTTATAAGTGCTTAAATTATGTTATTGCTTAATATGCAACATTAGTACTTGACTAAGGACCCCATTTATGTGCCGATTTAGTTTGATTAATTTTGTTGATGCTTTCCTTCATTCACATCATGTATCTGATATTGCCTTTGTTATTTCGTATAATACTGTTCTCTTACGATTTTTCATCATATTCTGTTTGCTATGTTTCCAGTTCGAAAGTGCACTGCCACCGCACCTGAGGTTTAAATGATTCTATATCAAACAACGTAAAATAAAGACTGCAGGTGCCCTAGCCCAGTCTGCAATTCAGCTGCGCTTCTGTTAAAAGAAACGAGTACTTCAGCCAGTACAGCACTGTTGCAGATTAATATTCTTGGTATTTGGTAGGTGAGGCTAGATGACTACCACATAAATGTATACATTTTATACATCGGTAAACATGCCCATGGCCTAACAGACCAATGTATGTCTATGGCACTTAGTGAAAGCAAGAGTTGTTGGGGGCCATAATAGCTAGTTGTTGGCATATTTTGGCTTAGTCGCATGTATGTTAGTTCTGTCTTAATGCTTTCAATTGTTTAATAGTGTTTGGCGTGTCCTTGGAAAGATTGCTGTTGGTAGCACAAGGATCATCAACTACAGGGAATATCTGTGGTGTGGAAGATGTGTAGACCTTGTCCTGTCTAACATACTATTGGATGTGACTTGTGTGGATCATGAAAATGGATGCATGCTGTAGTGAGTGCAACAATACACAACTGTGTGGCACATCTGTGCTGTTTCTGATGTTTGCTGTGTTCTGTCTACCATATGCAGGACGTTATGCATCTGGCATGTAATTAAAAGTAACTTCTTCAGTGAGTACGGCCATATATTACTACACGGCGCATCTGTTTTAAGTAGGATGCTTGTGCAGTGTTTTGTCTAATATGTCCTGTTGGGATACTTTGTGTTTCCCAGCCGTTAGTTGTACTCGAAGCTTGTAGAGGGAGCGTTACAGAGCTCCAAATTTCTCCTTGCCCACTTGGAGTAGTTAGAAAGATCTATTGAAGTTTAGTGTTTTGAACTCTTTACTCAATGAAAGTGGTGAGTAAATTAATTTACCAGTTATAGATTACCTATGAATTTTTTAGAAATTCTTGCAGGCCTGGAACCTTTGACACATGTCAAAAATTTCCTCTACACTTTTTTTTGATGTAGCACCACGAAGAAGCCTAGGTTAAGTACTGTATCCTAAATGCCACACTGGATTTATGATAGTAGATGTCACACTGCCACCCTTTCAACTCTGCGCGTCATTTCATGCGCAGAGTACCCCTATAGGTTATTGCAAGCACAGAAACACCATAACAGGCAAGGCGGAAGCCCTCCTCAGCTTCTGAACTCGGTGGTGTCTTATAATCTTTTGGAACTACCCTGCCCACAAGTATTGGTACAGATGTAACAAATATACATTTTACTCTCAAAGAAAACAAGGCCTATTGGAGATCTGATGGGCCTACTAACTTTATTAAGTAACTCGAAATGAAGATCTTATAGCAGTGGATACATTTATAAAGACCTGGTATATCTGGATTTTGTCATATGTATGTGGACCAAACCAGTCCAGCTTCCAGGGAAGCGCATGTGATGAAATGGGTGTAATCCACTGGGAGCGGTTCAGTTGTTATTAGACAATGTTTTAGAGGGTTTCCCAGAAGTGGTTTGTTAGGAACATGGCGGATTATTCCATTGTCAAGCAAGCACGTATCAGATCTACCAAAGAAATGACCTACAAGCTTCAAAGCAAGATGCAGGTGATATTTTGTAGGGACTGAGCAAGACCCACCGGTATGTAATAACAAGCATTGGCATAGCCAATAGGTCTCGCCTTTGGGACGTTATAAGTGTTTAGTTATCCAGCACAATATCCTTGGTGCAACAAATATTAACTGTTGCATGGCTAACCACTTATAAGGTCCCAAATGCGAGACCTATTGGCTATGCCAATGCTTGTTACTAATAGGTATCCCAATGCCACCCATTGCTGCTCAATTTCCGTCAAATCGGTAGCCTCCCACACATTCAATATTCCCAGCCTTGGTGAAAATTGGAGTTGTTTGCCCAGTGTGTCCTTCATTTCTTTGGTTGCGTTATTCCATAGGGGGCATATCTCAGGACAGTCCCATAAGATATGATAGAAGGTACCATCTTGACCACATCTTCTGAGGCATTGTGCGTCCGCCCGGCTGCCTATCGTGGCCAGAAGTACATCAGAATAATAGGTCCTATGAAGGATTTTCAGTTGGATAAGGCGAAAGCAATGATTTATCGCCGTTTCCCTAGGGGACATTAATGCGGTCTGCCAGTCATCGTCATCTAGAGGCCCTATGTCTGTCTGCCATTGATCCCGAATAGTTTGAATGGAGTCAAGTAGTTTATTACAAAGCTTCCGATATGTGCAGGAGGCAGCCTTTGTCGGGAGTGGCTCCAAAAGCAAGCAGTCCTCTAGACGGGAAGAGTCTGGTAAGGAGGATATGTTTGGAATGTTGGTGAAAAGTGCATGTCAGATCTGTAAATATCGGAATACTTCGCCCGGTGCAAGGGCGTGTTTGGTTTGCAGCTCCTTGAAGGTGAGAAGTTTGCCCCTGTGCATTAGGTCCCCTATACTAGTAATACCAATAGTGTCCCATTTATCGAATCCTGCCTGATGACAAAGTAGACTCAGCTGTTGGGAGGACCAAAGCGGTGTGGCTTTTGTAAGTTTATTCTCCCACCCCAGATGCTGATTGGCCTGGTGCCAAATAGTTACCGTTTGTGACATGGGCTCCAAGTAGCGGCCCCTTTGAGTCTTACTGTAGAGGGCGCCTAAATCGCCCTCCTGTCCAGTTTGATAGTGTTCTTAATGAAAGGACGGATTCGATGGGGAGCCATGGATCCAGTGGTTAGTAGCCACTAGTTGTGTGGCCCAATAATATAAGCGCATATCTGGAAGGGCAATTCCTCCATCGTACCACCCCTTTGTCAACTTGCGGAGGGCAATGCGAGGTGTCCCTCCATCCCACAACAAATTGCGGATCTCCCCTTCGATAGTGGTAAAGTAGGTGTTGGCAATTGGGAACGGACAGTTTTGGAGCACGTATAACAAGCATTGGCATAGCCAATAGGTCTCGCCTTTGGGACCTTATAAGTGTTTAGCCATGCAACAGTTGCATAACTAAATACTTATAAGGTCCCAAAAGCGAGACCTATTGGCTATGCTAATGTTTGTTTAATGGAGGGCTAGGCTTGAAACCTGGTGGGCGTGTGAAACATGTGTTGGGGGTAACTGTGGTGGTAAGAAAACTTTTTAATATTTGAAGACTTTACAGGAGGATTGGGGAGTTTTAATCGCAGAGTTTGGGATATATTTAGTGGCAAATGTTGCATTTGAAGATAGATTAGGCCAGTAACTTAAACTTAAATGCTACATTATTTAAAACTTTAGAGGGGGTTCTGCAGCACTTATGTACTATGACATTTAGTCAGAAGTGGTTACGGAGGAGAACATCAACGTGGGGACTTGCTACGTCTTTCAAAGCTAAACTAAAAATGCTAATAACGTCCCTTACTATTATTGAGGTACTTTTATCCACCAACTTTGTCATTGTACACAACAGTAGCAAAAATATAAAATTTAAATTCTTCTTTCACCATTACTCCTTTAGGGGTTTGACAGGCTCTGGGGAGATTGGAATATTAAAATGCTTGTCAACTATACAAAAGTCACACAAGCCTTCTAGAAAGCAGCAAAATCTATTTAAATACGACTTATATTTAACTGTCACGGACCAAAAGAGAAAGAAGAGGTACAACTCTGCCCACTGCATGTAGCAGTCTCTTTTTCAAAAGAAAAAAGTGACAAAGATATTTTTTCATGAAGAAATAGAAAAACACACCCAATAAAGTGAATAATATATATATTTTTTTTAAATGGCTGAAATAAATAGCTTTCATTTGAACAGACTGCATTTCCACCATTAACCGTTTAACAGCAGTGACAGAAAAGCCCAAAACGGGTCCTCCTATCCCATGTTTAACAAGCATTGGCATAGCCAATAGGTCTCGCTTTTGGGACCTTCTAAGTATTTAGTTATGCAGCACAATATCCTTGGTGCAATAACATCAACTGTTGCATGGCTAAACACTTATAAGGTACCAAAGGTGAGACCTATTGGCTATGCCAATGCTTGTTTACTTGGCTACTGGTCTCTTGGGTATTTCAATCTCTTGTATATCCCCCTTGGTGCACCTGGTTTGTTGAATGGTCCATAAATATATGTTGTTTTTCTTCAGATGCACCACTGTGTTTTAACACCTTGTGCGCTCATGACGGAACCACACCATCATGAGCCGCGGGCGGCGTGTGCTCATGACGGCCTGGTTCCGTCATGCTGCGGCCGTTGGCGGCCGCTCCTCCCACGCGGCTCCAATTCCCCACCTGTGCGGGCGAATTAGAGAGTGGGCGGAGTCGTGACGGAACCACGCCGTCATGAGCACAGCTCGCCCGTGACTCATGACGGCGTGGTTCCATCATGAGCATGGCGGCGCCGCGCTCACCCCTCACCCCCCCCCCCCCAGCGCTGCGGTGGAATTCGGGCCGCAGCGAAGGGGTTAATAAAAATGGTGATTGTTATTGTTGGATTTACTTTGTGTTGTGTTTTTGTATACAAAAGTTAAATTCACAAAAAACGAATTCAGTCACCAATTATTCTTAGCACATTTTTGTTAGGGGTGTGTGGAGGTTTTGTTAAGCGCCCAGAGTCTTGTATAGATCATGATAATTTAATTATATGTAGATCGCTGAGTTTCCTTCAATTACGCCCTGGTCTAGTTTGTCCCAGTAAACGGACAATATTTCCTTGGAGTGCTAGTTATTGTTAGAAATGGTTGTGACTTTTTCTCGCGAATTAACTTTAGAACTGTTTCTTTACTTTGCAACTGCATGGATGTTGACAGTCTGTTTTTTTCAAACAAATTTAAAGGAGCTTGGAAAGTCTAATTTTGCAGTGAGAACTCATGGGGGAACATTTTGCTGTAGCAATCATTATTTATAGAACTCGGAACAATTACAGCAAGCTCACACTCTAAAACTTCGTCTTACACCCCTAATTTCAAGAGGTAATCTATTTGTGGGGAGATTTTGTTCTTGGATTTACCTCCACCAAGCTATCTAAAATGGTAGTACACTTCCAAACGTAAATGCACACCACAGATCGAAAATAGAGTAGGTTACTTGATGGTGAATAGGTCACATCGAAGTACAAAGATTAACAGCCTCATTTAGAGTTCTGTGTTAATGTAGGGTGCGAAAACTCCTTTATAAAATACCAATTGTGCAAATTGTCAAGTCAAATGTTTCGTTTGTTTGCTACTTTTGTGATTTTTATGAGGGGTTGCAGTCTTTGTGGCACTGCCTGTTGGCCCTTTGTTCTGCCGGGACCTTATTCTGTCACGCTTGCTCTAATAGCGAATGACACTCATTTATAGATGGAGTCCATTTCATAGGTAGGATATTATCTCAAAATGAGCGCCTAAGTGCTGGTGGTATGATGAATTCTCCGATATTGCTTTATGAAAGAAAGGACAGGAAAGGTAGGATCGTGTGGTAATATGATCAGTTCACATTTCTGCCATTTTCGCACCATCAGAACGAGTGCAAACGTTATGTCGCAGAAGATTGTGCAAAGCAACGCTCTACTGAAGACAACTTTTGCTTTACAAGGAGCAAAATCATGAAATGGAAACTCCTTAAACAGACAAATCTGGGCTACATTTGGTTTCTTCGAATATTTTTTTCTTTATTTTGGCAACCGCGTTTTAAGATTATATAAACACGATTTGCAACTTCCTTTAGCTAACTAATTAATATGTGTGGGCAATAAATGTGGCTGCAATGCAAGTTATGGTAAATTGTAAATGTCTGTCAGAGATAACTGAGGGTATTTAAATACGGAGCCTGTCCAAATGGCGATACTGACATGCCCACAACAAGTTTTGAACTTGAACCAAATATGCTGTAACTAGGAGGCGTAGAAATTGTTCCCGCCTCAAAATTAAACCGTACGGCCAGATGCATCTATAACATTTTAACTTGCAAACGCAACAATGACACAGGCAGATTCTGAAAACACCTGCGAAATCAATGCGAGTAAAGCACAGTTCTGAAAATCAGACTCCTGGATGCTTTAATCATCGACGGCGAAGAACAAAAGCTACATAAGTGCAAGAGCCTTTGGCATGGAACAAGCAGAGCATAGCGCCGTGCACTTCTGCATTCGGAGAAGGTTGGCAGGTTTCACCGTAGGGAAACTAGTGGTCTTTGTGGGGGGTTCGGTTGCACAGATGCCAGAGATGCATGAAGCTAAAAAAGAAGGGGATCATATATAAAAGAGGCAAGAAATATATATCTCTGCAAAACGGATAACCAGATGTTAGGAGCAGTGGTGATGCACTGGAATGCCTGGGTGCACGATTGGGTTGAACAATGGTTATACAGAGGACTTTTCTGATATAATTACAAACTAGTGGCCCCGGTGTATCCATTAAAATACAATTACATTTGAGAGACACCGAGATAAAAGGGGAGTGTTTCAAAGGGGCCTCAATATATTTACAGACTCCTTATTAGAAGGGAACGCTAGGGGAAACAGGTTCTGGAGATAGTTCTTCCAAATACAGAGCGAAGAGCACATGTGAGAGCATAGAGAAACAAGTACAGGCTATGCCAAGCGGAAGTGATCGCGTTTGCGATCAAACATCAAAGCGGCGAAAGTGATCGAGCAGAGCATCAAAGGGCTGGGTGAGAAGGGAGGCGGGAATGCAAGGGTCAAAGCGGCTAAAGTGAAAGTAATCGAGCAGAGCATCAAAGGGCTGGGTGAGAAGGGAGGGGGGAATGCAAGGAGCAGCTGTGCACGTGCACGCCATCGTGCACTCAAGCCCTAGGCCAGCAAAACCATGTGGGTTGCACTTTTGAAAGCCCACTTACAAAATGTCTCAAAGAGACAGCTTTTGCTGTCTCAGCGAGACCTAAAAACATAGGGAGTCCAAGCATTTTAAATAGTGCTGCTCTTCCCAGGAGGGATAAGGGCAGAGATCTCCAGTGTTTGACATCATCTTGTAGTCGGCAGAGGGGGCCCAGAAGATTACGGTCATAAAATGTTTATGGGTCAGGCGTTGTATAGATCCCTAAGTATTTGAAACCGTCAGTGGCTACTTCAATTGCATATCCACACGGCAGTTGAGGTGGTGGGCCACACAAAACGTAAAGCACCAATTTGGACCAATTGATAGTGTATCCCACATATTTCCCAAAGTTGGTAATGACGTTGAGCAGGTTATTAATTGAGGCTCGTGGGGATGCCAAATAGATCAGGATATCGTCAGCATATAATAAAATTGTATCTTCTTATCCTCGCTCCAGCGCAGTCAACGTATCGAGACATCACGCCTTATTCAATGTGCTAGTGGTTCGAGGGCCAAGGTGAATAGTAGGGGGGGGGGGGGGGGACAACCCTGTCTGGTCCCTCTTTGCAAGGCAAATGTACGTGACGTGTGATTGTTTATTCTAACCTGCCCCAATAGTGCGGTGTACAGCAGTGCCAACCATTGTCGAAATCGAGGATGATCAAAACCAAACCTCGCTAGAACCTCGAAGAGATAGGGCCATTCTATCAAATCAAACGCCATGGCGGCGTATAGTGACAATATGACCGTTTCTTCCTGTATATATGGCTGTCTGCCAAGGACGTTATGAATACGACAGATATTTAAAGCGGTGTTACGGCCTGGTACGAGCCCCGATTGGTCATCATGAATCAGTGAGGGGAGAACCGTGATCAGGCGGGACGCGAGGAGTTTGGCTAACACCTTGGCTTCTGAGCTTATTAAGGATATGGGCCTATATGAGCCACAATCGGTAGCCGGTTTGCCAGGCTGATGTAGGACGACAATTTATGCTAGTCTTTGATCTAAGGGAAGGACACCTTGCTCCAGACTTTCTTCGTACATGTTTTTGAGGAATTCAATCGGGATCCCATTGGCTCCCATCGTTTTCCCAGAGTCAATAGCAAATATGGCTTTACAGATTTCTTTTGTTGTTATATCTGCGTCTAAGGCTTCCTTATCACTATCTGAAATTGTGGGTAGGGTCATTTCCTCCAGGAGCTGACATGAGTCCCCAGAGGAAATGATGGTTTTGTAGGTATATACCGCCTCCAGATGGTTCGCAAATGTTTCTGCCTCCTTTTGCGGGTCAGTTATCTGCTTCCCGTCCTCCAGTAGGAATTCTGGGACCCATCTAGCCGCCTGATCTCGTCGCTCTAGCCATGCCAGCAGTTTTCCAGCTCTTTCACCAAGCTCGTATACTCTATGGCGGGTACGGAGGAGTCTTGCCTGAGTTTCTTCACGTGCAAGGGAGTTATATTCTAGTTGCTTATTCCGGAGATTACGGGCTGTATCTTATGTAGGGGATGTGGCATGGTCTGTTTCCAGTTGGAGCAATTCGCTTTCTAATTGCGTCAATTGTGCGTTTTGGTTCCTGATATACCCGATCTTTAACGATAATGCATGCCCCTTAATTACTGCCTTATAGGCTTACCAAATTGTGTTCGCCGAGAGAACTGAACTGACGTTTTCATTAAAATAGTAGTCCGTGTGTTCAGCAAGGTCTTCTTTAATATCTGGGATTGTGAGAAGCCATGGATTTACGACTAAGACCTTGGTTATAATGCCGCTGAAAGTTGAGTTCAACCCAGAAGGGGGAATGGTCCGATATACCTCTTGGGAGCACCCGTGGATGTTGAAATTGGCCTATATCTGCAAGGGAGGTGAGAAAGTAGTTAATGTGGGACATACTTTTGTGTGCATTGGAGTAGTGAGAGAAGTAGACCGCGGTGGGATTCAATGTGCGCCAGATGTCCGTGAGACCCATTGCTTGTGTGAAGTCAGCCATGTGTGTGCTGCGTCGGGGAGACTGTTTCTGGGGGTGTCTGTTGAGCCTCTCGTCCATTATCAAGTTGGCGTTGGAACTTTTTACAAACATTTTTGTGGGGAAGGAAATTTACTTTGAGACGTGATCAGAAGCCATCAACCAAATTATTAACTACTGAAGGGATATTTAGAGCCTCAGATAGAATAACCAGGTTGTCTATGCGCCTATAGGATTTTAGGTATTAGGTTCAGTATGTACCTGGAGCAAATAATGTGACTGCTGATTTCCTAAGTAGGATGTATACAAAACAGTGATGGGTGGAATGCTTGAATTAATCTCAGCCACTGGTAATCCCCAGGTCGCAGTCTAATCCATCATTATTTTGCACACCATTCCACCTCAGTTTGAACCCAGCGGCAGGTAAATCTGTCTTAACCCTGCTCTAATAGGAACGGTCCAGTCAGAACTGCCAAACCAGGTCCTCCCTGAACTGGAACACTAGCAACCCAGGACCGGTCTTCGCTGTAGTAATGGGGTCATCAGCCCAGTACAGCTTGGTTCCAGTGGCACAGTGTGCATAGGACCCACGTCTGGCAATACCTGTCCCACTTAGCTCAACTGAAGAAGTATACAAAACACTGATGGATGGAATGCTTGAAATAATCTCAGCCATTCATGCATTCCATCTATAAAAATATAAAAACTAGAAATTTCGTTAAAAAAAATGGGGTTTAAGTAACTTTACAGTTAGGTGAAGATTTCAGTGACAACGTAACATTTTAAAAGTACAAAAACAATTCACCAGTTATAGTTATCTCAAGTAACTAAAGTTCATGCCCTAAGGTAACTATTTCTCGTGGCCTAAGAGAACTTGAACCCTGATGTAACTATATCCCCCGCCATGCACAGTTTTCCCATCAATCATTTAATTGCAAATGTTGCAGTGATATTATCAGTGATGTCACAGAAGAGGTCATGACTGATGTAATATGTGGGGTAATTAGCAATGCATGGCGAGGGCGCGAGTTACACTTACTTTAGGGCATGAGTTAAAATGTTATGCGGTCACTGAAAATGTTACCTCACTTTAACCTTTGTTTTCTTCACTGAATTTCTAGTTTTTTTTTTTTACATAAAGTAATATTTTATTACCATATGTAAAGCCAACCCACCTGCCACGCAGGGCTACTGCAGGCAGAAAACCCCACGCTGCACACTCCCGTGGGGTAGGCTGCCTGCATCCACCCATAAATGCAGCCCCCTTTCCCCAAGCAACTAAGGACGCCAGGGACCCTATCCTCCAAAACCTTTTTTTATTTTTCATAAAGAGTGGGGGGGGGGTGCCCGGTCCCACTTCCTGACCCAAGAGTGGCCCCTGGGACCCCATCTACGGAGCTGAATCCCTTAGAAAAGGGAAGGGGGGGGCATGCAGCACCTCTGCCCGAGCCTGAATAGGCAGCGGGGACCCCATCCCCTGAGGTTGCACTTAACTTAAAGGGGGTTGGCCGCAGGACCAGATCCGCAGTCAAGACCCTGCATCCAACCCCATTAGTGCAGCCACACTCCCCAAGCCACTTCAGACCCCAGGGACCCATCCCCTGAGACACACCAGCCCCCTCCCAGAGCTAATTGTGGCACTGGGGAACTCATACCCTTGGGCCAAAAGAGATTTGTATAGGGGAGGAGGCGCGTGGCCCCCTGTGTTGAGCCTCACTTGGCCCCGGGGACCCCATCGCCTGAGGCCCATCTTTCTTCTAGGTGGCGGCGTCCCGGTGCCCTTCCGGGGCACACACCTGATGCATGCTGCGGGAGCTTGCATTCTGACCACCTGGTGGGAGCAACGGTTTGTGCTTGCTCCCGCCCAGCGGGAACAATATGTGTTTTCCTGCCCGTATGACAGCGGGCAGGGAAACAAAAGTCTGCTCCCAGTAAGCGGGATCGAAGTGAGAGCAGATTTGCCTTTCCTGCCCGCATTCTTAAGAATGGAAAAGGCATGTCTGCTACCACCCAGCGGGAGCTTTAAAAATGCAGGAAATGACGGTAATCCAGCTGGATTTTGAACCCAGCAACTATTAGTTTGCTGCATCCAGGCTGGCCCCAGGGAAATATACTGAATTTGTCTGTAGGAAACTGGCTCCACTAGGTGGTAAATACTGTGCACAGAATCCAAGGGTTCACCAAAAGTGTACAGGGCTCGATGTAAAACACAAAGTGCTCTATTAGAGGTAGTGTGGGTGAGCAGCCTTAGGCCTAACACAGAGGAGTGTAAGACATTTATTGCTCAACAGTGATCAATAATGGGCAGACGACTCAAGGAGGAGTTCCAGACCAACTTTAGAAAATTATACTTTGTACCTTATTGTAAGACCAAGATATGCGCAATAAGGTAAGTATGTTTTTAATTAAAAATACTTTTCCCTTTGAAAAAAAACAACACTTAAAAACTTTTCAGCACAGTTCAATGTTATCCTATGGGGAAAAAATATTTTGGTTAAACAGGTAAGTGATGCATTTACAATCCCAGTCGTCGGACCCACGAGTCAGCTAGGGACATGGGTCAGGTGAGTACCAAAACTGCACCATCAGCGGCACAGGGGCAGCCAGGTGCAGAGGTCAAAATCAGAGTTCTGCCCAATGGTTTTCAATGGAGACTGAAGATGCCTGGGGTCACACTGCTTGCAGAAAGGTAAATAGGTTGCAGGGGCCAGGCTTTGGGGGATAGCACCAACAAGGGGGACCACAAAGCAGTACCAAACATACAGCAGCACAGTGGCGGCCATATGCAGGGTGCAAAATCAGCGTCGGGAGCCTGATGCTTTTCTGTGGAGTTTTTTTGGGGGCAAACAGGCCGCAATCTTGGCACCGGAGATCGCAGGAGGGAGATCAATGGCAGCCAAGTTAAGTAGAGATGTAAGGGCTGTAGGGGCACCATTGGTTCAGCTCACCAAGGCCCAGGGGCTCTGAGTGCAGGGGTGCCATTCGACGTCAGTGTCTTCTTACCAATGACGGTCGGGGGGCGCTGAATTCACACTGCAGGTGCCATTGGGGAGATCAGGAGAGGTCAGACAATGCTGGATGTGAGGTTAGGAACGCTGGGAAGACTGCACTGAACAGATGAGCCACTCAGACTTGGGCCGTGGGCATAGGGTGCAGAGAGGGCAGGAGACTGCATACGGGGTCCTTGGAGCTTGTTTCTTCTTGGACAGATCCGCTGTCAACAGGAGATTGGAGTCTTTTTCGAAGGCAGCAGTCCTCCCGGGGTTTTCAGCAGTTGCTGTCTGCAAATCTGGAGACAAGGCAGTCATCGTCTTTAGTCTTCTCTGCGGGGTGGTCTTCTTTCTTCTTAGGTTGTCGCAGATCCAGTTTCCAAGTCTGGGGGAGCCACCTAAATACTGGATTTAGGGGAGTAGTAGGTAGGGCCAATGGGAACCTTACCTGGGGTGACACACCCTCTATTATGCCACCCTCCTATGGGAGGGGGCATAGACCTAGCCCTGATTGGATGGGGCCTTCCCGTCTTCAAGATGGCAGGGACTGAAAGATGTGCTTCACTTTGCCTCCCCCACCCTAGGGGGAGAGTTAGAAGAGGTGGGCACACCTATTTTTCTCATTTTTGCCACCCGAAGTGGGGGTGTAAACCAGGAGCTGTCATCTGCTGCTAGCAGCAAAGGCTGGGGATCACATTACAAAGGCGGCAGGCCTTAGAAGCGTCCCTCTTCGAGCACTGGCCCATCATGGGGGAGAAGGAGTGACACCTATGCTCAGGATGTGCATTGTTTCTGGTCTCAGAGAGCAGGGGCTCTCTACTCAGTGGTCAAGAAACATAGTCTGGTGGTGGATGGCTGCCTACAGCCAGTCAGAGACTGCACTAGGTCAGGTAGGTTTTCAGGGGGCATCTCTGAGGTGCCCTCTGGGGACATGGTACAATATATCATCAAACTGGCATCAGTGTGGATTTATTGAAAGGAGTAGTTTGGTACCAAACACTCCTGTGTTCATTGAAGCCATCATGGTGCTGTGGAACATGAGTTGTCTAGTTTCCAGCGCATATATTCTCTATGGCTTCCCTGGCACTTACACTATTAAGGAATGGACCCCAATATTGTAGGGACATATCTGCTCCTGTAGATACGCCCTCACCTGTGGTATAGTGCACCCTGCCTTAGGGGTGGGAGGCCTGCTAGAGGGGTGACTTACCTATGTCTTTAGGCAGTGCGGGTTGGCATGGTACCAAGGAAGAGTGCATTGTCGACTTTGTCATTTTCTCCCTCACAGGGGCATGCAAGCTATTGATATAAAGCACAATCAGCCCTTCTTTTTTGTGCAAGTATCATCCTGGCTGGTAGCTTTTTGGAGCCCCACACTCAGATGCCAATTCAACAGAGGAAAACAAAGGCAAACAGCTTGTCATAGCTTCACAAGTACACCTAGGAAAAACTATAAACCCTATTGTGGGAACTGAATAATCATTGTGCAGTTGAGGTGCTTTCCTTCGTAGAAAATATTTTCTTACATCAACCACATTCCTTTGGAATCAGCAGTGAGTTTCACTACCAAATGTATATAGCTTAAGATACATTACTTAAGGAGATCAATAAAGTAACCATGAGGCAGAGGTCATAGAGGCTAGAAATGTAAGAGTTTGTGAGGGATTGCATTTATGATGTCCTCTAATATAGATACCTGCCAACTGAAAATATCTATACTGTGGTATGTCAGTCTATTTTCTTACATCCAGTGGTCGAAGTGGGCGGGAACAGCAGGGCATGGCGTGCCCCTACTTTTTTAATTTAATAAAATTAGTTCCCCTACTTTTTTATTGGAAAAATGCATCCCAGGACGGCAGAAATAGCCAAGGCCAATATATAAGGCTCATCCATTTGCGGCAGTTCAGGGACTCTGCCTTCAGGGACTCTGCCTTTTCCTTCTTGTCCAGAGAAGACCAGGACAGTATTCACTTCTGCTTTGCCGCTCTCAGCTGCTCCCCTCTCTTTCTTCCTCTTCCCTCTCTTTGTCTTTGTCTCGCTCCTCCTCACTCGCTGAATGAAAAACGTGATTTCAAGAAACGTCTCCTACCCTCTCTTTCCTTCATTCATTCCTGTGCAATTGATCGGAAAAAGAAAAGAAGAGACACTTTTGCTAGAAATGTCGTCTTTTTCTAACATTTTTCTATCCCAAAGGGAAGCCTCAAGGCGGAGACGGAAAAAAAAGTTTAAAAAACGAAAAATAAATAAAAGCAAGACAGAGTGGTCGCAGATTGGTTTTATTCACACCCAAACACATTAGCGCCACTTTACCGAGTTTGCCAGTGTATCGCTACTTTCGTTTTCTCATCCTTTCTTAATAACATTGCTTTCTCCAGGTGGGGGGGGGGGGGGGGGAGGGAGGGAGAACACCATTCCTAGAGGTACTGCAATACCTGGTTGATGTGTGAAGTGCAAAACGCTTAATGTGATCCTACTCATCCATTTTCCTTGTTTTCATTTATAAAGTGTGTACTGCTGCTCTGTGTTCAGGGTGTGGTCTTACCATACGCCATCGTCTCAACAGACTACATACTCATCGGAGACCTGAACTTCCACCTCGACAACCCAAGCGACCACAACTCCACCCCCTACCTAGACAGCATTGCCAACATCGGACTGAATCAACTCGTCACCACGTCCACCCACAAGGCAGGACACACCCTCGACCCCATCTTCGCAGGAGGAAACAGAATCCACTTCAGCCACACCACGCAACCCCCATGGATGGACCACCACTGCGTACACTTCTTCGTCAACAAACCTAAGCCACCCAAGCCTACTCCACGCCCGCCGCAAAGAAACTGGAACAGAGTCACTGAGGAGCAGCTCAATTCCACCCTCAACCACATCACTCTCACCGCCACAACCGTCGTCAACTCCACACTTGGATCTCCAGCTGCGCGGAAAAACTTGCACTGCTACGCAACTCGGACAAACAGCGCCACAGAAGAGCCACCTGGTTCACCGCCAACCTCCAAGAAGCAAGAGGCACCTGCATACACCTCGATAAGAACTGGTGAAATGACAAGTAGCTCGAAAACCACACCGCCTACAAAGACGCCGTGACAGAATACCACCAACACATCAAAAACCACCAAAAGAACCTTCATTCACCACAAAATCCTCACCAACGCCAGCAACTCCAAGGAGCTCCTCTCCGTCATCCAGCAATTCACCAAACCCCCCAGCGAAACCACGGACATCACCCCTTTCCAGGACCTCTTCCACCTGAAAATCAAGAACCTTTACGATAATTTCAACGACATAACACCTGACTCCGCAACCACCCTGCCCCCCAGCAACACCAGCCAGCCCACCATCGCATCCTGGACACCAGTCACCACCGAAGAGACCGCCTCCACCATGAAAGGCATCCACTCAGGGGCCCCCACGGACCCCTGCTCACCACACATCTACCACAGAGCTGCCTCCATCGCACTGGAATTACGACGCACCATCAACACAACCTTCATGACAGGCACCTTCCCCGATGACTGGAAACAGGCAGAAGTTTGTCCCCAGCTTAAGAAACCCACAGCATATCCCATGGACCTCAAAAACTACCGGCCCATCTCTCTCCTCCCCTTCACAGCAAAAGTCGTGGAGAAGACCGTCAATGCACAGCTAACAAAGTTCATCGAAGACAACTCCATCCTCGACCCCTCCGAATCCAGATTCCGCAGCAACCACAGCACAGACTGCCCTACTAGCCGCCACAGATGACATCCGCGCCCTCCTCGACCAAGGCCACACCGCAGCCCTAATATTACTTGACTTGTCAGCAGCTTTCGACACTGTCTTACACCGCACACTCGCCGCCTGACTATACGCCTGCCGGCATACAAGGAACCACCCTCGACTGGATCCACTCATTCCTCACTTGTAGAAGCCAAAGAGTCAGACTGCCACCCTTCCACTCCCAACCTACGGAAAAATCAGCTGCGAAGTACCCCAGGGATCGTCACTCAGCCCCACCCTTTTCAACATCTACATTGCCCCCCTCGCCACCATCTTCAGACAACATGGCCTCAGCATAGTATCCTACGCCGACGACACCCAGCTCACCCTCTCCCTCACCAAGGACCCCACCACCACCAGACTCAACTTCCAGGAAACATTGTTTGTGCACTAAATTGTTCTATCAGTAAAACCACATCAGTGGGAAAGATTGTGGCCATTTCAATGTAAAATCTTCTGAATAACAAATGACATTGTGCTACCACTTCATACCTCAATTATGTATTTTTTGAAAGGAGAGTTTTTTAAACATGATTTGAGAAACATTCCTGCCCCCGCCCTGATGACAATGCTGTTAATGAACTAAGATGCAAGTCAGAGGCCATGTGTATCTTGTTGCTAGGTTTGTATTATATGTGGACAAAAAAATTAAGTTTATTAAATAAAACTAAAAAGGTTTTTTGTACAGCAGACATGCTGAACTCGCACATTTGAAGGTGATCTTATATGTGATAATTAAAAAAATGGTGCTCAATGAATAAAATAGTTGCCCACGTTCACATCATTTGAAACCAGTTTATGGGGTCAAGAGCAATACAAATAGGTTGAGTGGATTATTTAAGTAACTAGACATGCAGGTTTAGTAATAATTTTATGATTTTTCATGGCCTGGTTCAAACTCTCACAAATGCAAGACCTATTCCATTTCAAATGTTTGGTCTAGGATGTTGCTGCTTATTTTTTTCCAGTAGCATATTACTCCTGTGTCATTGTAAATGAACAAATCGCAACGCTTTTATTTTCATAAATTCTATTAAACATAAATGTTACTGTCAACCTCTTGACTTTCAACTTCCATTAACATCATTATATTGATTTGCAAAACCGACAGAATAGGCAAAAAAAATATATCAGTGATAATAGAAAACGCTGAACACTTATGTGTAAATACAATTACTATAAATTGCTGGAACTCTGTAATGTGCTCTTTGAATGAAAGAACAGGGGAGTTTAGATGTCCAGAGCTGAACAAGCTTCAATCGATTACCAGTACCTTGGGAATGCACCGCTCTTTAAACGCTTTCGTTTTTTACTGGTTATAAATTATTGTATAATGACGATGCTACTGACCTGGAACGCCTAATAGAGACACATGAAAGCCTCAATCCTACAAAGAACTGTAACTTTGACTACCTGAAGTATGGGTCAAAAAACAGTAGGCGCCAGTGCTAAATTTGTGCTGGTGTTTAGCACCGGCACTTGTTTCACAGGGCCGGGACTATACATTTCTTCACTTGCAATCGGATTGCCTGATAACTGTTCAAAAATAAATAATTAGCTGGGTGACTGTCTGGCCGTTGGCGGGGTAGAATTACACTTTTTCATCTTGTGTGATTGGGAGATCAAAGAAGTCCTAAGGTCAGAAAGAAAGAACATGTTAATCAAAATGAAGGCCTGTGATATGCAATCTGATGGAGTGCAACAGGACTGTGCCTCCTACTGGAGAAACGAAAGGTGAAGACGAGTGTACAGGACAGGTAGTCTGGCAGCTTACAGAATGGTTGTAAGCTTCGCTGATATTCGATACCAAGGATTTAAAGTACACCCCCGCAGCCCACATAGTGCGTGGAGGGGGGATGAGCCCTGTAATCCTGAGGGGTCCCCTTCAAGTTGAGTGGTAGTTGCGGCATGGCTGTCTTACACTGTTTTTGTAACTGACAGTGCTGTGTGCAGCAAACTAGTAGTGCCAAGCTGCTGAAAGGCAAAAAAAGCATATTGAACGAAATAGGAGGATGCCTTTCAGTGACTAAATTAAACCGTCCTGTCACTGTGCTCATATTAAGAGTTACGAGGATGGTCAGTCATTGGCAGAGGAAACACCCCTTATTTACAATACCAGCCCACTTGGGACCACCAGTCACCCGCCATCACCCGTTGGCTCTGCAAGGACCCATTTTTCTCGTTTGACCAGTGCCACAGGAATCCATGGCATGCCTCTGGATGTGAACCGTAAAGTAATATCAGTGCTTACTTTGAGCTGGTGGCTACAGGTGGGCCACCAGCACCTATTTTTGGGCACTAGCACTCATTGTTCCTATCACACTTTGACCCAAGACAAGAGAGAGAAAAACACAAGAGGGGTGACAAAGAAAAAGATGGAACAGCTACAAAGGGTGGAAGCAGAGACAACAAAGAACCTGCAGGAGTGAGAGAGCGAGAGGGGCACAGAGTGTCTAGTGGTGGGATAAATGTGCATGAAGGGTGCTCAAGCCTCCCGGTCTTTGGCACAACAACGTTCCGCAGTGCTAGTGGCGGCTTCTGAGCAAAACTTTGAGCCCCGGCACTTAATATTTTACAAATTAAGCACTGGTAGACACTAGTGTGACTGATGCCAGTATCAGTGTCCGAATTTCTGAGTCAAGATAGAATCGGAATGTCTGTGAACAGGCAAAATTCTGCTGTCACTCCACTTGCAGCAGGAAGTGGAGGGTTCAATGTTGCTGTTACCAAAGCAATCAGAGATGGTTGGCTTCTGGTGAAATCGAGCCCACAGCGAGGCGGGCAAAAGTCAGCCGCGGGTAGTTTCAGTGTGTCGAGGAAGACGTTTACGTGAGTGGGTGCGCCGCACACATCAACTTTAGATGGAGGTGAGGCGAATACTGTGTACCTTGAAGTCCAAAACGACATCAAAAACAGTACACGGACTAATGGGCATCTAATTTCTATAGAGGATGAAGGATCGGGTGTACAGTCCAAAATGATCTGCAATTAAAATATCTCCCTCGACATCCCCTCTTAAAGCCCCACACCGCCACAGCTCGGTCTGACGTTTCCTCCAGACTGTTAGCGTCTTTGTTTCTTCCCCGCTTTTCCCTCGGCTCTTACCTGTGGCTGCCAAGGTCGGAAGCACGGAGCAGGCACGGAATCCGAGGCTTATACGGGATTTCGCTTTTGAGACAACGCACAACTCCTTCTCAAAAAGTTTATTCCTCCACTGGAGCTGCCGCCATGTTAGCGCCGCGTCACCGGAGTCTATGGAAGCTGGGAGGGATCAGCTGGGTAGGACGCATGCGCATGATCTCCACAGAGCTGTCATTCTTGGAACTTGGTCCCTGTGTCACGGCTAGACCAGGGCCTCCTTCCTTCCTTTACTAACGAGCCACAGGAAAAAGTGATATGCATGTTACATAATATTTGCTATTTTAAGAACCGTACCAAAATGTTTTAGTATTCTCAGTGCATTACGATAGCTTAAGATGCTTTGAACAGCAACTCCTTATCAACACTGCCTCCATAATCAGTTCGTGACCACCTAGCACTTTGAGTGGGATGGAAAGAGGGCAGGAAGCTACATAGCTGCCAAGGTTTCAGATGGCTATGTGTGACATTTTCAAAATTTTAATGCAATTATGTGTGACATTTCGACGAGTACGAGTGACACTTTCGTGCGAGCAAAAAAATCAAGCAATGAAGAAAGGGAAACATAAAAATGTCCGAAATTAGACCGAGAAACTCTAAGATCTTAAAACTGGTGCAAACAACTGGGGTGGCTGACCCACAATTACAATGAAATTATGAAAATGTCACATATAGCAATCTGAAAGCTTGTCAGCTATGGGCAGGCTGGCCTATACCCTCACCTGGGAGAGTGCCTGACCAAGAGTTAATGAACGCCTTTGCTCACTTATAATTAATGCTTCAGTCCTTCTGAAACAGACAGATGGAATCAGGAGCAGAAATCGAAGCTCTCAGCAGGTGGGTCCCTGTCCTATCGTGGCCTAGGCCCAGGGCAGCTGGCAATGATGACACATGGAGGCCATTTAACATTAGTGGCCGGCTCCGAACTGAGCCACGCCCAGAGCCCTGGGCTATTTATTGACACCTACCATGTTGTCCCAGCGTGCGCCAGGCCAAACCATTCGGGCACGCTCACAGGGGCGGTGGCTTAAGGGGGCCACCCCCCAACACAGTAGGAGACGTGGAATGTTCCACAGTCTCCACAACATTTCATTCCTCCTTTACCAGAAGGGACATGTTAACAGAACTTAAGCACTAAGCAGAAATACAAAACATAACAAAATGCAATGTGCAATCCAAAACACACTACTTCTAGGATGAGATACAAACGGAACAGTCTTACTTGGTTGTCTTTCTCAGCAGTTCATTCAGGCTGCGACCCGCCCCACGGTCGCCGAATAGCCACTGGGTACATAGTCTTTGTACTTCTGGGATGGCTTCGGACAGGGCAGGAGGTGATACCTGTTCTGGCCACTCCGCGGCAGCGATGCAGGTGACTGTTCCACCGGCTGTTGCAGGGGGCTGGGTTCCGATCACATTCAAGACCTCGGTCTTGGGTCGGTGCGGCCACAGGACTGGAAGATGGATCCACGGCGGCAGGTTGATCAGGTTCAGATCATTCGCTGTCAGGGCTTGAGAATCCCTCGCCGGATGCTTCGCTGCGTCCGTCGGACACTGGGAAGTCGTTCTCTTCTTCAGATGCGACTCTTTTGAAGAAGGACACATTGCGAGTTACCTTCTCGGACCCTCTGTGGGCAGTCACCATGGTGCCTTTTACTGCCGTGACCGTCCAAGGTTGAAGCTCGAAAGGCAGACAGAACTTTCCTCCGGGGTGGCGATCTTGCACAAGCACCTGGTCACCCACAGCAATGGGGCTTTCTCTGACATGTCTTTTTCGTGACGCTGCTTTGTTGCTCTTGTCTCGCCGGTAGTCTGACTGGTTTGAGGGGGTTGGGTGTCTCGGCCCATATCGGATGGTGTGGAATGGTGTCTGTTACAGTCTGGCCGAAACACAGTCGACTGGGGAATATGCCAGTAGTGCAGTGGGGGGTAAGCCGGTACTCCCTGAGGAATTGGTACACTGCCCGTTCACGGTTGAGCCCATCAGCTAGGGCGATTTGAATCATTTTGTTCAATGTCCTCATTAGACGCTCGACTTCCCCATTGGCTTGGGGCCATCTTGGTGTGATTTTGTGGTGCTTTATTTTGTGGGAGGCAAAGTATTCGGCTACTTCCATGCTGGTGAAGGGTGGTCCATTTTCTGTGCGGAGTTCGCCAAAGAGCCCGTGGGTTGCAATCAGCTTTTCTAACTTGGGGTTTACCTCCGCTGCAGACGTAGATGTAATGAACTCGACTTCTGGATACCTTGAGAAGTCATCTACTACCACCAGCATGTACTTTCCTCCTGGCAGACTGCCAAAGTCAGCACTCACACGATCCCATGAGGAGCTCGGAGCTGCTTCAGTGATCACGGGCGCCGGATTGCTTGGTAGACTCGTTGCAAGGCACACTGGGCAGTGCTGCACCACTGACTATCTGTTGGTCCAGGCCGGGGAACTAGACCTTGCTGCAAAGTCTGTTCTTCGATTTGACAATTCCCTGGTGGGCACCATGGGCCAGGAGGGCTGCCTGTCTGGTGAGGCTCTCCGGCAGGACAAGGCGCGGGTCTCGCAGTAGACAGCCGTCAGCTGATACCGATAATTCATGACGGACCATGTGCAGGGACTTCACGGTTACTTGGGCTGCAATGTTCCATAGAGATGAAGAGTTCTGTAGAAGCCTCCAGTCACCTAAGGAAACCGCCTGGATGGCGATTTGGAAGCAATCATCATCCAGGGTGGCTGCTATGACATCTTGCAGGGACATAGGGAGGAGCCGGGACCTTTCCGCCACCATCTCACGTAGTCTTCTGTGGCTGCTGCTTCAGCCACTTCTGGAGGGGTGACTGGCCAGGCGTGCCGCGACGGAAAGTCAGCTGGATTCCGGGTGCCAGGTCTATATTCTACGGTGAGCTGGAACTCTTGCAGGATCCATTTCTCTATTCGCGGAGGAGGACGAGATGAGGAGCCTTGGAACAGCGGGATCAACGGTTTGTGATCCGTAATGACTGTGAACGGACGGCCGTACAAATGTATGGGAAGGTGGCGGCACCCCCTTAGGATCGCGATGGCTTCTTTCTCGATTTGAGAATACCTCTGCTCGGTAGGTGTAAGGGTCCGGCTTGCGTATGCGACAGGTGCCCATTCGCCACAGTCTTATCATTGCGCTAGGACAGCACCTAGGCCTGTGGGGCTGGCGTCGACTACAAGCTGGGAGTCATGTCGCAGATCAAAGTAGACGAACGTGGTGTCCCCGGACAGGGCTGCCTTCGTTTGCTGGAATGCCTTCTCTTGCTACGGACCCCATGTCCAGTGGGTGGTGGTTCTGGTGAGATCTCGCAGAGGGTCAGTCAGATCTGAGAGGTTTCTGATTAAGCGTCCACAATCCGTGACCATAACCAAGAAACTGCGGACTCCTGACACCGATGTGGGGGCTGGCGCCTCTTGACCATCCTTCACTTTGTCTGGCCCGATGCCTTTGTCCGAGAATCAATATCCAAAAAAACTGATGTCTCGACGCAGGAATTCGCATTTCTCTCTGTGCAGGGTCAACCCACAGTCTCGAAGGCGAGTGAACACCGCGTTCAGGCGTTGGATATGTTCTTCTAGGTTGGGAGCGTGCACTAAGATATCATCGCTCACATTGAGCACCCCCTCCAGCCCTTGCAGGACGGTCTTGATGATGTTTTGGAACACTTCGGCCGCGCTTAAGATTCTGAAGTTGAGGCATGTGTAGCGCCAGAGACCGGCGTTGGTGGAGAAGGTAGCGATTGGGCGAGAGTCCGGGTGCAGAGGGATCTGATGGTACCCTGAGCGGAGGTCCATTTTTTAGAACCACTTGGACCCCGCGAGTTCGCCAAGAATGTCATCTACCGTGGGTGTCAGGTGGCGCTCCCGTTTGATGGCGAGGTTCGGGATCCGCATGTCCACACAGATGCGGACCGCGTCAGGCTGCTTTGGCTTTTTTGCGACCACGATGGGGGATACCCACGGGGTGGGGCTGCGCACTCGCTCAATGATTCCTGCCGCTTCTAACAGACGGAGTTCTGCCTCGACCTTTGGGCGGAGATGGAATGCAATCCTCCTGTGCCTGAGGGCAATCGGGGCTACGGACTAGTCTATGTGCAGCTGGACAGCCAGGCGTTTGAGGCATCCAATCCCTTCAAAGAGGGGTGTGAAGTCGATCAGCAGGCGCTTCAAGTCATGAGCCAGCACGGTAAAGGCAAAATGGATGAGACGAAGGTCCTGTGTGGTACGGCAGCTGAGTAAGAATCCAGAACATTCTTGGGAGACATAGATTTTGGACCGTTGGTGAATTTGGTCGTGAGATAGGTCGGCTAGGAAGACGCTGCATATTCTGAACGGGGTGTGGGTACCGAATGCATACACTTGGACGTAGGTGTTGTGGAGGGTCGGCAGGTTGGGCAAAAGCCTGTAGACGCTGGCAGCCATGAGGTTGATGGTTGCACCTGTGTCTATGAGTGCTGCTTCTGGGTGGTCTTGCACATTGACAGTGCACATGGTTGCTGCCTGCGGGGAGGCAGAGAGGGCGTGTAGCATGTGTACCACATGCACAGTGGCGGCCTCGTCTTCGTCCAAGTCGCCGCTTGATGAGTCATCTGGGAGAGGTTCGAGTGCACGCACCTGGTGAGGTGGGCCTAGAGTCTGCTGCTGTGGCTTCGAGCAGCAGACATTGGAAAAATGGTTGAGCTTTCCGCACGCACTGCAGGGCTTTCCTTGGGCTGGGCAGGCACCGTCGTGTGGGAGTGGGCCGCCACACCATTCACAGAGGCGAGTCTTTGGGCTATGTCTGGAGCTTTGGGTGGAGGACCTCCGGGGTCTTTGTCGGGGTTCACGGGTTTCAGGACGGACAGCACAGACTGGTTCTTCTTTGACAGCCGCTGTAGCTTTCAGCTCTATGTGGGCTGCCCTGGCCTTGGATAGTTCCTTGCAGCGTCCTAGGGTCAGGATTTCCCTCATCGACATTGTGTTCCTGTAGGACGCGCTCGAGTAGCTTAGAGGAGGCGCAGCGTTGAATGAATTGTGCCCGGATCTCGTCATCCTCATCAGGAAGGGTGCACGTGCTAGCTAGCTCTTTTAGGCGGGTGTAGAATACATCAACGGACTCGTCTGGGAGCTGTTTTGCTTGGCGGAGGAGGAAGTGCTCGTAGTCCGGGTTGGCATAGGGCTCAAAATGGACTGTGATGGCGTCACACAGCGAGGCATAGTTCCTCGGGGGCCGGACTTCGCGGACAGCTTTCGCTATTTTGTCGATTTCCGCGCCAGCAAGGTGGAGAAGCATGGGTCTCTGCCGTGGGGCAGGGATATCAGCGGCGTTAAAAAATGTCTCTAAACGCTCCACCCACGCTTTCCACCGCGCAGCTTGGGAGAGCGGCGGCCCGGTGACCATAAAGGGCTCCAAAGGCGGGATGGACGTCAGGCCGGCCAGAGAGACAGTAGAGATGACAGGGCGAACAGTGCGCGCCTAGCCAGTGCAGGAGGCTGTAGGCACCACCAAAGGCAGAGTGCGGCAGAGCGCCTGTCGTGTGGCTGGTGACTGCGAGTATATGCCAGCGCGGGCAGCCAAGAACAAGCGTCTGGGGCCTGGGCTGTGAAGCAAGAGCAGGGAGTGCGTACTGAAGGAGCAGGTGGCCAGGTCTCCGCAGGAATAGGCGGAGCGTGGCAGGGCACGAGCGTCAGCCCTGGGAGCAGGTTGAGGCAAGAGGAGGCCCCCGGGGGGCAGAAGACTCCCTGAGCAGAGGTATCGGAGGGCCTCGCTGGAGCTGCCTGCAGGGTGCACCACGTGTGGATCAGGATTGGCGATGTGCAGCTGGGGGCCAGGGAGTGGCAGGGCTGCGCAGTGCGGCTTAGCAGGAGTTGAGGCAGCAGGCTGTGTCCAGACTCCGCCTGCGGCGTAGAGCGCCGCGATGCCACGCGGGCCGGGTCTCGGGCCTGCACGCATGCACACGCACAGTTGGGCCCACCGCAGGAATCTGGGCCGGGGCGCCGGCAGAGGGCCGCGGGGTCAGCAGGCAGGTGGAGCCGCCGCCAGTGGGGCCGCGCAGATGTGCAGGCTGGGCCAGCCACGCGGCAGGGGCACGCCGGGCCGCGGGTGCAAGAGGCGCAGCAGGAGCGCTCTCACAGGTTCAGCAGCGTGCGGCACGGTGGGTGAGAGGTCAGACAGCAGAAAGCTGACACCACGTCGTCGCCAGTGTAGTATCGTGGCCTAGGCCCAGGGCAGCTGGCAATGATGACACACGGAGGCCAGTTAACATTAATGGCCAGCTCAGAAATGAGCCACTCCCAGAGCCCTGGGCTATTTATTGACAACTACCACGTTGTCCCAGCGTGCGCCAGGCCAAACCATTTGGGCACACTCACAGGGGCGGTGGCTTAAGGGGGCCACCCCCCAGCACAGTAGGAGACGTGGAATGTTCCACAGTCTCGACAACATTACAGTCCCATTCAGTAGTATCCTGACCTAAAAGTGAGCCGAGAGGGTTAGTACTCATAGGTTAGAGGTTACCCCTCCCAGCCCGCAGGAGTGAAGAAGAGAGGCCCCAGCCATCCCGATTGACACTCCAAGGCCTGTGCCGGCAGTCACGCAGCCGCTCTGCTAAATTAGAGACCGAGTTGGTCACTAAAGACGAAGTGCCGGCACAGGGTAGCAGAGAGAGTGGTACCCCTAACCGACACCCTGGGGGTGCCTCCTATGGTCCCAGGAGTGTGGAGGCAATGGCTTGGTGACCCCAGCCTGTTTGGATTAAAGTTCAGAGGCCAAGGCTGCGCTAATAAAATTGCAGCTGAACGGCCTTGCTAAAGGCCGAGCGGGATAGTGGAGGCGATGGCACCCCTGAGCCGCCTGCATGTGAACAGACACAGACAGGGTCCACTCTCCAGTAAACCTGTGAGCCTGGTGGTGCTGTGGAGTGAGGGTCTGACTGCCCCTGCAAACACAAGACCCCAATAACTCGGCTGGAGCCCTTCAATACCTACAGATCAAGTTAGTGCTATTAAACTGCTCAAAATGCAGTGGGCCAACACTGCACATCAGGATATTAATCGGGCTAAAGTCACTGTCAGACAAATAAAGGTGCCACTGCCGCCACCGGGCCAGACTGCCTGCTGATCTCGATCTGTTACATGACCTTAAGTACACTCACTCACAGAGGCATGTTCCGCTTAATGTGCACGATAATTAGACATTGAGGGCATGCATGTGTGACCTTTAAATCGTAAATTCCAATCAGACTGACTCGAGTCAACCCTACACTGATAACGCAGAGTATTGTATAATGTAACAAGCAGAAGTCGACTCGAGTGTTCCCTTTATATTCTACTCCAGTGCTGCACTGACTTTATGCACAGCTGAATTCCACTTTGCGCAGACTACCTACAGAGCTGCTGTATTTAACTGTACACAGGCTGAATGACTTGCTCCTAAAAGTAAATTACAGTTGGAAGACAAGAAGAAACAGTGTGTGACACTGATCGAGCAAGGATTCATAAAAGAAACTTGCTTGGATTCAATCCTCTCAAATAACATGTAACAATGTAATCAATCTGTTTTGTGAATACTAAAACTGCAATATATCACAAACACCATTATCCAGCAGAAGCTTTCCTATGTGCATTACTAACCCGTAACTTGAATGTCCTAAAATGGCCGACAAAACGTGGGATTTCTATTGCGCCTGAGTCTACTGCATCTACGTAGTATGACTCTGTCACTTTTGGTGGGAAACTTTTGCAGCTGCGCAATGGCACTAAAAATGGCCGCTTCGAACTCACATGCTAATGCTCCTGCTGCTGATAAACTAAACCTCGTAAGTTGTATTAAACACTAATGCAAAAGATTTAAATAAGTAAATGGGGATAGAGTAGAGATAAGTGGTATACAGTGAAATCATTTGTTTCTGTGTTCTAACATGTCTTTTTCTGACTTTATTATTAGTTCTTATTTGGGCCTCAGAGGGTGACTGGAATCCCTACTACGCGCATGCTCATAAAGATTGGCCTAAAACAATGACGGCACCCGTGTCACTTAGCCAAGGACACCTTGAATGAAGAAGCATGGGAAATTCAACTGATGACCCCAGCGAAAGCAACAATGTTAAATAAAATGTTTAATTTACTGAGTAATGTGAAATGCGTGAGGGAATAAAGCTATGGGAAAAGAAAATTAAGGGGCGGGGACATAGACAATGGTTCATGGAGAAAATGTTAAAATTCTAAGTGGTGTGATGAACTCACCTCCTCATCCCAACCAATCAGAATAAGGTAACACATAAGAATTGATACTTGGGGGGGGAGGGGGGGAGGGGGGTACATGAATCAAGGACAGTATAATTGAGGTAAGATAGCTAAAAACCTTGTGCGACTTGTCAGATCTGTCATTCCGACTCGTCACTGACCCAACGCGTTTGCTGCTCCAGTTCTTGTCTGAGACACTGTCTCAGACCCTGCTGCTGCCAGAAACTCTGTCCGAGAGTTTGAGATACCAATCGATAAATCTATTCATCTAGAGGGATTGTGGAAAAGGGACACCCGAGGAGAGTAGTGTCAGAGAGGGGTGCAACGCTGGCGTTGTACTTTAGAAGAAGATATCCTTCCAGATCTGAATCTTCCTGTTCCTCTACCTGTGACCTGCTTTGAAGATTCTATTCTGGCCCCCCATTACGGTGTTGGGTTCATCTTGACCAATAGGTAAATATAATTAGAAAATCTGTGTTTATGCCTTTAGGAAGGTGGATATCTGACTATGGTTACCCCCAACTTTTTGCCTAGTGTCTAGCTGGTTTTTCGACTTAGTTGGCCTGAGATCCTGCCATTCAGGGTCTCAGGCTGTCTGCTCTCTCTTTAAAATGGACTCCATGTACCCTAGGTACATACCCAATTGGTAAGGATCACCTTATTGGACCCTGTACAGTGTACCCTAGGTACCCAGGGCATAGGTGTACCCTAGGCCTCCCAGGGGCTGCAGCATGTATTATGCCACCCCTGGGCTGGCCTTCCAATCAGACACAACTGGCTGATCACTCAGCTGGGGCAAGGTTGTGTAATCACCCCTTGCTTAGATATAGTATACCTATATCTATCCTTAAAATAGACACATGTGTACCTATCAGCCACTCCTATGGCAGGCCTTAACAATCCTGGAGGCAGAGTGCTTGGTAACATGTGAGATGGTGCTCTAGCATGAGCTGAGCCTGTCTGCAGCTTTCGGAACCATGTCCTTATAGCTGTTCTATGATATAACCTACCATATACTCTTAAAGTGCCTTATAATCTTAAACGGTTATGGTAACTATGGTTTGGCTTTATCAAAACATGTTGTGTAAGGTGTCTAACGCTTTGGAATAATACCCCCATACCATTTCTGGTGATGAGGGTATTATTCCTCCCTTCTAGAGGGAGAGACATGTTAAAAGCCTACTTTGCTGTTTAACTCTAACCAAAGCCTCAGCATCATAAAATGGATACTGCTGCCACAGACACGAGTCTGACCTCCTGCTGCTGGGAGCCCTCCCAGCCAGGTTGGCCTGGACAATAGGTTTCCTGCTTGGGGAGGTGCTAGCACCTCCCCAGACAGACTTTAGTGTATTGGGGCAGGGAGGGCTGAAAGGAATGAGACATGCCTGGGGCACACAAGGTGTCCCATGCATAGTCCAGTTCAAACCGGTGCGGGGGCACACCAGCCCCAGTCCTGGTGCGAAACTGGACAAAGGGAAGGGGGTGTAACCACCCCCCTCCCAGGTCCCACCCATAAGGCGTGACCTCGCAGGCAACCCAGCCCCCCAGATTAGTATAAGAGTGGTAGCTGGGCCCCAGGAGATTAGATTATCCTGAACCTGCAACTTGAACAGAAACTCTGGACCTTCGACATTCGACGAAAGAAGAAGACTGAAGAATCTCCCTTGTGGCCAAGGAGTGGCTACCCTGTGCAAACAGGCACCATCAAGAGACTTACCCTTTGCTTTGCTGAAGTTCTACGAGGGACCGACTGCAGAGCCCAACCAGAGCCTTGACTTCCAGACTTCTCCGACCCTGATCCACATCCACAGCCGAGCTGAGATCCGTGGAGGCGACGAGAGACGTGGGACCGGCTACCTGGGAAAAGTGGCGAGTATCTTCCAGCGCAGCTTCTGAGGCACCCTCGAAGTTGTGCACCGGGGATTGAGAAGCCCCAACCCCAAGCACCATCTGTACCGAAGATCAGCCCCCCACACTCCACGAGTCCTGCGTGGGGCCCTTCTGCATTTTCCTGCTTGCCGCGTCTGTCCGGTTGCTTGCCCGTTGGCTAGTGGCCTTTGTGACGACACACCTTGAAATCTTCACTGCTGGTTTGGCTCCTCCAGACTGGCTCCCGCTTCTTTGCAAAAGAGAAGCACCCCAGACCTTACTGGTCTGCACCAGAAGCAAGTCCTCCGTTCTTCGTGGGTTCCACTTGCCAAGGCTTGGTGAGTCCTAGTTCGACTTCGACGCCGCCGACAGCAAGAGCCTTCGTGGGACAGCTCGCCTCCTGGTCCTGGTCGTCCTCGACGTCTCCTGGTACCCGTGGCTGCAGCGACAAGCTTCACCCTTCACCTGCAATCTTCACGACATCGCCTGGTTCCTTCCTGGTTCCACGTGGTCACTGGCTAGTGACCTTGACTCTGTCCCTTCTGCTTGCAGGTAACCTCTCTTCTTGATCCCAGCCTTGGGATCCACCGGACACTTTTCACTGACTGCCTGTCAGCAACTTTCCTTCAGGCATCCATAGAAGTCCACGACGAAACCCGACGCAAGTTCACACCTATGCACCCGCAGCCTGTGGGCTAGGTAACTTGGGTACTTCGGTGCTCACAAGGGTAGTGACTATCCTAGCGTCTAGTTTCCGAGTCTCGACTCTCTAGCTGCTTCAGAAGTGTCCTTAAACTGTTAATTTCTAACTGCTAGTAATTCTATCGACTTTTACGCATTACGTGTGAGTGTTTCCACTCTGCACCTGAATCCCGTGGGCCTCCCACTTCCTAACTGTTGCTAGTGTAGTGTAGCCCCAGCGATTCCCTAGGCCTAGGCCTATCCTATTTCCATGACAGTGGTCCTTATACCACTTCTTTAGTATATGGTTTGCGTGGCCCCTAGGGCCTAACTGTATTACTTACCTGTGTGACTTAATGTATGCTTGAATAAGACTGTGTTGTACTTACCTCTAATCTCATAAAGAGTGCTGAGGGTTGACTAGAATAAATACACTTTATTTTATATATATATCTGTTGTGGTGTCCTTTCATTTGGTATTCAAGGGATTATATATGGTATCACAGCTGGCTTCACATGCCATTCAGAGTTTAGCCTAAGACTGCTCTTGTCCATGCTACCACTAGGATAGCTGGTCTATAAGGTTGACTTTACAACCAATCACCATAAGGGTTGTTTAGACTGATATAGGGTGTACACTAGAACTAGTGACATCATACATCAAGCCAACTTCTCACATTGGTGAGCAGCGGTTGGGATCTGAGCTTGCAGTTGTAATACCATTGTAATCTTGAGATACTAAATTGAAAGATCACACAGATATTGTCTAGGTACATATAACATAGATTATAAATACTTAAGTCCTACTGGACTTAGTTGTTGTAGGTTGAAGGGCCTAGCACACCCTGACTACAACTACTAGAGAGGTTTAGTAGATACAACTAGTGTAGGTAGGTGCACACACCACACCCTCACTAGAATCATGTCCCTGAATGGAGATCACACTGATACTCTCTCAGGAGAGGAGAATCCTACACAGATTCCCTCTAGATATGATGCATTCACTTTCCAGGAGATGAGACAACTGTGTACCTCCAGGAGATTAAAACAGGGTTCCAACCCTACCCTTAGACAGCTAGTGGAGCTTCTGGAGGCCTATGATGCTGAAAGAGCTGCCAAGTATGGTGCCATAGCTGTAGATAAGGGCCTCCCCTCCACAGAAGAGACCCCTGACTTAACTGATACAGATGAGTTAGAAGAGACCTCAGAGGAAGAGAGAGGTAGCAAGACCCCAGTCAGGAGACTTAGTCAGGCTAACTTAAGCTTGCATGGGAGCTTGCATGGGAGCTTCCCTTACAGGCCCCCAAGTAATCTTAAAAAAAGAGATAGAAGGGGTAGATCTCCCTCAGGGGACTCTCTCCACTCCTATCACTCAAGAAGCTCCAATGCTTCATCCCACAGGGGGATGACTTCCCCCCCAAAGGAGAGAGCATGAGGCCAGAATGAAGGAAGCCAAACTGAGGATTGAAAGGGAAGAACTTGCCCTTGCCAAAGAGAAGCTTGCTCTGACCAGAGAGCAAAAATTGTGTGGGTCAGAACCCACTGGTGGCAGCAACATTCCTAGAGATAGGGATAGGTCTTATGACCATAGAAACCTAAGCAAGATAGTCCCCCCATATCAGAATGGGGATGACATCCACAAGTGGATGACTGCTTTGGAGACGGCCTGCAAAGTACAGCAGGTACCCCAGAGTCAGTGGGCAGCTATCTTGTGGCTCTCCTTTTCTGACAAAGGTAGAGACAAGCTCCTCACAGTCAGTGATGAGGATGCTAACAAATACAAAGACCTGAAGAGTGCTCTGATAGATGGGTTTGGCTTAACCACTCAGCAATATAGGTTGTTGTTCAGAGACACCCAGAAGACACAGACACAGGACTGGTCTGATGTTGTGGATTGTGCCACTAAGGCTTTGGAAGGTTGGTTAACTGGCAGCACGGTGCAGGACTATACAGGATTGTACAACTTGATTATGAGGGAGCAGATCCTTAGTAATTGTCAGAACCAGCTTCTCCATCAACACCTGGTAGACTCAGATTTGACCTCTCCCCAAGAATTGGGAAAGAGGGCAGATAAATGGGTCAGGACCAGGATTAGGCCTAACAATCAGGGTGGTGACCAAAAGAAAGATACGACCAAGCCTCAAGAGAAGGGTGGGGATAAAACAAAAGAGAAATCTTCCTCAGGGCCCCAAAACTCCACACAGGGTGGTGGGTCCCAAGCTCCCTCCTCTACCACAGTTAAAAAGCCTTACTGCCATGAGTGTAAAACTCCTGGGCATTGGAAAACTGACAGCAGTTTCCCAAAGGCTAAAAACAAAACTGTTCCTCCAACTACTCCTGTCACACCACCTATTACTGTCAGCAGTAATCCCCCAGGTGTGGGAGTGCCCCCAAAAATTTGGTTGGGTTTTCTTGGGGAACACAGGGGGACCCTGGCTTAGCCAATTCCCCTACAGCAGCTACTCCTGTCTGTGATGGTGGCATGGGGTTTGCCAACTTCACTGCCTGTCCCAACACTTTGGGTAGGTACAGATAGGAGCCCTACATCAATGGTAGAAAAGCTGAGGCCTACAGAGAAGCTGGAGCTAGCATCACTATGGTGGCCCATAGGCTTGTTCCCTCTGAGCAGCTTTTGCCTGGTTTATCATACCAGGTAACTAACATTGACGGCAAACAGAACAGTCATCCCATGGCAGAGGTATGTCTCAGCTGGGGAGGTGTCACTGGCCCTAAAAGGGTGGCAGTGTCTCCAACCTTGCCTGTGGACTGCTTACTGGGGAATGACTTAGAACTCTCAGCTTGGGCTGGAGTTGAACAAGACACCCATTCTAAAATGGTAGGCCTTTCACAAAAGGGTAGTGGGGTTGTGCCAGCCACAACCCCTGTCCAAGTAGATTTCCTCCCTGAAAAGGTTGGAAGGGCAGTGGTAGCCACAGCCCAGGCAAAGACAGACTTCCCTGTAAAGACTGGCAGAGCTGTGACAGTCACAGCTCAAACCCAAACTGAGTGCCTCCCTGAAAAGGTTGGCAAGGCTGTAATGGGGACGCGTTTACTGAGAGGAGCCTGCCCAAATACGCCGTGAGGGGAACGGCTACAGTGGAATACTAAAAACTGGGAGCAGAGAAGTTCATAAATTGTTCCCTGGTCTCACTTACATCGCCGTGAGGGAAACGGCACACGGGGGATCAAAAACTACATTTCCCAGCTGGCTTTGACCCAGGCGCTTGCCGCTACCATCATCAGGCAGCGCCTGGGCCCTTTATCTCCATCGCCGGTGCCGCGCAGCGCGGGACGCGCGTGGGCGGCGCCCGGGCAAAGCCCGGGCCAAGGGCGGGCCGGTCCTTGCCCGTCAAGGACCGTTTGAGGCCGGGCTGGGCATTCCCTCTGACATCCGCTGCTGAGCATCAGAACTGTAAGTGTTGCCAGTGCTTGTCTGGTCCTGCTTTCTAGTCCTGTGTATTGGTTTTTATTGCTCTTACTCTGTGCCTTTTGACCTATTTAGGTCTGGCCATACTATCAGCAATTGACTTCTAGGACATACGTTGTTACTCCCTGTGGATTGTTATGGGCTGGAGATAGGCCTGTTGTGGGCCAGTGACTCTGATCGGGACTTTTCTGAATTATTTTATTTTGTGTCCTTCTTCTTTTGTGCTGTGCACCATTGCTGCACTATCCTCTTGTCATCGCTTTTCTGAACATCCTTGTAGCTGCTGTGTGGAAGACTCCATATTTATAGGCACGGTAGTCTCTGAAGGCGGTCCCTGAGACTTTTGTCGACGTACTTGGAGGCACGCTAAAACTTTGCCTGTCTCTCGCAAAGTGGGTAGCAGGTAAAGGGTTATTTATATACCCGGAGGCGTCTTAAATACGAGCATACCTCCTGCTTCCCGTTAGAGGGCAAAGGGCGGTTACTTTGTGAGCATCAGAGGAGGTTGGCCTGGGGCTATTCTCCTCACTTTGTGAACTACAGTAATTGTTTATTTGTCCATTAACATATTATGGCTGAGAGCCATGAACATTTGTCTTCTGTAAAGATTGGTGGTTTTGCTAAAGGCACACTAGACCATAACTTTAGTAAGGTTTCCATGGATCCAGAAAGGGAGGACACACTAGCTGAGCGCCGGGCCGAGCGCCGCCAGTCAGTCGAGTGTTTGAAGAATACGCCTCTTATTGATCTATCACAACAAGATATTTTGCCGGTTGTAAGCCCCTCTATTGATAGCAATGATTTGTTTTCCTTAGATAGTGTTCCCGCACTTCTTCGGGAGTTATCTCCTTCACTTTCCCTACCTAATTCATTTGATAGTTCACACATAAACACCATTTCCCACTCTTGTGATTCCTCGCTAGGAGCAGAAGTGCTACCTAACCCCTCCCTGTTAAACAAGGAGATTACGAAAAGGAAGATTCAGACCCAGATCTTGTCCGAGCACTACCACACAACTATTCTATCCTGAGACACGATCGCCCAGATGGCAGGGGGGGAGGGATTGCCATAATCTATAAATCCGTACTGGGTTGTAGGGTTGAAAAAACAGCAATAAAAGGTGCGGAAAGCTTATTTTTTTTGCTATTACCGTTTCCCCAACTTGCACCCTGTCGGGCCTCCTGCTATATAGGCCACCAGGTCCCTACGGTCAATTCTGTGATGACCTTCCCATTTGTGCCACTAATTATGCTAGTTCCACCTCTAATTTCACTTTACTGGGTGACTTCAACATTCATTCCGATGAGGCACATTTACCAGCCTGCATTAGTCTCAACGCAGGATTAGAAGTGCTCCAGCTGAGGCAATTAGTGACAGGCCCTACTCATAAAGCTGGACATACCCTTGACCATTGCTACACAAATTTGGATAATCTCATTTTTGAGAAATTAATCGATATTCCTTGGACTGACCATAAATTGCTGCTCCTCTCCCTGGTTCCATTGATTTTGTCTGAGCCCTCCAATACAACAAGGAGGTCCATACGGGTCTGGTCCAAACTCTCTACCGAGAGGTGGAGGAAGGAACTGAGTGACTCATTACCTGCGCTCTCCCAGGACCCTTTGATAGCCGATACACAATTTAACCAATGGCTATCGTCCTCTTTGGATGTCACCCTCCCCAAAAGTGAACTGTCCCATAGGATGGGCAATAATAAAAAACCCTGGTATACATTGGAACTTAGAGTTTTAAAGCGCCAATGCAAGCAGCAGGAGAGACACTGGCGCAAAAACTACTCAGAAGAGAGTAAGGACACCTATAAATTGGCCCTGAAGAAATATAAACAGGGAATCAAAACTGCCCAATCAAATTACTATCAGGAAAAAATTGATTCGGCATCCAATGCCCCCAGGGAAATTTTCAAAATTTTCAAATCCTTGGTCACTCCCCCTATGCCTGTTAACGACCCTGGACTGGCAAGTTCCCGCTGTAATGAATTGGCGCATTATTTCTCCGATAAGGTGGATAATATTTTCTCCTCGTTTAAGCCTCTGCCCGCTGAAGAGATCCTTCCCCCCCTCAATGGACACCGGCATTACCGGTTTGGATCATTTTTCTCAACTAGATTATCCTACTGCATGGGCCCTCTTGAACAATCTGAAGTCAGGCTCTCCAGCGGACCCCGCCCCGCCTACCATCCTAAAGTTGGTGTCAGATGTTTTAACCCCAGCTATTCAAGGGGTGATCAATGCTTCACTTTCATCAGGCATAGTCCCTTCTTCTTGGAAACAGGCAAAAGTGAAAGCTTTATTGAAGAAGCCAAACCTAAACCCAGAAGACTGGGCTAATTATCGGCCTATCTCCTTACTGCCAACCATCAGTAAGCTGGCGGAGAAGCATGTGAACGCATTGTTGGGATCCTATCTTGAGAGCAGCAATTCCCTCCATATCACTCAAACAGGATTTAGAGCTAAGCAGGGCACTGAAACAGCCCTAATCACTGTTGTAGAGGAGGCGAGGAAGATTGTGGACAATGGAGATAGGGCAGCCATTTTGTTATTAGATCTTAGTGCCGCCTTCGACACCGTGAATCATTCCATCTTGATTCATAGATTGATGGAAGTAGGTGTCGGAGGAGGCGCACTAAAGTGGCTGCGCTCTTTTCTGTCCGATAGGACTTTTGCGGTCTTTGAGGATGATGCCTGTTCCCCCCAAATGCGTCTGCAATGTGGTGTCCCCCAGGGTTCTTCCCTCAGCCCTACCCTATTTAACATTTATATGAGGCCATTGGCTGAGGTGGTGTTGCCCTGGGGAGTACAGCTGGTAACGTATGCAGATGACACGCAGCTTATCATCTCCCTGGCTTCTCAGGGTGCCCCATTTGAGAACCTCTCCCTGTGCCTTAATAAAGTTAAGGAATGGATGGACCGATCCTTCTTAAAGTTGAATGGATCAAAAACGGAGGTGATGCTGCTAGGTTATAAACCATCCAATACGGTAGAGAACTGGTGGCCGTCTAATCTGGGCCCTCCACCGCCACCTAAAGAACAAATCAAGAGCCTGGGGGTCTGGCTTGATCCTGCCCTGAACTTTGGTGTTCAGGCTCGCAAGGTGGCAGGAACCTGCTATGCCTTCATTAGACTACTTCGGAAGATAATTAAACTCCTTCCGTTTGAGGCCAGGAGAATATTAGTGCAGGCGCTGATTCTCTCACGCTTGGACTTTTCTAATGCGCTGTATTTAGGCACCACACAAGCTACTATAAAAACCTTGCAGACAGTACAGAACTGCGTGGCCCGAATGCTGCTGGATATCCCTCGTCGGACTTCTGCTAAGCCAGCACTGCGTCAACTACAAGAGTACAGTTTAAAGCGCTGACTACGGTCCATAAAGCTATTAATAAAATAGGACCCTCCCTGATTCAATCTATGTTTCATTTATTTCTACCAGGACGAGCTCTAAGGTCTGAAAATAAGAAGCTGATTGCAATTCCCAGAACCAGGAGAGTGCGAATGGGAGGCAGGCGCTTCTCCCTCCAAGCCGCCACCCTTTGGAACAAACTTCCCGACTCCATCAGATTGGAAGCTAACCATCTCAGGTTCAGGAAGAGTTTAAAAACCTTCCTGTTTGCCTGATTTCCTCAAGATCTAGTGAGTTAAGCGCTGGGATGCCTTCGGGTAGCTATGCGCTATATAAGACTGTAATCATTCATTCATTCATTGGTGTCCAAAGTTCTCGGCCCACCACTAAAGAAAAGGAGAAAGAAGGGCGGAGACCCATGTAGACCCAGGATCAGTCACTCCGATTTCGGGAAAAGTGCTAACACTGCCAAACCAGCTGTATCTATCCCCAAAGCCCCCACATTGCTTGTACCAACCCCAAAGGTTGTTTCAGACTCTGTATTAAACCTAGTGGAAGTAGGCATCCCCATATGTGGTCCTCCTAAGGAAATGCAGTTTGCTGATCCTTTGGAAAGTATTGAACACCTTATAAGGTCTTTTATTTTACCAATTATTGAGAGGTTAAAGAGGGTTGAGGAAAGGCTGGGGAATATAGAGTTGGTCATTAGTAACAAAGCGGGGCAGACCAGGGACAAAGTGACTTTGGACCGTCCTCCTGTTGTAATCATGCCATCCTCTCGCCCTGTTGTGAGTGAAGGTCCAGTTGAAGCTAGCATGACTACTGGTCCTAACGAACAGAGACAAATACCCCTTAAACCTGCAAGGCAATCGGCTTTGCTTGTTCTTAATGAAACCCAGAGGGTCGTGGAAAAACTGGGTTTAGGAAATATGGGTGTTGACGAATGTAGGAGTTCCAGCATTGTTAGGGGTGCTAAATGTAAGGAGCCTCAGGTCGAACTACCGCCAGAAGCTGTTCCCTATGTGGTAGTGCTTGCGGGAGTTCCAACACTGACAGATGGCAAGAGGGAGGGGTTCTCTCAGCTTAAAAACAAGATTGTACATTGGCTGAGCCAAAATCGTCCACTCCCTTATAACATTAATGGTGAGATCCTTCATGTTCGCCGACTCCCCTGGTTGGGAAGTAGGGTAAAGGACATTCAGGGGGATTTAATTGTCATCAATTTTAGAGACCCCGCGGCCGTTAGGCATATTCTTAATTGGCCAGTAGGGAATTCTGGTACTTCTATTGCTCCTTTGGAGCTGACCTTCTTCTATCCCAGAATCCAAGGGAACAGAGTTAGGCACCCTGTGGCTCCTGCCTTCCCACAGATTAATTCATGTGCATATTGTAATAATGGCCATACAATGACTGAACCTAACTCCAAATTAACAACCTTTGATAGCATCCTAAGGTGGGACACGGTATTGCCAAGGAGTTATAGGAACCGAAATGGGAGGATGGACCATCTGGTTCCATTTACGCCACTTGATGTTTCAAATCGATACGAGGCCCTCTCTGGCCTCGACGGTTGCGATTGACAGATGAGGCCAATGACTAAACCATCCCTCGCTGCAACTCAGTCTGACCCAATCAATAATCTTGGGTTATTGCATATTGGTAAATTTGATCTAACTGAACGACCTAGACCATTAGAGGGGATCCTGATAACAGAACCAACTGCTTCTCCCTTTATTCCTTGCTCTTCTCCAAATTGTGTACCCAAGCAGGGGGCGGGTGCCGGGTCCTCTATCTTGAGTGATTCCCTTGGTCCACTGGACTCTTTAACATCTAAGCAAGCCCCTAATGCTGAATGTATTAAAGTTGTTTCGTGGAATGTGGCAGGTCTTAAAAATAAACTTCCCATCCCTGTGTGGGGTGCATTTATTGCTTCTTTTGACATTTGTATGCTGCAAGAAACCTGGATGCTTAAAGAGAGTGTGGCTCCGGGTTTTGCAACCTATGATATTTTGGCAAGTATGAGTAGTAGGGGCAGGCCCTCAGGGGGGCTGTCCATATGGGTTGGCACCCATTTGGGAGTTAAGGCATTAGATATTCCAACTAACTCCCGGGATGTGCAACTTGTTCTACTGGACGTAGTGAATGGCCCAAGTTTTGCAGAGTGTCTCACCAAAGTTGGTGCAGGTTAGCGCTGTTAATCTCTAGACACATGTGTGCAAAATTTCAAGTAAGCATTTAAATTGAACTGCATGTACCAGGATGCAAAGGGGCGAACTGTGCTGGGAGGTAGCAGTGTGCTCTCATCCCCCTTCTGTTTCAAAAAGGCTCCCTTGAGCCACTGGGCTGACGAGCTCATGGGAGGCACCTGTGCGCCTGGGAGTGGTACAGAGACCTGAGAGGATTGTGGCAGCTTTCTCAGCACACCCCAGAAGAATTTCGTTTTATCTCTACTGAAGAAGGAAGAAATCCCGAAACACATGTGTCTAGAGATTAATAGCACTAACCTGCACCAACTTTGGTGAGACACTCTGGAAAAATTTCAAGTAAGCATTTAAATTGAACTGCATGTACCAGGATGCAAAGGGGCAACTGTGCTGGGAGGTAGCAGTGTGCTCCCATCCTCCTGTTTCAAAAAGGCTCCCTTGAGCCACTGGGCTGATGAGCTCATGGGAGGCACCTGTGCGCCTGGGAGAGGTACAGAGACCTGAGAGGATTGTGGCAGCTTTCTCAGCAAACCCCAGAAGAATTTCGTTTTATCTCTACTGAAGAAGGAAGAAATCCAGAAACACATGTGTCTAGAGATTAACAGCACTAACCTGCACCAACTTTGGTGAGACACTCTGCAAAATTTCAAGTAAGTATTTAAATTGAACTGCATGTACCAGGATGCAAAGGGGCGAACTGTGCTGGGAGGTAGCAGTGTGCTCCCATCCCCCTTCTGTTTCAAAAAGGCTCCCTTGAGCCACTGGGCTGACGAGCTCATGGGAGGCACCTGTGCGCCTGGGAGAGGTACAGAGACCTGAGAGGATTGTGGCAGCTTTCTCAGCAAACCCCAGAAGAATTTCGTTTTATCTCTACTGAAGAAGGAAGAAATCCAGAAACACATGTGTCTAGAGATTAACAGCACTAACCTGCACCAACTTTGGTGAGACACTCTGCAAAATTTCAAGTAAGCATTTAAATTGAACTGCATGTACCAGGATGCAAAGGGGCGAACTGTGCTAGGAGGTAGCAGTGTGCTCCCATCCCCCTTCTGTTTCAAAAAGGCTCCCTTGAGCCACTGGGCTGACGAGCTCATGGGAGGCGCCTGTGCGCCTGGGAGAGGTACAGAGACCTGAGAGGATTGTGGCAGCTTTCTCAGCAAACCCCAGAAGAATTTCGTTTTATCTCTACTGAAAAAGGATGAAATCCAGAAACACATGTGTCTAGAGATTAACAGCACTAACCTGCACCAACTTTGGTGAGACACTCTGCAAAATTTCAAGTAAGCATTTAAATTGAACTGCATGTACCAGGATGCAAAGGGGCGGACTGTGCTGGGAGGTAGCAGTGTGCTCCCATCCCCCTTCTGTTTCAAAAAGGCTCCCTTGAGCCACTGGGCTGACGAGCTCATGGGAGGCACCTGTGCGCCTGGGAGAGGTACAGAGACCTGAGAGGATTGTGGCAGCTTTCTCAGCAAACCCCAGAAGAATTTCGTTTTATCTCTACTGAAGAAGGAAGAAATCCAGAAACACATGTGTCTAGAGATTAACAGCACTAACCTGCACCAACTTTGGTGAGACACTCTGCAAAATTTCAAGTAAGCATTTAAATTGAACTGCATGTACCAGGAGGCAAAGGGGCGAACTGTGCTGGGAGGTAGCAGTGTGCTCCCATCCCCCTTCTGTTTCAAAAAGGCTCCCTTGAGCCACTGGGCTGACGAGCTCATGGGAGGCACCTGTGCGCCTGGGAGAGGTACAGAGACCTGAGAGGATTGTGGCAGCTTTCTCAGCAAACCCCAGAAGAATTTCGTTTTATCTCTACTGAAGAAGGAAGAAATCCAGAAACACATGTGTCTAGAGATTAACAGCACTGACCTGCACCAACTTTGGTGAGACACTCTGCAAAATTTCAAGTAAGCATTTAAATTGAACTGCATGTACCAGGATGCAAAGGGGCGAACTGTGCTGGGAGGTAGCAGTGTGCTCCCATCCCCCTTCTGTTTCAAAAAGGCTCCCTTGAGCCACTGGGCTGACGAGCTCATGGGAGGCACCTGTGCGCCTGGGAGAGGTACAGAGACCTGAGAGGATTGTGGCAGCTTTCTCAGCAAACCCCAGAAGAATTTCGTTTTATCTCTACTGAAGAAGGAAGAAATCCAGAAACACATGTGTCTAGAGATTAACAGCACTAACCTGCACCAACTTTGGTGAGACACTCTGCAAAATTTCAAGTAAGCATTTAAATTGAACTGCATGTACCAGGATGCAAAGGGGCGAACTGTGCTGGGAGGTAGCAGTGTGCTCCCATCCCCCTTCTGTTTCAAAAAGGCTCCCTTGAGCCACTGGGCTGACGAGCTCATGGGAGGCGCCTGTGCGCCTGGGAGAGGTACAGAGACCTGAGAGGATTGTGGCAGCTTTCTCAGCAAACCCCAGAAGAATTTCGTTTTATCTCTACTGAAGAAGGATGAAATCCAGAAACACATGTGTCTAGAGATTAACAGCACTAACCTGCACCAACTTTGGTGAGACACTCTGCAAAATTTCAAGTAAGCATTTAAATTGAACTGCATGTACCAGGAGGCAAAGGGGCGAACTGTGCTGGGAGGTAGCAGTGTGCTCCCATCCCCCTTCTGTTTCAAAAAGGCTCCCTTGAGCCACTGGGCTGACGAGCTCATGGGAGGCACCTGTGCGCCTGGGAGAGGTACAGAGACCTAAGAGGATTGTGGCAGCTTTCTCAACAAACCCCAGAAGAATTTCGTTTTATCTCCACTGAAGAAGGAAGAAATCCAGAAACACATGTGTCTAGAGATTAACAGCACTAACCTGCACCAACTTTGGTGAGACACTCTGCAAAATTTCAAGTAAGCATTTAAATTGAACTGCATGTACCAGGAGGCAAAGGGGCGAACTGTGCTGGGAGGTAGCAGTGTGCTTCCATCCCCCTTCTGTTTCAAAAAGGCTCCCTTGAGCCACTGGGCTGACGAGCTCATGGGAGGCACCTGTGCGCCTGGGAGAGGTACAGAGACCTGAGAGGATTGTGGCAGCTTTCTCAGCAAACCTCACAAGAATTTCGTTTTATCTCTACTGAAGAAGGAAGAAATCCAGAAACACATGTGTCTAGAGATTAACAGCACTAACCTGCACCAACTTTGGTGAGACACTCTGCAAAATTTCAAGTAAGCATTTAAATTGAACTGCATGTACCAGGATGCAAAGGGGCGAACTGTGCTGTGAGGTAGCAGTGTGCTCCCATCCCCCTTCTGGGTGATGTACCCTACACCTGGTTAGGGGCAGAAATCGTGCCCGTTCTTAAAAAGGGCTGTCCACTAACTCCCTCTAATTATAGGCCTATCAGCCTTATTGATACTTCGCAAAAATTAATGGGGAGGGTCCTTCTGGACAGGGTCCTGGGATGGATTGAGGAGAATGGGATTCTGTCCACATTTCAGGCAGGCTTTAGGGCTGGTACCTCTACTCTAGATCATATTTTTTGCCTGCAGGTCTTGTATTGGAAAGCAGCTTTGGTGGAGGGTGGCAGCCTCTACCTAGTGTTTGTGGACCTGCGGGCAGCTTTTGATCTAGTTCCACGAGCTAAATTGTGGTAAGTTCTAGCAGACCTGGGTCTTCCGCCTTATATATTGGCCGTTTTATCTAGGCTCCATGATAATAATTTAGCCCAGGTAAGGTGTGGTAAATACGGCGACCTTACTGACCGATTCCCTGTCCAAAAAGGTGTTCGCCAAGGGTGTGTGTTGGCTCCCACACTGTTCAGCCTTTATATTAATGGTCTTGTTGACCATCTGAATAGTGTGGTAAACAATGATGCCCCTAAATTGGTTTCAGGTTGAGTGCCCGCTCTGATGTTTGCAGACGATACTCTGTTACTGTCTAGAACATCATCGGGCATTCAAAATATACTGAATGGCTTGGTGAAGTTTTGTGAGTTAAGGGGACTGGAAATAAACCTGGGGAAAACTAAATATATGATTTTTAACCCCCCCGAAGCGGGTGCTTCCAAACCCAGTTCTATCTGGTATTCCCCTTGAAAGGGTTAAAACCTTTGTTTATTTGGGCGTCACTTTAACTGAGAATTTTAGTTGGAATACGCAGATTGCAAAGTCGACGCTCAAGCTTGTCCAGCTGGCAGGGGGCTTAAATAAAGTTTTTTAAAAATCAACTTTTAAACCAGTGTCTCCTGCCTTGGAAATTTATTGTCGGCAGGCAAGAGTGGCTCTAATCTATGGGGCTGAACTCTGGGGACATAAGCATATAGGGACCCTTTTAAAGGCTGAGCAGTCCTTCTTAAGGTCTCTTCTAGGGCTCCCTCCCAGTACGCCTTTGATCCCCCTCAGGTTCGATCTTGGTTTAGTTTCAATAGAGGAGATCATTAGTGAAAGACCAATTTTGTACTGGAAGAGGTTATGGTCAGTGCCTGAACTGGCCTCATATAGAGCAGAATTCGCTGAGATTTGGCCTGCCCTTAAATATAAAAAGATCCCCTGGCTCCTGCATATTAATGCAGCTAGTATTCGACTAGGACTTCCGGAATTGTGGGCAAATCCAGAAGCATATGGTCCCGGGTTGCCAAAGAAAGAACTTCTTTCTCTGATATCCACACACAATTTTTTATCTCTTCTGAGCTCTTCAGCGGTGGGTAGGTTGACCTCAGAGTTCCTCATAGTCAAACAAGATTCTAAACTAGAGGAATTCATGGACCAAATTGAACCCCCACTAGCCCGAAAATTATATATCCAGTTAAGATATGGCACCCTACCGGTCAGGTCCTTTTCATCTAAGTGGCAGACCCAGAACCAGGAAAATTGTCCTGCATGTAATTACAAAATGGAGACTGTCGCACATGTGCTGTTTTTTTGTCCTGCTTACCATGTAATCAGAAAATGTTGGTTGACTCCCATCTGCAGGAACTTGGGATTTCGTTATTTTATGCAGGCTTGTAGGTCCTTAACCTATGATACTCCTCCCCATATTGTTTTTGCAGTATCTCGTTATTTACACAGTATGTGGCGCAGGAGACAAACCTTTTTAAACTAATCATTTTCTCACTGATAACTCGTAGTTTAATCTTTTTTAAACTTTAAACCTTTTATGCTATTTATTGTCTTATTGTAATTGTTGATGTACTTATGTGTACTTTTATGGTCTCAAGACCGAAATAAAGTTATCACTGTAATGGTCTCAGCCCATACTCAGACTGACATAGGTGTAGTGAAGCCTGAAACTATGGATCACTCCACACAAACAGAGAGTAGTGAAGAGGAAGAAAAGTCTCCCTCTCCCCAGACATTAGGAAAAGGTCAGCCTCCTCAGGGATCTGACCTCACCCCTTGTGAAGGAACTGCCCCAGAGGTAGCCAGGCCTGGCCTGGCAGAGCCTCTGATGTCAGTGGCCCCTTCCAAGGTGGGACCCAGTCTGGTGCAGGTAGCCTGCCTCTCTCTACCCTGCCTCAGTCAGCCCAGGGCTGCAGAGGTCAGGGAGGCCAGTGGACCCCAAGAGGGCCCCTGTCCACAAGAACCCCCCCATCAAAAGAATGAGGATTGCCTGGCTAGTAGCCCTAGCCAGGTGATGGTTAAAAACATACCTGAGGGATCTCCTTTACAGGTAGTTAGGGACCTCCCCCAGAGGGATTCTGTTGGGCACAGGCAAACATGGTACCTTAGGGCCCCAAACCTGACCTGTCCCTCCAGTAAGCCCACAAAAGGGACCCAGCCTCCAGCTTTAGGTAGCCAGAGGCTGACCCTGAGAGCACAGTGCAACTCAGTGAAAGAAAGAAAGGCATCCATGGTGGAGGATGATTGGAGGAAGCTGAGGCCTCACTTTGAGGACACTCACTTCAGTACTCCATCTCAACACCAGCCTTTTACTTTGCAAAGACACACCAAATGTAGAGATTCCCTATGGGGGAGACCCTATGATACCTTTAGGGTGAGGGATTGCTTAGTGGACCATGAGACAGGGGGTAACCATGCCAGTGCTGGTTCTTCCTTATATGGCCACTTAGGCAATAGAGGCTTACCTTGTCAAGGCCAGCCTTATCTCCTTTCGTTTGGGGGGGGGGTTGTGTAGGAAGGTGGATATCTGACAGGCTGTCTGCTCTCTCTTTAAAATGGACTCCATGTACCCTAGGTACATACCCAATTGGTAAGGATCACCTTATTGGACCCTGTACAGTGTACCCTAGGTCCCCAGGACATAGGTGTACCCTAGGCCTCCCAGGGGCTGCAGCATGTATTATGCCACCCCTGGGCTGGCCTTCCAATCAGACACAACTGGCTGATCACTCAGCTGGGGCAAGGTTGTGTAATCACCCCTTGCTTAGATATAGTATACCTATATCTACCCTTAAAATAGACACATGTGTACCTATCAGCCACTCCAATGGCAGGCCTTAACAATCCTGGAGGCAGAGTGCTTGGTAACATGTGAGATGGTGCTCTAGCATGAGCTGAGCCTGTCTGCAGCTTTCGGAACCATGTCCTTATAGCTGTTCTATGATATAGCCTACCATATACTCTTAAAGTGCCTTATAATCTTAAACGGTTATGGTAACTATGGTTTGGCTTTATCAAAACATGTCGTGTAAGGTGTCTAACGCTTTGGAATAATACCCCCATACCATTTCTGGTGATGAGGGTATTATTCCTCCCTTCTAGAGGGAGAGACATGTTAAAATCCTACTTTGCTGTTTAACTCTAACCAAAGCCTCAGCATCATAAAATGGATACTGCTGCCACAGACACGAGTCTGACCTCCTGCTGCTGGGAGCCCTCCCAGCCAGGTTGGCCTGGACAATAGGTTTCCTGCTTGGGGAGGTGCTAGCACCTCCCCAGACAGACTTTAGTGTATTGGGGCAGGGAGGGCTGAAAGGAATGAGACATGCCTGGGGCACACAAGGTGTCCCATGCATAGTCCAGTTCAAACCGGTGCGGGGGCACACCAGCCCCAGTCCTGGCGCGAAACTGGACAAAGGGAAGGGGGTGTAACCACCCCCCCTCCCAGGTCCCACCCATAAGGCGTGACCTAGCAGGCAACCCAGCCCCCCCAGATTAGTATAAGAGTGGTAGCTGGGCCCCAGGAGATTAGATTATCCTGAACCTGCAACTTGAACAGAAACTCTGCACCTTCGACATTCGACGAAAGAAGAAGACTGAAGAATCTCCCTTGTGGCCAAGGAGTGGCTACCCTGTGCAAACAGGCACCATCAAGAGACTTACCCTTTGCTTTGCTGAAGTTCTACGAGGGACCAACTGCAAAGCCCGACCAGAGCCTTGACTTCCAGACTTCTCCGACCCTGATCCACATCCACAGCCGAGCTGAGATCCGTGGAGGCGACGAGAGACGTGGGACCGGCTACCTGGGAAAAGTGGCGAGTATCTTCCAGCGCAGCTTCTGAGGCACCCTCGAAGTTGTGCACCGGGGATTTAGAAGCCCCAACCCCAAGCACCATCTGCACCGAAGATCAGCCCCCCACACTCCACGAGTCCTGCGTGGGGCCCTTCTGCATTTTCCTGCTTGCCGCGTCTGTCCGGTTGCTTGCCCGTTGGCTAGCGGCCTTTGTGACGAAACACCTTGAAATCTTCACTGCTGGTTTGGCTCCTCCAGACTGGCTCCCGCTTCTTTGCAAAAGAGAAGCACCCCAGACCTTCCTGGTCTGCACCAGAAGCAAGTCCTCCGTTCTTCGTGAGTTCCGCTTGCCAAGGCTTGGTGAGTCCTAGTTCGACTTCGACACCGCAGACAACAAGATCCTTTGTGGGACAGCTCGCCTCCTGGTCCTGGTCATCCTCGACGTCTCCTGGTACCCGTGGCTGCAGCGACAAGCTTCACCCTTCATCTGCAATCTTCACGACATCGCCTGGTTCCTTCCTGGTTCCACGTGGTCACTGGCTAGTGACCTGGACTCTGTCCCTTCTGCTTGCAGGTATCCTCTCTTCTTGATCCCAGCCTTGGGATCCACCGGACACTCTTCACTGACTGCCTGTCAGCAACTTTCCTTCAGGCATCCATAGAAGTCCACAACGAAACCCGACGCAAGCTCACACCTATGCACCCGCAGCCTGTGGGCTAGGTAACTTGGGTACTTCGGTGCTCACAAGGGTAGTGACTATCCTAGGGTCTAGTTTCCGAGTCTCGACTCTCTAGCTGCTTCAGAAGTGTCCTTAAACTGTTAATTTCTAACTGCTAGTAATTCTATCGACTTTTACGCATTAAACGTGAGTGTTTCCACTCTGCACCTGAATCCCGTGGGCCTCCCACTTCCTAACTGTTGCTAGTGTAGTGTAGCCCCAGCGATTCCCTAGGCCTAGGCCTATCCTATTTCCGTGACAGTGGTCCTTATACCACTTCTTTAGTATATGGTTTGCGTGGCCCCTAGGGCCTAACTGTATTACTTACCTGTGTGACTTAATGTATGCTTGAATAAGACTGTGTTGTACTTACCTCTAATCTCATAAAGAGTGCTGAGGGTTGACTAGAATAAATACACTTTATTTTATATATATATCTGTTGTGGTGTCCTTTCATTTGGTATTCAAGGGATTATATATGGTATCACAGCTGGCTTCACATGCCATTCAGAGTTTAGCCTAAGACTGCTCTTGTCCATGCTACCACTAGGATAGCTGGTCTATAAGGTTGACTTTACAACCAATCACCATAAGGGTTGTTTGGACTGATATAGGGTGTACACTAGAACTAGTGACATCATACATCAGGCCAATTTCTCACAATGCCCATTTTCTTTTTCCCTCCCCTCTTTTCCAGGTACCGCCATCATTGATCATTTAGTTTGCTATGAAATTATAAGTGTATTTTTGCCTCTTGAAATGAAGGTGGTTACTATTATTGAAATTTGACTCACAAATTAAATTATTTAAAGGTTTTCAAAACTTCTTGAGTCTGTGCTTATTCAGAGTAAAGAGGTAATTGTCATTCTACCTTAAACTAACTCAGCAACCTGATTCATTGAGGAAAGGAAACATTATTATCAAATTGGTAAGACTTGGTAAAGGTGAATAACAAAGTTACAGGTATTTTTACACAAAATTAATGCCAGCGGGGTTTACTAGCTTACTGTGTGAATGTGGTTTGGGCCCAGGTGAGTATTAGGTGTATGAGTGACCAGAGCTGGTGACCCGCTCTCCATCAACACTTCACTTACTCTGTCAGCGCAGAGCTCCATTGATGGTAAGGCAGCTCAGAGCTGCGATGATTGCACAGTCCCGGGTAGCACCGCGGGCCCAATCCAGATCTGACATTCCTCTCCCACCCACTTGCGTGGCATTGGCAGAACTGGCTGACTTGGAGTCGCTGCAGGGGGCACCTGAGGCAATCATGCTGATGCACCACCGGCTAGGCCGCCTGCTGAGAGCTGCATACCTGAAACTATGCCGCGCACAGCCACGCCTGCCCACGGCGCCTATGGTGATTGGGCAAATTAAATCATGGGACCTGGTTCACCTCTGAACTCCTAGCCTCCAAGCGAGCCTGCCGAAACTAGAGAAGAAATGGCACAGCGAACAGACTCCGGACAGCCACGCAGCCCACTAGGACGCCTCCCACAACCACCATCACCTCATCAGGACTGCCAAGAGGACCTCCTTCAAAGACCGCCTCGACAACAACGCACACAATAGCAAGGAGCTCTTCAACATCGTGAAGGAACTCTCCAACCCCAGCTCCAACACCAACGACATCCCGCCGTCTCAAGCCCTGTGCGACTCCCTCACCACTTTTTTCCACCACAAGATAGCAGACATCCATGACAGCTTCAACACCCAGACAGCCCCAAAAGACAGCAACACAACAGACTCTCCGCACACCATCGACCATGACCCCCTGCTAGCCTGGGCCAGCGTGAGCATCGATGACACCATCAAGACCATGAGCACAGTCCACTCCGGCTCCCCGTCAGACCCATTCCCACACCTCATCTTCAACAAAGCCAGCAGCTCCATCGCACCCCACCTGCGCAACATCATCAATCTCTCCCTCAAGACCGCGACCTTCCCAGACAGCTGGAAACACGCTGAGATCAACGCCCTACTAAAAAATCCCAAGGCAGACCCTAGAGACCTCAAGAACTTCCGGCCCATCTCTCTGCTCCCGTTCCCGGCCAAGGTCATCAAGAAGATTGTCAATAGACAGCAAACCCGATACCTCGAAGAAAACAGAATCCTGGACCCCTCCCAGACAGGGTTCCGCAGCAACCACAGCACCAAGACCGCCCTCATCGCCGCCACCGATGACATCAGGACCCTGCTGGACAACGGGGAGACCGTAGCCCTCATCTCCCTTGACCTCTCCGCCGCCTTCGACACCGTCTGCCACCGCACACTACGCGCACACCTCCACACCATAGGGATCCGAGACAAGGCTCTGGAATGGACCACCTCCTTCCTCTCCAGCAGAACCCAGAGCGTCCGCCTCCCCCATTCCAATCCGAAGCCTCCGAGATCATCTGCGGCGTACCCCAGGGATCTTCCCTCAGCCCGACACTGTTCAACATTTACATGGCCCCGCTCACACACGTCGCCCGACAGCACAACCGCAACATAATCTCCTACGCCGACAACACTCAACTGTTCCTCTCCCTCACCAGCCAAAGCAAACCTCCATGAAGGATGTCGCCGACTGGATGAAGATCAGCCGACTGAAGCTGAACACGGACAAAACGGAGGTCCTCATCCTCGGCTCCAACCCTTCAGCCTGGGACGACTCCTGGTGGCTGACGGCACTGGGGGCAGCCCCGACACCCACCGACCACGCACGCAACCTGGGACTCATCCTCGACTCAATGCTCTCCATGATCAAGCAAGTCAACGCCGTCTCCTCCTCCTGCTGCTTCAACACCCTCCGCATGCTCCGCAAGATCTACAGGTGGATCCCGACAGATACAAGAAGAACAGTCACCCAGGCCCTCATCAGCAGCAGACTCGACTACAGAAACGACCTCTACGCAGGAGCCCCGACTAAGCTCAAACGACTGCAACGCATCCAAAACGCCTCGGCACGACTGATCCTCGATGTACCATGCCCCAGCCATATCACCCCCCACCTGAGAAACCTGCACTTGCTCCCCGTCAACAAGAGGATATCCTTCAAGCTCCTCATCCACGCACACAAGGCACTCCACAAGACCGGCCCAGCCTACATCAACAGACGACTTTCCTTCTACATCCCCAACCGCCAGCTCCGCTCCGCTGACATCGCACTCGCCACCGTCCCGCGTGTCTGAAGAATAACCACCGACAGGAGATACAAATGTTTGCTTGATTGATTGATTGACAGGCTCATGACGTCAGTGTATGTGCGGTATCGCAATAAACATTGTAATGAGCCGTGAGCTGAACCAGCCCCCTGAAATGTGTTAGTCTAACGCCTGATGCGTGGCACTTGGAAGAACTGGCTGCTAGGGTGACCAACTGGCATGGGTGCAAATTCAGGACAATGAGTGTAAAAAATCATGACAAACATTCAAGACAGAAGGTCAAAATTCAGGACAACACTTCTGGACAAAAGGTGCATTTTACAGACACATCAGTTCCATTGTGAGATGTAAAGCGGCACACATAGGATGTAGCTAATTGGGACCTGCAGTGCTGGACTAGAGTACAGTCCTCCAAGAGGCCAGCTTTGTGTGTCAGATCTCTTCAGTTATTACATGTCTGTTCAGCTGGTGATGAGTGGGTTAGGAGCTAGTACAGTACTGAGTGATGGATAAGACCCATAGCAGACAGGTCTTGTGTGAGGGTAAGAGCATGAATCAAAAAAAGGGGGTTATTGACCAGTCTGCATGAGCTATAATTGGCTGCAGACTGCTGAGCGTTATGGGATTATTGTGGGTTAGAACGGTTAGATGGGAGTTGACATTACTATAAAATGGCCTGGTTAGCCATATATCAGCCCTCCTTATTTTACCTGTAAATGGGTTATAGTATACTGATTGGGCTGTTTAATATCTGTGAGCTGTAAACTGCAGATTCTCATTGATGCACAGAAGTGTGCTACAGATTAGAAACTGTATACGTTGTTGAGGCATTATTGTAGGTCAGAAGGAGGCACCTTTACATACAGAACATTTTCAATTGAATGGAAGCAAAATGCCAACATACAGGCTTACTCATAAAACTATATGCCGCACAAATACTAATGTGTAAAAATGTGGTTTCTGCACATATGTATCATTTGAATATCACCAAGTAAACTGTCTTGATTGTTTTGATCCTATTAAAACTCTGTTTCCAGCACACTTCTAAATTACAAACAAGTGGTCCATTTGTGGTTACCTACCTGCTGATATGTTTTGAAACATTTGCACAGTTCATTTGCAGATATTTAGAAGTTGTGTGTTACAAACAAACTGACAGCTTATAGCCTTTGCTTTCGCACACCCCAAGATATTTTGCTAAAAACATGGTAGATTCTACAACACGTTTGTCATTCTATATTCAATTGTATTAGCTTCTAAAGCATAGTAAATGATGACCTTACTGTGCACCAGGATACGACAATCTTTGATGGGGCTCTTCAATGATTCCCTCACTAATACCAAAAGTGCCTTTCTCTCGTATGTATTTCATTTGTTTTATAGCATCTCTCATACCAGTGTAGGGTGCCAGAGCTCTTTACATCACGCACACATATAGAGAAAATAAATCATATGTGTGTAAATCAGTGTATAGAAAATATTCTTTTTTTTTTTTTCAATAGCACATACAGCTCAGCCAACGCGAGTCGTTCATACATTAGGAACTGCATCAAGGCTGAAAATTAACACACAAAAGAACCAAAATCAAAACACACAAAGAATATGATTCCAATTAATGTTTGTAATAGACCGGGGCCAAACCATACCTACTGATCAGTATAGTCATAGCTTAAACCGTGATAAGTGTATCGTCTGTCACCGATATGTTATATCCAGAGTGCTTGTTAAGTCACGTCCTGAGTCCTAACATACAACTGCAAGCATGTCCGCCATCTTAGAATGGTGATAATCGCAAGGGATATAAAGTCAAGGTAATAGACCTTGGCCAACTAATTCCAACTAATAAATATCGGCATAGCTTCAACCATGATAAGTGTGCTGTCAGTCACCGGTAATTAATATCCAAATATAGAATTAGTAAGTGGGTAGAGAACATCGGGACAGCAGTCTGCAATATATCCATTTACACATTTTACTCTCCTGATAACTGTTTTGTCTTGAACCCCCCTCTTTTTTATCTATATATAATTACTCTTGATGTGCTTGTCGTTCCACATGATATAATATGTAGGAAGTGGACTATTGTTTCACTGTGTTCTCTACATGCTTACTAATTCTATATTTATAATTTCTAATCTTGTATTTTCAGTGATATGACCACTGGAGGCCCTGATTTTATATTAAAAACAGAGCTTTGGACTATTTCATTTCCTGCTGAAAGGCAATATTTCTAATACCTGGCGTGTCACGCAGTTTGGTGCTTACTTTCCACCATGTTAAAGAACAGTAGATGTTTCAGCACCCAGGCTAATGTGCTGCATAGCTAAATACATATAAGATCCCAAAGGCGAGACCGATTGCATTGCAAATGCTTGTTTACTTGTTTGTTTGTTTTAGGAATGTCCTTATCAATGTCTTACATGTTTAAGTTCTGTGCCATTTGTGTTTTAATTGGAGTCATTTTCTTTGTGTGTTTTGATCTTGGTTCTTTTATGTGTTAATTTTCAGCCCTGATGAAGTTCCTAATGTAGGAATGAAACACATTGGCTGAGCTGTATGTGCTATTGAAAAAAAAAAGAAAAGAATATATTGAAATAAAGATTTTGAAACTACGAAAGTGTTTGGACTTCATTACCTGGCGCACCCCCACTGGCTTCATCATTTAAGGATCTGGAACACAGAGGCACCACACAACGGCTGGTGCTGGAGAGTTAGCACGCAGGACTTTACATTTACATTTACGAAAAACAAGCGTGAGGTGCAGACCTATAAGTCCGCCGTTTGGTTTCCCTTTGTAGTAGTGTATAGAAAATGTTACATAAGGCAACGGGGACTACAAGGTGTAGGATGAACGTCACCCATACTGGTAGGCATTTTGTAAGAGTGCTTGGTCTGAAGAAGCACAAATCAGTATCCAGAACATAACACAGTAGTTAGCGTTGACTTTAATGATAAGAATTTATTTCTACCCAAGCAAATCCTTTTTAGCAATATCAGGATAATGAAAAACTGGGAAGAAAACATAACTTTGTAACCTGTACCATGCAGCTTGCATTCAGCTCTTTGATGGCAGTTCATAGCTCACTGTGCCAGATTACATATGTAACTCATTAACTGCATGGCAACAAAAGAATCTCAGTGATAAAAGCAGTAACCGACTGAGCTGTGCACATAAAATACTGTTCTTTGTTATGCATGGTACACATTCTTTGCAGCAGGCAGTGGGTACATTAGTCACCAGAGGTATCGTGACACTCTTATTGTTGCCTGAAAACTGCTGGCTATATAAGGAACTTTGTGGTACCAGCCCCCAGTAACAAACCACACCCCCACCCTTCCAGCCTCCCAGGGAAACGCCCTATGCCGGGTAGAGATGCTACCCTCCTTCAACGGCCCCATCATCTTCATATAGACCCCCTCTCATTTGTATTTAATTAATTTTATAGTGATACTCACCCCAAGTATGTAGGGCAGGGTGTCAGAGTGTGTTACATCACACATGTTATATAGAGACAATTACTCATAAATGTGAAACTCAATGTATAGAAAATGGTACTTAAGAAAATGAGGGCTACAAGGTGTAAGAGTCAGATGTCATCCATACTGGTAGGCGGAGGCGTAGCGTGGGCTGGGCCACAGGGGCGGTTTCCCCGGGCGCAATATTCTTTGCGGTGCAAAATTTTAAAGGAAAAAATGTCCAGGTTATGTGTTCTTGCCTGCGTTTCCCCGCAGAAGGGCTGCACAGTGACGTGCCCTCAGGCATCTCTCACAGCCTCGGGCAGGTGGAGTGCTGCTTCCCGGTGGCATGGGAGCAGTGGCTCCCAGTGGCGCAACAGCAGAGCATCCCTTGTGGTACCACGGCACCGTACAAGGAATTAGTTTCTGCTTTTTGGCAAGCAGAAGGAGCAATTCAAGCCCGAGTTCCGCGCTTGCTGCCTGGCATCATGTGTCGGTTTGGGATGGTGGGTTGAGTCACCTGGGGGTGTGGTATCCATTCATCTTTCATCCATCATTCAATCTTTCACCATTCATTCTGTCCTTCCATCTGTGTGCCCATCCATATCCAAACCTATTCAACAATTTCCAAACCTATCCATCATCTATCCTTCCATCCATCATTTCACTCATCCATCCCTCCATCCACCCTTTCACTCATCCATCCATCCTTTCACCCCATCCATTCTTTCACTCATCCATCCAGCCATTCACTCATTCATCCAACCATTTACCCTTTCACCCCTCCAGCCATTCTTTTACTTACTCATCCATCCATTCACCAAGTCTCTCATCCGTTCATTCATTCTTCATTTTATTCATCCATCCATCCTTCCAGCTCTTCACCCTCCCTTTCAATCATCTATGCATTAATTCACTCATCCATCCCGACATCTTTCTTTTCACTCATCCGTACACCCATTTGTCCATCCATCCTGTCAATCATCCATTAATCCTTCTCCCTCCTTCCCCCTTTCACTTAGCCATCCCTTCACCCATCCATTCATGAATCCATCGATTGACCCTATCACTCCTCCATCCTGTTGTCATCTACCTTTCCCTTTCACTCATTCATCCACCCTTTCACTCCTCCGTCCATCCATTTACCCTTGCACTCATCCATCCATCCTTTCACTCACCCAGCCACTATTTTACCCATCCATCCACCCTTTTACTCATACATCCACCATTCCAACAATACATCCACCATTCCACCCATATGTCTATTTTTTACCCTTTCTCTCATCCATCTTTCCACTCACTCAACCATCCATCCTTTCTCTAGTTATCCATCCGTTCACCCATTCACTCATCCATTCAGCCTTTCACTAATCCATCCAGCAACTCACCCATTCCTTCATTTACTTACTCACCCACCTTTTCACATTAATTATGAGCTGAGCCTTTGTCTGCAGAGTTGCAGACAGAAGAGGCCCAGCAAGTGCCTCACTCTTGCTGTAGTTCCTAAAGCAAGGGGTGGGTTAGGGGAGGGTTCACTATCCCCCCTGCACATAGGCAATCTGAAACCTTTGAAGTCATGAGTCTTGCCTGGTGCATGGTGCCAGGATGTGAGGTGACTGTGACATTGTGTTGTTTCCAGGGCTTTAAGTGGGTTGAAAAAACTTGGGGGTCTCTCCAAAGGGTGTGTCCGATGTAATGAAGGGCATGGCTTAAAACACATAAGCTAAATATCTGTGCTTGGCATAGTGTGCTGCCCGAGTGGTATTCTGTTACTTCTGTTATTGCATCCAGATATATAATACATTACACCTACAACAAGACAGGACTATCTACTTTTCTAACGGCTGTTAGTTGCATAAAATAAAGCAGCAACTATGGCTTCATTGTAAATAAAATTGAAAATGCTTCAGTTCTAAAATGATGAGACTTTGAAAGAACTATAACCCCTCCTTTTTAACTTCTTGTGCTGGCTTCTTTTCATGATCTGGATTCTGTGCATTTCTTCCATCTGGTGATGTGCAACATTTTTCTTTATGCACCGTTAAAGCAGAATGCCCTGCCCTAGACCGAGGCTGGAGGAGGCCACCAAATGCTTTAACAGCCTAGACTGGCCCATTGTCATTCTGTATGTGACAATAAGCCGCAGACAGAATGACAACGGCCAGGGTGGGGCTGCTCTTGTGCCCCGAGGAGGAGTACGAGGTGGCTCCATCATGGAGTTGAGGCTTCTTGCAGGGGAACAGCACCGCTCCGGACAAAAGGCGTTCGTAAAAAGGATCATCATGGACAACGGACGGTCCGTGAAATTTACGGACGGTTGGTCACCCTACCTCAGGCAGTGCTGACTTTGTGAAAGAATGATTGCCCGTGCCCAAAGCTGTGCTCAGAAGCCTGCGTACGGCACTATAAAATGTTTGGCTGCTGATTACAAAGTCTGAGTAATCTTCACTCATTCCCCTTTGTCTCCCTCTTGCAGGTTCCTCCTCCGTTCTCCCTGTGTGACGGTATTCCGGCTTTCTGTTCCTTTCTCCTTTGTGCATTTTTTCCTCATTTGCTTTCGGGAAATGTCTGAAGAGGAAACATAAGTGTTGGTCCCCAAAAATAAGTGCTGTTGGCCCCTACTGGTAATCACAGACTCAAATTAAGCACTGTAAGAGTTTGGTGGCTTAGGTGGCAGACAGGGTTAAAGTGGGCTGAAAAAAGTTTGGGGGTCTCTAAAGGGTCTTTCTCAAAGAAGCATAACTAGAAATCCTTTTCTAGATGCGTGGCGTTTTTGTAATTAAGGGAAAAAATCCTATGCTTCATAGCCTTAGGGACTTCAATATGAAGTTAAATATATAAAAATGCCAGAGATTTCATTGCACTGCTGATATGGAAAACCGTGATGGTGTTTGCAGTAGTTGTTGAGAAATTCATCAGCTTACATTACACAAGGGTAGATTTTGTTTCTTCTTTTAGGCATGAGGGGATGAAGCGGTTATGCCAAGAAACATCATTTTCAGTCTATGCCAGGGCTCAAACATGATTGCGCAGTCCCAAGGTCCGCAGCTCTGGCCCTTAGGTCACATCTCCTCCCTATATATTATTTGTTGAAAAGTAATAAAGTCACACACCTGCTAAGTGTTGGCAAAGGTTTCAGTGATTTAACTGAGCTCAACCTCAGTAAATATGGCACAGAGTAAACAGGCTTAAAAAATCAAAGACACAACACAATAAAATCCCACTCCAATGTATAAAAAAATGGAACAATGTAAAAGGCAAAATAGCACCATAACGACAAATATTAAATAAGTGGAACCAAATAGATGAATTTTTAAAGATTGAAGTGCAAAAAGCACCAAGAAGAATATAACGCCCAATGTAAGTCAATGTTCATCGTTGTTCGGCACCAATGTGCAATTTCAGGACAACCGCAATGGAGACCAATACATCAAGTAAAGTGGTCCCGGTCAAAGTGTGGAAGTCAAACATTTTTAAAGACCCACTTCAGATACATGTATGCTTTGAAAATTAACACATAGAGACTTCTTTCATAGCGATAATAATTAAAATCAGCAAGCAACCAGACAGAAATCAGATCATGTAGCACACTAATTCTGGGCTGTTAGCAATGACACATTTGACAAGGTAAATGTAAAATATATGCAGCGCAATGCAGTCAAATAATTACCATGACAGACCCTCATTATGAGGAGCTTGGTAACAGGGTTACTTGTCCAAATCAGGATTACAAGTAGCGTGCATTTACTGCACTCCTGAGTTCATTTCTCCTTGCAGGTTGCACCAGGCAAAACCTGGAGAAATGTTCACTGGGAAAAGGCGTCAGATAGAGGTAAAGCAGACCTTAATCAGGTGTGCCAACTGCAATACTGCGTTTCTTGCCTCATTTTGACCTCCCTAACTCTGGTTTGAGGTAAAATACCAATCCATAGAAAAAAAAATAATCAAGCAATTTCATAGTTTCCCTGATAATAATACTGTCCCAATTGCTTACTGGTAATCTTCACTCTTAGTCCTACTTATTCTCATCCCAGTCATTACCAATAAAATGACTGCCACCCCCAGAGGCAGGAACAACTCCAGGAAATGCTGGAAATGTAAGCCTTGCCCACCCTTAGTTGGGGTTGTAAGAGGGCTGACATTTCCTGCATCCTCCTGTCACTATCAAGTATTGCTGAATTCCGTGACCCTTCATAACGACTGGAACAAAGATGCTTTGACTCAGAGAAATGAAGACCACCAGTATGCAATCATGACATCACCTCTAGGCTCTGCATCTTCATTCCTGCAAACATTAATGAGGTGTGCCTAAACTTAGGGGACTTTGGCAAAAAAAGCGAAGGAAGAACCCATTAAACGTTTAATGGTTACCCATAACCCATGGTTCACTGCTAACATAATCAGAACATTATAATCACAGGAATGTAAGATATCATGAGTTTATCCAATTGAGAATTCCTGGTCGAAAATATTCTTTATTCATGAGTCCTTGAAAATCTTTTTTATTAATGGATTGTTATTGAGAGGCCAAAGTTCCAGGTCTACATGTATATTCAAATAAAATTACTTGAAATGCTGCTCAAGATGCAGCCATACTGCTTATAGAACATTCTCTAAATCTTTCAGGAAGCTAACCCTGTTGTATTGAATATGCTAAAGCAATGGTGGATATGATCCATTTGCTTACTTTTAGCAGACCAAGCAAAAGTCAGCAACATGTGGCTTAATTTCTTGAAGGAGCTGGACCTGCCAGGATGGATTATTAATCCTCTTTCAACATCCAACAAATTATGTCTTTGCTTCTCCAAAGAAGGGGCAGGAAAGAAAACTGGCAACACACCTCATGAGATGCACACAATGAAGAAGTCATATTGCACAAAAAAGCTGGATCAGGTTTCATGATGGCAAAACCATAAAAAAATTATCAAAAAGGGGGGATGGCATAACAAGGCAGACAATTCCCCCACTGTACATGCTGATATAATGGCCTCCAGAAAGACTACCTTAAAATACAAAACCTTTACATCTGAAGAAGTTAATGGTTTGAAAGGGCGAACCTGCAGAGTTTTCTACTCTAAATATGGGTCCACAAGAAGAGACGGGATGAATTACAGGTCTGGACAAGGACACATTCTCACACAGTCTGTTAACAGAAGAGACAAAGCGAACTGCCCATCACTTCTGAAAGAAGGGATAGTGTCTGCAGAATGATTAGATTTTGAATAGCGTGTGCTAAATGGAATGGAAGACCTTTGCCTTGTAAGATTTACTTCTCATCCTGCAGACATAGATCAGGGGTCGCAGCTGTGACCTCTGCCTTGTCATCTGTGACCCCTAGTGCTGCTCTTGCAAGCCCTGGCACAATGTTCTCAGGGACTGCCCTAGTAATGATTGCAAATGTGCGTCTTTCAGTTGGATGCCTTTATTATGCATTTCTACTAGTTCCATAGCTAGAAGTGAAACAGCAGGATGAAAGGGAGAACAATGTCAGGAATAAACTAGATAGTGGGAATAAGAGAGTGAAGGAAAAAGAGACGTTACAGTTTAAATCATAGATTAAGTGTTGATGTGGCCTGTTAATTTTCGATGGTATTTAAAATGAGGAACTCCAAGTTTAAACCATAGTGAAAAAGCAACAATTAATATATACCTTGTCAAAATCATCATATCTGTTTGTAAGGGAGATATGGGATTTTTTAAACAAAAGTAGGATTAGCTGTTTCTTTGAACACAACAATATTTGCACATTTTATTTCAATTAAATTGTTCCTGCTATTTAGTTTTTGCAAAACACAGTTTTATCCACATAAAACTACCCCATGCATGAAAGGCGTGGTGTCAGAGAGGCAAAGGAACACTGTTGAGTCAATGTCAAGTTATCATATAAAGGACATATTTTAGATGAATTGGTCTATTAAATATACAATGCATGTTTAAAAAAAGAATATGTTCTTGGTGGAGGCAAACAAGCATTCATACACAACCTTGGTGAGTGAATACACCTTGAGACAGCTGTACATAATGGGAGGTTCAAGGGTTCAAAACCAGCCACTGCTTAATCCACAGAGACTATTATCCTACTGACCTCTGTTGACTTGGCATTATTGAGGTGATTATGTCCATGATATACACGAATGAATTGTCCTGTATTATTATGTACAGCAATTAGAAGGTGCTTTGTGGTCATTTATTAGGTTTGAAATGAAATCAAGCTAATCAAAGGAGAGATTTAACACAAGTTTATATTATTTAGCAGCAGAAACCCTAGTCCTGTAACTTTACCAGAAACATTTTCTCTTTTTGTCAGTGTGAGGTTAAAAAATACTTTGAAAGTTCACTGGTCCAGGGTCTGTAAGGTCCTGCAGTACATTATTGTAGAGACATAGGGTTGTGCAGGAAGTGAGGCCAGTGCAACTGATAGGTCCATAATTTCCCCTTACTGGGAACCAAACATCCCATTGTAGCACTTGACGCTCTCAGGGTAATGAAGCCGACCAGTCCAATGTCTACTTGGGGAAGGTGGTGTGGGCTAGTAATCACCATTCGCTTGCACCCAATATTAACACTCAATAAAGGATTATCCAATCAATGCTTTTTCTCTGAAAAAGGGATAGTACGTTTATTACACACATGACAAAATATTACCCACTAATTTACAAATATATACATCAGGCAGATAGAAATACCTTTAGTGGCATTCTGAAATCATTTTAGACCCCTAATGGGTTATGACCTTCAAAATCACTTTACCCTCCCACCCATGCCAGATAGATTATTACAATATAGGGATTGCCACTTTAAATAAAGCAGGCCTATTGGCTTTGTCACAAGTCCCCACATCAATAGATAAGGCAAGCCTAATGGCTTTCTCCAGGGGTCAGCACAACAATATATAATCCAATCTATTTGCGTTGTCAAAGCTCACTACATTAAAAATAAATAATCCATAGGTTGAAAAGCACCATCTTAAAATTGGAATCAATACCTGTGTTTAAATGCAATAATTATTATCAATAAAGCATTGTAATGTTTATAACAAATCATTGTTTATAACCCCCCCCCCCCAAAAACCCTTTTTATTGGCATTTATGCAATAGTACATACAACAACACATCTGTTAAGGCAGTTGATATTGACTTACAAGCAAGATCGCAAATTTGTGCCCTATGTGGACGTTAGAGCGTGTGAACCTAGAGTATGTAGGCTCCCACTCAGTCTTTGATCTAGCGACAGTCCCAAGAGGCCTGTATCAAAGTATAGCTAACCAGCTTGCATGGTGGTCGCTGGGCCTTGCTGGGGTTGTGGGGTGCGTCTGTTCCCCCCCCTTGTACTTTATCATAGGGGTTATGGGATGTCAGCCGTGTGTTAGCCATGAACAAACTGGGGATATATAAAACTGGGGCGCACTGTGACGCAAATGATGATCACTTTTAGTATTTCGCCTGAGAGCTATAGCATTTCGAGGTATTATGCTGGAGTTACACATGTGTGGGGAGGGAGGGATGTGGGTTCACTGATCACTGCCCGTGCGAGGGCGTGGTGAAGAATTAGTCGTGGCCTGTAGTTGCGACCTGTCGGGTGTCTGGACCCCCTGTACGTCTCACTGGGTGGTCTCACGGGCCATGGGAGCCCCGGGGGAACCTATCGTTCGTGGTCCAGCCTCTGTTATTGTTTCTTGCGCAAAGGAATGTAGTAGCATGGCCCAGGGCATGGAAATTGGATGTTTGCGAAATCCCTGGACTTCCACCGCTCGGAGTAGTCCTTCCTCCACCGTACCCCACTTTTTGACTGCGCCCACCCATGCCTTTCCCCAGAGGGTCCGTTTTTGACCTCCTCACCCTAACCTGCAGTAAGTTGCGGCCACCACCACATCACCCATCAAGATTCCCCCTTTTTCGTCCGCCTTAGAGCCTGGTATAAGCTCAGATATCCGGAATGCCCCAAAGAAGGCTAACAAATACGCTAAACTCAGCAGGTGCACTTCGTAGGCTGACACACACACCTGCGGTAACACTCCCAAGATATTTACCAGCCTTCTGTCATCTATGGGTCTCCTGTTATCCTTCACCCCTGGTGCCAGTCTCTCCCAGCCTTTTATAGCCCATCTGACGCGGATGTCCTTAGTGGGATCCATCACCCCTTTTAATCCCGCAAAGAAGGCAATTGCCGACAACTGCCTCCTAACCAGCGACAACGACCTTCCGTTCTCTCTCTGCCGGACTATGAACAACAGCACTCTCTGCATTGTGAATTCCTCCACACACCCTGCTCCCTTTGTGACTGCTAAGAAAACCTGCCATGCCTTCTCATACATACACTTAGTCTTGGGTGCAACTGAGGCCGCTATCAGGTCAGGAGCAATGGGGCACCAAGCTTCCACAGGCTTTCCGGGAAGACCGTCATCTGATCATCTGCTTGAGGCCATCGCGCTCTTAATTCCGTCAACTTAAAACGAGACAAGGCGTCAGCGACCATGTTATCCACACCTGGTACATGTTTGGCCGTAAAATACACATTACGCCTGAGACAGCCCCGCACCAATTCTTTAAGCAAACGGAGTACCCATGGACATTTCGCCTTTTGATTATTCACTGCCATAACTACCGACATACTGTCTGACCAGAACAAAATATGTTTGTTTTCCAGCAAATCCCCCCACACCTGCAGAGCGACAATAATGGGAAATAACTCCAAGAAAGTGATATTGCGGACCAACCCCATCTTGACCCACTCCGCTGGCCAATGCTGCATACACCACCTTGATCCTAGCACTGCTCTGAAACCGACACTGCCCGCTGCATCCGTGTAGAGCTCTAGCTCACCGTTTGCTTGTACTGGTTGGTGCCAAATCACTGACCCATTTAAATGCTCCAAGAAATCTCTCCACGTGACCAAGTCGTCTTTCACTTCCACTGATAGCCTAGTGTGGTGATGTTTCGCCCTTAAACCAGACATAGCCCTGGCTATATTCCTTGAAAAGACCCTGCCCATGGGTATGGCCCACAATGCGAAATTGAGTTGCCCCACCAACACCTGTAATTGATGCAAGGTCACTTTACGTGCCCCTAAGCACTCGTCTACTTATGCCTGAAAAGCCCTTATTTTGTCTTGTGGAAGCCTGCACACCCCCTCCACTGAGTCTATCTCAATGCCCAAGAAAGTTATGCGTGTCGCCGGCCCCTCCATTTTCTCCCCCGCCAGCGGCATCCCCAACGCCTCCGCTATTCGCTGGAAGCCCTGCAAGGTCTCCTGACAAGTTGCCGAGTTAGGGGGACCTAAAAACAAGAAATCATCCAAGTAATGCACTACATCTTGCGTTGCCACCACATCCCGCACCGCCCATTCTAGAAAACGACCAAATGTTTCAAATACCGCACACGCCATGGAACACCCCATAGGCATACATAGGTCCATAAAGAAATTGCCATCAAACGTGAAACCTAGCAACCTAGTGTCTTCCGGGTGTACCGGCAAGAGGCGAAAAGCAGACTCAATATCCGATTTGGCCATCAATGCGCCCTCACCTAGCCTCTGTAATTTATGAATAGCGGTGTCAAACGTGGTGTATCGCACTGCACACAATTCTGGATCCAACCCCTCGTTGACTCACAACCCTGGTGGACTGGATAGGTTATGTATCAGGTGATATTTCCCCATCTCTTTCTTTGGTACCAGGCCCAATGGTGAACAAACTAAGTCCTGTCTTGGCAATTACTGAAAAGGCCCCGCTACCCTCCCCAGCGCTATCTCTCTCCAAATTTTTTCTCTGGTCGCCACTGGATTTCTTAGTACAGAGAGTTGATTGCGCGGTGGCACTAAGGTGGGCAGGGCCCTAGACGGGATATGGAAGCCAAATTTAAACCCTTGATACAAAAAATGAGCCTCTGCCCGCCTCTCGTATCTGGCAAGCAGGTGGGCCAACACATGCAGGCGTATGGGAGTAGGCAAGCTCTTATGATGGTTGGGCAGGGCGCCCCTTGAGTTGTGCATAGGCAGGCGTGTGCAGGTCCTTAGGTTTACCCACTTTTTTGAAGCACTTGGTTTCTGGGTGCCTAAGCATTCCACAGAAGGAACATATGTACTTGAACCTACATGCTGCTCCTCTAATGCAATCGTTCTTGTTGAACTGCCAGCACGCTTGCCTCTTATACCCCGCACCCCTGTCTCCCCGAAAGGAATGTATTGTCTTGGTGCCTGGTGTGGCTGAATAAAACTCCCCATGCCATATATTGATCTCCCGCTGATCCCACGCCACTTCGGGCCTCACAGCCTTCATCTGCCTGAATTTAGTATCATATTGCAGCCAGGCCGTGCCCTGAAATTCAGAGGCCGCCCCATGAATCAATGACATGTAGCTTATCAACTGGGCTGCCAGCGTTGGGAACAGCTCTACCATGATAGCTGCATAAATAGCAAACCTGGTCACCCAGTTCTTTAAAGACCATTCCACCCACACTTTCTTCTGTTTCAATTCACCTTCTTTGCCTGCACTGATCTTCCCTGGAACCACACCCGCATTGATCAGATCGAAAACGTCCACATAATCACCCCTAAAAATCTTCTCCTTGGTTTCCGCCGGCACGTGCCAAGTTATACTTGCCGCAGGCGACACTGCCAGAGATGCGGAACCATACAGTACTGGGCTGCATGAAAGTGGGGTTTGCGCCGAAGCAACCGTCGCCGGAGGTACCACCGGCGCCAATGCAACTACCCCCACCCCCGAAGCCCCTGTAGTACTCACCGGACCTTGCGCCGTTGTAGTAACTACCACAGGTGATTGTAATACTCCCCCTGACTGGACCCACACCTGAGCCACCCCGCCACCTTGTTGCGCGACTACTGGTGCTGGCGCCTGCACGGTATCTGTTGTCACCTGCGTGGTAGCCCTTGTCATAGCCAACCCTTCCCCCTGAGTTGCCGAATTTTGCTGATTATTGGCCGCGACTGGCGATAGCATTGCGACTGGTGCGGCACTTTGTGTAAGCCCCCCCACTGGGGACACCACCACCTCCGCCGGCCCTTTCAGCACAGCAGCGCTTGAAACCTGCCTATTGTCCGTGCATACTGGAGGCTGGCCCACCGCCATCGCCTCACCTGTAATGTTTGTCCGCGATTCTGTGACCTGCTTGTCCTTCTCCTGATGCGCGTCCTTAAAACGATTCGGCGTCCGCCTTATGCGCTTTGGCAAAGAGGGCTCTAGCTGAGTGCTCGGTCCAGCCTCCTGAGCCAACGTCTTCAGTGCCCAATCGATGCCACCTTTCTTCGCCACTTTCCACAATGCTGCCAGTGGTCGAAAATCCTCTGCCGATGCTGGGGCCTCCTTGCTCCCCCGTGTCCTCTTAGGCGGCATCATGTCCTCTACGGATATAAAAGAGAGTTAAAGACTGCCCAATGACCCTTCCTTTCTGTTTTGAGCGTCCTTGCCCCTGCGAGTGTCCATTCCCCCTGCATGTCACGCCCCCCTGGGCCGAACACTATGACCAAAATTGCCCCTTCCACAGAATACCCAGCTTCCACTGAACACTCAGCATCCTTCTAGCTGCATACCCTGTACTAACGTGCACATACCCAACCTGTGCCCCCAGGTCCAAAGCTTGTATACATTTTTATTTTTTTTATTTTTATTTTTATAGTAATTCACCCCCACCCTCTCGTGAAGACTCCCACCATCGGCCTGTCTTTGACCATGACCATCCCCACAATTGCCAACCATAAGCCCCGGCTCTGTGCACCCCCTTCTTTTTTTTTTTTTTAGCGTGAACGCGAGCCGAAGGTATTGCCGCGCTTTACCTAGCCCCGTATTTACATTAGTCAACACAGTAGGGCACGTGTAAATTAATTGATTATTCTTGTTTTTTTGTTTTTTTTTTACTATTTATATATTTATTTACTATTATTTAAAAAAAAAAAAAATTAATCCCAAACTGTGGATGCAACCCCGAGGCTCGAACCCTGGTTTCCTGCATCCACGCACTCGACCCGAAGGTATTGGAGCACTTTACACAGCACCGCCTTTACATATCACATTCCACTGCCCGGAGAGCTTAAGTGATTGTTTGCCCCGGATCACAGGATCGAACCCTGGTTTCCTTCACCCAAGGCGATGCCTATTTATCTTATTTATATAGCGCGAACTCAACCCGAAGGTATGGAGGCGCTTTGCATAGCTCATTACACCTCAAGGCCCGGGGAGATTAAGTGATTTGCCCCGAAACAAAGGATGCCTACGCAACCTGGAAGCTCGCACCCTGGCGTCCTGCACCCGAGGCGATGCCTATTTATATAGCGTGAAACTCGACCCGAAGGTATTGGAGTGGTTTACCTAGCCCCGCATTTAAATATAACATTTCCCTGCCCGCGAAGATTAACTGATTTTTGTCCTGAATCCCCGGATGCGTGCGCAACCTCATGCCTAATTATCCCTATTATGTAGTGCGAACTCGACACGAAGGTTCGGAAGAGCTTGACTTAGCACCGCATTTACATCATAACCTTTCACTGCCCGGGAAGATTAACTGCTTTCTGCCCTGAATCCCCGTATGCGTGCGCAACCTCATGCCTATTTATCCCTATTATATAGCGCGAACTCGACACGACGGCATGGAAGCGCTTTACCTAGCACCGCATTTACATTACCCTAAGGCCCAGGGAGATTAAGCGGTTTTTTACCCCGAATGATCGGAGGTGTACGCAACTTCTAGTCCCGAACCCTTGTTCCTTCCCTCCGATGTAAAATAGCATAAATTCATTCCTCGATCAATCCTCTTTTACCGCTGCATCGAAGCGGTTCGTATGGGCGCTTCCTCGCCACGAGTCATTAGATGCGATGTGCCTGCCGCCAATCTCCAACACTCCCTTGCTATCCCGCTGCGCGCCCATTCACACCCAGGCTTACGATGCAAAGCCTTTTTGATTTTCTTTGCTCAAGAAGGCAGCTCTCGCCAATGTTAGGGAATCCAGTTTTCCACCGACAGTGAATTTTCTGTGATGTCAGCATAGGTGGACCCTAACCTACGGCACTGCATACAACGAAGTGTTTGATACGAATGTCATATATATTTTTATTGGTAGTTGATTATTGGGAATTCTAACTTTGCACTGACAATATTTTCTTTTCTGCCTTATGACACGGGACTACCAAGTAAATCTAATGACATGTATTCTGAACCATCTACATGTTTATGTTCTTTTTTGGGTTAGTCTGCCTAAGAATACGCTGGTCAAGATTTGATGTTTCTGTGAACAGCGCTCTATCAAACAGTCATCTAATTGTACAACTAAATTTATGAGTTCAGCACACTTTATATTCGCAACTTGTACTAAGAGATTCCTCAATTCATTCTATAACCCTTAATAAAACAGAGTAGATCTTTGCTGGAACACCAGTCCTAACTACCAGAGAATTAAAAGTGGTGATGTAACTTAATAGAAGTTAATGATCCTGATTTAAACTTAATAGCGTATTGTCTAAAGAAAGGCATGTGATTACCTGTCAAATCATTTTGAACTTGCTCACAGACAGGCAAAAAATTATACAACAATGGGTAGTTGTGCTCTACTAATGGAATGCTTCAATTGACAGCTTTCCTACTTAAATCATATAGAATGAAAGATACTTTTGTTTGGTCATCGGGGAAGGTCATAGGTTTACATAGAGAATGGAATTAACACTGATTAAGAAATAATGCAAACTTTGTGTGATCAGCCCAAAATCTCTCTAGGGGTGCTAGAAGAATTATAAGTTGTACCTGGGGTAAAAGATGCACATATGGCTCAGGATCCTTCACAGTGGATGGTAATGCCCAAGGACCAGAGGCTTTAGCTTCTGCCAGTAACTGAATTTGATTATCATCTTTGCTCTCTGCCTATAATTGACACCATAGTTCTTTTTTGACTTGCAATAACTGAATTTAAACTCTTATTCTGTGATATTGATGAACTAACTTCTTGCTGTTGCTTGATAACTAGGTCTAGGGTATGAGAAAGGGTAACATTTGGGTCCATCGCTTGGGTTGTAATGATAATGTGTGCTAGGCAGTCTGTGAAGGTTGAACTAACTTGGCAATCCAGATACAACAGGAGTGATGCTGATATCCTCACTTCCCGGAACCTACTGATGACCATGCAAAGGATTTAAATGCAGGTCAGCAATAATTTGGGGGAAGTGGAATGGGGTAATGATGAGGGCCCGGCACTTCTTTTTATTACAAATTAAGCACTGAGCATAAGGTCCTTAATAGAACACCAGACAAATATCCTTGGCTTCACGGCAAAACGTGACCAAATTATCAGCACTTGCACTGCTCTCTTCCAGGAAAATCATATACACCCTACCAACATAACGACACACATAAATGAATAGGAATGCACCACCCCAGGAAAGAATGCAGAGCTGAGAACCCCACCCACAATGCACAGTCATAGGTTCTCCTCTGCGGCAGCATGCACGACTGCAAGATGCAAGAACCTATGCATACAGAGTAGGTGCAGTTACAACTCGTGCCTGCCTCGTACTTCACATTTCTTGTGTGATGCAGCATTACACTGTTAATTCCCCCACCTGAACTGCGACTCATGCGCTTCTCTGACCCAGACGGCAGCTTCTCATTGTCAGCTATCTTGTTTGGTTTATTAAGTGAAGTACAAGAACCAACAAGGACCACGCCCAGCAAGCTGATGTCACCGAATCTTGTAGCGCTAGCCTCTGATTGGCTGGAGGGAGAGAATAAGGCTAGGTTCTTGGATCCCATGTCAGCTAGGTAAAAACAAACTGACTATGATTGATTAATTTTTAAAGTCCCCCCACCTAGGTCCAGCGCTCATTGGCTTATTTCCTAAAAATTACATAGGATTGTCTTTGCACTTGGACATGTGTGTCCCTTTCAACAGACATTTTGCAATGGCACAACTTTTGTTGTGAGAATATAAAAACAAAAATTACGAGGCTCCAGAGATCAAAAATATTTGATTTAATTAACATTTTATGACAGAATATTTTGACGGTGCTAAGAGAACAATTTTGACGGTGCTAAGAGAACAATTTATTTAATGTGTTACATGTATACTAGTGGCGCTGAATGCATTTGATTTACTGGTTTTTGGATGTACGGTTTTATTTTTGAAAACTTGCTCTCAGCTTAGTAAGAAGATAAGCGATAAATATGCCAATCAATAAAAAGCAAGGAAAGCAAGGAGTGGGATGTAAGCCTCTTTTAAGATTTATATTAAATACAATAGGTTTCACAGGCACAGCGCTGTGCAGGCAAATGGAGAAAGCAGGAACCTGCAAGAGTGAGATAAATAGGCAGGTAGTGTCTGGTGGTTGGAGGAGGAGGCATAAGCTGAAATCAAGATTACCAAGCATTGGAATTCGACGCCTCAACCTCCGATAGTTGGGGCTGTGTGCTTTTAAACAAAACTTTGGGCCCCGGCACTTTCTCTTTACAAATTAAGCACTGCTCGCAGTTCATGCTGAACAAAAGTTGTCTCAAAATTGACAGTCATTCCAATATACTGGAAATGTTGTCAATTTGCTCATGTGTTTCCTTGATCTTTACTAACATAGGGGCATATTATCATGGACGGCGTTAAAATTATCGCCGGTTTAGCGGCAGAAAACTGCCGCTAATGCGGCGACAATGGGCTTGATAATATGCCCTGGAGAATTCCAATAGAAGCCCAGGCTCACACCAAAACATGGAGTTCTATTGGAATTCCCAAGGGCATATTATCAAGCCCATTATCGCCGCTTTAGCGGCAGTTTTCTGCCGCTAAACCGGCGATAATTTTTAACGCTGTCCTTGATAATATGCCCCATAGTTCTAGCTCTCCCTGCACTTCTAAGCCACCTGTTGCAGCAATTGACTCGCTTTGTAATTTCAAAACAGGAGCCTACGATGCACCATTAGCTTTGCTGTTACTCATAATCAAATTCCCGAATGCCTAGTACATGAAACCACTCATTTCTCCAATTGACTAAGCCAAGCAATGTTTACAGGAATGTAATTCCCTTTTAACAAATGTAAACACATGAAATTCGTTTTGTTTCCAACAAAATATAGATGTGTCAATTTTGGAGCTCACTAAGTTTACTGTTAATTTCTATACAATAAATATCGGGTTATGAAACTACCTTTAAATTCGCATTCTTGCATTAGTTTATTTAGTAGGCATGGTGTAACTGAGTTTAGCAAACTTTTGGAGAACCTTATTTTTTACCAAACAATCTGTAAATAGTCTTGGTTATTTTGTAACCTAGTCACTATCATCTAAAACAGTGTGCCTGTTACAGGTCCTGTGAAGGCAGATCTAATTCAGATTTGCACATGGCCTTTGAAGGTCGAGTCTAATAAGTGTTTGACCCCTTATTCTACATTCCATAACAGCCCACACACCCTAAACTTCACACTTCACTATGCCACATGCACATACATCTTGCTTCAATTGGGTTATTAGGTGAGAGGGAAGTTAGCCCCAATCAAACAATAAACACTATCCTTGTCAGGGTGAACAACAGTCACTAAATGAAGCTGTGCTCAACCTTCTGGTAGCTTGGCACAAAAGCAGTCCGGCTGACTGTAGAGGCAATGTGCAAAGTATTTAGGCAGCACACAAACAGTTTAGTTTGCACCAATTTAGTGAAACAAAGTAAATTTGAATACATAAAATGACAACAAAATGAATTAAATCCAATCAGTAGAACAGGAGTTATGTAATTGTAAGCTGTTAGTGAAAAATAGCACCTAAAAGCCCCAAATGCTGGTATGTGGTTGAGTGTGACTGTGATAGAGCATGGGCTGATTACAAAGGATGGATTGGGCCTGGTCTTGATTTACCATCAGACTTATAAAAATTAGTCCTGGGAGGGTACAGTCTCAGTGAGGCACGGCAGCAGGCTGTATCTGAGTATGCGGCGATGACTATGGAAAGTCACTGGACAAGGTCTTGGTGAAGCCATCGATGATGGCAGGGAAATGCTTTGAGCAGGAGCGGTTCCAGGCTGAGGAGGTTGTCATCATCTATAGGGTGCTGGTCGTCATCGAGACCAGTGAAGATTTCTACCTCCAGAAGTTTTTTTAACCTCAGATTCACCCAGCCGGACGAAGTTGCAGGCCGTAGCCAAAGGGGGCTCCATGAGGTCAGATACTGCTGCCGAGACGTCCCACTGGAGAGGATTTGCTGTTGTTGAGAAGAATGCAGCAGGAGCTACTGCAAAGTCAGGCAGACCGGCATTGAATCTTAAATGTAATAGGTAGCAGGTAAGTCCTGGTCTTCTTTCGGTTGTCCAGAGAGTTGTTGGTGGAACATTTTCTAATTTCCACATTTTGGATTCTGGTAGGTGGAGTACAAAAAACACCACTTCCAGAGCAGTCCTTCTTCTGAATGAACCTTCCTCAGGTCCAGGAGTGTACTGAAGAGTGGTTCTGGGAGTCCTCTATTTATACCTGGTGCCAGCCTTTCTGAGTGGGGGGGGCGGAATCCTGGAAAGCTCTTCCTCACTCAAGGCTCCAAACTATCTGGAGTGACAAAAGTCTGGTGTCTTGTTCCTTTGTATGTACTGGAGGCAAGCCCTCTGAAGTGTAGGCGGGACAGAGTACAGCTATGGCCCCAACCATCCTGGCAGGATGGCCAATCCAAACCACATCTAGTCCCCTTTGTGTCACTGTTTGGGAGGAATACAAAAACTCCATCAACAGAGCCATTCACAGTCACGTGACCCAGTATACTGGCAGAAAGCAAAAATGGTTAGGAGAAGAAAATGGCACCTTGCCGACAGTGGCTTTTTCAGAATTGTGAATTAAAATCCAACTTCACCATTAAAGAGAATTTAAAAGAACAATTCATTTAAGTCTAAACAGTGAATACATATCTGCTAACAATCCAAAGTTAGAACTTAATAAATGTAATAAGTTAACCCAGTGTGAGTCAGTGGGAGAGATAGGCCTCACCACAGTGAAAACAACTTAAGTACACATGTCCTACTTTTTAAATACCAGGCACCCAGGCCCAGGAGCTAGTAGAGCCTACCTTAGGGGTGACGTCTAAATATTGAAAATGAAGGTTTAGGCTTATCAAAAGTTACATTTTGCCAAGTTGAAATGGCATAAAACTGTACTCCAGGCTGTAGTAGCAAACCTGAGACAAGTCTTAAAGTGGTACTTTAGTGGGTGGCACAGTTAGTGCTAAAGCACCACTAGTCGCATTAAATGTACAAACTATGGGCTAACAAGTAAATTAAATGTGCCAACCAGGTGTAGGCTAATTATACCATAGCATGTTTTAGGGAGAGATCACACGCATATTACCATTGGATAGCAGGGGTAAAATGCACAGAGTCCTAAAGTCAATTCAGTTCAGTTAAAAAATGGTATTGTTTAATTAATAAAAACCATTACAAGTGTCAAACTCCTATTAAAAGTTCAAGTATTCAAAGTGCAATGTGCAAATAGCCAATGTACACTAACAATAGTTAAGAAAAATCCTTGCAGTTGACTAAAACCAATATAACAGCTACAATGTTCAAAGTGCAATGTGCAAATCACCAAAGTGCAATTACAGCAGTTATAAAAAAACATTGCGGTTGGCAAGATTAGGTAAAAACAACTAAGATATTCAAAGTGCGATTAGCAGATGACCAGTGTGCAATTATGGTGGCAGTCAGTGCAGTGCTAGGCTAAACTTGGTGCAGTGATCGCCAGTTTGTTATGAGGTGTTTTACATCATTTGGCTGCCCCAATGAAATCACCGGCTACTTTGTGGCCTTCCTAGCTAGGACCGCATATTTTGTTATTCGTTTCTGACCTTGATTACAGCTGGGTGCTGCTGCCATTGTTTGAGAAAGCTGATGTCTGAATGTTTAGACAAATTTGGAGCATCTCGCTAGCGCCCAAGGAGAAATGGTCATGGAACAGATAGAAGATGTTTCCTGGCTTTTATGCACCCCAATGGCCAGGAAGACTGTTTTGTGCAGGAGTCTCGTGTGGTAGTCCCGGGCAGAACAGCAGCATAGCGAATATAACCATGATTCATATTTGTAGTTGCATAGTCTGCAGTCACTTTTATCTCCTAGTCCCGTCCAGGCTGGATTAAAGTCTTTTATTGGGAGCACTAGTAATCACATATTGTGCTGCTGCTGTACCGTTTTCACTGAACCACACACCCATGTTATTATAGTTCCTAGATGTACTGATTATCTTGATGCCCAAACTCCAAGTCACAGTCTTTTTGCTCCAGTATCTTCCAAAAATCAGAACTTTTGTTTTGTCCTGGTTAACCTGCAGTGATTGGCCTCGTTAAATCTGTTCATAGCATCCAATGCCCATTGTATTCTGGATTTTGAGTGTTCCATGATCACAATATTATCCGCATATTGTGTGATTTGCAATTTGGTGTTTCCTAGTTTGGGAAGAACCAGTCAGTTGGAATCCAATGATTTCCCTAAATCGGCCGTGTACAGCTTGACCAGCAAGGGGGCCAAAACACAGACCACGATTAGTGTCCCTTTTACTTGTAACCATGCTGAGGCCAGTTTTCACCCGAACCCATGCCTCTGTATATAATGAGAGGCACCCCCCGCGCTTAGGGGAGGGGTGCCGTTAGTGGCATTTCGGGCAAGAGAAAACAGTTTTGTTTCTCCTGAAGTGGTCAAGGGGAGGGTCGCAAAGGAAATGCGAGAAGATAGGGAGGTGCGCTGGTGATCCCTCCCCGAAGCTGTTAAAGGTGCCGGACTCAGGGGAGTAGCCCTCTTTGTCCTCTCGCCTCAGGGGGTTGCTGAAGGGTCGCAGCTGGTGAAGTTTTTCATGCGGATTAGCTGGCCTTGCGGCGCTTGCGGCGATCCACACAGGTGAGGGGTCCTCACGACGTAGCAGGACAGATGGGGGCATGCAGGGAGACGGGTCATGCTATGTTTTTAGCGGTATATTTACGGCCCGGCAAAACACGTTTCAGTGCGATGAATCGAAACAGGATAATGAAGCTTTGATGTACAGAGCAGAAGCGGTGAAGCAGGCAGCCGCATCGGAACGGTATGTCCGGAAGGCAGCTGGCGGCGATTGCATGCTGCAAAGGCTTTGCCAGTCAGTCAAAGCTTTTATTTCGGTAAAATACCATAAAAAGACATAAATAGTGATATACATTAAAACATGATTAAATAGACATTGTATAGAGTGTAATCCATTGAAGCATTAAAATTATTACATAAAAGAAATTACACAACGAAGGAACAGAGTTATTCCACAAAAACAAATTATTAAAACTGTAACCGGGGCCAAAAATGTACTCACTACACCACAGAGTTCTATGGTAGCAATGGTGACAATACTAGAATCAGGAGGGTTGTGTGACAGAAATCATAGTTTTGGACCTTGTAAACCACATGGAAAGAAGAAATTTGGCCATTGCAAACACTATCAATGGGGTAGTATCGTATTTCAAAAATCTAAACGCCTCCTTGTAGTCCCTAAGACCCCTAGACTTGCATAACTGGACGATCCACTTTTTTCTTGCGTTGATATATAAAGGGCAGAAAAGGACAACATGCAACTCTGTTTCACAGGTGTCAGTACATAAAGGACACATGCTTAAGGGATCCGAAACATTAGACCATCTATGAGTAAAATCCCTCAGCGGTAGCGAGCCGTGTCTGAACTGGATGTAAAGTTTCTTTGCCAAAGGTGGTTGGATGACGTCCAGAAAAACTTCGAACTGGGGACTAATCTTAATATCCAGGAAGGTGTCGGTAAGCCTACCCAAAGAGGAGTGGAATAGCGTTTCCTTCCGATATGAATTCAAAACCTCCCGCAATGATTTCTTCGAAAGTGCACAGCATGTCTCTTCTGGGGCAGACCATAGGTTCCCCATCCCTATGGAGTAGCAGAGGTTCTTTACATAGGTAAGCCAAGGGATTTTATCCAATTTTCCCCTTGCCATTATATCACCAAGATCGTACCTATAGCTTGCCAGCTCGGGCGTTGACCAAAGTCGTCTCCAGAACTGGAGAGGGCGATTCAGGGCAATCTCTTCTATGGGAACCAGACCCAGATCCCATCTCAAAGGAGTTAAAGGAGTGCTAACAGGTAGTTTCAGCAGTCTCCTAATGAAAGAATTCTCAATTGAAGAAAGGGAAGCGGGAATGGAGTATCCCCAGAGTTCAGCGCCATAAAGCGCCCCCCCTCTAGCTTGGGATTTGTAGATTTCCATGGGGGGGCCCAGAGGTTTAAAAGAAGTGTTGTTATACACCTTCAGGATACCCCCCACTGATTGAGCTAGTTTCAAATTAGCCTTCGCCAAATGGGACCCCCATTTCATTTTGTCATTAAGGGTCACCCCCAAATAATCAAAAGTGTCGACCCTATCCAGCTCTACATCTCCCATCTTAGGGTGGGGGCAGTTAAATGAATTGGAGCCGAAAACCATAAATTTTGTTTTGGATAGATTCAGTTCCAAATCCCTGTTTTTACAGAAAGAGCAGAAGGCCTCTAATGTACGCTGGATGCCCATGTAAGATTTAGACAGCAAAAGCGTGTCATCCGCGAACATTAGGGCCGGTACCTTACGCCCCGCCAGGATAGGGGAGTCCAAATTAGCGGTGCACAGGAGATACTCAATCAACCCATTGATGAAAAGGGAGAAAAGAGTGGGGGCCAGGACACAGCCCTGCCTCACACCCTTTTCAACCGGAAATGGCCCAGAAATTTCCCCACATCTCCCATATCTCACCCTTGCATAAGTGCCTGAATGGAGACGTTTGAATAAGTGGCAAAGGTAGGGGGGAACACCCATCTCTAACAAAAGGGCCCATAATTTTTCCCTTTGAACCATATCAAATGCGGACCGAAGGTCCACAAAAATCAAATAAAGATTGCCAGCACCCATGCTGACTGACTTCCAGTAAATCAACTGTAATCTGAATAATTGGTCAATGGTAGAAACCTTTGCACGGAACCCCGCCTGGAGGGAGGTTAGAATTTGGTGATCCTCCATCCAGGTCTGCAATCTGGTTAAAAGGACTCGGGCAAACAGCTTCTGTAAGACATCAATCAAGCTTATGGGGCGGTAATTGGCTGGATCCAAAGGGGAAGATTTTTTATAAATGGGTATAATTTCTGCACCCAACCAGGTATCCGGGATTCTAAGGCCCTGCAAAATGGCGTTAAAATATACACAAATATAAGGGGCCCAGATTTTTGGATCACTTCTGTACAGGTCACCAGGGATCCTGTCAAGCCCCGGGGCTTTCCCTACTGATAGGGTGTTGAGGGCCAATTCTATTTCTGAAAGGGAGAAGAATCGGCTCTCTAGTTCTTCCTGGCCCAGCTGGTCCGTTACAGTATCATTCAGCGGGGTGCCCGGATCGGGACCTTCCTTGGACTTACTGACAGAAAAGAGGGGTTTGAAGTGGGCAAGCCAGACCTCCTCGCTGAGATTAGAAATAATTGCGGGGCTGCTGGCTACCGTACCAGTTCGAACAATGTTCCAAAACGCCCTCGAGTCACGGTCTGCTATTGCTTGCATTAAATTTTGCCACCTTTGATCCTCCCACTCGGATTTTGCCTCCTTAATCAGATTTTTGTAGGAGGCCCTCGCCGCCCGGATACTAGACTAAGTGCCCTCTTTTACCTCTTTTATCAGGGCAGTCTTAGCCCGCCTACAAGAACCATTAAACCAGTGCTCAGGCCTTAAAGGCCTTGGTTTTGAGGCAGTAGGACTATAAAAGAAGCCAGCCAGGCTGCCAAGGAGATCCTTATGGATGTTCTGGAAATCTAGGAGGCGGTTCTGCGAAATGTCCCCATTGGGGCTCAGAAGGTAGGAGACTGCCTCCAGAGAGCGGGTCACACTGCTATATAAAGCTGCAAGCTTTAGTTCATCGGTCACAACCCTTGCCCACCTAATCCGTCTACCACCTGCAGCTAGCACCAGATTCTCGCTATTTAATGGTGATAGGTGCTTATGGATTCCACTGCCACCAATGTTATTTACCAGTTCCAGTGACAGTAGGTTGTGATCACTATCGACCCGCGGAACAACAGAGAAGGCAGCTAAATGGCCCCAAAATTCCACGTTCACCAAAAGATAGTCGATAGTCGAACAGCTCCCGGGTCTATTAAAAGTAAAAGACCCCGGCACGTCCGGGCAGAGTCTGCCATTGCAAGCCCTCAAAGAGTGTGCAATGGTAAGCTTGTTGATCTCAAGGGCTAGAGGGAGGAGACGTTTGGCAGGATAGATAACAGGGTCTGGGATTAAATTATTTTCATCCTCGTCACAAGTAGGGGAGGGGATCCCAGGAAGGGGTTCGAAATGGCAGTTAAAATCTGCACCTATTAATTTATGGGACGCAGGTGGAAGAGAATGTAATACATCATCCAGGGTGCCCAAAATCGACAGGCCCAACTGTACCGGGTGAGGACGCAGGTAGACATTTATTACTACCAGCGAATAACTAGCAGGGAAAGTGAGTATCAGACACAAAATGTCGGAGGACTTTGAGTCTAAGGGCTTTACAGAGCAACCTAAATGGGTTGCAACCCAAACTACTAACCCCCCCGATGGTCTGCCTCTCGCCCCTTGGACTGCAGGGACCGAAAACGATGCATAGCCCACCCTCCGTGGTATGAACCGTAACCATGTTTCTTGGAATATGCAGATATCGTAATTGTCCATTAACTCTCCCCACTCGGGGTCAGAGAGTTTGGACTCCAATCCAGCCACATTCCAAGACCCTACTAGAGGTCTTCGAGTAAGTGTGCGGGGAGGACTAACAGCCAGAGGTAGAGAGGAGGGGGAGCAGTGGGAAGCAGAATGCTCAAGGGGGCCCAACACGGGGCGTCCATCCATGGCGCTGGAGTTCAGAGGTGAAGAAAGGGTGGGCCCAAGACCACTCTCCGTACCAAGTGCGGCCAGGGGGAGACCCATCTCCGCACCAGGATCATCCCTACCCAGGTTCCCCCCCGTAAGCATATGCCTTCCCTTGTTAAGCCTCAGGGGTGATGGTCAATCCACAGAGTTGAGCACATCGAAACGGTTTTCGACCGGAATATTAAAGTAGGCATTGTGAGAGGCTTGATGAAAATAGGGTAGTTCCACCGGGTTCAAAACATTGGGGAGGGAGTAAAAATACCCCAAATGGGATGTATCAATAGCTCCTGGCTTGTGGAGCCCGCCCAGATCCAGTATATGTCCTACTACTCTAGGGTCCCTAAAGTTGATCAGGACACAATCCCCACCAATGTCCTTTGGACGGGTCCCTAGCCAGCTAACCCTCCGAACAAAGAGGATCTCCCCTCTCCCTGCTCCCTCCAACGGTCTATTTTTAGACAACCAGTGGATGACTTTATTTTTTAATTCGTAGTAAGATTCCCCCTTACCATTTGTTAGTGGAGGAACTCCAGTGAGCACAATCACATAGGGTGCTGCCTTGGGGGGAAGCTGTACAAGAGGAAGGGAACCGTCCGGGCTCCGTGGGGCTTTGTACCCCCCCCCCCCCAGAAGGAAGGGTCCTACCCCCACCAGGGCTCCGTAGAGCTAAGTCCCTGCTGCTATGGGGATGATCACGTGATGATACAACAATAGGGGCTCGGGGAAAGGTCGGGGGCATAAGGGGACCAGCAGGGAGAGAGGGGGCAGTTAGCTGCACCAATGCAGGCTGGGCTGTGACAGGAGCAGTAGGGTTCAAGGGTATATTTGTCTGGCCTAGTGGGGTAGGGTTGTTAATCGTTGCTTGGGTACCAGCACCCTCCGTACTACCAGAGTTATGCAATAGATCATGATTTAACTGCTTCTTCCCAATACCTTTGGTATTAACTAAAGATACCAGCCTGTCAATTTTGGATGACATGGTTTTTAAAAGGAGGTTTAGGGAATGATCTATATGTGACTGTAGGTCTATTAATAAATTAGTAGCCCAAGTCGGTGGATTAGAAATAGGAGGGTGATGGGTCAAGACCGATGGGGCAGGAACGTCTGCAGGGGGGGCTGGAAGAAAACTCCTTTTTCTAGATTTCTGTTTTTTTTTTCTTGGCTTTACCTGCTTCATGGGGGCCACTATAGAAACAAAAGAAGATGATAATGGGCCAGCTTCCTCTTGTTCAGGCTCGTCTAGTAGCTCCTGAGCACACGGTAATTGGGTAAACGAGGGCAACATAGATGACATAGCTTCCAAATCCACCTGGTATGAAGATGAATCAGCCAATCCATCAGAGGGGGGGGGGCCATAGTAAATGCCGGGGTGATGGACAACCGTCTTTCGGTATTTTCTATGGCTGTAGCCACCACCCCAATTGTTTTCTGCAGCATTTTATCTATCGCTGTAAGACTGGGGATCGGCGGGTTGGAATTGGCTAGCTGTCTAGTCATAGGGCGACTTGCTGTAGATTTAGAATGTTTCCCCATAATTCCAATGAAACCTAGCAGCTAGTATATTGCAGTAAGAAACCCCTAAACACAAATAACTAAAATCCAAACAGTATAAGTTAAAAGAATACACACTCTATGCACGGCTTAAGACTGAGAGATACATAAAAATGTCAATAACCATTAAAGGTTAGTCCGGACTGACCCGTAATCCACGGCTAAGGGATGCGGCCCAGCCCGGCCTCCTGCAGCCCCGGACGGCCACAGACGGTCCCGCCCTTGTCCCGGGCTTCTCCCGGCGCTGCCCGCGCGCGTCCCGCGAAGCGGGAGACCAGTTTCAAATTTAAGCGCCACTGAGCGCGAGCTGGCGGTGTACGGCGTTCGGCCGCTAAGGCTCCTGGGTAGTGTAGTCTCCCCACACAGCGGCCGCGCCCTCAGGTGGAACGGGGCTGCAGGCGGCGGGGGAGACCGGCGATGTACCCAGGGATTCAGCAGGGACTCGGCCAGGGAACACAAGGACCAACAGGCAGGTAATTTCCCCTCGCTTCGTGCAGGACTGTTAATGAGGCTCCCACTCGGCCGAAGACCAGTTTCAAATTTAAGCGCCACTGAGCGCGAGCTGGCGGTGTACGGCGTCCGGCCGCTAAGGCTCCTGGGTAGTGTAGTCTCCCCACACAGCGGCCGCGCCCTCAGGTGGAACGGGGCTACAGGCGGCGGGGGAGACCGGCGATGTACCCAGGGATTCAGCAGGGACTCGGCCAGGGAACACAAGGACCAACAGGCAGGTAATTTCCCCTCGCTTCGTGCAGGACTGTTAATGAGGCTCAGGATAGCAGTTTCTGTGCTATCCTTTATGCACTTCGACCACCTGTCTCTACCCTGGAAAACCTGAACTACAGTGACTTGACGATCAAGCACGGGAACAAAACTAGATCATGTTTTAATGTATATCACTATTTATGTCTTTTTATGGTATTTTACCGAAATAAAAGCTTTGACTGACTGGCAAAGAAAATCAGTCACTTTCAAAATGGGTAGTGAATATCATGCAGTCAACCTTTACTCATTTAGTAGTGCCTATGACAATATTAGCAAATGGAGAGGATAAAATAATTCAGGATATTAACATTCAAGTGCCTCATGGAACTATAGGCCATATTTACAACCGTCAGGTTTTTGCGGCTCACAAATTGCGATTTTTAGCAACTCACAGTTTGCAAGTCGCAAAACCTGATGTACAACAGGGTCTCAGATACTGTGATTCCAACATGGGTCCCAAAGTGCTTGCCTCATTAATATTCATGAGGTAGGTCGCAATTTGCGACCCATTGGGAATGGAAGCACACTTAGGGATGGTGTCTTGCTGGGGTCAGCAGACCACCATGTCTGTGACTGCTTTTTTAAATAATTCAATTAAAGGATCCCATTAAAAAAAAATCATAAAATATTTCATTACCCTTGAAAAGATATTATCAAAAGATATATTTTTAATTGGTAGAATATTCAAATATATACAATAATACCGAGGGTGCTCAAAGAGTTACACAAACATTTGTCAATAACAAAGGACAAACTAAAGCGCAAACACAAATAATAATCATAGCAAAAAAGGAAAGATTATATACAATACCAGGTTTATAGGATCACAAAAAACAAACAACAATCAATGTTTCCTCTTATTTTTTGCCAAGGAAGGCGTCGACGGCGTTTCGACTATATTGAATTATCAGGTCATCATCAGGACATAAGATATACAGAGCAACCATCAGTCGTTCAAACAAAGCTGGTTCATCTCAAGCAGCAAGAAAGTGCAATTAATGCACTGCGATTCATTCAAATTATAGATCGTGTGAGGCCGAAATAAATTTAACATAGCTGAGGGACTCTTACAATCTTAAATTATAAAGTCTCTCCAAGATCAAATCCATATAATTTGAGTTGCTTGAGAAAGAATCCATTGCTTAGGTCTATGCATTCCAAATTGTGGGATTCGGATTGAATCGCAGTGCATTAATTGCACTTTCTTGCTGCTTGAGATGAACCAGCTTTGTTTGAACGACTGATGGTTGTTCTTTATATGTTCTGTCCTGATGAGGACCTGATAATTGAATTTGGTCGAAATGCCGTCAACGCCTTCTTGGCAAAAAAAAATATAAGGAAGCATTGAGTGTTGTTTGTTTTTTGTGATCCTACAAATCTGTTATTGTATGTAATTTTTCCTTTTTTGCTATGATTATTATTTCTGTTTACACTTTAGTTTGTCCTTTGCTATTGACAAATGGTTGTGTAACACTTTGAGCACCCTCTGTATCATTGTATATTTGAATTTTCTAACAATGAAAAATAGATCTTTTGAGAATAACTTTTCAAGGGTACTGAATTATTTTAGGATTTTTTTGAATGGGATCCTTTAATTGAATCAGTTGAAGTCGCAAATGTTTCTTTTTTGAACTAGGAATGTGACCACTGTTGCATTTACATTGTTTATTAGCCCCAGGTTTGGGTTACAGGGCTACTCATGTTTGTTGTAATTGCTTTTTAATTAAAGCAGGTTTTTTGTTGGGAAATGCAGCCCGTTTTCTTTAAAGGAAAACAGGATGCATTTCAAAAATAAAAATGAAAAGTATTATTTTCATTTTTGTACAGTGGGCAGTGATCCATGGGGCCACTGCCTGCTCTGAAAAAATAATGGCGCCCGCATTCACGAAGGGGAAGGGGTCACTTGGGGACCCCTTCTGGTTTGCGAATGGTTTACCACCAATTTGAAATTGGTGGTCATCTGCAAATGTTTCGTGACCGCATTCCCGGTCGCAAAACATTCATACATACCAGTGTGACACTCTATTAGGAAAGGATGCCCTTAATGCGCCCCTTCTTAATAGTGACTCGTAAACCCTATTTTGCAAGTCGGTAATAGGTACTGATTCTCAAAATAAGGTTGGCACATAGGAAAATGAATTTTACCAGTCACAAATAAGATGGGTGGTTTAAGATCGGCAACATGCATTGTACATCTGGCCCTAAATGGATATTTAGTTTGCACAATTTCTACAGATGTCAATGATCAAACATAAATTTCCTGAAAAGGTTAGAGCAGTAGATGGTGCAGCAGTTGTTGCAGGGTTAGTACGTCAGCACAGACACATGATTTCTTTGTCATATTTTGGAGGTTGTCATGCAAAACATTGCTTTGCTTCCCATCATGCAGAGGGGCAAATACTGTGTAAGAGGAATGCAATCAATTAACAAATGCATCCAGTGGCTTATTTTTTCAACTGCAGAGTTAACTTACACCATTAGAGAAAAAAAGAACTTCTAGATAAGACATTTTTAAAAGAAAGAAGGCATTATATATTAGGGGCCAAATAAAGTATTAAAGTATACACTGATTATAGAAATGTACAGTATTTAAAGTCTGCCATAGCACTGACTACTAGAGAGCTCTGATATGCATTGTTCTTTCTGATTTTGACTCTATAATTAACTATAATAGTAAGACAGATGCCTTAACCAGATGGAATCAACCCGGAGAAAAACAGCACTGTTAATGAACCACCAGTGAATTTGCCAGTTGACACTCAGGACAGTAATTTATAAATATGGATGCTTTTTGAACCAATGTACAAACTGTAGTGCAGTCTGTTCATAAAGGCACTAGGTTGAAGGAGAATATGTCAGGGGTGAGAAAGAGTTGCTGTTATATGAAAAGGAAATTTTGCATTTACCTTCAGAGCAAATAGAAAACTAGCTATGAGTCCTCTTCATTATTTTAAAACGTCTTGGCATCCTGGAATATCTAAAGCAATCACAGTTGTTAAAAGTTATTTCTGTTTTTCCACTTTTTTTTACAGATATTAAGCATGCACAGACTTGTGTCGTATGTACCCAAATGGCTAGGACACTCCTGGTGGATCCGGATTGCCAGGTTACTGCTACCTTGACACAGCTTATATGGGTTTGAATTTGGCTGTTATTGCAATATCTGACCTAATAAGTCATCCCTTTCAATATTCTGCATCTCTTAAGGTGACCACCTCAATCCAGGTCATTATGGACACTGTTAATGGTTCTGGACTTTCAGGTGATAACCTAATGCATTCTGGGAGTTGTAATCTGTTTTTCATTGAACTAATGTAACAAACACACCTGATTTGAAGGCGAAGGTTGACGACTAGAGACAGTGTTGTTCATGACCTAGAGTTAGGTGGTCACCATAGCATCTCTTTATCACCTATATATTTACTGCAAGGGATCTGACAAGTCCTTACTAAATTATAAGCTAAACATGTTATGCCTCCATTCTTCTTCAGTGGATCACAGAAGACAGCCTTATGGTAGGAGGTGATAGGCTCTGACCATGCATTGGTGGAGAAAGTGCCCACTGTGAGGGATATTACAAAATGGCAAGATCTGTCATTCACCCATGCCTACATTGTTAGGCACACACCACATGCATGCGCCTCAAAAACACCCTCTAACACACACCCTGGAAATATACAGAGGTTTTAAATATATTTATTTTATTTATACTCTAATCATACCGCCACTCCTTTGAGTCGATTGGTTGGTTTGTCTGGGGCAGGAGTCATTGCAAGTGCAGTGGGGTAGCACAACCCAACTACATGCAGGTTATGTCTTTATGCTAATAATGTCACTCTCACACTATAGGGGATTGCTATCACTTGGTTCGTTAAACCCTAACACTTTATTTTATATGCTTCATAATAGCTTATATTGGATTGCAATTCTGACCTTGACATTTATATTTAAGCCTTTATGTAGTCATTTTTTCCCTTTTAAGGCACTTTTTTGTTGTCCCATCCACCACCTGCCACAACATCGACTTATGCTCTAAGCACTGCTCCAACACCTGGACTGGCACCACACAGCACATGAATGTGTAGACTAGTAAGTGAAATGTCTGCTCTTTTGTCTATGTGTCTAACCTCTGCATTTGTTACTCAGATGGTAGCTGCTTATATTTTCAAATAACTCTATTTTCACCCTTCTTAATATGTAGTGCAATTTTTGATTTAATTATATATCGTCTTATAACATTGCCCTTAAACTTGGCAGTGGAAAGGGAAGCACTATAAAATATCTGTTAGGCCTGGTCTTAACTTACATCTTTCTGGGTTTAAAAATGAGTTATTAACTCATTTAAATAGCTTCTTCTTGTATAATTTAGAAAAAATCACACTCTCACACACACACTCTCACACACACACACACTCACACTCTCTCTCTCTTCCACATTGCAAACAACAACACCAATGTCATCAGGGGACATCCTTGCAACAGCTATTAGGTTTAGGGTATTTATAAATCGCATGACTACCCTTGGGCATCTCAGCGCTGAGGTAATGCAGGATAGAGGTTGTTAGCACTTGGGTTTAGGGGAAGAGCCATGTCTGGAGTCTTTTTTTTTTTTTTGAAGAATACTTCATTTTCAATCAGTCGGAGATCTGGGTCCAGACAGTTCCAGAGTGTTGGTACCAGATGGGTGAAAGACCTTCCACCCCATCTGGCTCTCTTGAATGTGGTTGCATTCATCATGAATATTGAACTTGACCTGAGTTGTCGACAGGGAAAGTAATGGGAGTTCAACTTTTGTATAAGGGTTGGACCTCTCCCATACATGGCTCGGTGGGCCAAACTTAAGGACTTGAATTTGATTCTGGCTTGAACCGGGAGCCAATGCAACTCTCTCAATGCTGGTCTGACCGAGTGGTGTCTGGGTATGTTCAGCAGCAGTCGGGCATCTGCATTCTGCACGACTTGCAGTCTATTCATGACAGAGTTAGGAGAGCCTAGAAAGAAGGAGTTGACGTAGTCCAGCCTTGACTTGGACTACAGTCTTCCTAGAGTCCTCTGGGAGTAGGGATATTATTTTTCTAATCAAGCGTAGTATCCCAAAGCAGGTGCCTGATAATTTTTGGGCCTGGACCTCCATCGTTAAGTTCTGGTCCAACCACATACCTAAATTCTTTATATTGTTTTGGGGGGAGGAGACGGTCCCCAGCTGGTGGGCCAAGAGATCTCCGAGCGAGGATTGAAGTTGTTGCCCAAAATCATTAGTTCTGTTTTGTCCCCATTCAGTTTGAGACTACAGTCCGCCATCCAAGATCAGATATTTTCCAGGCAAGGGACGAGTTGTCTGTGGTCTGATTTGAGAGAATCTGACATTGAGAACACTAGTTGCGTGTCATCGGCATATGACACGATGGAGAGGCCAAATTCCTGTGTTATATGTGCCAGAGGGCTGAGATAAATGTTAAAAAGTGTTGGACTCAGGGAGGATCCCTGAGGGACTCCCCAGGGTGATGAGAGGGAGTCTGACTTAAATCCGGCCTCCATACATTGGAAGGTTCTGTCACTCAAGAATGATGCAACCCATTGATTAGCTGTTCCTCTGATTTCGACATTCTCCAGTCTTTGAATTAGCACTGTGTGGTCTACCGTATCAAATGCAGTGCTCAAATCCAAAAGTACCACAGTTCTCCCTTGGTCAAGGAAGTGTTTGGGTTTTTCGGTGACCACCAACAAGGCTGACTCCGTTCTATGTTTTGGTCTAAACCCCATCTGAGTCTGGTGAATCGTGTTATGCTTTTCAAGGAAGGAAGAGATCGTGCTATTCACGTGTTTTTCTGCCATCTTGCCTAATATAGGCAGCAGCAATATTGGGCGGTAGTTGGCTAGATCTGCAGGGTCCAATTGTGTTTTTTTTAGCAGGGGTTTAATGATGGCGTGTTTCCACTCTATGGGTACCTTGCCTTTTTCAAAGGAGAGATTAATTAAGTTACATAGTTGGTTGAGAACGGTTTTCCCACCTTGGGCGAGGATGTAGGGTGGGGCCGGGTCTAGCGGGGAGCCTGACTTGATTTTCTGTAATAAGGAGGATTCCTGATCTACTTGCACCATCGGGATGGACAGGAGGACAAATGCGGCGTAGTGGAGTGGTCCCATGTGGTCACTCTTTTTAAGGGCGTTTGGAGTGCTATGGGTGCCTTGTGTAGCACCGAAGGTCGTGATAGAATTAGGGTGGAGGGAATTGTAGTATTTTCCACTTTGCTCTTAAAAAAAGCGGCCAACCCATTGCATCTTTCTTTGGAATATTGGGGGCTGTTTATTCCTTGGCCTACTGTGGTAACTGATTTGACGATTTTAAAAAGCTCCTTAGAGGAGTTAGAAGACTTTGCCATTTTTCCTTCAAAAAAGGCTGCCTGTGCTTTCCTAATGCTCTTATGGTAGAGCTGCATAGCTAGTTTGTATGCTTTTTTGAGCTCTGGGTCATAAGACTTCCTCCTGTTACGTTCAAGTTTTTACAGCCCTTTTTTTGTGCGACCAGCGTAGGACAGAACCAGGATGATCTGTTAGATTTTTTTTTGTGTTAGAGGAACTGACTTCCTAAAATTCCGGTCAATAGAGCTATTGATCCAGGTTAGCCAGTTGCCATGGGCCTCTTCAAGATCTTTGGTGTCTGGTGGTGTGGAGCACTCCAGATCATTAATCCAGGCCTCTGGAACTATCCTAGGCCATTTGTATCCCACTACTACAGGTTCTTGTTTTTGTTCACCTACAAAGGTTTTATGGAGGCGCGGTGGAATCATGGCATGATCTGTCCACGGCATCCACTTGGGTGCTAGTACCTCCAGTCTGGGGCCATTTGAAAAAATTGGGTCTAAGAGATGGCCTTTTTCATGAGTGGCGGACGGTACCAGTTGTGAAAGCTGTAGGGCTTCCATGTCAGCTAGGCATCTCCTGGCTGACTAATCATTGGGATCATCCAAATGGATGTTAAAGTCGCCTAACACTGTGAGAGCACTTTTCCCTATGAGCATGCTCGCCAACAGGTCTGGAGCTGATTCTAAAAACTGCGTACAAGCTCCTGGGGGTCTGTAGATCAGTCTGCCTGAGAAGGAGCATGACGGAGAAAGGGATATTCTAAAGGTGAAGGCCTCGGATTTAACGATATTGAGAGGAGTGATGGTACACCCTAGCTGAGCTTTACAGATGATTGCAATACCCCCTCCTATGGCTCCAACTCTATCAAGGCAGAGAATTTCATAGCCAGGAGGTAGGTCCTCTAGGATTTCAGGGGCTGAACTTTCTCTGAGCCAGGTTTCGGTTAGAAACAGGACCTCCAATTCCTCTTCCTCTATTAGAAGTTTGATTTCTACAGCGTGCTTGGGTAAGGATCTGCTATTAATTAGTCCCACTTTCAAGGCTTTGCAATGATCAGACCTATGATCCAATCCCTATGCGGTAGGCACCCTGGTCGCTCCCATGAACCCACAAAGCAGCCACCTCAAGGGCTGTTCTGCTCTAAGAGCATGCATGCACAATGGATGGGCTTCTACATTCATAGCTAGAAGCTCCGAGTTGGTGCAAGAGATTGTTTTTTCAGGAAGGATGGGGATTTGGGCAGGTTTCCGGCCCCTGGTCCCGGATGGGCACAGACAGGTGCAGAAGGGCTTGCCTTAGGCGTGCCCACTGCGCACGTCACCTGCGTGTTGGCGCCATGCCCAATTTAAGTGTAGCCTGAGCCACTGATTGAAGTGAAAGACTAGAGCGCCGACTTCCAAGATGGCCGTCACATAGTGGCCACCCGGAAGTAAGGATGTTCGGAGTGTGATCCTCCCTCCACAACAATCGGTTATGGAAGCTGAGGTGGACCGGGGAGTCACAGAGCAGTCAACAGTGCCAACTAAGGTATTTTAGAGCAGTTTAACAGTGCTAAAAACGATTAAAAATGTGCGCAATTGCGCTATGCAAAGAGCGCTAGCAGCAGTGAACAAGATCAGTAGCAGCTAAAACAATTTAAAAAACAGCGTAGCAGTTTCCCTCAGCCAGCGTGTGCATGTAGTTCATGGCTGCCTCTACCTGATTAGTCCCTCTGCCATCTGTTGGACAGATAAGTCTACCTAGCTTTGATTCTAATGTCTTCATCTCATAATTAATCCATTCAATAACTTTTTTTTTCCATTTTAATTGTTAGGAGTTTTTTGATTGGTATTGATTGCTTTCTTTTCTTGTATGAATCTCCAATGTATCAGCATTTGTGGTCATGATTACTTTTATAGCTTAACAATAAACATTAAGCATTATTCTTTTCTCTATAGTTGACGGATGCGGAGAGATCTTGGCAACACTATCTACAAGGACACAGGATCAGCAGCTGACCTCGTTGAAATCATCAAGAAATCAAATTGTAGATCAAGCTGAAGAGTTGATGTTTGTTGAGATATAATGATTCAATGCATGGATCAACCCTTAAATTCACATGTTTATTATTTTTTGGCAGGTAAATGTCAAATAAAGTCCTTTGTTTAACTTTAGACACAACACTATATTTGATGTACTTTGATGTACTTCAACTGATTACCTTTTCTTCTTCCAGATACTGTGGGCATTGCGCTGGACAATGATGCTGTGCCATCTACAAGCAGAGAAAAGTGGAAAATCCAAGGAGAGAACCCAGTACTCCTCCAAGCTACTATCTCAGTGTCCTACACTATTTCAGAAGAAAAGGAAAAAGAGAAGAAGAAGGTGTTGGTCAAAGGAGAGGAGTTCCTCTTAATGGCTGACTATTAGCTAAGCAGTCCCAGATGCATTTTCAGCCTATGCAATACTCACCCCCACACAGTTCTATGCTAACAGATACCTCTGTACAATTTGATACACACTCCTTCCATAAAGGTGCATCTCCAGTCCTCTGTCATTAATCTAAAGGACAGAACACCACAGCTGAGGAACAGGTATTTCCAATTCATAATCCACCCTCTCTAAGCTTCCAAGATGGCATCCCTTTCCATACTGGAAAATCTGCTGGCCCTGTCAGATGGCAACACATGCCAGGTAGGTTGGCATATCCCAATACTGCTCACTGGAAGGATTATTTTTTCAAACAGCAGTGTAACTTGCGGTAAGAAATTAATGCAGTGGGGGTGAATATCCCTGAGATAGCTATCTCCTGAAAAGGTCTCTCTCAGGTAATGGAAAGTCAGACCCATGCCTTGATAAACCTTGCAAAATTATACCAGGACATGGCAAAGATGCACCAAGAACCTTTTAGAAGTTTTTCAAAAGAGAGTGCAAGACAACATGCCTTAGCCATGAAGATGATACAGGCAATTAGCAAACATGGCAATTGCACTCTTCATGGCCAATACATGCACAACATTATACAGAGGCACCTCAACCTAGGAGGGGCACCTCATCTGACTACATCACAACTCTGGGATACCAACTGCACAACATCTGTCTTCTCCACCTCCACCTACGCCACTTCATTCTCCAACACGACCTCCTCAACTAACACAAACTCAGCCACCCACAAGAGAAGCACACTCTCAACCAATCCCACCACCAGTATTGCGTAGGCAGAGTAGTCGGATCAGCCCCCAAAAATAGCTTGTGTTTTGTGTTCCTTCTATCGTAACACACTCATTGAAAGCCTTTTGTAAAAATAGTATTGTGTAACCTTCATTTCTAAAATATCTGTCTGTCTTTCATCTGTGTTGAATATTTGGTGTTGAAGATAGTACATGGGAAATTGTTATTTAGGTTATGTTTTTTGTTGACCTTCAAAGTGTATAGCATTTTAAAATATCACTATGATATTTAAAGATTTTTCTGAATAACTAAACGTTTATTTTTCCTGGCATACAATACATTGCAAATATTATAATAATCAAGTAAGGCATTAATGTTTAAACTTTTGGAACATTTTTATATATCAGAAAATAAAGTGTCATGCAGAATACAATATCTTTGATATTGGACAAAATGAGTCTTTGTTGCAATTTTAATGGTCCTGTAGAAACAAGTATGGATCAATTGGCTGAAGTCCTTGAGTCTAAAACATACGTTAAATGAGTTTCATGCACATGGACAAGCATAATATAATATCCCTCTAATTTTTGGGAACTCATCCGAATTGTATCATTATTAAGTTTTGAAATCAATGGGTTTTATTGTGAGCTTTTATAAATGTAATGGTATTAACTACACATGTTAAATAATAATATTAATGATAATAATATTAATTATAATAGCAAAATAAAAATGGAGTCTCAATGTGGAGGCGAAATCCAGACTTGGAGTGGCGTGGGTAAATAATAAAAACACATCAGGAAACTTCAAGGGAAGATGAATATACACAGAGAGGACCAAATAAAACAAATGCCCAGAAAGAGTTAAAAAAAAAAACATGTCAATTGTACTAAACTATAATAAAGTAATTGCAGAAGTTCCTGGCCATTTGTATTTTCACTCTTCACCACAACTATGGTAAAGTCCTTCTCCGACACAGATATTAAATAGCTGGCCTTGGCAGGATCAGTTACTCCACAGAAGCCTAGGAATATTAGGGGAAAGAGAGATGACCAGGGAGATGGAAAAGGACCTAGTTGGGGAGGAAGACGCAACATTATACCTGATATCAGGGTAGTAATGAGGCCACATAAAGTTGGGAGCGGCCAATGACCATCTATCGGAGGGTCCAGATTAAGTTTTGGATACCCTCAGAGGTGGCTCCCTAAATCACTTTGATTGGCCTCAGTACCTCCTTGAGAGCAGCCAATGATACATATTCTAGGGGACGGGTGTGGGCTACACGAAAGGGCTGTGGGCAGCTGATATGTCCCTCAATTGCTGGTAATCTTGATGGGATTGGGGAGGAAACGAAGATGCCCATGCATTGGGTCCATCTGTGGGTCTCTGGAATTAAGGATGAAGTGGGTGCAGGCCCGGCTTTTATGTTATGTCATGTTATGTAGATTTGTAGAGCGCAATATCTCATGGGAGGGTATTCTGCTGTTGAGCAGATGAGTCTAGCCAAACCGAAGTCTAGTACGGCTACTTGAAATTACTGGTCTTCAGATTCTTACAGGATTCAAGAAGTGGGGAGGAGGCTTTTATGTGTATGGACAGGACATTCCACATTTTATGAGCAATGTGGGGAAACGCTTGACTGCCAGATTGTGGAGGATCCTGCTCTTTGGGCACCACTGGATGATCTAGCTTAGAGCCAGAAGGAGTCCCAATATCTGCCTCTTCCTGGCTGGTGGTGCCTACATTCCCCTTGCACTCAGTTGCCTCTTCAGCTGCCGCCTGTAATATTTTGGTGACAAATCCTGTTTGTCTCTGAGTAGTGCATTACGCCTGCTGGTGTGCCTGCCTCGCAGTCGAGAATCTTTATTGCCTTTGTTCCAGCTGTGATGTTCACACAGCTCAGTCTGCTGAACAGGAATGTGAAAAATTAAATATCGAGTTCATATATTCGATAATGCATATCAAATGTAGGGATATTGTGATAAATTGGGCTGCCCATAAAGAGGGTGAAACCCCACATTACAGCAATCACAATCCTTGTCAGAGTGAGGCACAAGCAAACCCCAAATTAACCTGTGCTCAACTGTCTGGTATCTTGGCAAAGAACAACCAGGCTTAACTTAGAGGCAATGTGTAAAGTATTTATGCAACACTTAAAATAGTAATAAAGTGAAAACACACACCACAACAATAAATAAAACCAGACCAACAGGACAGAAATCCAATCAGTAGAACCGGAGATGTGCAGTTTTAAAGATTTGTGTGAAAATAGCGCCAAAAAGCACAAAGTGCTAACTGTGGTACACAAGTTCAGGCTGACTGCGATGGAGTGTGGGCCAGATACAGGGAACCATTTAGTTCTGCTGAACACCGCGTCTTAAATCCTGGTGCATAGTCTGCATGGCGTTGCTGTGCGAGACTTTGCAACGCCCAGCGTCGGTTCTGAAGAAGCTGTGCGGTGTCGCTTGGAGGGGCTTTGCGTTAGTTCAGATGAAGCTGGCAGCTGTGCGGCGAGGCTTTGCATAGCTTTGCGTTGCTCGATGTTGATTCTGATGAGGTTCTCAGCAGTGCAGCAAGGCTTTGCGAAGTTTTGCATCGCTCTGCATTGCTTAGTGTCGGTTCTGATGGGGACCACAGATGGCTTTGCAGAGCACCTTCAGGCCCACATCCAAGGGTCCAGGACTGGGATGGCACCACTTGGGAGGTCAGGACTGACAGTTGGAAGATTCTAGGTGCTGGGTTAAAGGTTGTTGGATCCTTCTTTCCCTGAGGCCGGCCAATTAGCCCTTGGAATCACTCTGGTGGTCCTGGGTCCAGATGCAGGTTCAGTCCTTCTCACCCAGGCAAGATGGTAGCATGTCAGCACAGCAAGCCAGCGGTTCTTCAGAGCAGCAGTCCTTCAGAGTAGTAGTCCAGTAGAATGGTAGTCCTTTCAGCAGCACAGCAGTCCTTCTTCCTGGCAGAGTAGCCACAGGTCCAGAGATGTATGAAGAGTTGGTGTCTGGGGTCCAATATTTATACCTGGACATTCTTTTGAAGTGGGAAAAGCTGCTAGAGGTTTCCCTTTGAGGTTTACAGGCATCCCGCCTGCTCTATTCTGGTTCCAGACTAAATACAGGGGGTATACAGCCCTTTGTGTTTGAGGCAGGATAAAGTGTAAGTAGGGCTGTTGCTAGTCCTGCTAGTGATGGCGCACCTAGGCACAACTAAAATCTCTATTGTGTGTGGCTGTCTAGGAGGAATGCATAAAGTAAAAATGTCGGCAACACCCAGTCATGTGATCCAAAGACAGACTGCAGACACTACATGGCTAAGGCAGAAACATTTAAGTTAAAGAGAATTAGTAGTAATGCACTTGGTGAGAACTGTGTGTAGAATATAATAGTTTACGAAATCTGTGATGGTACTTGTAAATCAAGCATGCTTGGTGAGCACACGGTGGAAAGGGCTCCACTCTAGCCCAATAATGAGTAATATGAAAAGGAAACTAGAACTGATGTCCTGGACACTGTGTACACGACTGTGCCCTAAGGCTGCTGTGTCATCTGAATAAAATACAATTATTCAAATATTAAACAAAAGATCATAATCTTGCCCAAATGAATTATCGACAATCAATGTGTTTCTTTTAGATTCTATTAATTCATCAATCAAAATATCTTTCATAAATGTTGTAGTTTCACATTCGTGTCATCCAAAATAGAAATTTGATTTTTCTTTTGCTCATCCTTGCAAACAAACCCAAGGCATTTCGGGTCACAAAGACCGTTCTTCAGGGGCCACTATAATCAAAGAAATGAAAATGCTTGAATCTGATGTTCAGTGCTTTGTGCCAAGTTCATCATGCGACTCATCTTCTGGAAGTGACTGAGTGGAGGAATAGAGAAGAAAATAGGAGTGAAGTAAGTAACTGTGCGATAGATTATCTGTGAGATGAGTGATTTTAACATGCATGTGTTAAGGGACTACCATTCCCAGCATGCAACTTGAGATCGAGCCCTAAAATCATGGCGATGTACACCGATAAGAGCGACCAAATCAAAACAGTATTTTAAAGCTTTTCGGTGTTTTGCTTGGGGTACATGGTTAATGTTCAGATAACCATGATGGATTCTAACCTCTAGACCGACGTCATCTGTCTGCGGTCTAAGTGGTGTTCGTATTTAAAAATAAACAAGTTCTGAAAATTTTGGCTGCAGTAAAAGAAAAGTGATTGTGAGTGAATATCCAAAGATGGATTTTTAGAATGTTCATCCTAATAAAGTAACGCTTACCAATGAGCAACTGGCTGTGGAGTTCACCAACGTTCTTGGCGTTTAGAGATTAATAATCCGTGTTGCTCCTGGAGGGCAGAGTGAGTGTGTATTAGTTGTTCATACGATTACCAAACATAGACAGCATATGAAATGTATAAAAAAGGTATTGCTTACCCGTCTGCAAAAACCAGTGGGCGAAACTCTGCCGCAGTGCAAAACCGTAGCAAGCAAGAGCCAGTGCTTGTTAGTGGGAGTGAGCTGATCCTATACACTGACGTGCGTAGCCGTGCGGTATAGAGTGAAAAAAGACTTTGAAAACGGTGGACAGAAAACTCATAGACAAAGATTCTAGCAAAAGAGAATGCCCTGTAAATGCAAACAAATGTTTTGACGATATTGCTAAACAATTTAAGAGGATTCCATAAGTCTGTTTTACAGTCCAATTAGTGGTTGACAATTAACCATGGATTTACAATATGTGGGTGCAAAAGCTGGTGAATTAATTTTACACCATGTTTAGCTGTTAACAATCAACCTTGTCATTCTACGAATTTTACAGGCCTGGCCAAAGAAAGATAGTAACAGTGTAGCACAAGAACATTAAAAACGAATACAAACCGATAATATACATCTTGTGTTTGATAACACTATGTCCTGTGATTAGAACATGATACATTTTACAGGTTCATCCAATGAACGATAGTAACAGTGTGGCACATATAAAATAAAAACCAATACAAAAACGATAATATGCATCTTCAGTTTAATGACACTATGCCCTGTAGTTAGAGCATGATACATGAAAATGGCTGCTTAATCAAGTGTTTCTGTTGGGCTGGCTATGGTTGCTGATTGCTATATCCTGCTCTAAGTGTTTATATCTGTATATCCCCTATTGTAAAAGTAATATCTGAGTCTATATCATAATAAATGTGAATGGTACTGTTGATGTTCTTCCTACATTCTAAAGAAAACACAATAGTTCCAATTTATCATCAAGACCTTTCAGAAAAAGGGTGTCTATGTATTTAATCCAATGTATTTCTTGTTGAGAGAGTAGCTTGGAAGCGTCTCTGCCTATTTTTTCCGAAACTTTCTCTAGAATCATAAAATGCAATTGGGCTATGTTGTGCTCTCTGTAATTCTAGTAATTCGCCAATGGTGAGTTGGGATTCTTGACTCTTATCAAAATCTTGTGTTCTTTTATACGAATCTTGACTTTTCGCTGTGTCTTCCCCATGTAATGTAACCGGCAAGGGCTTTTTGTTGACATAAATCACACATTGTGTGTTCCAATCAGATGTCTGGTTCAATGGAATTCGTTTATCTGTTCTTGTGTGTGATATGCTTGCTCCCATCATGACATTGTTGCAGTGCGTACAATTGTAGTATTTTGTCATGCCTGTATAAGATGCTGGAGTCTGCTCTTTAAGTGGAGACAAAATATCTCTCAAGTTGCTCGTTCTGGTGTATGCGAAAAGTGGCGGCTGAGTAAGCATACCCTTAAAATCTGGTTCCGTTTGTAGGAGTTCCCATCTTCTGAGAATGATCGCTTTAATGATGGTGGGTTTTGTTGAAAAGTTCGATACGAATACCTCTCTTTTCATTGGTTCTGTGATGTTTTTTTCCAGAAATGTTGTCCTGTCTGTAGCTTGTATGCACTCCACTGCTGAATATACAATCTCTTGTGGATATCCACATTTAAGAAATTGAGTTTTTTATTGTTGTATTGTGTCAGAGAGTTCCTCTTGATCAGATGTAATTCGTTTGAGATGTGTAAATTGAGAAAAAGGTAGGTGTTTCTTCAGATATAGTGGGTGGAAACTATTGATTAATAATGTGTTGTTCAGATCTGTCAATTTTTGGAATACTTTAGTTTGCATGCCTATGTCGGTAGATGATATCTCTGCATCCAGATATGTGATGTGTGATTTATCAATAGTGTATGTGTGAACCTGAGTCTAGTTTTTTTTAGATTGAGTTCTTTCACTTGATGCTGTAAATCCTGTTTGTTTCCATTCCAAAGTATAAAAATGTCATCCATGTATCTTCTGTACCTGATGAGATGTTTTTTCTAATCTTCTGATCCAAGAATGTAATCTGTTTCAAATTTAGACATAAAAATGTTCACGTAGCTGAGGGCTCCTGAAAATCCCACGGATGTGCCATTGGTCTGCATGTAAAAGCTGCCGTTCCAAACGAAGTAACTGTGCAATAGACTGTAATGGAGTCATTCCAACAGAAAAACTTTGTTGACTTTTAGCTCATGTGTGTTCAGGAGAAACCATTCTACTGCATCTATGCCTTCTAAATGCGGAATTGATGTGTAGAGTGATACCACGTCTACAGCGCATAAACACAAATCTTGAATGTCTTCGGTTTGTATGTTCCTGAGTAGTTTAGGCAAATATGTGGTGTCCTGGAAATATGAAGTGCTTGCCTGTCCAAAGGTTTTAGGAAAGTATTTAGATATTTACCAATCAGCTCATGAATGGACCCACAACCTGGGACTATTGGTCTAAAAGGCGGATCATGCAAGTTCCTATGACTTTTGGGTAACATGTAGAGAATGGGTCTGCTAGAATGTTCTATGTACAAAAACTGTCTGTTTTTTTCACTAATCTATTCCATCTCAACTGCTCTGACCAATACGGTTAAGAGAATCCGTTTGAATTCCATTGTGGGATCCTGTTGTAGAGGTAAAATTACATTTAATCTTTGACATGTTCTCCTACTTTCCACATGCAAAAATTATGGGACATGACGACCAAAGCTCCTCCTTTGCTGCTGGCAGGAAGGTCAAAGATTTGTTGGATACTAAAGGGTTCAATGCATGGTTTCTCTCCTTGACATGTTACTGTGTTTGGCCTTAAAGTTTGTGATTTTCTGTAAATCCTTTTTCACAAGTATCTCAAAGGTATCAATCGTTTTGTGCGAAGTAGGAGATGTAAATACACTTTTTGGTCTAAATTCCTGGTATCTAGGTTCCTCGTTGTCTGCTTTTGTAGTATCTAGGTTGTCAAAGAAGTGTCTTAAATGTAGTCTTCTAGTGAACTTGAATAGAGATAATTCAGCCTGAATTGAATTGGTGAGATGTGTGGGAACAAAACAAATTCCCTTGTTCAAAACTGTAGTTTGAGCTGGGGTTAAATTATATGATGAAATGTTGATCACTAATGTTTCCTCTGGTTCCTGGTGGTGACTCCGTTTTCTGTTGTGTCTCCTCCCTCTCCGGGTCTTTTTCTGCTTTGCTCATGGAGACCATCTTGATCCCTGGGAGGATTGTTGGCTGCTGGGCTGGTCTCTAAAAAAGTCCCCTTGGTGGTTGTGGAATCCTAAGCTGATCAGTCTGTTTGTCTGCTTATTGATTACTGGTTGCCGGTGTGCGTGTTAGTTGAGTGTCGCTGGTGGATACAATACTTTCTTCAGAAGATGTGGTAGTTTATTTCCTAAATCCACCTCTCTGTGCATAGACTTCAGCCCAGGTATATACTTCATCCGGTTTGTAGTCTATTGTGTCCTTCTTATATTTGCGTATCTCACATTCATGTATATCCTTGGCATAGGAGTCCAACTTTATGTTGTTCTCTGTCAGTGTTGATTGCCAGGTGTCGAGTTGCAATCTTTGTTCTAAAAGATTCTTCAAGTCGTACATCTCTTTCCCTAGATATTTAAAGACCTGGGAAAGTTCTTCTACTATTAGGAGAATTTGATTCAATGAACACTTATTAAGTATAGCGTTCCATTTATCCATAATTTTTTATTATTGAGTTTGAACATCATTGGCTTAATTGCCAAGCGTAAGCCCCTTGGGATCCTCCTGGCTTTGTGATATTGGATGAGAGTAATGGCATGTAGTCTCTGACTGATTTCTCGGTGCATCAGAAATTTTAATTGTCTAATGTTTTGGGTAGGTGAACCAGTTCATGAGTCGAATGACCTGGCTTCTCAAATGAGTTTATAAATGTCATTTGCCTCTGATGAACTATAGACTTTTGTGAATGCTGATAAAGTTAAATAGAATTTGTAGTAATGCTCTCAGTGAGAACTGTGTGTAGAATATTATTGTTTACCAAATCTGTGTTGGTACTTGAAAATCTTAAATATGCTTCATGTGCACATGGTGGAAAGAGCTCCACCCTAGCCCAATAATGAGTAATTTGAAAAGGAAACTAAAACAGATGTTCTAGACACTGTGTGCACGACTGTGCCATAAGGCTGCTGCGTCATCTTAATGCAATACAATTATTCCTATATCAAACAAGACATCATAATCTTGCTCAGATGAATTAATGACAATCAATGTGTTTCTTTTAGATTCTATTGATTCATCAATTCAAAATTTCTTTCACGAATGTTGTACTTTCACATTCTTGTATTCTAAAATGGAAATTCAAGCACTGAAACTGCATATGGCTGGGTCTGAACTGGGGTGGCGAAGTGAGCTAAAGAACGATTATGGATTTAACCCCGATCTGTGACTGGGGATGAATGTCTGAAAAGTTTCAGTGCTCTGTCCATCATCTCCTTGTGTTTGCTTTGTTCGCCATAAGTTGGCAGGATATGCCCAGACGTGGGTCCCTTGCTCACTTTGCCACTGGATTCAAGATAGCCTGGCTGATGAGGGGTGTTATCCCGAAACTTGTCCCAGGATGCTTGTTTCTGGTCCAGGGAAGACCTGGCTTTGCACTTCGGGCTGGACTGTTCCCATGAGGAACAAGATCAATATTGATTTGCAAATGGCTGGGTCTGAACTGGGGTGGCGAAGTGAACTAAAGAACGATGATGGAGTTAACCCTGGTCTGTGACTGAGGGGTAAGTGTGTGAAATGTTTCAGCCCTCCATCCAACATCTCCTTGTGTTTATTTTTTAAATGCACCGCACCCTGCCCTGTGGGATGTCCTGGGCCTACCCTCAGTGGCATAACGAAACTTGAGGGGGCCCCCCTGCAAAGTACCTGGAGGGGGCCTCCCACAATCTGGTCCCAGTCAGGAGCTGTTAGGCCAGGGACCTGCTGCCCGTGGACAGTGCCAGAGGGGGCCCACTCAGCAAGTGCTGCGGGTGCTAATGTTACATCACTGACAGTGTCATGGTCACTCCTAAAGGTATTAAGGTGTGCCTGTACATTTCTAGGTGCCATGGGGTACAGGACATTCCACCCAAAGCACAGGTGAGTGTACATATGTGTCTTAAGGGAGCCCTTAGCAGGAGAAATCTACAGCTGGGGTGTGGAGGAGATGCTGACTGACCTCTTTAGGACAGAAGAGTTTGAGGCTCTTGACAGTTTGCATTCAGGTACTTGCAACCTCATCATTGGGGCAATAGGAGGAAAGTGCTTCAACGACTCGTCTAGATTAGTAAGTGTTACATAAATGCAATTTCGTTACAATTCAATACAGTCTAGCTAGTCATGTGGATTAGGGTACAGCCTTGCGGCGAGTATTCAACAGTGAGCGAGAAATGTATCATTGAAGTAGATGTGAGAACGAGGACTAAATGACTGCCATTGAAGTGGATGGGTTATAGTGAGTGTTGAAAGATAGTGGTCTGAGAATAGGTGAGCTGGTGTTTCTTCAAGCTAATGTTAGAGTTCATAGGACATTGAGGGTGTCATGTGTCAGAGGTAGGCCTGGTAGGAAATAGTGCCAATTTACATTCACAACGTTCTTTCCTAAAGTTGCCTCCCCTTTGTCATATCGACTTTTGACCCACATTTGCATTTGTGACACTTGGGTTAGTTTCTAAGAGACACCAAGCTTGCTGACACAAACGAACTTCATGAGAATACTATCACACTGCCTTGGCATTATGTGCAAGGCCTTTATGTGCGTGATACAAATGTGTTATTACATCCATATGGCAATTCAGCTATCTGTGGAATACAAACAATAGGCAGCCTGATCACAATCACGGCCCAAGGCAAGGATGCCATTTTCTATATATATATATCCTTTTGCTTCCAAGGGGTCCACGCTTTTCCTTAGCAGCGGACTGACATCTCTGTGAGGGGTGTCCAGTTCGTGACCAAGACAGGGTTCTACATTCTTATCCACCAGGTAAAGGGGTTAGATCATCCAGAAGGTTGTTTCTTGGCAGACCATACACTCTAGACACGTAGGTTAGGGTTTGCATTGAAGGTGTACTTTCGGTCGTTATAATACTGTACACGTATGCCTATATCAGGGTGTCTCAACAAGATGGTGGAACTCTTCATTTTATTCACTGTTTTGACACTCATTATAATTTTTGGCTGCTTCTGTCTATTAATCATTGCAGCACACATTTTCTATCAAGAATCACTATGGTTCAATAAATATTGGAAAACGTCCCTTCGTGTATTCTCTGTATATTTCTCTGAGTGAAAGAGAGCACGAGTGACTGAGTGAAGCATTCTGGTCTGTCACCACGATTCCTGAGGGAACAGGGTTGTCATGAGCAGTAGTTGCCAGAACAGGTCACTCCCTGTCTAGGTTTGTGATGGCTAACTGTGGCACTGTGAGCTAACTGGTCCAAGGGACAACATATCCTGCAGGGGTGCATGGGACCAGTCTGGCACCATCCTACCTTTATGTCGTCCGCAAACACGCAGTTCCTACTGATTAGTGGAAACTACATGTCAAGGAGTGCTGCTGGGGAGTTCCAAGAACTATCTCATTACTTTTAGGGAACCTTACATTGGGGTAACCTGCTGTGTAATGTGTGGGACAACAGATTCCATTATGTCCACGACCGGAAGGCCTGGAGTCCAAGAGTAGGATGGGGATTGAGCTGAGGGACTTCTTGAGAAAGAG